>NC_059501.1:25415903-26040903 GCF_914767665.1 Harmonia axyridis
CGCACAGTTACAGGATGGCCTTGTTCTCCTAACCACTCATCAGCCAAAGATCGAGTTGTCGCAAATCAGTCTCTAATGACCATAAGCCTTAGACGTCGATCTTGAATTTCATTTGTGCCCCTTGGACGTCCGGTGCCTATTATTTTTCGATTTTGGCCATTATCAAACCACTCTTGACAACTTCTCATAACAGTAGTTGGACTTCTGTTCGTACGGTTAGCGATTTCTCAAAACGACAACCCCGCCTCCCGTAGACCAAAAATTCGACCTCTTTCAAATTCAGTTAGCTGGCAATAAATTCACCGTACACGTGCTCTATAATTTTAACAACAACTAAACAAACATCGATTTTGGATCTCTTCGAACAGCTGGTTTGTTGTGAATTTAAAAAACGACTACAATATTTAAGTAACAAAAATTGTTTACTTGAAAAAACCTTCACGATTTTTTCCTCAAAATTCAATCATTTACTACTTGTTATACCATCTATGTTTTACCAAAAAAAATTTTAAATTTAAACAGCTCTGGGTGTTGCAGTTCCTTTATCAGTTAGTATATTATTATTCATTCTGGTGTTTATCAGAACTTACTTTTGGCTCCTCTCGTAAATGTTTTCCTCGTGATTTGAACAGATATAATAGATATCATTGAATTATATGTGAACGATTTTCAGTGTCTCTATAATAAATCGTTTGAACAGAATGTTTCCAGCAACATTCCTCTTCACAAATCATGCAATTATTCAGCTTGATGTTTTCACATTGGATCACAAGTAATTATATTTCTTCGAATAACTATAAAGAAAATGGCCGACTCTTCCACCACTGTTTCCCTTCGTCATACCTTCTGTCGTAATTAAATTCATCATCTTCTATTGAATAGATTCCAACCATTTATAACTTAATATCTACTAATTATTCGGTAGCTGAATAATTCGTTATTGCAAACAATCATTTGTTCACATTATAATTACACATAATTCACTAATCATTACGTTCAGCATGCAATCTTAAGCAAAACATAAAGAAAGAGCAAACTTCCTATATTTGTTCGTTAAAGTGAGTTGAAATTTATATTCGTACCTACATTTTTTCTACTCTGTTGGTTTCTTGGTGTTGTTTATATCAATTGTTAATTCTTACGGAAAGCGCACCATATTAGAGCAGCATTTCATTAAAGAATAGCAGAAATGATTGTAGCCTTCAACCGTATTCACTGTAACCATATGCACTATAATGTGATTTCTATGAGAAAGCATTGCTCTTCTTGTATCTCCTGGGTGGTATCAAGAGAAATTTGATTATAAACTATTTTTGTCAGTGGTAACACAAGGATAACAAAATAAAATGACAAACCAAAATGAAATAACCATGTGATCAGTCTGGCATCACCTATTCAATTTGACTATTGCTTATGGTTCTTATTCATCGAACTGGTGCAATATGTTCAGAATTTCTAACGTAGAAAAATAAAGTATATTATAACTTATGTCAACTTATAATTCAACACAAATAGTGAAAATTAATTGGGTTTGGCATTCATTGCAATAGTAAATTTAAAGTTTACTGACAATCGTCATTCAAGTCTGAAAGAAATGTCTGGGTCTTATCAATCAATTTCTACTATTCAGGTAAAACCGTGAAAGGTATTGTAGCTTTTGATGAAACGTTGTTTTTGGAGTTTGATTTGAAACTAATGTAAAAGTTTGAATTGGTGGTTTACAACCGTAGAAAAAAGAACGTCAAAATTGAAGAGGACGTTCAAATATTATTTTTGATTATAATAAAGGGGATAAGTTGACATCTGTTTGTTCGTTTTACAGAATATTTTGAGTATTATACCTGAGAGATGAGGGATTTGAAGCCACTAGAAAAGAGATCACCAGGACGTCCCTTCAAAAAATGGCGTGACAGCTGGCAATCTACATCGCAGTATCTTCTGCAGAACTGAGCATTAGATTTGAATGATCGTCAAGAACAGGCTTAAGGACTAACATAAGAATAAGAAGAAGCATTGGTTGAAAACGAACTATCAGATGTTTAACTCTTTTGGCGTTCGTTCATCTTTTTTTCAACAGATTAACTTGTAATGATTGCCCTATGGTTTCTATTGGATAAACAGGAGAAGATCTTTCAAGAAGAGGATAAACGAACATCAAAAGAGTTTTACATCTGAATCATTTGAAAGAATTGGATCACTTATTAAATAACAACTTTGAAATTCTCCATTTAGAAAATAAGAGCAAAATATTAACACTCTTATAATCCCCAGAACTAAATAGGTATAATACCCAAAACATTCTGTTGAACGAACAAGCAAATGTAAACTTTATTGAATTTCTTCCGATAGTTTGGAAATCCTAGGTGGCAAATGTTTTATGATATCCTATCGATTATTTTTCTGCCAATGTCGATTTTTTGTTCCTATATAAGTTAACGAAATGCTCTGTACACTGTACTCTTATCATTCAGAAGTTTAACCTGATGAAGCAACAGTGTGACGAAACAATTGTTGCTAACAATTAAATAATCCAGTGGGAATTATTTTCTTTATTTGATTAATATTTCTGGAAGGCCGTATAAAAGATTAGATTGACAATTTAGCTAATTTCTTGTGTTTTGAGAATCTGCAGCCTGGGATTAAGGCGAAGTTTTAAAATCAACAATTTTATTATTATCATCAATTGGCAAATATTTAACTAGAAGTAAGGCAAAATGTATGACAATATTTTAACGCTTTCAATTTCTATATGAAAGACAACAAATAATTCCAAAAACTCTCGCTGAAGAGTATACAAAAATGCGGGAAATCGGCTGAAATTCATCTCTTGAAAAAAACCGACTCGAATCTGTACATAATAGAGCATCCGTCCAAATTTTGTGGTAGCCTTTTATTTATTCTTTGAAAATTTGCATGAAGATCCCCGAACCATGAATTACCTACCAGTGTTCCCTTCAATAATCAGTAAATGCCTATAATTCCGATTAAAATTAACCCTCGACTCATAATTGAATTAATGAATACCTACTTTTAAACATCTTAACATAGCATTTAGACAGTCCTGAAATTTATGATTTGCTAATGAATAAAATGTACCTTTGCCTCATTCCTTATGCATCGGTGCCCGAACACAAACAGGAAGTTCATGAATGTAAAATTACTCACACGCATGGAAATTATAGTTTGTGGACCGGTGAAAATTTATTAATCTCTCCTTTCATTCAATTCGGCTTCGGAATTTTTTCTCTGAGAAATAATCAGTAGTTATATCCCGAGTGCTTGCCAAATACTCGAATATTTTTCATACTGCACGCATTGCAGGAGGGGAAATATTCGATAATTTGGCAAGCACGAGGGGTGTATGAAGGACCATTTCCCGAAAAAAATTTCACTCAATTTAAGTTGCTAAAATACTAACTGTAATTTAAATCTTTTTGACTGTCATCCCGAATGTTTTCGATGGTTTGAAACGTTAGAAATATATTCAGTTATAATATCACAAGAGCATAGAGGATATTCGATTATACACTGATTCACGAGACGTAATTCGCGAAACATCACGAGAGCGCAGCTCGAGAGGTGTTTCGCGAACTATGATACGTCTCGTGAATCGGTGTATAATCGAAATATATTGTCTAAGCTCGAGTGGTATTCGTTACGATTATTTAACGAATAACCAACCTATAACCAAAGCACTGCACTTTGATAATTCAATGACATTCCACTGAGCTTGACTTTTATTTTTCGGAGAACGTCCAAGAATGGAAATGATCACAATATGGCAGGAGGCGAAACACCAAAACGATTATACCACCTCGTCAAGTAGTATATTCACTTATCAATACGCCGTAGCTATGGGAACTTTACGGATTCTATTGGTTAATCAGAACATGAGTTAATCAATAGTAATACCACGAGTGCTTCAAATATGATATTATCGATAATTTTTTTCTTTTCCACGAATTTATTTGACAAAAACAACATGAAAACCAACCGATTGATAAAATCACGATTCCCTCAGGACGAATGATTTCATCTATATTCGGTTTGTTCGAATGTTTTTGCCTCAAATAAACAAGTTTGAGTGAAAAAAATGAAAAATTTTCTGTATTTGAGAGGATTATTTTTTTCAACAATTTGAATGTTCAATATTTTATTGGGCGATGGCACTTAATCGGCTTGGGATTATTTCTCAATAATGCATTTCAAGCTGTCAACAATGACGAATTCAAAGTTAAATTTTGACGTTTCAATATAAACAAGGTATTATCGATGAAGAGGTAGTATTATCAGTATAATCCCGAATGATTGGCTGGAATAATGCAATTGAAATAACCAAAATGTTAGATTTTGACATGTGAAAAAAATGATCACCTAAAGCACACGTGCACACACCCGGATATTTTAACGCTGCATTGATATTCGATTGTTATATCTCGAGTGTTTGCCATTGCCAAATACTGTAATATAAAGGACTCTTTCCCGAAAAAATTCAACTCAATTTTAATTGTTCAATTACTTACTGTAATTTGAATGAGAGAAAATAACATCACGGCTTTATGAAATCATCCCATCACAGTGCTTCCCCCAATCAAGACACTCGTCAACATAAAGACCCAAATATTTCAAGGATTTTACCTCCTCAATTTGTCTTGCATTTCTTGCAATTCTGCCTGTTATGAAAATGAATGATTATTGTGTGATTTCTCAGAATTGAGATGCCTACAAGCTGTTTGTGGGAAACCAATGACCGAGCTCGCTCAGGAAGTTATTTCTTCTCCCTTCGAGGGAATCTCCTGATCCAACAGATTTTAGGATAGAGGTATCTTTCGCATAAAATCAATAAAGTAATATGAAGATAATTAACTGAAAGAATCGACGAAGTTACCAACTCAACAAATAGTTCTCAAATGATATTGATAATATTAATATTCGGCAAAGATAACTGCTAATTTTTCAACAGTAATATTTGGTTTACTGCCTTCGGTTGATTGATGTATAATTTCTAGGATCTTCAATAAAAATGTTCTCTTGTTAATTAGAACGAATGAATTATGCATCAATTAATTTATAAATTATTTAATCATATTATCATTGACTTGTTACACAAAGAAACTAATCGCTTGGAGAATATAAATTATTATTCTGAATCGATTAATCGCATAGTCTCTTCTTTATTAATATCATTAACGATGAGAGAGAAATATAAATCACCTCCTGTTTCGAAAGCATCATTGGTTCAGTTACTTTATTTTCAATGCAAAGGTGTAGAAGTGATATCTAATAACTTTACTCGTCTCCGGAGCATTATGATGAACCGTTTCCGTGAAGTTAGTACCCACTTTTTCGAAAATCAAGAATTTTTTTGCATTCGTTAGTAACTCGTTGGTAAATTACCGCATTTCGCTGGGGTACCAACTTCAGGTTTTTTTTCGGTTTTTCCGATTTTTCTCGAGAAAAAAAAAAGTTGTTCGAAAGAACATCGTTAGCAACTGTTTGTAACACAAAAATTTTTGTTTGTAACCCAACCTAAAATGCGAAGTTAGCACCCATTTTTTCGAAAATCAAGAATTTTTTTTAGTAACCCGTTAGTAACTATTTTTAACACAAATATTTTTGTTGACAGTTGCTTGAATCACAACTTTGAAATCCTCCATTCAGAAAATAAGAGCATAAGATTAACACTCTTGGAATCCCTAGAAATAAACAGGTATAATATCCAAAATATTCCTTTTAACGAACAATAGTATATTATTCAACGAGCGGTAATGTAGGTCATAACTCACGCAGATGATGTTTGCAGCACGAGCCGCAGGCGAGTGCTGTAATTTATCAAGTGAGTTATGACCATTACCGCAAGTTGAATACTATACTTTATCTACGACTATATCAATAAATATTAAGAAAAAAATACAGACTTAGAATAAAGACAGAAGGAACGGGAAATAAACATAATGTGCTCGATCCCGTACAAGAGAATGGAAACTAAGTGCTACCAATCACAATCGAACTAGCTTCGGCTAGCTCGAATCCAGTACAGAGTACAGACATAGAACTTTATTGAAAAACCTTAATAATTGCCTATAAAAATGCATTAAAATATACCAAAAAATATTCCCTGTAAACGATTACTTAATGATCTTACTGCTACACCAATCTTGAAAATTTTTTCAAACTCCTTTATAGTTTTTCGGGCAATTAATTCTGTATGGTAACATTAGCTGTTTGTCTTTTGGAAATGTATACCTTTATAATATTTCATCTTCACTATCTGAATTAATCGTTTTCAGCAAAACATTCACAATAATTAGATATCAACTTAATTTGAAAACGTCAAAAGTGACATTCCCTCGGACATTCCTCCCCTCAATAACAATAATGGAATGTTCCCTTTCGGCCAATCGAATAGAAGCAGATAAGTATAGAAGCACAGATCAATATTTTCCGATTTATAATAGTGAGTTATAGTAGTGAGTTATTATAAATCACGCTGTTTGTTAATAGATACTATTAATTGCTCAAAAGCAGTTGAATAATGAGTTTATAATTCAATAGGAGTAGATAAACATATGTAAACTCATCTCCTTTATTGAATTTATTCCGATAGTTTAGAAATCCCATGCGGCAAACTGTCCAATATAACTTTGAAGTTTATGATATCCTATCGAATATTTTTCTGCCAATGTCGAATTTTTGTTCCTATATAAGTTTACGAAAAACTCTGAACTCTTATCTGTCAAAAATGAAGCCTGTTGAAGCCACAGTGTGGCGAAACAATTAATAATAATATTGATAAAATAATAATAAATTGTTGTATAATCTAGTGGAAATCATTTTGTTTTGTTTTATGTATTATTTCATTCTTCCTCGACTTGGCAGAAGAAACTCCGAATCCAAGTCGACCGATTCCAACAAAGGAAGGTCTCGACGAAGCAGAATTGCTATTTGCTTGAGCCACCCTATATACGGAGTTCATCTCAAGTACCTAGGAGCGCCCCAAGATTCTTCGATTACTATGTTATATGGTCTTCATAAAAGCAAGTTCAAGAGATGATCTGGGAGCTAAAGTGAAAAGTTTCATTCTTAGCCGATGGTCATAAAATCATTAATTAACCATGAGCTGGAGGCTGTCGGCTCGGCGGGGCAATTAGCCGTCGATTCTCCACGTCTCCGACTTCATTCCTGAGAGATTAAGGCGGAAAATCGAGGTGGTAGCGAGGTGTACTCGGACTTGGTGTCGAGAACGTGCTACTAAAGGTCGAAATATGAGGACGGAGTTCTTGTTTGATTATATTTCGCAGGCGAAAATTTTAGTGTCGCTTGTGGGTGACCTGATTTGTTCGACACCGGCGGAATGAGCAATTGTCACATTGGCTGTCGTATAAATTCGACGAAAATACTCTAGAGCCCTGTTCTTGAGAAATGATCTTTTGAAGCAAGATGCAGAGTAGCAGTAGAGTTAGAGGACCTCAAACCTTTCAAACGACAAACATCGAGTCAAAGAGGCAAAGGGCTCTGGAACACCTTGTGTGGCAAAATTCTGAAAGAATAATTTCATGTTTCGACTCCAAGATATTAGATAATTACTTGCTGTCTGCTACTGTCAGTGCGAAATTTCGAATTCACTTGCCTTTGAATATTATTATGAGTCTACTTGACGAAGGCAATCTAATTTATATATCAAAATAAATTTTGATAATTAGAAGGTCATATTATACTGATTATTATCCATTAACCAAAAGATAAAATTGAATTATCGGAAATTCTTATTTCAATTGTGAATGATGATTTGCATATTCATTTCACAGAAGAGTAAGAAAGAAGATCCATGATTTCACCTGCTGATATTGCTACCTCTGTTAATATTACCAGAGTATTTTTCCTTTCAATTAGCCTACGGCGTTCCCAAATTCATATTATGAATCGAATGTACATGTTATGAATTTGTGAATTTAGTTTCGTAAGTCTGTCTTTATAAATCTAGTTATTTAATTTTTTGTAGTTTATTCAGTTGTTCAGTTTTGGTTTGCTTCTGGTTGGTTTTAATATTTCGATCCCAATTTTATATTTACAACAGCTGAATTGTCACATCATTCTGGATTTATCTTCTGAATCAATGATTGGATCGAGGTGGTAGGGAGGTGCACTCGGAATTGGTGTTGAGAACGTGCTACTAAAGGTCGAAATATGAGGACGGAGTTCTTGTTTGATTATATTTCGGCGGCGAAAATTTTAGTGTTGCTTGTGGGTGACCTGATTTGTTCGACACCGGCGGAATGAGCAATTGTCACACAAATTCTACGAAAGTACCATAGAGCCCTGTTGTCTTGAGAAATTATCTTTTTGAAGCAAGAAATATAGTGTACAGGGTGACTAGTGACGTAAGGGACAACGGCTCATTGGCGATAAAAGACTTTAAACTACAAAAAATGAATCAAAGGGGCAAAGAGCTCTGAAACGCCTCGAGTGGCAAAATTCTGAAAGAATAGTTTTAAATTTCGGCTCCACGATATTAGTTACGTGCCATCTGCTTCTGTCAGTGTAAAATTTCGAATTCACGTGCCTTTATATATTATTACAAAGGTCAAATGGGTCTACTTGATGAAGGCAATCTAATTTAAATATTAAAATTAAATTTGATGATTTGAAGTTCATATAATGATTAGAGTCTCCATTTACCAAAATTGAAACAAGATTCTAGGAAATTCTTATTTCAATTGTGAATTATGATTTGCATATTCATTTCACAGAAGAGTAAGAAAGAAGATCCATTATTTCACCTGCTGAGATTGCAACCTCTATAAATATTACCAGAGTATTTTCCCTATCAGTTAGCCTATGGTGTACCCAAATGAAGGTTATGTTATGAATATAAATGTTATAAGTTTGTAAATTTAGTTTTATACTTCTGTCTTCTTCAAGTAATTTAATTTTATTGTAGATTACTCAGTTGTATAGTTTCGAATAATTTATTTTTCATCTGGTTGGTTCTAAAATTTCTATTTTAATTTGATATTTACAATTGCTTATTTGTCACACCGTACTGGATTTATTTTCTGAAACATTGGTTTGATCGAGGTCATTACACCGGTTCGACACCGGTGGAATGAAAAATTATCACATTGCTGTCTTATAAATTCCACGAAAGTACTATAGGGCCCTGTTCTTGAGAAATGATCTACTGAAGCAAGATGCAGAGTATACGGGGCCACTGATGACATAAGGGATAACCGCTCAGTGGAGTTAGAGGACCTCAAACTACTCAAACGACAAACACTGATCCAAGGAGGCAAAGGGCTCTGGAACACCTTGTGTGACAAAATTCTGAAAAAATAATTTGATGTTACGGCTCCAAGATATTAGTCACGTGCTGTCTGCTACTGTATATTGTTATCAAAGTTAAATGGGTCTACTTGATGAAGGCAATCTAATTCAAATATCAAAATTGAATTTGATAATTTGAAGTTCATTAGATATTAGAGTCTTCATTAACCAACAAATAAATTTCAATTCTTGGAAATTAGGATTTCAATTGCGACTGATGATTTGAATATTTATTTCACAGATGAGTAAAGAACCTACTGAGATTAGTACCTCTGTTAATATTACCATAGAATTTTTCCTTTTAGTTAGCCTACGGTCTTTCCAAATGCAAATTAGTGAAATGAATATACATGTTTCGTAAATTTTGTTTTTCGAACTATAAGACACCGATGAGGAAAAAGTTGTATTAGGTACAAAATACCTAATTCGGAATTGAGCAATTGTCACATTGCTGTCGTATAATGTCTATGAAAGTACTTTAGGGCCCTGTTCTTGAGAAATGGTCTTTTGAAGCAAGAAACATAGTGCACAGGGTGACTCTTCAACAAATCCACCGAATAATTTCAATTTTTGAAGTTTTGTCACCCTTTACTATCGCCTTCCTTCAATATTTCTGAAATCTTTCTTCTTCTTCTTCTTCCTCTTCCCAATAGGAAAGAGTCTTCTGCCTTCTGTCCGTTATCAATTCGCCTCCTATGATACAGAGTTCCAACCTTCTTTCCACCGCTTTCTTATCTGAGCTACTGTTATCCCTCAATACTTAAAATCTTCGTGGCCACCAGCTGAAATTGTTCCAAGTAAACTATCGGACATCTCAAAGACAACATTTCCTCTACAACAGGTTGTTTGATAGGTGGAATTCACTGCCAGGCTGGATAGAAGACGCCACAAGTGTGAATTCTTTCAAAAATCTGTTAGATGCACTTTAATGTAATTTTTAATTTTCTTTATTTCAGGGTACTGGTGTTTCCTCAGAGTTATAAGCTTGTATGCCTCCTTCCTTATCCATTTTGTAATAATAATAACTAGATCAAATACAGACGTATATTTAGGAATTTTGTATTTTATATAAAAAATTCTCAACATGTCTTAATGATCAAAAATTTAAATTTATAAAATATTGATTTCAGTAACTTGCATTTCGGAACACCGAAGGCTAACTGAAAGAAAAGTTACTCTGGTAATATTTACAGAGGCAGCAATCTCATCTGGTGAAATCATAGATCTTCTTTCTTACTCTTCTGTGAAATGAATATGCAAATCACCAGTCACAATTGATATAATAATTCACACAAATTGAATTTTATTTTTCGGTTGTGGTGACTTTCATCAGTAGCTGATAACTACAAAATTTCAAAATTAATTATAATATTTGAATGAGATTGCCTTCATCAAGTACACCCATTAATAATATATAAGGGTATGTGAATCCGAAATTTAACACTGTAGACAGTAGCAGAATGATATATTCTCGCACGATTTTGTTCTACAAGATGTGGAAAAATGAACGGAATAACCACAGAATTAGAGAAAGGATGTATTTAATATCGTGGAGACGAAACTCGAAATTATTCGTTCAGAATTTTGCCAGTCAAGGTGTTCAAGACAGTGGCGGCCGCTCAGAGGAGGCAGAGGAGGCCGGGCCTCCCCAAATTTTACCGCATTATATTCAATTCTTAGTTCAAGTCCAACTATATTATGTTAACCTAAATCAATAGAATATTCAAATTTCTGGATACTTTTCACCCCAATATTTCATCATATTTATACATTCTCCGCAACAGACTTCAAAACTGAGAAGATTGCGCACCGCTGCACCGTACTACAGGCATGCGATGCGCTAAAGAATACAGCAGACTCCAGACGCGGGTCGCGGAGGCCCAATTCCTCTCTAGTCGCGTTTGTCTTGAACGTAGAATTTAAAATTTCTCCCGATACGAAGCTCCAGCCACTCTAAATGCGAGCTGGATATCACGTGACGGAGGCCAGGTCTCCGTTGACCGAAGCATGTATTCGTTTAACCCGAACGGCCCGAACATGATCCACGGCGATTAACGATGGGTCTATATCAGCTGTTTCTGTTTATTAGCGCCAGAATTAGGGAAAGATAAAGATAGGTCAGAACTTTTTATTCCTTTCGGCGTGTGCATTGTGGTTTCGTGTTAGGATTGTTCGGCAAAGTTTGTAGGTAAGGAAGGATATTGGCTGGCTATTCAGATATATTTTATCGAGAAGAATGGAAACGGAAACGTCGGAAACTAGAAATGAAAATGATAGTGTCAGTAGGGAACTCAGAGTTACTGAAGATATTGTAGTTTTTATTTTGATTAAAAAGTTCAGCCAAATGCCTTACGATGACAAAATTTTCATTACCAAAACTATATATTTATTCATTCCTGCACTTGGGTATGCATTTCGCTGGCTAAGTAGATACACTAGTGGTATACCTATTTTTTTGCTTGGCCTCCTCTGAATGAAAGCTCACGAGCCGCCACTGGTTCAAGAGCCCTCCACCCTTTTGATTCATTGTTTGTAGATAGTTTCGATTTGTACCTAGTGAATCCGATGGTGGGCAGATTAAAGGTCTTAAAACGATAATCAAATGGATTTGTATCTGCCGTTCCAAAAATAATTACAATTACCTATCTCATCGATAAAATCTGATATGTTGGAGTATTAAAATGGCCTTTTTGTCAGTTGTATCGACGCTGCTGACCCTTTCGCTCTGTGTGTCCTTCCTCGTACTATCTGTCTGTGTGTCTGGCCGACGTAACATCCGAGTGCATATATTATGCTCGAAATGCAATATTTTACAAACGCCATAAAACGGATATAAAGTGCGTTTTACGAGCACGGTTAATGTTGTGGTACGTGGAAACGCTCCATACCAACTTATACCCTTTCGGTCAGTTGAAATTTATTATTTCTGCATCCGCTTTTAACTAATTAAACTAAATTTGAATTTTGTTTTGTTAAAATGTATCTCTCTCGGATGAGCAGAAAAACCATTTTACAATTTCATTTATTGCGAGATCAGAAATGTACGACAAGATATATCATCACCCTAATTGCAAAAGACATTCTCAGTTGAGTATCTGACATTCTTTGGTGGGGGTCTTCGTTGATTGGGTGGGGGTTAGATTATATACAGTTTTGACAAATATACGTCTTGATATGGTGGATAACGCAGGTCAGGAACACATATCAAATCTCATTAGTCGATTACAGATAGAATTATACGATCATTGTTTCATACCTTTGAGAGAAGGGGAGTAAACGTAGGGGTGTTTGAAATTATTCGGTCTACATTACTATAATTTTAAATTGATATTTTGTAGGAAATGAGTTATGTATGGCGTCATAAATGTAATTCCACCATGTTGATCACCATTGTATTCCAGCGATATAAAGAGTGTTTTTTTAGAGCTATTGAACTTTAAATTGCAATAAAACAACGATGGATAATTCAATTGACATGAATTTTATTTATCCGCAAGATAATCTTGTGGCATTACATTTCAAATATGATTTCTGGCATATGACCGCCTCGGCTGGCTCGGATGTAGTCCAATCTGGACGTCCAATTTTTGATGCCTTTTTCCAACATTTGTGGCCGTATATCGGCAATAACATGGCGAATGTTGTCTTCCAAATGGTCAAGGGTTTGTGGCTTATCCGCATAGACCAATTACTTTACATAGCCCCACAGAAAGTAGTCTAGCCGTGTTATATCACAAGATCTTGGAGGCCAATTCACAGGTCCAAAACGTGAAATTAGGCGGTCACCAAACGTGTCTTTCAATAAATCGATTGTGGCACGAGCTGTGTGACATGTTGCGCCGTCTTGTTGGAACCACAGCTCCTGGACATCATGGTTGTTCAATTCGGGAATGAAAAAGTTAGTAATCATGGATCTATACCGATCACCATTGACTGTAACGTTCTGGCCATAATCGTTTTTGAAGAAGTATGGACCAATGATTCCACCAGCCCATAAAGCGCACCAAACCGTCAGTTTTTCTGGATGTAACGGTGTTTCGACATACACTTGAGGATTAGCTTTACTCCAAATGCGGCAGTTTAGTTTGTTGACGTAGCCGTTCAACCAGAAGTGCGCTTCATCGCTAAACAAAATAAAATGGACGTAGTGCGCGATACGTATTCCGCACAGAACCATTGTTTTCGAAATAAAATTGCACTATTTGCAAGCGTTGTTCAGGCGTGAGTGTATTCATGATGAATTGCCAAACCAAACTGAGAATAAATCACTTGACAGCTGTTAAATTGGTCGCCATCTTGAACAGTAATGCCAACTTAAAGTTATATACCTCGAAAAAAAACACCCGTTACAATACAGCAATAATTTGAAAGTAAAAATTCAATAAAAATAATAATAATATTATAAGTCTCAAAAAAAGGAATGAATAAATAAAGTGAAATCAACTCATGAAAGTAGGTGCTCAAAAACATTCTCACCCTGAGACTCGCAATAACCGAGCCGATCATAAAACTCCGTCCTCACATACGACAACACCGCTGGTGTTACCGAGCTTGTGATGCCGAATAATTTTATTCTGCGCTCTCATAAATTTTCTGGCCTTCCGTGAGTTACACTACGAAAAAAAGTCGAGGTGAGTTTAATTCGGTGATCTTATCCACTCATCATTGGGGAATATATCCAGTCATGAAAAACCAATATTCATATAATAATAATAATAATAATAATAAGGTCTTTATTTCACAAGAAATCTCAAGGGGAAGTTCACCCGAAGGTGCTCTACCACTTAACCCTTGTTATATACAAAATGCACATTTGAACATATCTTAATCTAAAATTAAAAACAAAGAGAAAATTTTAAATAGTCAGCAGAAGCAAAATATATAAATATTAGCATTTCAAGATACAAACAACCTACAGAGATGACAGAGAAACTACACTGAAGCGGGATCGAGAAGATAAGTTTTAATTTTTTTCTTGAACATATTTTGATTCAATAGTTTCAAATGATCAGGAACACCATTGTACAGCTTACATATATTATAACTGAAACTTCTTTTAAAAGTAGATGTTCTGTGACGGGGGCACGACAAAATATTTCTTCGACGTATGTTGATGTTATGTACGTCTGTTCTGTATACCACTCTATTAAAGAGATATGGTGGGCTTCTCTTTAGAATGATATTGTGAAATGCACATAAAGAAAAAAATTCAAAGGAAATCCTCATCATCCTATACGTTTATCCAATATCAATAATTTTCCACATGTCGCACTAGCTTCTTACGAACCACAGTTTAGAACATTTTTGGATTTTCTCTTACCTATAATGGTAGTAATAGAAGACGATTCTCGAGTTTAACGAATATAGAGGAATCTTTGTGGTCATTTCTGATGTGAAAAATCTTTTTGGTCTGCGATTGAGAAATTTTCAATCTCAAACTATTGCGTACGAGTATTTTTGTACCTTAAATGACAATTAAGCTGTTTCTGATATGTGTCATCTTCATATGCAATCGTGAGTCTTCGAGACCTCGTTATATCGTATTCTTCTATGTATATTTTGACTAAATTTGGTATAGGACATTGATGGTTCCATAGGCATTCAACTTTCGAATATACGGTGACCGTTTTGTATTATGTATTATTATTTTAAAAGAGCGAAGGGCAAGAATCATACTTCCCACCCATTGACTTAAAATATTTAATTATTCATCGAATTGCTGAAAGTGCGCCTTATAGATTTCCTGAATGAGTGAAAGATTACAACATGAACGGAAATAAGCAGATAAATAAACATAATAATTAATAATCTTATTTTCTTATCACCTACAGTTTGTAAGAACAAGAAAACAAGTCAACAAAGAATAACAAATTGGTACATAATATAAAAATACACAGTATAAATTCTCTCATATACATTAAGAATTGATGCGCTTACATCAAGTGATACTCTTCCTCTGAGTAAGATTCAATTTCCATGATTATCAAGATTTCAATTCTCGTGAGGAGTAATCAATTATTCTTACCACTTCATAACTGGGAATTTATTTATCAGTTTTGATCTAGAATAAACAGATAATTTTTTTGGTCAGAATAAGTCGGCGCGGTTAAAAACACAGAAATGTTCTCCTTGTGATATTAACAGTCCTTCCAGAGTTAGATATAGTCTAATATTTATGAAAAACTATCAATGTTCTACATATATATTCCTGGTAAGGTAAACAACCCAACATCTTGAAAACGCCTCTACAAGATTGTCTAAACTTCATTCTTCGCATGAGCCTAATTGTTCGCTTCTATATTCTTACCAGAGGAAACCGGTATATCGCTATTCTCCCTTGATGACATACATACTCCTTGGTTTACTTTCGATTATTATTGCTTTGAAATAGCGTGAAAATCTTCTGTTTGACAAGGGTTATGTTGATGGCATTGTTGTTGATACATTAACCAGATAGATATAATTGATATCGTATGATATTACACACTTGGAAATCGTACTTCTTTTTCTTTTTGTATTTTCATCATTCATTACCAAGTGCAGGTGTTAGCCAATTATATATTATTTATTATATTGTAGTTACTGTCTGCTCACAGATGGCGCTATGGGTTTCCGATTCACACATACTTTGGCACCGGCGGACAGCGTTGCAACAGAATCACTTCTCCACGTTGATGTGGGAGGGTTTGTTACCAAATCCGTCATCGGCTGACGTTTGCTCAGACGGAGCCGTAATCGTCCGGGCAAACTTCAGCCGATGACGATTTGGTGTGAGCGTAGGGTTAGGTAGAGATCGTTGGATAGTCCAACTAATGAGTCCACCAGCGATCTCAGGACGAAACACCAAACCCCTGTGAGGGAGCGCACATCGTAACTTTGCTCGACAAAGACTCGCCAAAATATAAAAGTTCCCAGCCAATACATGTGTCTTCTGTCAAGAAGCCGATGAGTCAGCTGAACACTATGTAATGTGAAGCTGTCCATTGAAAAACGGCTACAACAGCTTGGTACTAGGTTCTTTGAGACAAGTGATGGATATAACACCTAGGAAGGATCAAAGGTAAAGAGGTTATACAATAGATACAAGTCTTAGTGTTTGCAAGGCTAACATAGCTTCATTGATCTTCACATGGTTAGTGATGGCATCTTGTACGCCGAAAATTACTTGATTGATAGAATTAAGGTCTCCAACTCTTCTTGAATACCATATAGTAATGATCTTATTACACCCAGTTCATTATAACTTATTATCTGGTGTAACAAATGCAAAATATTGTTTCACCATTTTGAACCCTGTTTGAATCCTTACCTGATCACGCTCGACTGCCCGGTCGAAGAACGGCATTCGACTGTGGCGGCGTCAATGATGGGGCTTGAGGTAACGGCGGTGATCGCGAAGGGACGGTGGGTAAAAGGTCGGCCCCCGAGTGGTAAGTCGGGATGGCAGGCAGGTACATATGGGGATGGTAGAGGGCTGTGGCCGTCGAGTAGAAGCCGGCGTATGGTATATGGCGGTAGGCACTGCGGGCTGCCTCAACGGCGGCCCATGTTCGAACCTCCAGAAATGCTGAAACAAACAATTCATCTTTAAGTTGAGAGCCTTACACCTTCTACTAGTGGAATCAAAAGGTCTTCAATGAAGGAAGTCAGTCTAGAATTAGGCCAACTTGATGATATTTTGAGAAGTATGAAAGGTTTTTTTTTGAGGTGTTGGTTAAGTTCAACTAATTTCATTACTTCAATATCGAAAATATACGCGTATTTCTGTTCGAATTGTCTGATTTTTCATTCATTACTTGAGAGGGGTTTATACCACGTGACTTTCTTGTGTTCTGCCAAAGTTTAACTAGTCCTCCCTCTTCAGCGTTTTCGAGATTCCTCTACTTTTCAGAATGAGTGAAGTAAATTCAAGCGTTTCTTTGATTTACCGTCCTTTTCTACAATATGCAAGAATTCAAAATACGTTTTTACGTCTTCATTTTTGATAACCGTTTTTCATCGTTTGACAAAACCTAGATCTAATTATTTTTTTCTCATTCCAAAAAAATTAGGACTTTTCCTAATGACGTTCCTAATATGTACAGGGTGGGCAAATAAGCAAGGTAAGCGGCTATATTTCAGGATCCACTCATCGTAGAGACTTGCGGTAAAAAATTTTACCACTAAAGTGTACAAGAAAACACACTGGAAATTGTTTTGAAGTTTATACCTCTTCCGCTAGGGGGCGTAATAGCTACCGTCGAGTAGAAAAATGAATTTTACTCGAAAATATTTCATACGAAGTTGAAGAAAAAATATAATGACTGTAATCCTTGGAAAATTCTCTATCTTTTTGAATTCTCACTTTCGATTTTAGGACATCAAATAAGGGTAGGTGAAAGGGAGAAATCTGTCTGATTGAAGTGCGTGTAACTTCAATTTGGCTCAACATTTTTGAGCAAATTAGATCTCGCCTGGAAGATATTATCTTGCTGATTGAGGACAAAATATACTCATGATAAATTTGTTTTTGCTGCTATCGATAGGGGGCGCTAAGAAGTCAGAAGTTCATTGTCTTGTTCATTTTTGTCCGAAATTTCAAATGTAATGATAGGATTTTCTTAACAGAAAGAGAAATTCCATCGAATTTGCATGAAAAACCTGAAGTTCGCAAAGCGATAGTTTCAGGCGTTCTGAAGTTATGTCCGAAAGAAAATATTCTTCAACTGATGCACTGCGAAAAACCAAATTGTGTCTTTAAGTTCTGACAGAAACAGAAATCCCATCAAATTTGTAAGAAAAAACCAAAGGGTCGCAAAGCGATAGCTTCAGGCGTTATGGCCGAGAAAAGATATTCTTCGACTGATGCACTGAAAAACTAAATTGTGTCTTCTTTCGGCCATAACTCCAGAACGCCTAACTATCGCTTTGCGATCTTTTGGTTTTTTCATACAAATTTGATGGGGTTTCTGTTTCTGTCAGAACTTAAAGACACTATTTGGTTTTTTGCAGTGCATCAGTTGAAGAATATCTTCTTTCGGCCATAACTTCAGAACGCCTGAAACTATCGCTTTGCGAACTTCAGGTTCTTTCATGCAAATTTGATGGAATTTCTGTTTCTGTTAAGAAAATCCTATCATTACATTTGAAATTTCGGAGTATAGAGGTATCTGGTACCATTTCGATGTTCTCCTTGAATTTAATATAATCCGCTTAACATTGATTGTCAAACCTACTCAGCGCATCAGAATTGTATGTGTCAGTGCTTGTGTCAGTTAAAGGACCTAAATTCCTTTGTGTCTGTATCATTGTCTCAGGCTTTGAAACTTATCATCTTATCATAATTCTATTGCACACTAACTTTTTGAGCAGTAGTTTCCCAAACAGAGATGATCGCCTACCGTCACTATAACGAACAAAGAACACTAGAACTTGAAATTTTTATGGTAGTCGCGATTGAGTTTTTAATGTTTGTTGCGTCAAGTGAATTTCACGCAAACTTTACGGGCAGTTGAATATTCATAAAGACGCATTTAGGTCGAGAAACCAACCCCAACAGGTACAGCGAGGCCTAAAAATAGAACAGGAACATCCTTGGCGCCACATTGGCGCTACATATGGTCATCCTGAAGTCACATCTAAGGGCAACGAACGAAGACGTGGACCAATCAGGGACCTGAATTGCGCTTTGGTATGCAGAATCCAAAGCGACGCTTAACATCCCCAGGAAATTGGGGTACCATATTCAGTACGCTCGTAGCTGTTACCTTGTAAACATATAACTTGTACAGCCAAATTCAATATATTAGTTAAGAAATCCGGTGTTTCATTATCCTAATTTAATAGAATTACAGTTGATCGATTCAACCAAAAACAATGTTCGCAATCTGACTGAAAGATCCGCAAATATAACCGTTTAATTTTGTTTACTTGATTTCACATTTACGAATTCGATCGATATGAAATTTTGTATTCCGATATAGAATAACAAGTCCTATGCAAAATGTTATACCGATTGTGTAGGAAAATTTTCTAGGGAAAATTCATGAAGAAAATCGAAAGAAAGACTCATTATGCCAGCGATAACAGACACGACCAAGTTGAGTTTTATGCTTGGTGCAAAATTATGTGATGATCATCAGAACCATGGAAAATTCAGGCAGAATATCGAAATGACAACAAATCTGAATCTGTTGACATTTTGCATAATGTTGAGCGCGTCACAGAATTGCATTTAACATTCAATGTGTGGCTCCTAAGTCCGCCCCCCTTCTACTGTGTTTTAGGGCTTCCTCCCCTCAAAACCGTTAACCTTACATTTGAAAGATTTATCTATGAGATGTTGTCTTTTAGAGATTTTTGACTAGGTAATTCTACTTGAAAAAATCATGAGATATTTTTTCCTAGATCGACACCAAAAGTTTATTATTAGTGTTGCGTCAAGTGAATTTCACGCAAACTTTACGGGCAGTTGAATATTCAGAGAGACGCATTTAGGTCGGAAAACCAACCCCTGCAGGTACAGCGAGGGCTAAAAATAGAACAGGAACATCCTTGGATCCACATTGTCGCTACATATGGTCATCCTGAAGTCACATCGAAGGGCAAGGAACGAAGACGTGGACCAATCAAGGATCTGAATTGCACTTTGGTATGCAGAATCCAAGGCGACGATTAACATCTCCAGGAAATTGGGGTACCATAGACCAGTACGCTCGTAGCTGTTACCTTGTAAGCACATAACTTGTACAGGGTGGGCAAATTTCGATGTTTTAGTACTACAACTTTTGAACCAGAGGAGATAGACAAAATCTGATACCCACTTCTCGATCTCTTTTTCTGAGAAACTAACAAGGGTAGTATTCATTTTTGGCCACCTTCTTTTGTTTTCGAATTATAAGCGAAAATTGGAAAAATGGCGATAATGAAAAACTTTTATATCTCCACTAATACTGATGATAGAGCTCTGAAATTAAAACATTATACAGGCACTTTTTTACGTAGAATCCAGTGGCGTGCTCGTATTTTCAAAAGGGTTTTTAATTACGAAGCTATGACCCAAAGTTATGTTTTTTTAAATGGGAACACTAGATTTTTGTGCCATTTTCTGAAAGCTTAATTTTTCCTGACTTCAAAAATATATGACATCGTATGATTCGTATCAAAATATTTAACAGAAAATGGTCAAAAACCTTTTTTTACTTAAGAGTCTCAATATTTCTATGGTTTCAACTGTTGATGAGCCTTTCTATAACAAGAGCATTGTCTTTCCGTCAATCTGAGTATTTCTATGCTTTTCACTTATTTCTACAAAATTCGAATCTATATTTATTTCATACAAATCGTTTCGAAAAGATGAACGAACTTGGAAAAAGGTTCCTAGGTAACTCGAACACAGTTTCAAATATTCATCTATTGAAATATCGAGAAGAGGTGTCGACTGTGCATTGTGCAATTGTTGTCATTATTAGGTTGAATATTATTTCTTGTTTGTCCCTTCGTAATTAAAATGTTGAGTTCAATCATATATGCATTGTTTCATATGCTGTTTGAAATGGATTGGTACTTGTGCGTATTGATTCTGGGACCTATGTAAATAATCTCCTGATACATGCATCTCAATACAACTCTTTCGATTGAAAAATTCGATCTTGTGGTTTCTCCGTTATTTCCAAATCAATTTTTAGATAAAAAATTTATAAAACATATCTAGATTCGAATTTTGTAGAAAAAAGTGAAAAGCATAAAAATAATCAGATTGACGGAAGGACACTGCTCTTGTTATGGAAAGCTCAATTTTTCTGTGTTCATCAACAGTAGAAACCATAGAAATATTGAGACTCTTAGGTGAAAAGAGGTTTTTGGCCATTTTCTATTATTTATATTTATCCGAATCATACGATGTTATATATTTTTGAAATCAGGAAAAATCAAGCTTTCAGAAAATGACACAAAAATCTAGTGTTCCCATTTGAAAAAACATAACTTTGGGTCATAGCTTCGTAATTAAAAACCCTTTTGAAAATACGAGCACTCCACTGGATTCTACGTAAAAAAGTGCCTGTATAATGTTTCAATTTCAGAGCTCTATCATCAGTATTAGCGGAGATATAAATGTTTTTCGATATCGCCATTTTTCCAATTTTCGCTTATAACTCGAAAACAAAAGAAGGTGGCCAAAAATGAATACTACCCTTGTTAGTTTCTCAGAAAAAGAGATCGAGAAGTGGGTATCAGATTTTGTCTATCTACTCTGGTTCAAAAGTTGTAGTGCTAAAACATCGAAATTTGCCCACCCTGTACAGCCAAATTCAATATATTAGTTGAGAAATCCGGTGTTTCATTATCCCAATTTAATAGAATTACAGTTGATCGATTCAACCGAAAACAATTAGAAATAATATACAAAAACGTCTCAGATTAATAACGAAACTGCATCAATATATCCCACATTCCGCCTCCACCACTGATATCGCCCTGACTCCAGATGAATGCAGTTTGAATAGCCACCAGTTCTTCCCCGATAGCGATAAAATACCTATGCGAAGATTGTGCCTGATCCCGGGGGATAGATTCAGCTTTTCCAGACTGGACTACGGCAAAGGTAACTCGGATCAAAACTGCAACAATTTTATCGCTTCTAATTTGGAACGCAGGCGGCTATGCTGAGTTCGGTCCTATAAAATTTACGGTGCCGGAACTCTTAGATCGCTACTGAAATAATGAAGGTCACTAGCTGCCGACCGAGCCTCTAAATGACTGTTTTTCTCCAGGTCGATAATGGCTCCATCATGTATCGATTTCACGTTGTCGTGAACGAGTCTGGTTGGAATAATGGAAGAGGTCGATTGAATTTAAGAAGAAACAATCTGGACGATCGAGAATTTTCGCAGCTTTCATTATTGAATTTTCTTATCCTTTCGTTAACATTATTTTTGAGCGCTCGTTACTCAAACATATCGTTTTATCGTTTCGTCACGTTGTCGTCAATTTTTGGATTTTCGAGCCAAGAAACATCTCAAACGAAAATATTCGGCTCAATACTCATTTTTCAATCGTAGTTCAGAAAATCAGATTTCAGAATGTAAAAGTATAATTCAGAAAAAAAATGGCTTTCAGAATGGTTATTTCAATTCCACAAAAACGAAATTGAAACTCAAAATAGGAAGTTGAAATTCAGAAAAACAAAGATATAATTCAGAATAGTGGATTGAAATTCTGTATTACGAAAGTTCTTGGTCAACGAACTTTCGAAATTTTTCATCGATTTCAATTGTTTATACGCCAAATTGAAGATAAATTCTTCGATATTACATCAAACTCCAGAAAAGTATTTCAAAATGTTGACAGCTTATTAAGCCAAATGAAAAGTCCCCGCTCTGATGCACAGATGGCGGTGCTAGTATTAAATATATGATTTTTAGTTACTACTGAAAATCACATGGATTTAATATCCATATGATTCACAATTGAAGGTTGGTACTAACCAACCATCAAACGATACGTGTCAAAATTTGACAGCAGTCCGACCATCAGCTTGTGAGATATTGCGTTGTGAGTGTAGCTACTTTGAAATGAAAATGAAATATTGCCTTTTGAAGGAAAAAAATCTTGGCTCGATGAAGAGTTTCCGGGGTGTGCACCAGGAAAATCAACCATCATTGATTGGTATGCTAAGTTTAAACGTGGTGAAATGAGCACCGAAGACGGCGAACGCGGTGGACGGCCACAAGAGGCTGTCGCCGACAAAAAAATCAAAAAAGTTCACAAAATAATTTTCAATGACCGTAAAGTGAAGTTAGCAGATATCTGAATGTGTTCATCATATCACTCACGAATATTTGTACATGAGAAAGCTGTGTGCCGCGCGAGCTCACAATCGATGAAAAGCAACAACGTGTTGATGATTCTGAGCAGTGTTTAAAGCTGTTTAAGTGAAATGAACCTGAATTTTTGCGTCGATATGTGACAATGGATGCAACATGGCTCCATCATTGCACTCCGAAATCCAATTATCAGTCAGCTGAGTAGACTGCACCCGATGAATCGAATCCAAAGAGAGGAAAAACACAACAGTCAGCTGGCAAGGTTATGGCATCAGTATTCTGGGATGCGCAAAGTATAATATTCATTGAAGACCAACAAAAGGGCCAAACCATAAACAGTGATTATTATATAGCGTTATTGGATCATTTAAAGGATGAAATCGTTAAGAAACTACCTCATTTGAAGAAAACAAAGGTGCTGGTTCATCAAGACAATGCGCCGTGTCACAAATCAATGAAAACAATGGCAAAATTGCATGAAATGGGCTTCGAATTGCTTCTGCATCCACCGTATTCGCCAGATCTGGCCCCCAGCGACTTTTTCCTGTTCTCAGACCTGAAAATAATACTCGCTAGAAAGAAATTTAGCGCCAATGAAGAAGTATTCGCTGAAACTGAGGCCTATTTTGGAGCGAAAGACAAATCGTACTACAAAAATGTATCGAAAAAGATACTTGAGATCGCTATAATCGCTGTATCGCCCTCAAAGTCAACTATGTGGAATAATAAAATCGAATTATGAACAAAACAAGTGCTGTGTTAGACCGGGACTTTTCAATTGACCTGTTATTTATACAAGGTGAAAAAACATGTATTTGTAGTCCAATTTCTTAACATCCTGTGAAGCCGTCGGGAGATTTGTAGATGTTACGCTAAGTTTATTACAAAGATCATCTTTTTCATCATCTTTCAGTTTTTATTCCACCTCACATCTTTTGAAATTCAATATCAGTACAATTTGAAATATTTAGGTCCAAAGATCCTAAATTCCAGAAGAGTCCCCCAATCCAGATAATCACACAAAATTCAATGAAAATTGGATTACTAGGATTACAAGAATTTCACGTTTGTACTTGCTCATACGTTATAATGTGGAACTGGAGTTGAAATTTGTATTGGACTATCTACGACACGAAGGAAATACGCATAGGATATGTCATCAACATCATATAAGACAAGACTGGCTTTTACCACAATGGCTCAAAGTACTTTTTTCGGACGAGTCACGTTTCGGTTGAAAAAGTCATAGTCAACGAGAAGGGGTTTGGAGAAGTCCAGGCAGACTAGAGCGACTCAATTTCGCCAGGGAAGTTGTGCCCTTTCAAGGCGGATCAATAATGTGCTGTTTGGTCGCCGTACCCATCTATGTAGAAACCATCATTGAACCAATCATTGTTCCTTTGTGCAACGAATTTGGGGATAATTTCATTTATCAGGATGATAACGCCCCACTACACCGCGCACAAAGGTTTCAAAACATTCTTCAAGAGAACAATATCCAGAGAAGGATGGAACAAAATGCCTGAAAATTTCACTAATGACTTGGTTCGTGGGATCCCTAGGCGTATTGAGCAGGTGATCAAAAGAAGGTATGGTAATAAGGACTATTGAATTTGGATTCAGTTGTGGAAAACTATAATTAATCAAAAATAAATGATTATTTATTTCTGATAAATTGATAAATTTAGATTTTTTCTCATTTTTTCTATTTTGTCTCCTCCTATAAGAAGCAAAGAGTAACAAGCAAAGATTTTCTATCAAATACATTTCAGTTGAAATAGAGGAAAATATTCACGTCATTTCCAACACATGGATTTATTTCGTGAGAAACATAGGGGGGCTAATATGTTTGGCAATGTGTGTATTTATTTTTTATTCCAGTCTATTATTTATTAAACACTAAAAGACTGTTACAATATATTCTACTCCAGAGTCTTACAGCTCCGAGATTTTATTTATATGTCTAAGAACAAGTAATTTCAAGTTTAGTTAATATTCATTATTTAAAAATGTGTGCAGTTTTGAACTCGAGTCTTTTTCGTGGTCCTAGAATTTTAGAGAATAGAAGGCTTTCTCCTGTGTTTTCCCTGCTCAACTATTTCTCTCTCCATTTCTCCATTGTGACATCACCGGGAAGTATGGATATTCCACAGAACTGAGAAAGCCAATAAAAAAATCAAAACCAGTTAAATCTCCTCATTAGACCGGAGGTAATACGATCTCCAGCCACATTTCTATCGCCTTTCTTCATGCCTGTTTGAGTGGAACCTGATCTCGGAGCAAAACAAGATTTGCTTCGGCAATTTACCATCGACTTTGTATCGGCTAACTGGTAAAAGTAGCAAAATATCTTGCCGAACCCCAACGGAACACAATTGCGTACCGAAAACACAGGAAACTCAAGAACAAATGAACATACATTTATTGCCAATAGTTTACAAACAAAGCCGATGGCGAGAAGTGTGAATAAGTTTTTAGGAAACCATGCGAAGCGACTGTACGGTGCCTCGCCAGTGAAATGTTTTGAAACAACTGCACAGAATCGTTAAAGTGTAATTTACGACAACCGTAAATGCAAAGGTTATAATATTTTTAGTATGTGCATATGCATGCTTTTACTATATTGATGCATTATGCCTCGACGTACGGCTGAATAACATGTACGATCTCGTTTCGCACAATGTCTGGTTTGTGCGCAGGTCGCATTGTTGCTGGAATTAAGTAGAATCGACCTCCAGCGAGCAGGTCTATATTCGTTCGAATTAAACCTGAAATTGCGTCAAGTTTGATGGTGGAATTCTAGAATATTGTTCTGGATAGTTTTGCGAACGCCATCGAGTTATGTTGGCACTTAAAATGGAAGGCTAGGAGAATCTTTGTTCAAATTCATCAGATGTAACTTTTATATTGCAGCTCGGCGGATAGGAGCCTTCGTTTTATTTTCGAGGATGTAACATTATACAAGCAATTTCGAAAAGGTGATGTCAAACCTCTGCAATTTTAAGAGGCATTCAGAGGGAATTTTCTGCATAAACTTCCACTCAACTGGAATTTCTCTCTATGCGATTTTGATTTAAGTGGATTCGAAGTGGAACAAAAATCAAACAATATTTTTTCATGATTTATAGAAACAATTATTATATCGTCTTGGTATCAATTATTGGTGGTCTCTATGTTTTCGGTTAATTTTTTCTGAGATGGAGCCCTAGTTTTCTGTCTGACCGCAGCCTCTTTGGTGAGAAAAGAATTGCAAGCCAGGAAGTTATCCTCTATCTATGGGAGTACCACAGGGATCTGTATTGGTACCTTCAATTTTTTTGTTATTCGTTAACGATGTTCCTGGTTATATTAAGGCCGAATATATCATTCTATTCGCTGATGACACCTCGATAGGGATCTTAGCGAGAACAAAGGACGAACTTGAAACGAAATGCAATACGATTTATCCTGCATTTTTCAAATTGGTGCTATCACTTATGTTGAATCTGAACAAAACCGAAATAATCCATTTCCAATTATGATAATCTATTCTTCGTGTGCCTTTTGTTATCAAATACAGAGGCAACCAACTTAAGTCAGCGTTGAAATTTTGGGTGTGCACGTTGACAGCAGTTTAAGATGGCAGTTCCATATTGATCATCCCTGCAGAAAATTGAATGGGTCTTTTTTTGATTTATGTTGCCTCAAGAACTCGCTACCTCTGGAGGGTTTGCTTGTCATTTATTACGCCCTGGTTTTCGCCCATTTGTAGTATAATGTCCTATGAGTTAATATAGCAGCGAGTACCAGAATTTTCATAACAGAAGAAAGGTGTATTCGACTAATATTCAACCTAAGACCACGAGAATCATGCAGGTCGATATTCAGCATAGAATCCTTCCATTGTCTTGTATTTATAATTTGAACTTTCTGCTGTTTGTTCACAGTAAGTTGCCGGTTCTGGATACCACTTCTGGTTTTCATTTCTACAACACAGGACATAATTTCACCATCTTCATTTCGACAAATAAGACATCTAGATTTGAATTAGGTATTCATGGCTTGGCTTGATATTCAAGCTACTAGACTCAAGCTCAAGCTCAATTAGCTTGGGCTTGGCTTGAAATCAACTCAAGTTCAAATTAAGTACCTAGTACCTAGTTTTTCAATGTCAAGTCTAGTATTTATTTATTAAGTACTTGATTTAACATGGAAAAACTACTACTTGACTTGAACTTGAGTTGATTTCAAGTCAAGCTCAAGCTACTTGAGCTTGAGTCAAATATTGTCAAGATTGTGGATTATGAAAGGAATGGATGAAAAAAAAAACCAGCGAAATGATTCTGAAGAAATTAAATTACACCGTTAATTACACAAGATCTAAGCCCAGATATATGCTAATTTGTCTGACAGATATCATGAACTCTACAATCCATAAATATGTTAAAACATGACGTATACTCATTCAACAATTTGTTTTATAATAGACTTTTCAGTGTTTATATCATTATATTTTAGTTTTTATACATTTAACGAAGTGTTACTGTTGATTTGCAATAGGTATTCTCTGTACCCAGAATAATCATCTTCCATAGTCCGACGAAAATTATAACAAAATGCTTCTGAAACCCTTTTAAGATATGATAGAATTCGAAATGGTTAAATTGGCAACACTGTGCCATTTTTTGACATTTCTCATGTCATTTATGTTCAGTAGGTTATCCCTTTTAATCACGGAAAGATGCAAGTTTCAATCACATTTACGAATTGTCAAATTGTTTCATCAAAATCAGTGCTCATTTGCGAATTTTGAGAGTAATTTGAAAAGCCTTCATGAACGATATTACTTCAGTTAATCCATTCACTATTCGTCATATTCCCTTTCAAAACTGTCTACAATATGACGAATAGTGAGTAGGTTACATGAACAATTTCACTCAGTATTCTCAAAAGATCACTAATTTCGATAAAACAATTTAACAAGCTTCAAATGTTTATGATTGTGTATCTTTCCATCACTAAATGACATAACTTACATAAATGACATGAGAAATGTCAAGAAATATAACACAATGTTGCCATTTTAACAAGGACGGATTTATGGAGGGAAGGGATAATGGGAGTAATTACCCCCCATAAATATCGAAACCCTGAAAAAAAGTTACGAACCGTGGTGCACATAAAATATTTTATGCAATAATTTCAAATTAGTAATTTCCCAAATACTGCAATCAATGACAACTTTCTAAATACGCGTTATAAGCAAAATCCTTTCAGCACAAATCAAACTGAAAAAACGGGAAGTCTATAGCTATTGTAGTTTTCGAAATCCCGCTCGTTCAACCATAATCAATTATTATTTCATTTACTTGTACATATTCTGTTTTATTCTGATTAATTTGTTTTTAAGTTTTGAAGAAATTATGTTTCAAACTTTATCTGAGGTGACTAAATGTTGTGTACCTGATTTATTGGTTTTGAATCGTTACTACCCCCTCCATGAAAAAGAGCTATATCCACCCTTGCATTTTAAACATTTCAAATTGTATAATTCCTATTGGAAAGCCATATTCTAGATAAGAACAGAATCCCAATTCACTTGTTACTGAGAAAAATGCAGGAGGATAAAATACGTCAGTTCACATACCAGTTAGAAAACTACGAATAACATTGATTGAGCAATCTTGAAGTTTGTATTTCAAATGAAATTTCGTATGCCGAAGCACTGGTCACGTGAGATACTGAATTATTTAATAAAGACCAGTTTTGCTGAAGAAATTACGCGAATAACTTAATCATTGAGCAATTCCCGGTACTTCTTTGGCTCAATCGTAGGTGGACTTGCCATTGAAATTGGTGTTTTGGATATTTATTTCGTCACCCAAAGTACTTATCAAGTAAATTGATGAAATTTATTCAGATACTCTTCTACTATTCTCCATTGTACTCAATACGTTCTAAATTTTACTCAGGCTTACTATGAATTTTTTTTTCAATTTGGTTTGCATGTCAGATGGATGAAGCATGAATAATTTTCTGGAACTTCAAACGTTATGATGCAGTTTCAATTTTGCAAATCAGAATGTTGAACTAAATTATCCCTTCTCGTCCACCTATATCAAAAGCAAAAATTCACTCCTACATATTGTTTTTTACTGCAATTGATAACAAGTAAAACGCTTTGTTTTGTTGTGATATAAGAAACACCTTCCAACGAGTAATAAAATAAATCAAAAGAAACATTAACAATAATGACGCTGATGATAAATTTTATTCCTCTGAGAATTTATGGATAGCGAATATAGATAATCTATAATTTCCCAAATACTGCAATCAATGACAACTTTCTAAATACGCGTTATAAGCAAAATCCTTTCAGCACAAATCAAACTGAAAAAACGGGAAGTCTATAGCTATTGTAGTTTTCGAAATCCCGCTCGTTCAACCATAATCAATTATTATTTCATTTACTTGTACATATTCTGTTTTATTCTGATTAATTTGTTTTTAAGTTTTGAAGAAATTATGTTTCAAACTTTATCTGAGGTGACTAAATGTTGTGTACCTGATTTATTGGTTTTGAATCGTTACTACCCCCTCCATGAAAAAGAGCTATATCCACCCTTGCATTTTAAACATTTCAAATTGTATAATTCCTATTGGAAAGCCATATTCTAGATAAGAACAGAATCCCAATTCACTTGTTACTGAGAAAAATGCAGGAGGATAAAATACGTCAGTTCACATACCAGTTAGATAACTACGAATAACATTGATTGAGCAATCTTGAAGTTTGTATTTCAAATGAAATTTCGTATGCCGAAGCACTGGTCACGTGAGATACTGAATTATTTAATAAAGACCAGTTTTGCTGAAGAAATTACGCGAATAACTTAATCATTGAGCAATTCCCGGTACTTCTTTGGCTCAATCGTAGGTGGACTTGCCATTGAAATTGGTGTTTTGGATATTTATTTCGTCACCCAAAGTACTTATCAAGTAAATTGATGAAATTTATTCAGATACTCTTCTACTATTCTCCATTGTACTCAATACGTTCTAAATTTTACTCAGGCTTACTATGAATTTTTTTTTCAATTTGGTTTGCATGTCAGATGGATGAAGCATGAATAATTTTCTGGAACTTCAAACGTTATGATGCAGTTTCAATTTTGCAAATCAGAATGTTGAACTAAATTATCCCTTCTCGTCCACCTATATCAAAAGCAAAAATTCACTCCTACATATTGTTTTTTACTGCAATTGATAACAAGTAAAACGCTTTGTTTTGTTGTGATATAAGAAACACCTTCCAACGAGTAATAAAATAAATCAAAAGAAACATTAACAATAATGACGCTGATGATAAATTTTATTCCTCTGAGAATTTATGGATAGCGAATATAATTTTTACTCTGCAGAGATTTATAGAGTGTAGATCTGATTTAAACCATGGATAATGGATAATATGATGCGAAAAGAATTATATTAAATTATAATCAAACACTGGAAATCGTAAATAAAGAATTATCATTGCTTTCATCATACATTACAAAATATCTCGACTAATAAAAGAGAATCTGATTATACATATCATTCCTAGTAATTTAAATTAATCGGATTCTCAAGCGAGTAGTACATATATCTACTGAACAATTTTTGAACAAGTTCAAGGTATTCTTCAATTATGAATGTACCTTCATCTATCTGCCTCCAAGCTTCCTCTTGATCCTCATTTGCTTGCTTTAGTATTACATTGACTAACGCTACCATTCTCCATGATATTTGAAACTTATCTCTAATCCTTTGGCAGAACTCTAATAGTATTTCGGCTTCTTTTCCTGTTGAAAGAATGAAATTATGTTAAACACATTGAGATGACAATAACGATTTCAAAATTAGGAATCTCTGCAGAATGTCTAAGAATAATGAAATTGAAATAATTGATTGCTTTGGGATGAATCATAAAAAATAATATGTACATCGATGTTCAAAATAATGCCAATATAGCAAAATTCAGATACCATCATTCTCACAGCAATGAAAATGGACATCCCTTCCAAAGCTGATGGATTCTATGAGTTAGATTATTTACAGGGTGATATTTTTGATTGCTCGATATTCAAAGCACCTTTGCCTTTCACAAGAATGATTGTGCTTAGTATGAATCCATACTCAAGACATCGTAACCTACTCAATACTTATTAAACTTAAAATCTCCTTACTAATCTTTGACAATTCTATAGAGAATTGTTGAGAAAAAATCATTTCAGCAGGATTAATAACTCGGAGAAGATATTTCCGTACATCTGAATAGATAATTTACTTTCAAGGGATTTCATTATACCTTTCTAAAAACACTTTATTTACATGCTTATTTAGCGCACCGAAAGTGGGTAGGCGAGAAAAATTTTACGGTGTGCTAAAGCCTAACTTACATACCAAAAAAAAAGTTTTCTTGGCAGTTCTCTAGAAACTGCAAATTTTTTGTATATTTCCTCAGTAACGGGATAAACAACCCTTGTTAAGTGAAAATATTTGGATATTTTCCGTGGAAATATTGAAGAAGAATTCACTGGAGGAAGAAATATCACATGAAGCGGTAAAATAAGTGTTTTATTACTGTTCAAGAATCTACGTGAGGAATATGAAAACCAGTAACGTCTATTTTGCAACTAGTACCAACAAAAGAAAGTTAAAAATTTAGGTGATGATAATCTTCTCATTCATTTGTCAGAAAAAAACAAATCCATGAAAGCTTCAATTTCATAGAGTTAATTTTGAATGCCAAAAAGTTGTCTGACAGTAAAAAAAAAATAAATAATTTACCAAACGAGAAAGTATAGGTGACACACCGAAAAGGATCAAAGTATTGACTGTTAATCAGAACGCCAAATTCAAATCAGTGAAGCACCAGACGAGAAATGGGTGCTGAGTGAAATTGTTTCGATATTTGTCATATTCGGTGATTATCGAAAAGATAACCTGATTCGTTTGACTTTTGAGGATGTGGAATATAATGGTTTTCGATAGTATTGCTTCAAGTTTCGCAATCACAAGGATGGATGGCCCTGTTGCTCCATACACTCGTAAGACGTATCTAAGACCTGCACACATTAAAAGTAAAATATTATTTATTGCATGTTTTGCGCAACATGCAGGTTGTCATAAAATCAATTATACAACCTTCAACATGCTGAACATCTGAATCAAACATCAGATTATACTGGGCACGGCTTAAGAAAATCTTCAGCATCTATGTTATTCGATGGCGAAGGAGTTTGCTTACTTCAAAAAGGCGTTCCTCGATTGTGGCTGAGATCTACATCGAAGAAGAAATGAGCGACAAAATTGAAGTTAACCTCAAAATACAATACACTGGGAAAATATCAGAAACTGAATACTAATATAGTAGCACCCTCAACTTCATCAGGTCACAGTCAAAAATGAAATAGCTTCTGAAGGATTAGCTATTTTCAACAACACAATATGTATGTATATATTTTTGTAAATATTCTAAAATACATGATTTTCGACAATTTGTAGTTTTTAGGTAGATATAATGAAGAATATCGTTCATTACACGTCCATAAATGTGTTTTCCTTGCTTGCATAATTTCCTGTTGGAGACGCAGCCGACCACGAGAATTTGAGCACTGACGGAAAAAACCTATTTTCTCGAACGAGTGCAGAAAGTTTCACCAAAAAGGATATTTGAGGAATTACAGCTATAGAAAGAAGTTAAATTCCAATATCCTCTATAATAAAACTATTGTAGCTGAAATGCTCCCCCACTGAATTAGGACCAATGTAATGTACAGTATTATTCTTCCAGCTGGCGCATAATATCTACCACAAATATGTTTTTTTTTGTTCACCCACTTCTACCACAGTCGCAGGCATCAAACTACGATATATTTTCATATCTCTTAATATTTGAGTTTCCTTTCTTCAAAAATGATTACCTAACGACTCTTGAAGTCCCCATCTTGTGGCTGTGATCAGTAAGGGCCAGAAAGTTTTCTTCAGATGCCAAAGGATGGTGGAGGTTATAAACTGAGCTGACGAATTTACAAATCTATTATTCGGCCAATCGTGAACTATGCAGCTCCCATTTGGTGGCCAAGAGCAAGAATAGTGAAGGGGCAATTAGCTCTGAAAAAATTACAAAGAACAGCGTGTATGTCTTTCACTGGAGCATCACGCTCTTGTCCATCTGCTGCCATGCAAATCATCTTGGACCTTCCTCCTCTAGATATCTTTCTGGGAAGTGAGGCGGCCAGATTGGCTCTCGGGGTGGCAAAGGAGCATGTCTGAAAATTAGCGACAACTCAGGAATTCTTGGATGCTGGTGGATATAACATACTACTGAGACACGGGTTTCAGAAAAACTTCAATACGATATTTTCTAGTCGTGAGAGATGCCGATGTCTTGAAAACTGGATATCGATGAGTGGTAGCCGGTCTACTTGGTCTCTTTATCCAATTAGCCATACCAATGGGTTTCCGCCCTTCGGTGTTCCAGGTAGGAACCTTTGTTGTAAAGAAGTTCGTTGCGCTTTGTACGGAACGCAACCACCGAAGTGCAAAAATATAAATATGGTATCCTACAGCAGAGTAGCCCTGCTAGCACTTGACTCCCCACTAGTCAAGTCAAAGGTAGTATGGGAAAGTAAAAATCACTTAAGGTACTCGGACAAAGAAACCAAGTCAACCTTGTTTAGGTGCCTGACTACACCTAGATACCCGGCAATGAAACAGCAGACCAACTCAAGGCCAAATGGATCAATTCTCTTCACCGTTTCAGAGACATTTTGTGATTTCCTAGCCAGCCATCAAACGAGAGTTGTTAAGGAATGGGAACAAAAGAACAGAACACAAGCTGTTCTGGCGGATAATCAATGGTCAAAGACAGACCAAGCAACTTCTCTTCTACTCGACGAGCAGGAGTAAAAAGTTCTTCCACTCGGTGAATAGGAATTGAGGAAACTGACGGAAGTACTCACGGGACACTGTCCTGTGAGGGATCATAGAAAAAGCATCTGAAGACACATGTCACTACTTCTGTCAAAGAGCCACTGAGATATCCAAACACTTGCTTCGCGAATGTAAAGCTGTTCAACGGAAAATGATACAACACCTTGGCTCTTGGTTTTTTAAGTTGGAACAAATGATAGATATAGCCCCCAGAAAGGTGATAAAGTTCATTGATATACTATTTCCTGACTGGTAAACAGCGTGGAAGTGCACAAAACATCTTAGGTCAAGGTGCATGCGTGGTTGGATGATCCTTCGCCCACCTCTAATCTGATCTTATCTGAGTACTATATAAAATGAAATACTTTTTTTATGTTTCGTATCCATTATATTATAGCTCAATATTTTTTGTGTGAGACATAGCTCGTAGAAAGCTTACAGGAAATGAGCTAGAAGAAATTGCTCAAAAGTCATTCGATGTTAAGACTTTATTATTAAAGAAAAAGTATGCTTAGAAACAAGTGTAAATATAATTGTCAGTAGGTATTCTGATTGCAATAACTATAAATGAATATGATATCAGCATACTCTTCCGCGCTGTAATTTTTAAAAGAAAAATTAGGGTTGAAAGGAAGTATTTATAAAGTTGAAATATTCTATACAGGGTGTCCCATAAGTGGCACGTCACAGTGACACCGGAGGTAGGTCAGCTAAAGAGGGACCCAACCAGCCTAACATGACCCCAGTAAAAGTTGCATGGTTTTCGAGTTATTACCAAATTACGTTTTTTAGTGAATTTTCACCTTTTTTAACATTGTCAGTGTCAGAATTCTGCTGGAAAGCTCTCGAAGCTTATTGTTTTTTGTTGTAATGGAATCTTAAATAGTTATTTAAGATGACATGAGTATGATTCTGCCAAAAAGTTATGTGGATTTCCGTAAATTAATGGATAAATCTTGATTTCAATTGCTAGCAAAACGAGAACTCCGACTTTGGACACCTGCTGTGAAAAAAAAATCAATTTTCTTAAACTAATTTCCGATATGGTCCGGGCTGCGTCGAATACGCGTTCACGCTGCGTGAACGCGTATTCGACGCAGCCCGGACCATATCGGAAATTAGTTTAAGAAAATTGAATCGTAATTTTATAAATGGTGTCATTTATGCATTAGAGTCCGAGGGAAACAGTTTGGACATTTACTGTAAGTTAGATTTAAGAATTAAATAAATAATCGAAAGTTAAGTCTGTTTTTAATTAATTTACCTTTTTTTTCAATAATATTCTTTTTTCGCTTCCCCTAATCCATCTTCTTCCCTATTGTGACTCTAACAAATAATAACAAAGCCCGGTATCAAATGTAATGTCATAGCAAGCGGCAAGATTACCTGATAGCGGGGTTCCTAGTTTCAACTTAGTTAAGTAGGGCATCGGTAAAATGATGAAAATACCTAGTTTTATGGGCATAAGATTCGTGTATTATACCATTTCTAAATCTGTCTAAAATGCCCAATTTTTTGATGTTACTTGCTCGTTTTGTTTCAAGGATTTTTTTTTCACAGCAGGTGTCCAAAGTCGAAGTTCTCGTTTTGCTAGCAATTGAAATCAAGATTTATCCATTAATTTACGGATATCCACATAACTTTTTGACAGAATCATACTCATGTCATCTTAAATAACTATTTAAGATTCCATTACAACAAAAAAAATAAGCTTCGAGGGCTTTCCAGCAGAATTCTGACCCTGACAATGTTAAAAAAGGTGAAAATTCACTAAAAATCGTAATTTGGTAATAACTCGAAAACCATGCAACTTTTACTGGGGTCATGTTAGGCTGGTTAGGTCCCTCTTTAGCTGACCTACCTCCGGTGTCACTGTGACGTGCCACTTATGGGACACCCTGTATAATATGTTAATTTTTCACACAAACTTGTACATATCTACCGAAAATCGAAGCTCCAAAAAAGTACACAATTGTGTAACTTTTAGTAAACAACACAAGGAGTTGAAATTTCATACATCGGCATTTCTCTCTGTTCAGCGACGAACGCTCAAAAAACGCCTAAACCAAAAGGCATCGTGATTTAAACAAAAATTTTATAGCAATTGTTGACGACTGTAAGTACCTATATATGAAAAAACGATGAACAATCAAATATAACATTAAATTTATTTCTATCCAATGCGAAGGCGGCCATCATGATGATGGTCAGTCCGTCGTTACCAAGCCATTATGTTTTTATTCAGCCAATAACTCATCATCGACATTCGCTGAATTTTTTCTCGCAGATCGGTAGACAATCATCCTGTTAATTTCAATAGTGAAATATCTCTTAAGTCTGAGGACTCGCCATGTTTATAATTTACGAATCATAAATTTGAATATAAAGGCACAATGGCATATGCTGGATAAACTTCCAACGAATGGATAAGGAAAACCTTTTATACACTCGAGAATGTAATAATTTATGAGCAAATTTATGTGTATATAAGACATTATAAGTTACAGCTTGGGCATAAACTATTTTGTAATAACTCAATGGAGATAATTGAAGTTGATGAGACGGAAAATGCACATTTCTTGTACCGGATGATCAGCTAACTTTTTAGGTGGAAACTACTTCCATGAAGTAGTTAAACATTGAAATTATCGTTCAAAAATTTTATGATCAGGAAAATTCACCGAGCGTTGGTATTTCTAACACATTCTCTTGATTATTAGATATAATACTATAGTTGGATACTCACGGCGAATCTATTGAATTTACGTTAACCTCTGCCCATTAAAACTGATATGTGTATTCTCCGAGTAATGTACGAAATGTTGCCACTGATTGGGTGTGTAGTAAATAAGTTCAGGCTACTCAATTAGTTATTAATTAATGATTTTCCTGGAGGCTCGCTATAGGCATGTCTATTTTCCCACAAAGGCGATACTTGTACAAACCATCAGATGATGATTGATGTTCCCTTGAAAAAACTGAAACTACGAATATTAAATTTTTTTGGGAAATTATGGCTTTTTTTTCAAGAGTTATTGAGTATTTAATGAAAAAAATCTGGGTTGAAATTATTCCCAATCATTAAAAGTTCAGCTCATTAGGTAATAGTTGCTGACTTTAAATTTGTCTCTAATGAAGTGTCTGTCGAGATTGCATATTATTAAGAAGGGAAAGACCAATATTTTCACAGAAAAGGCATTGAATAAATAGAGGAGCTTTGGAGTACATGCATTACTCTGGAAGGTCACTATGTTGAAAAATTAAATCGCTTTTTTGAGAAAACAGGAGTTTCTATTGGTAAGAACTAATTGGGTGAAGTGTTACCTATAATTTGACTACCTACGATTTCAACAGAAAAAAATAACGACATGCAAGGCTTAATTACTTGTCGTTTTTTCATACCTATAACCATGTTTTAATTGATAGATTCTGTATTTTTTTTCCTTTTTTTTGGCGAAACTAAATTTCACGTGGTAGGTAATAAATCCAAAACTTCTAGTTATATCTGACTAGTCGATAAATGTATCATTACCAAATCTCAAATTTACATGAAAGCTAATTATGTTCAGCTCAAGTATGAGCAAAATTTCACTAGCAGTGGTGTCCCTCTGAAAAACTTGCTAGATCCGCCAGTTACACATTTGGGCAAGATTTTTGAATTTACAATGTTTCCATGATTCTATACTGTGCAAATAATTTTCCACGATTTCTCTTTTTACCCAGTAATTGCTTGGCGTAAAGTATAACTTTCCGCAGTAGTTGAAAAAATATCTATTTCGACATTCCATAATACCTAATTGATACATATTGTAGGTCATTCATAATAAAATTTCTTTGAAGAGATACCTATCGAAATCAAATACAGTTATTCTATTTCCACTCTTTAATTTTATATTTGATAAATGTTTCGCTTCACAGTATAGCTTCTTCGGATTGTACAGGGTGGGCAAATAAGCGAGGTAAGCGGCTATATATCAGGATCCACTCATCGTGAGTAGATCCGTGAGATTTCTCCCTTTCCCCTACCCTTATTTAATATCGTAAAATCGAAAGTGAAAATTCAAAAAGATATAGAATTTTCCAAAGATTACAGTGATGATTTTTTTCTTCAATTTTCGAGTGAAATTCATTTTTCTACTCGACGATAGCTATTATGCCCCTAGCGATAGGGGTATGAACTTCAAAACAATTTTAAGTGTGTTTTCTTGTACATTTAAGTGGTGAAAATTTTTACCGCAAGTGTCTACGATGAGTGGATCCTGAGATAAAGCCGCTTACCTCGCTTATTTGCCCACCCGGTACATTTTGTGTAACTGTAGAAGTTACTGTGTAACGAAATAATTATTATACTAATAATTGAAAGTGAAAATGGAATAATTGTCATTTAATTTAGATTGAAATGAATTTCCATCAAATAAACACCGAATCAAACCAATATTAGAAATATTTATATTCAGGACGACGTATACTTACCACAAATGGATATGTAAGTACAATCTTCATGAGATTTAACAATTTGGACTGAATACTAAAAACTACTTTGATCAAAACATTTAAAAAAATAATGAGTATTATATGTGAACATCTAATATTTCAGGATTAAAATAATTTTAAAAATGACGGAATGGAATTTTTTGTTCAAATCACTCCTATGCTTCTTCTTGTAGTTCTCTTCTAACCATGGTCCACTTCGTTCTTCTTTCTTCATCTTCGTTCAACACTTCTCTTCAAATGGCCTACATGGAAACTTTCACTTACACCTAACTCTTTGATGAAAAACGAAACAATGAAATAAAAAATCTGCTGTACAAGCTATACATTGGTAATGATGAAATTTCATATGAGGACATTGCATTTAAGTCTAAAGTTCACGCTCTTGAACGCTGGACTGGAGAAGCTTCTTCTCTCTTGATTCTTGTTATCTAAACGATTAGAGAAAAGAACCATGCATTATTCCACAAGAAACTAGAATAAAACTATGATAAAGAAATTTTGACTGAAGAAAAAGAATTGAAGAGAAAGAAATGAAATTTTTTAATTTCTTAATCATCCATACTGACGTGTAGTACTCCTTAATTCGCCTCCGTCGTACATGTTCAGATTGTGCATTCTTGAGTATTCGTTCACTGCCCTCTTTCCTGATTGAAATAAACATCCATTCATTGAGAAAACTGAATTTATTGTTCGAAATGAGTAGTCCAACAAAGCATGGAAAAATTGAATAAAAATAAGACTTCGTTATGGATATTTATTTCCAGACATAAATCACTGACTTGTGTAGATTTCGATAAAGAGATTGTTTCAAGCATTTTAGTTTCAGTTTTTTTATAATTTTTAATTTTCGATATTACGATTTTCTTCTTCTTTACTTTGAATATATTTTACAAGGTGATGTGCAGAAAAAGATGGTATTGAAGCCATTGTGCACAATTTAGTAAAACATTAGAATTAATTATTCTCAATAATTATGAGTTAAGCACCTTAAATTTCATATAATTGTTTGTTATTTCCTCTACCTAACAAAATCTCTAAATTACTCCAAAACAGCCGGTATTTCTAAGTTGACACTATTTGTCAGTATTTCTATTCTATGATATCCATGGGTTCAGTTTAAAGGGAATACATTTTTTAATTCGTGATCATCAAGTCCAGTTGCACCGTTTTAAAAATAAACATTGTTTTCATAATCAATGTATAGTATTAAACGATGTTTATGATTTCTATCGATTGCACTCTTTGCGAATTGCCGATGTTTAGCTAAACAGCAGATATATTTGGCAACGTTGTGAAATTTCGACGGTAATCATAGAGAAATAAGGAATTTCAGTTTTCTAGTAAAATATTCTGTACTTTTATGATGTTAGAGTTATTAATTGTTAATTTTTGTAGATACTTCTTCCGTTACAGTTATTAAAACTACATCGATAAAAAAAATCCAAAATGAGTTATAAATTATTATTTTAAATAATCTGAATCTTCGAACCGTATCGTTTGAGACCTTGATGATAGACTGTTTTTCGAGGAACAACCGAGCAAAAAATGCATTGTAGACAGGTAGAAAGAAAATGCTTTCAGCAGTTCAATGCTTCTCTTAGAAACTATAAGAACCTATTCGCTCAAAATTCGAAACATTTTATGTTCTATATTGAACCACAAAGCCTTCAAACCCTATTCATGAATGAAGCCAAATATCATTATTGAACTGAGAAGTCAGGACGTGATAGAACGTCTAAAAATATGAAAAAAAGTTTTCATTGACTTGCCCTAAAAGATGCACCATTTTCGAGATATAGAGTGTTGAAATTGAAAAAAAAAAGTTTTTTGTATGTGGTAGCTTTGCATAGAATGGAATTATGGAGATTCGAGTTCGGATAATTATTCTATTGGGTAAAAGGAAATAACGAACCTCATTGTGACATTCACACATGTGCACAAACTTGTGAGCATTGGCTTCACCCATATATATTCATCATATTCATTCTTTCGAATACCTGTGATGTGGCCATACGCTAAATAAATAAATTTCCAACACCAACACGTGCAGAAAATGTGATTATGAAATGAACTGTTAATTATTTCCATGCTCCTATGAACCACACATTTTTTTTCACAATTATCTATAAACATTTCAAACCTTCGAAAAAATTCCCAATAATAACATAACCAAACAACTATTCTTCTATTTCTAGTCAAAATCAATTTTCTTCAAAATTTTTTTCCTACAATAATAAATATTTTTGAAAATATAACTTTCCAACTTTAACTCAAAAATGAGTATTCAATATGCCAAAAATTTCGTATACCGGGAATTTTTTCGAATAATATCGCTGCAATACAATAATCAGCTTCCATATGGGCACATATTCTTCTCAAGCATTGTGAGCATTTACAAATGTAATATAATAAAAGATAATATATCAATTCAAAATAATAGATCCTTGAGAAATTTGTGAGTAAATTCGACTTACCTTCGTCTATACGTCTTGATGCTTCTTCCAAATCCGCTCTTGCACCCTTGAGTATGGCGTGCATCAATGGCATCATCTCCCAAGGGTACTTGAACCTCTCCAGCAACTTCTGACAGTCTTCCAAGAGGTCTGTGCTTTGAGCTGAAATTAAATGCAGTTTTGATGTATATTGTAAAATGATGTTATGGATGGAAATTTCAGATTTAGATTCAATACCTTGTGGTCTAGAATATCCGAGTTTGCATATCGAATGAAGTTTGTAAAATGCTGGCAAAATTTTTTTTTACTTCAAACATTATCGTTTAAGAGGATTTCGGCTCGAAATAGTGATAATTGATTAACTGCAGATCTAATTTGAGATTTGCATATTCTCCAATATCATAAAAATTTAAAGATTCAAAATTTGGTTTTGATTGCTTACCAGAATCATAGGAAATTCAATCAGAATATCTAAATAATCTTTCTATTTTCATTGTCTACGACAAACGATCCGATTGAGTTGAAATTTGACGTGTAGGTATAAGCATGATAACTTTTGAATTTTTAATGTCAAATTCCATATCAATCGCTTGACCAGAACCAGAAAAGGTTCAAGCAAAATATGAGAAAGGAATACCTAATATTTACATGACAATAAATCCATCTAATTTCAAATTCAGTTTGTAATTACTATGTGAATGAAATTGTCATTCAAATGTTCATGCCGAATTCCTATAGGATCGGTCATCTTCATCCTTCAATACATAAAACATTCTAACAAAAGGTAATAGTTTGTATAAGTGCCAATAATGAATAATATAAATAGATCTAGATTCCGAATATAGAAATTAATTCGTTGATTGTAGAGAAATTTACAATAATCGAGAAATGCAATAAAAATAGTGATATACATAAGTCTGTACACTTTTACACGAACGTGTTTATAGATATTAGATGATATATTTTCAGTTATTTTTTGGAATGGATGAATCGATAGTTTATGAGTGTTAAAAATGCAAAATTTTTCCCTATAAATATATTTCTCTGTTCAACTTAAATTGTCTATTTAATAAGGTCAATGGTCATGATAATTTAGAAGTTCCAGTATTTATTTAACTGTGTTCATATGTCTCCAATTGATTTTTCACCGGTGTTTTTATTATTTTGTTTGGTATTACATTGTTTTTATGATATGTAGAGTAAAATTAATGTTTTTCAATGAAGGTATCATGCCTAGTCCTGAATAAATATCAATTTGAATATTCTCGGTCGAGAAAATAACCTTTTTGAAAAAAATAAGAATTCTCCGATTTCACTCAAATATAATTTGATTCAGTGATTGAATATAAACATGATGAAGTTCAAGTAACACTGTTAAAACCATTCAAATCAGGCAACCAATTTGGACTACGCTAACGTTTCGGCAATAGATTTAGACTTTATCCAGTCAAATTCATTTGGTCGAATACAGATAATTTATTTGGATGAAGAGAATATTGGAAATCAACGCAAATCATTGAATGAACTTGACTCGATAAAGACTAAATATATAGGCGAAACGTTGGCGTAGTACAAACTGGTCGCCTGATTTACCTAAATGCTCCCAATCTGGTAATTTGAACTTCATCATGTTAGAAAAATATTCCTCATGAATATTTCTGAAAAATCTGAAGAAAATTCTCCTTTAAATTTCATCTTCTGAATTGTTAATAATTCTCCCATAACAAATAATAAAGAAAATATTCTATGATTTAAAGTCACCATCTTCTATTTTCCAATGGAAATTCGATGACGAATTAGAAATATTCTCAATACTATTTGTAGACTCGTGTTATGAGCATTAATTCAACAATACAGTTTTTTGAAACATAGCATTTGATAGAAACGATGTAATTAATTAGATGGATATCAAACATTATACAGATAGGTCATTAAAACACTGAATTACGGTATGAAAATCAATCGGCCTCAATCAAAATGCAACTCCAGTTAATCGTCAATCAATTAATTAATGTCTATAAATGTTCTTGATTACGATAACAAAAAACGATCACTTTCCCGTTCATTTCATTAGCTAATGATTTTACCTGATTAAATATTTGAATTGATACAAAAAGTAAGTACCTAGCAACAATGACGAACAATAATATATGATGAAAACACATTAGGTTCCTACCTACGTTTCGATGAATGTAAATTTATTTTCGAGCAAACTTTTATTTGGTATTTCCCATTGTTCCTCTGTATATTTGTATTTTATGTGAATAAAATTCGCATCTTCCATCAATAGACATGAATATATGACATGTAATTTCAAATTTTAGTTCCTAATCATTTCTAATCATCATTTAATTTCATCGCAAGAATTATTTTTAAGTAATTCTATCAACATCATACTTCGTCTCATATATGGTATAGTTTAACAATTCTGCTTATTCTATGTTTTTGCGATTTGTTTCTTATTACTGTACAATATCAAAACTTCTTCAAACTTTGCTAGGACATTTCATTCTTCTATAATGTATCACATCTGTGAAATCTTAATAGGTACCGATTTTAGAAGTCGCCAGCAAGCATTTATCAGTTTATTATATTGTCTCATTATTTCTATCTCCTTCCTATTTTTATTATTTCTACTTCCTTGAATCATTCAAATAGGCTTCCAAAAATATAACTTTTAAACTTCAGTTTACCAATCCTCTATCTTTCATGTTTTATTCAAATACCCAAACTCAAAATCTTTTATTCTGAATTTTTTCATTTCGGTAACCAGTTTCACTAATCTTTCAAAATCTCCTTTATTTTCAGACCCAAGGACTACCTATGTTGTCGAAGAAACAGAGGGAAAGCGCACCTATATTTCTATTCATCAAAGATGATGCTCTAGGAGTAATGGAGAGAGAAGGAGATAGATCAAAGAAGTATGCTACAAGTTAAATATATGTTCCTAGGTAGGTCGGTTTTAAAAATCACTCCAAAACTACTGTGGTTTCAACCTTCAAATTTTCAGGTTGAAAGGGTCGGAATATGAAGATTGATTTCATATGTCTTCCAATTATTCCAGACAACAAACTTGTAATCGACGATACTGGCTGGATTCCGCTTTAGAGCAGAGATACTTGCTGGTTAGTGTACCATTCAAGAATGATGTTATTATATTTTTCTGTCTTCAATATTCCACTAAAAACAGCGAAATAATAATCGAATAATAAGAATGAAACATCTAAACAGTTACGTTTTGAACCTAATCAAATAACCCTAAAAAATTGAAAACCTTGGCCCTTTTAGCTGTAGTAGAGAAAACTATTCAAATATGTTCTCTGGTTTTAAAGTTATGATAATGATACATTTGAAGCTTTGATCGCTGTATATCTACACTTTGAACACCATATAAATAGAGAAACAGCGTTGACCAAACCCTTCTCTCAGCTTTGGATATTAAGGGCATAAAGGTCTACAAAAATAATAGTAACATTTGAAATTAATCGGTTACAATTTTTCATATATTCGGGACAGAACTGCCTGGATCTCTATTCATAAATATAAGTAGGCTCGATTCAAGGTCAGCAAAAACATCCACCACGATTGACTTTGTGTTGGAACATCCATAAGCAGGGCCACCGCCAGATATTTTGGCGACCCGGCAAAATAAAATTTCGCCGCCCGGCTTTGCCTAAATTTATCTCAATTTTCTTTGGAGGAGCATCTGTTATTCCCCTGAGGCATCTTTTTAATTCATATGAAATCGTATTTTTTAATTTAAACAAATCTTGTCAAATTTATGAAAGTCCTGCATTGTTTAAAAGTACGACGCTCTTTAAGTCTATCGTGAAAAGACTACTTGAAGGTGTATTTTAGTACGCATTTGTATTTTCATAACTCTAGTAGTTGAGAGCACATATTTCAATAAAAAAATAATTTTCTGGTGAATTTATTATTTAACTACAAAGCTACTACACTTTACTACAAAGAGTGGAGTTTCGACTAAGAAAACTTTTTTGTGTGAAAAAATAAAAACTGACTGCGCCCCTAAAATTTGGCGCCCCGGAAAAATGTCCGGTTTGCCGATCCTGGCGGCAGCCCTGTCCTTATCCTTAAGTAACTTGTTATACTATCTAAGACCAATTGTAACTGGAAAAAGATATGGCGTATAAACCTTCTCTACTTCTGTGAAGATTAGACGAAAAAAAAATTATGTAGTAATAAGAAATAAAAAAATTCGAAAACTAGGAAGTGCCTTTCTCATTCTAACGGATCTTAATTCCACAAAATATCGAATAGAACAGCATCTAGTTCGTACGTGCGAGGTCAGAGGGTAACGCTTTGCGCATACATCCTCAACGCTTGGGGCGCGTACACCCCCAGGACAAAGAAGCACAGCATGCCATAAATAGATTTTTTTCAGGGCGAAATGTTCAGTCTCCCCCCATCCAATCGGCTGACGGAATAGGAGGAGTGGACTCCACCTTTTATTACATTCTACGATCCCATTGGCGCATTGGCTCGTTATGAAACACATGACTGTAGATAGAGGAAGTGATTAATTACGCCACGGTTCCCAAGCATTCAACAATGAGCCGTTACAAATGGTTGAAAATGTATTTTAAACGCCTGGCGAGCCTGATCGTGCCCCACGCTCAGGTATAAGTTTCATTTGCGGCCGGCACGATATCTTTTACCAGACAGGCACCAGCCACGCGGTTGGTGTTCTATTGTTGGACAAATTAGGGACCACGCTGAATACAAATCGATGAATGGGGCAGGATCGGGAACACGCAACCGGATTCTTATTGAATTATTCAGTTGGAGTCACGTGGAGAACAGGCTTTAGACTGCAGTGGCGGATTTACCTACCGGCAGGCTGATTAGGCTCCAGCCTGTCAAAAATATTATGTTTTGTCTTGATTAATTATAGAATTTTTTCTTCACTGCACTGAGCAACTATTCAGGGCCGCCGCCAGGACCGGCAAACCGGACATTTGACCAGGGCGCCAAATTTAAGGGACGCAACGTCAGTTTCATACTATAGTTATGAAAATAGAAATAGGTACTAAAATGCTCTTTCAAGAACTACGTCGTCTTTCTACTATGGACTTCTAGAGCGTCGAATTTTTAAACATTCAGTTTTTTTATGAAATAGACAAAACGTCCTTTGATAACTTTGACAAGGTGAATATAAGTTGAAAAATACGATTTCCTATTAAATTGAAAAGATGCCTGAGAGGAATAACCGGGGCTCCTTCAAAGAAAATTCAGATGAATAAGGCAAAGCAGGGCGGCGAAATTTATTTTGCCGGGGCGCCAAAATGTTTGGCAGCGGCCCTGCAAATATTAACCTATCTGGCTATTTAAATCGTATAAAATGAATATGGGCTCATAACGTGAATTCTTAGTAAGTACCTAGATACTCAGCGTATACAATTTATTGTTCTCCAAATTGGCGCATAAATAAACAACCACTCAAGACCTTCTAATTTTTTTTTTTTTGTTGGAATTTTCATTGACTTTTCTGTGATTTCGATGACGGGATCAACACAAAATTTTGCATTAAGATTGAAATTGTTAATTTCTATTTACTTGCAAATCTCTCAACTAAATGGGATCTGTTGTTATTCAAATATTATATTTTTGTCTGCTTGAATGATGTGATCTGCTTGAAAAAAATTTACTCAATATCGATACACACAGTTTTAACTTCGTTGGCATTTTGCTCTCTAAAGTTCTGGGTTATTTATTAGTCTTGAATTTTCTATGGTTGTTGCTCTTTATCCAAATGCATTTATTTCAATCTTGTCCGCGGCAATCGATATCTAAACCTCCCCTATGAAAATAAAAAGTTTTTAGGTCTTTCCGCTCGAGAATTATCGTTTTTACGAACGGCCGAACGGACCGAATCGAATTATTTCTAGAAATTCAAAGAATTTCTAAACAACATTTCTAATGCAAACGTTACGTAAAAGCATAGTTAAATACATCACACAACTATTAACCGGGACTTGGCCTCTCTACCTCCACCTCCATTCTGGTAGTGAGCTGTGAGGCCGAGAGTGAGGCTACTTAAACTGAGCTTCCATGTCATCGATTCTAAGTTGATATGAAGGTACCGAAGGAAAATCAAAAAGTTAGGCAAGAATAAGGAGGTTTTTTTGACCACGTTCTTGGTCACTTGGGAAACGTCAATTACTAGCCCTCAACCTTGTTGGAATGTTTACAACATTGCTTCAACCCCGCCTATATTTATGTTTGTAACACTGATCTTGGTACGATGTTCTATGCTCTGGACTATTCTATAGTTAAGTCTTAAGCAACGCTCATATTGATGTATATAGTTAAGATGAATAAAGTTCGTTACAGTTAAGCGTCATATTTAATAATTCTAAAACGTACCCATCCACCTACAAAAATTATCGAGAAGAAGAAACCAAGGAGGAAACACTGGCGGGATATTTTCATTTCTTTTACTTTGGAACTTCAATATTGCAAGATTCTAAAAGTAACAGAATCTCAGTAAGGACATGCACCACTTCCTCACTGGTTTGAGGTTTCTTTACAACCTGCCTCTGGTATAGTAAATCCACCTATACAAAAATGATCGAGAAGAAGAAACCAAAGAGAAAACACTGGCGGGATATTTTCATTTCTTTTGCTTTGGAACTTCAATATTGCAAGATTCGAAAAGTAACAGGATCTCAGTAAGGACATGCAGCACTTCCTCACTGGTTTGAGGTTTCTTTACAAGGTAGGTACATACCTACTTCCGCTTCAATAAAACCTGATGAGAATAGTTCAATCAGAAACTGAAGGTACAGATTCTGTGGGAAGAAGCTCCTTCTCATCTGATGACAGAATATCTCGCTTTTGCAAGCCTAAAGTAAAGAATTCTTCAGACGAGAAACTTGTAGGAAAAAGCTTTTTTAAATAGCTTGAAGCTTTTTTGGATGTTTCTGTTATTTATTAAAACATTGGAACTGAAAGGCAAGCTATGTAATCAACCTATCTACTCTGGTATTCGACCAAGGAAATTCGAATATAATTACATACATACATATAATACAATATGTTCTTTGCGGTAAAGTTCGAGCGCGGTGCATAGCTACCTTTTCGGTAACAGAATTATTGTAGAAAAAAAAAATAGCTTTCTAGAGGCTGCCAATATAAACTAGCACATATTCTAGAATACAAAGTGAAATATTCTAGATTTTTCCAAAATGTAAGGTTTAAGTTTTTTTTATATCTTTTTCGATTTTTATATTAATAGCCAATTTCATCCCAACTGGAAGGAGGCAGTTGAACCATATTTCGTGAGTGAAAACTCATTTTTTTCTCAGAAAAGGTATTGAAAAGTTAGAGGAGCGTTGGTGCATGTAGGTACCACTCTTAGAGGTGACTATGTTGACGAATAAAGTCGAATTTTTGAGAAAAAATGCGTTTTTACTCTTTAGGCGCAGGACTTATTGAGTGAACTGATAATAATTGATACTCTTATATTGAATTTGAAACGCTCCTCATGTAGGCGACAACGCTTGCTATTTTATAAAAATGAAAAAGTTGAACAAATTGAAGTACATCCATCTATTATTTAATAACTTTTGACCTTCGGTACACTCGGAAGCAAAACGCTGCCTCTACGGTCTATGATCCGCACGTCCCTGCTTACAACACGATTTAATACCTATGTAACAGGAGATGTACGATCTTGACGTGCCCGACAGGAGCCTTCCTCAATGTTACGCTGAAGAAGATGATGATATAACAAAACCGTAAGTGTCGACTGTCGATCTATTTTGGCCAAGTTAACGGTTGGGTGCAAAGTCATGGTGAACAAGTAGTGGGAGAGTGGAACGTGATAGTTCCATACTTGGTCATATTGGATGATACCTGTTTGTTTACATTTCGAATTCGCCGACTATCCTATTCTCTGATCGTTTATTGTAAGAAACTGACTCCGGTAGAAATTGGTCCGTTGAATGAGGGTTTTTAATTGAAAAATAAAAAACCTTCAAAATCGTTATTAGGTACAGGAAATTTTGAAAACCATGAAATGTTTACGGTTTGCATTTTGAAATGCGTGAGCCTACCAATGATTTGCTCGAAAATTATGGGAGCTACTTGTATCAATTTCCCAACTAAAATCGGTTGCTATATCACATTTATCCTTTTAGCTCGAGCGCACAATACCTGGAGGTACATACAAGAGTTTTAAATGCGACAAATCAAGGTAAATGAAATTAAAAAACTTATTTCTAGGGTCTAAACAAATTGGGACATTCCTCAGATGATAATAAATTAAAACATCCTCGAAATAAATTTTGGGCGATCGTAAATTGAAGTTGCTTGAGAAAGCGGTATAGTTGAATCTATCAGAAGACACTGCCTTCTGCCCTACTTTGTCTCAACATTTTCCATGAGAAAACGCTTTTTGGAGCTGTTAAAGTGAAAAAAGTGGAGTGAAACTCCACTCCCAAGAGACCTCCACTAGTGGAGAAAGCACCGGAAGAAGATGTGACATTGGATGAAACATGGATTTACCACTACCATTCTGAGTAAAAAAAAAAGTCAGCTGAATGTAAAGCAGTAGGTGAAAGGCGTCTAATAAACGATCAAAATCTCAAATATCAGCTGGCAAGGTTATGGCATCCGAATTTTGAGACTTATATTGATTATCATGACAGAGGTAGGAAATATCAACAGTGAATTTAATCCAACGTTATTGAATCGATTGAGTAAGAAAAAACGTCCTCAAATACACAAGAAAAAGTTTTCTTCCGCCAATACAATACAAATGGCATATGAAAACAATGGTCGAATTGAACAAATTGCACTTCCAACCGCTTGACTACCTAGCTTATTCTTCAGATCAGCCTTTCAGTTTTTACCGGATTTTTGCAGACCTCAAAATAATGCTCCATTGGAAATAAACTTGGCTCTAATGAAGAAATGATTGCCAAGGTTGAAGCCAATTTCGGAAGCAAAGTCGGATCTAAAGAGATAAGGAGATAAAGTCAAATTTTTGAAAGAAAAATTAACTTGTTGAGAGTGTAGTGTTAATAATGAATAAGTATTCAGTCTCTGCTAGATTTTTTGTAACATAAAAGATTTTCCAATAGGAATTTGAATCGTTTGTGCTCAGCAGATTATGCCATTAAATCAAAAAGAGAGAGTTCATCAAAATCAGTTCTCATTCAATATTACTGAGTGCTGGGCTGTACTTGGTACTACTTTCAAATTTGTCTACAATACAACGAGAAGTGAGTCGATTAACTGAATAAAGTCGTACATCAATTCACGCATTATTCTTGAATTTCTCTCAATATTCACTAAAGTACTGATTCTAATAAAATAATTTTACAATTTCCGAACGTTGTTGATGTTTATCTTTTTAAAATTAAGAAGCATAACTTTCTGATATCAACTGAAATGAGAAACTTCCCACAGAGCTGATAATTAGAAGAATATTCTGTTGTTAGTTGAAAAAGTATATATAAATGGCTGGTTTTTATGTTATGGAGGCGCGGCTGAAATGGGAATGGAAATCGGAAATGATGAATGATGTTCTCCAAATTTCATTTTGACAATATCGATAAACTATCATTAGGATGGAAGATCTTAATATTTATCCTAGCAAAAAAAAGAAAGAAATTTTCAATAATTCAAAAGTTGATCACGCAACCACCAAGTGACTGCCAGAACAGTATTTACACATAGAAGAGAACAAAGGCATTATTTAAAATTTTCTAATATTTTAGGAAATATGTTATTCAAATGAACTGCTAGCTCTCTGTTAGGATGGGTATTTCTTTTCACAACTATATATGTGCTTAAAAATATGAAGTTGAATTGATATTGTCTCTCAATAGGTGGCATCTCACGTTCTTCATAATAAGAGAACATAAAACCGTCTTCTGTGAAATTTGTAGAGTCCTCCATTACATAGGTTCATACATTCCGATTAGCGAACACATCAATGCAATGAGAAGAACGAATCAATAAGTCAGCATCCGAATGAAACGCGATAACGTCAATGGAGTAGAAACAATCTGATACTTTTCTCCATTGAAAAGTCTCATTAGTAAACTCACACACAATGACTAACTCGAATCGACAATACCGAACACCCACTGGAAAAACCAATTCGGAAACAAAAACAAATTTACATTTTCATCCAAATCTGAATCACAAAACGAATTCATTAACAATTTAACTTTGTTCAACAAAGCTTATTGACATTCTCATATGCCGTAAAATTTTATAGGACGTGTTCCGAAACAAAAGGAAATTTAGTATGCTGTGAAAATGCAACAATTCAGAGCACCTACACACCCGCCAATCTGGAGATAGGAAGCCATAATAAACTTGGATAACTTCCAGTGGAGTCCTTATTGTCACCGTCTTAGACAGGAAGATTACTTATTTGAGTGGAATTGATGGGAGCCATGAATCCTGAAGATGGTGTAGATGAAAGATTGGAATAAATTTATGATATCATAATTTTCAGGTTAAATATTCGTTTTTGATTCCACGCACGATAACTATCAAAAATCGAAAATTCTTGGTAAGGAATCTTTCATTAAAAAACAAAATTGAAACCCATTTGACTTACTGTGGTATGAAAACAACTTGTTCAGAAAAGTGGAGGTTGAGGCCTCTGAAATTCATGAATTGGTAGCAAATAATTTTTGAGAACTGACTCCCCTAAAGCTATATAATTCAAATTATCTATAGGCGAAGGTTTTTCCAATAATAGGCTTCTTCAGAGTAATAAACATAGATAAATGGAGCATTTGTCATTTTAAGTAAGCAAATTTTGTCCAACCATGAACTATCAAATTTGACACGAAGCGCGCATAAATGAAAACATATCAGTGATACGATATTTCACTCAATTCGCGAGATTCTCCACAAAAAATGTACTTCTTATGTAAATCAACATTTCATATTAACTCAAAATATATTGAAATAAATGCCTAAATATATCAGAAATTCAAAAACCAAACTCCAACAGGGCAAACGACGTGAAACAACCGATGATACTAGGAGAGCAAAAGTTGCCAAACCTTGGATTTCAGCATGTAGATACAGAAAATAATAAATATTCGGCTTATTATAAATTCGACAATTAGGAAAATGATCGGATTCTAAATGTTCAAATTTACATATTTAATCGGGAATCACTCAAATAAATATATTTCATTCAATATAATATACATTCATAACGATATAGTAAAATTGTGGATTTGAAAATATATCACAATCTGAGAACGTAAAACTATGTTGGGGACATGTAAAAATGCGTGTACTTCATCAATTTATATTCATTATGGAGGCTTTATTCTGAATAGCTCGCTATCTGGGTATCTGGCACTTTAGAAGTTGTCATCCATTCCCATTGAATAATTAAAAACTACCCATTAATAAAAATGAAATCATGCACTGAAATTGTTGAAATTCGCTAGAAAGGTGGTGAAAATTTGTAGTCTCAGTTCTCAAAACTAAAGTAGTTTTGGCCCATCGTGAAGTAACATCTTGGCCAGCAAAAGTGAAACTGGAGGAAAAATTTGAGCTGGGCCAACTTAGTGATGTGAAGAATCAAGACTGTGAGCGTTGTTAAAGAGCAACTGAGAATTTTACTGATGTAGCTCGTATAGTATTGACGAAAGCCCAGGTTTGTCGATTGAATCATCAAAATTCATCGGAACACTTTCATATTTTACATTTCAAGCTGATAATGCAGTTGAAAATCGTCGAAAAAATAAAAATGTTCCTATACATCTCTTAAGAAGAAGAATATTATGGCTACGTAACCTGAGAGAATGGTAGTAAGGATGTATTCAACGAACTTTTCAGAACAGCAGTGTCCAAAACTGAATGATTGCTAACCTTCGATAACCTTAAATAAATAATAATACATAAGAAATTGAAAATCAAAAACATTCAAATCTATAATCCGTCCAGATATCAGTTGAGGAAAAAAATCTTAATACTAAATGACAACACAAAAACAACACTTTACTTAAAATGAAACTGCAAGATTAATTCTCTTATTCACAATAAATAATAATAAATGAAAAAAATTATGGAGAATTCAAGCAGAAACAACGAAGCAGAAGACATTGAATTTAAGTATGCAAATGCAACGCTGACATAGTGAATAATATACAGTAGTAAAGCTTGTGTGTGAGAAAGAGAAATCTTGATCTGAAACGAAAACACAATGAAATAGCCTGAAAATATTCCAATGGATCAGGCTAATAATGAAATTAATTCATGAGTAATAAGCACTAAGATAATTCCACAGAATGAACAAACCACAAAAACTCTCACTAACAACGAAACTGCAAGATCTATATACCTTAAAAAAATAACAGAAATAATGAAGAATGCAAAAACGAAGAGTGGAACTCTATCGCACTCTATGAAAAACCACAAAAACTTTTTCTAACAACGAATCTGCAAGATTCATATACCTAAAAAAAAATAACAAAAATAATGAGGAACTTAGAAACGAAAAGTGGAACACAAGATCTCGAACTCTAGCATGTATTTTCAACAAAGACATAGTGAATAATGGACAATAGTGAATGTTACGTTTGAGGAAGATGAATCTTGATATAAAACGAAAGCGCAATAAGGCGAACAGAGAAATTATAGAATAAAAATCTAGCATCTAGACAATTCCACTGAATGAAAATTGCGCGAACACTTACAACTTACAACGAAATTGAAAGACTTATACACATATTAGAAAATGACAAAAATAATGATGAATCCAAAAACCTGAGTACCTACAATACTTCGAAATATAGATTGTAAATTCAACGAACAATTCAGTGAAAATGGAATTTGCCTTACTGATGAAACCACAAGATCATTCTATATTCACCACTCCAAACATTTTCTATTCAACATAAGGTATTAATTTTTTTGTTTGTTTTTTCCTGAAATAATTTCATATAGGTTATTGCAGTACCCTGCAGTATTCTCTAAATTTTTGGGAACGGCTTCAAAAGCTTGGTGCTCCGGAACATACAATTATTATCATTTAACTCCGGAACCTTATTGCGTTAAAAGCAACAATTACGAATTAAATGCAGTATGCCGTTGAAAAAATTGCCGCGTTTCGACGTCAGGTCCAGAAGTCAGTAGCCTTCATCAATCTCATACTTCCGTATTTGCCCAAGGGCCGAAGCAACACATCATTTATATAAATTCGGGATTCAAACAGACTGCAGGGTCTGTAATAAACCGGCAACAAACCGAAATATCATCATTAGGGGCAAATTATGCTGATAAATAGGTTCGCGAATTTCTCAGAATTTTAATACCCATGAATTCCGAAAACACGCCCCGCACAGCACATTTTCGGCTAGGATTATAGGATTACCCCCTGTAATATTCGATTTGGACGGATGGATAACATGAATTATAGAGGCCGCTTGTTTGAAATGAAAAATGGAGATTAAATTATATACACAAAACTTTCAATGAAATTCGAAATCGATAAATTCGGCGGCAAATGCAATTTTCAACGAAGATTTTTAGGATATTTTTTTACGTGGGTCGAATGATGAGTATTTTTTACTTCGAAATTATAGAGCGGTGACCGATTTGAAATCGATCACTTATTTATTTATTTTTTGTAGAACAAAAGCTTCGGCGCACGTTCCTTTAGTTTTCTCTTCAATTTATAATGAAAGCTCGACTGCCAATCAGAATTCAGATCAGCTAAGGAAAATTAGAAAATATTCAAAAACATGATATACCATGATACTTAAATTTAACTGCAAAGTTACTTAAGTTGGTATATTCAGTAAGTTTTTGAACTATAAGACACTGATGAAGAAAAATTGTATTTAAAACACAAAGATTCCGAAACGTACGTCTATCTTTATGTTTAGTCAATCAATTTATTAACCGTTTACTCAATTTGTATAGTTTTGAATATAAAGATAAATCATATTATGGAGGTTCTGGCACAATGTTGTCATAATTTTTCATAATTATATTGAATTATCTTCAACCTTTAAAATCTATTTTATGAATGCCTTTCCTCTACACAATGAACAGATTTTTCTTCAGAATTGATATAGCTGTCCTCTATACATATGTGGATTCAAAAACCTTCAGTAATGTAGTATTCATTGTGATCCATTTTAATCATTCACTCAAGTGTTTTTTGCTATGAATAATATTATCGAATATACAATTTGTTTTTAATTTTTCATTTCAGATAGAATTAGTTGAATGACGGAAAGGGGACAGCTACTGTATAAGAAAATTTTGATCAAATTCTCAAGAAAATTCATTTAACAATTATCGTCGAAAGAGACCAGCTCTGTTAAAAACCAAAGTCATTGTATAAAAATATTTTGATCAAATTCTCAAGAAAATTCGTTTAAACATTATCGCACTTCTCTGATGTAAGAGATCAACTAACACAGCTCTAGTTGTTGTTATCAAAAAAATAGCAGAACGTCTTGATAAAGTGACAGGTTAAATGAAATCGAGCTTAGTTTGTGTGATCTATCAAGAGTTTTCGATAATGTTTCTCATGACATTCTTCTTACTGAACTAGAATAATATGGCGTTCGGGGTCCACCACTCGAATTGATTGCTTCATTTATGGAAGGAAGGCAGCAACAAGTTCAACTCAGACATAAATTGAAAACTTGGACGATGATATACAAAGAGGTACCTCAGGGATCCATCTTAAGACCATTACTCTTCATCATATACATAAACGACCTTCCAGACAATATAACATGCGACTATGCTCGTAACTATGCAGATGACACAATTCTTTTGATATACCGTAAAAAACAGTTAAAACAAAACCTGAAAGAATACTTGAAGAAGCTGGAAGATGGCTCGATTCCAACGGTCTTTATTTAAACAAAGAAATATCAAATATCTTGAGAATAGGTGCGAAAACTGGATCAAATAATCGAGAGTGCGACAGTTCTTGGTATACAAATCTAGGAAAACCTCAAGTTTAATGTTCATATAGAAGTTCTCACTAAAATATTGACATCCTATTCCTATACAGACTGAAAAAATTGACTAATGAAGTTTTCCTCATAAATTCCTACCATGCAGTGTTCCACAGTTCTATGTCCTGTGGTATACTCATTTGGGGTGAAGCATCGGAAGAAAAATCAGTTTTTCTGAAGCAAAAGAGCAATAAGAACTTTGGCTGGGATTGGTAACACCGCATCATGCAGAGAATACTTTGTAAAATACAATATCCTCACCTTTTATGCCCAATTCATCTTCAGCTTCATGTTCATGGAAACAGGCACAAATACATCAAAAGTGGCGAATTTCATCAGTATGCCATACGTAAAAGACCAGTTATTTGCGTACCATAACATAGAATGAAGCTAGGACAGAAAGCCACGCATTATTTAGTCATCAAAATATATAACCATCTCCTATGGGAAATTAAACTATGCCATTCACATAAAAGACGTCTCAAACTTGGACTGATTTCCTGATGTTATTACTCTGTTGTTGTCAGATAGGTTGAAGTAAATTTTTGAAATAATATTGATATTCTGGTTTTATGTATTTTAATTTTATTGACTATTACCTACCTAATAATTACCGCATGTTTTATAATAATTTGTGAAATGAATTTGATTTGATTTGAAATATCAGAAATCGAACGCAGCTACAGTTTTTTCGAGGTTTTTCATTGATCACTATACTCTCGGTCGAATTTTTTCTAGACTGAAGAAGAGAAATCCAAGCAGCTCATTACAATATCATTCAACTTACATATGCCACTTATATGGCAAATTAGTCATTTCAGTTTCATATGAATAAAATATTTCTCTAATTCTGTGGTTATTCCGTTCATTCTTCCACATCTTGTAGAACAAAATCGTGCGAGAATATATCAGAAACGCACAGTTTTTATGGTTATATTTTATTATTCTATGTTGGCACTCCGAACTTTCCGCTACGGCTTTATCTGTCAATTCATCAAATTGCCTTAAAGAAATCAGTTCTGCCAACCAACATTTTTCAATGCAAAAATCCCTGAATTATATTTATGGAAATATTTCATTAATTTCAATGAAAATGCAATGAATTAGAGAAAATAATGTATAATACTCGTACAGAAGGCTCATTCTACCACTCGTTCATTCCAAAACTCGCCACTTCGTGGCTCGTTTTTGAATTTTGAACTCGTGGAAGAATATCAATGCCTTCTGCACTTGTATTATAAATAACTATTATCACATCGTGACAAAATGGCGAATGCGTCGGTTTCAAATTAGTTTCGGAGAATTATCCGAAACATTGATATTGAGCTATAGCAGAGACCATCCTGGTATCGTACTCAACAACTTAACGAAAATTCAATATGATCAGCTTGATTAGGTAGAAACTAATAAATGATAAACCGAAGAAGAAGAAATAAGATCCAGTATCACGTAGGAAAATTGCACATAGATATAGTAATTTCAAATAAGATGAAAAATTGAGTGTTGATTGCTTCATCAGAAACAAATAAATTTGAGGAAGATTGAGGAAAATGATGGAAAAAAGCCAATATTTGAGTGACAAATTCTTCTTGTATATACAGGGTGATTCTCCGCGATGGCCTATTCGACGTTTATGGAAAACAAAGTTTGTTCTGATAATTTGCATATCGTTGTTTGAGATGATGATCTCAATTTTTATTTTTTTAGTCAATTCTACGTGTAGAAAGAGAAAATAATATTATATAAGAATATAATAAGAAACGATGCGGAAATTAAGTGAAAAAGGACCAATACCATCAAAATCCAAGAAGGCTGGTCTCTTCAAAAGTCGTCACTGTCAATGCCCCAATACAGCCTCATTAAGTATCGACAGTTGAGGGGGACCTCATATGGCTGTATTTTCTTGTCTAGGTCGGGTATTTTTCGTAGAATCCCTCTAGAACTGGATCGAGCGGGTAGAAAGGAAATGGGATAATAGGTTTGTGTGTAAGTCTGTCGGCTGCGAAAGATTCGGCCGCTCTGAAGCCCCTCGTACCGCCATCGGCAACGCTGCTCGAATCCAGGGTCATAAAGTGGTATACTGCCGTTTAATAGTTTCCATTTCCACCTGAACTCGCAATTGGGATGAGCGTTCCCGACAGCCCCTCCATCGACATATTATCCTTCTACAATCCACTTTTCGTGATGGTGCCTTTTCGGATTCTTATACTCTACTACGTTGATGGTTTCAATTAAGAGGGCACACCACCACGTGCAACTGATCAGTTCAAAACGAAATTAGAGTTATTTCTTTTTGAAAATCACAAATTTTCATGGAGTTCTCATAATGTTCATGTTCATGTTCCTTGAACAATAATCTACATGAAAAAAAGTTAATATTTTTAATTTGCGATTAAAAAAAGTCGGGAAAAAAAATTACCAAAAACCATTACAAAATATAATTTCGTGAAAGTCGAAGTACTGAGTGTTTTTTTTAGAGCTATAGAACTTTAAATTGCAATAAAACAACGATGGATCATTCAATTGACATGAATTTTATTTATCCGCAAGATGATCTTGTGGCATTACATTTCAAATATGATTTCTGGCATATGACCGCCAAGGCTGGCTCGGATGTAGTCCAATCTGGACGTCCAATTTTCGATGACTTTTTCCAACATTTGTGGTCGTACATCGCCAATAACACGGCGAATGTTGTCTTCCAAATGGTCAAGGGTTTGTGGCTTCTCCGCATAGACCAATGACTCTACATAGCCCCATAGAAAGTAGTCTAACGGTGTTAAATCACAAGATCTTGGAGGCCAATTCACAGGTCCAAAACGTGAAATTAGGCGGTCACTAAACGTGCCTTTCAATAAATCGATTGTGGCACGAGCTGTGTGACATGTTGCGCCGTCTTGTTGGAACCACAGCTCCTGGACATCATGGTTGTTCAATTCAGGAATGAAAAAGTTAGTAACCATGGCTCTATACTGATCACCATTGACTGTAACGTTCTGGCCATCATCGTTTTTGAAGAAATACGGACCAATGATTCCACCAGCCCATAAAGCGCACCAAACAGTCAGTTTTTCTGGATGTAACGGTGTTTCGACATACACTTGAGGATTAGCTTCACTCCAAATGCGGCAGTTCTGTTTGTTGATCTAGCCATTCAACCAGAAGTGCGCTTCAACGCTAAACAAAATAAAATGGACGTAGTGCGCGATACGTATTCCGCACAGAACCATTATTTTCGAAATAAAATTGCATTATTTGCAAGCGTTGTTCAGGCGTGAGTCTATTAATGATCAATTGCCAAACCAAACTGAGAATAAATTACTTGACAGCTGTTGAATCGGTCGCCATCTCGAACAGTAATGCCAACTCAAAGTTATATACCTCGAAAAAAAAACACCCGTTACAGAGCTTCCTTCTACTTATTATCTTCAAAAATGAAAGAAGATGAAGTGTAGTGTGTACAACTTCGTATATTGTACAAAGTTTGTTTATCCTAGGAGCACCAGAGGGGAAATGAATGGGTACCAAGTTTTGACTGATACGCGGAAAACAACGTGGTGGTAATCCCTCTTTAGATTTTTACACATTGTAGGAGATGTACAAGGGACAGAAAACTATTGATACAGGGTGATTCACCGGGATGGCCTATTAGACGTTTATGGAAAACTAATCATAATTTTGAGCAGAAAATTTACATATTGGGGTTTGAGACAATATCTTTTTCCCTAAAATATTTTCACATCTCTACAAACTCCGGTTATACCGCATTTTTGCCGAAATATTCAAAAAAATGTGAGTCCTCATCGTAACCATTTTTTTCATAAGAATCCCATTAACTCATGATCCGTTAAGTTTTCACCCAAAGTATGGCATATTGCCGAAATTGTCATCGTAGAAGCTATCTAATGATGCTATAATATACTGGGTTTTCCATTTGAAATAAGGAAGTAGTAGTCTCTTTCCGGTATAACCGGAAATTGTAGAGATCTGAATATATTTTAAGGAGAAAAATAAATGTCTCATACCCCAATATGCAAATTGTCTGCTCAAAATTATGATTAGTTTTCCAGAAACGTCTAACAGGAAATCCCGGTGAATCACCCTGTATATATTGCATCGATATCTTCTGACACTATCGTAATGTATCGATATATAGTCCATTCCATCATAAACTGGACACATCGAAAATTCAAGTTTTAACTTCAAAATTCGTATTTCATTGGCCATTTTCTTGGACTAACACATATATAGAAGTAGCGTAGATGACAGTGGGTGAATCATTTAGGCTTATGAATAATACCTCGTTTTCGGAGCATAAGTGAGATACAGGGTGTCAAAAGTCAATTTTGAGCAATATTCTATTGAGTGTGGTCAGTTATGTATAACCTTCCAAGTTACGATTTCTGGTCAAACAAGAATATAATTGAGTGCTCAATTCAGAAAACGTGATGAACTCTTAGAAAAAAATTCAGAATGGCAGGAAACCTGCATGTTCGTGATCCTTTTTCTGTTTCCAAATTGAATTCTGTTTTTTTGAATGAACTCAATTCTCTAAGAATTCCTGGGAAAAAATTTTGTCATGAATCCAACGACAATTCATTTTTACTTGCCTGCAGAGAAAAAAAATTCAACCTTAATTTTTCAAATGTTTCATGATTGTAGTTTTTTTTTTATATATAACACAAATATGTTAACAGAATCGGAAAATATCAAACGGTTCCTTCATAAAAGCTTTCCAAATTTCACCTTCGGTCATCTTACATGATTAAAAAAAAATTATTGGACTATGAGGTACAAATTTTGAAATTGGTATGTCGAAATATTCCAGATGGTAATATCAAGTTATCACAAAAAAAGGTACAGTGTAATTTCAATGAATCTATATCGGGAATTGAGCCCTCTGCCTAGAGGTATTTATATCTGTGGAATGTAAATTTAATCAATTTAAAGATATTGATGGTTTTAATAAAATAATCGCTTCTGTTTACATACTCGTGTAAGGTATAAAAAAGTAACACAACAATCGTGAAACATTTCACCAGTTTCAGATGAATTTTTTTTTGCTGTACCTAGACATGTATGTAGAAAAAATTTTAGAAAAACTATTAGAAAATTGAGATCATTCAGAAAATGAAATTCAATTTGAAAACAAAAAAGAATATTGCAGGTTTTCCGCCATTCTGAAGTTTTTTCAGAATCTTCACCTTTTCTGAATTGATTATCCAAAAATACTCTGATGTGACCGGAAATTGCAACTGTAAAGGTTATAAATAATTGACCAAACTCAATAGAATATTACTCAGAAACGATGTTAAAAATATTCGCTTTTGCTTCGAAAAAATGGTATCTGTCATAAGGCAAAAATGCATCTTCCGGAGTCATCTACACGACTATATGTTTGTCCAGTTGATATTTCCGTTGCGATGCAAAATGATAATACGCGACGGAAAGTGATAATAGGGATGCCACGTAGCCTACAAATAACTCGTGTAACTCTCTACTCTCTACTTAACCTTGACCTTTAACATGACATTTGTGATGGAAATGAAATTATTCAAACATTATTGTTTCTTTCTAATGAGTATACCTAAAAGTTAATCAGAGAGAATAAAATACTCACAGTTTTGATTGAGTATACAAAAAAAAAATGTTTTATAATACTATAGATTAACGAAATACACAATTTTGCGAAACACATTGAAGACATGAAATGACAATCATTTCAATTGGGGAAGCAATAATGAGAGGTGTGACGGAAATAAAAACTAATAGCATAATTATTCTCGTTGTTCCTCAGTAAATTGTTATAATGTTTCCATTCGGAATTGAGATTATTTATTCAAACAAATTCTTGCATTAGAATCTATCGCAAATCTTTCAATAATAATAAATTTAACGAAGGCTAGTTTGTGCTCAGTAAAAAAATTTATTCAGGGTGTTCAAATGAAAGTTATTCAAAAAAATTGTGTACTTTATAATACCAATGTCAATGTCAATTACCAGGAGGCCAATCAAGTTAATATATTAATCATTCTCTTCTTTTCAATATATAAATGATTCGCTGTTAATTCTTACTGTCCCAGATCCTAGCCTTCAACTTCAATTATCTTAATTATATTCTGATGAAGTTTATACCAAATTTTATAATTCGAATTACATACATCGAAGTGAAATGGATCATTTTTCCAATTAAAATTATTTTGGAAAATGTATTATTTTCAAAATTTTTCACATTTTAAATTTGTTTTAAGATTCAGTACTCAAAATCATTTCGAAAAATTTCTATATCCGGGATTATCGGAAACTACAAATTCAACGTATACCACTATAAGGACACTATAGATTCATACACATGTGACCCTGAGTGAAAAAAAAAATTTAAACTGTTTTTTCTCAATAATTTTTATGGTATATATGATACTCATAAAAAATCTTAGAAATCAATCACCGTTTTAGAGATATAGAGAAGAGTTTATGTTCTTAAATGTCATCCTTCAAAGTGTTTTTCGAATACATTATTTTGATGGAACACCTTATATATACATTTTTTCAATTATTTCGAAATTTAATTAATTTTGTGTCTATTGTATAATTATAATCAAGTCATATATAGAATGTCCCATTCAACACATGCCAACTCTTCTCTGTATCTCTAAAACATTGATTAATTCCTATGATTTGTTATAAGATTCATATGAACCATGAAAATTACTGATACAATGTTTTGCAATTCGCGAAAAAAAAACCAAGATATAGCGAAATATGTATTTGAAACAGTCATCTTTCAGAAACGCCCTGTAACACGGGAACGAATCAAGATTTATATAATCTGCTTTCTGACATATTATTATTTCGGAAGAAGGAATCAAGCCGCCTTGAAGATTGTTTTTCTAAGTCTTTTGGTTCTCGAGATGCTTTCATTGAGCATCGAATTTGGGACACCCTATTCTCTAAGGATCAAACTATTATATTTTGTTAGAATGATTTGATTTATTATGTATCATAATTCATAACTGCTTATCACATAAAATAATATACAACAATATAATAATGACACTCGTATGATTTCGACTCAACTTTTCCTCAAACAAAGATGGAGTCATTCTAATATTAAGTTGAATGCACATCGCTGTTCAAACATGCAGACAACGAACTGAAGATCATCAAGATGTCAATCACTTTATATTCGTATTTAGTGAAAACGTAACAATTTCCGGCTTTATATTAACTATTCAGCATGTAACATACTCGGAAGTTGTCCACATTGTTTAGTTATCTCTCTATATGTGTGCAATGTACAAATACATCACGGAACTTCGAGTCTGATAATACAGTTGGTAACCTAAGTCAAACCGAATTGGATAATTTCGAATTATTATGTGAAGGGAGTGGACTTCGCGAATACTAATCATAACAAATAAAATGGGCATCTCCCTTACTAAACCATATATTAAGTAATTCTTCACATTCATTAATATTCAGAATCCGGATGGTACACGTGGGACAGACGACCTCGAGTCGTACTTTAAGTATGTGCCAGTCAAAGGTTGCGTTTTTTTTCATACATTAGTGATTTTTTTATTGGAATTGATTGTTCTTTTTATTAAAGCATGTGTAAGTAACCATTTAGAATTATTGGTTATACTGCTACTACATATTATCATAATGTAGCAAATGATGAATCAAGTTTACATGTAAAACGTTGCAAGAAAACCTGATTTGTCATTGCAATTTCGTTGATGAGAGCAGAGCTTACTGATAAAAACTATTGGCATACCTAATGACTATAAAACTTTTATACTCTTCAATTCGACCATAATAAATTTTGATTGGAAGTTCATGAATTTTTACAATTCAGGAAAATACCTAAAGGGCAAAAAATTAAACTTAAAATATTTCTGCCCGCCGCACACTGTCATTCATTTTTTGCATGAAGTTCGGAATTGGTTACTATATCTTATTAGAAATAGCAGGGCCGTCGCTAGGGGGTAGGCAGGGTTGGCGGTCGCCTAGGGCGGCATTTCAAGCTTGATCAACAAAAATTACATGTGTAGAAATTCAAAGTACCGAATGAGATATAATTCAGTTAGCAACAGGAAGGAATACCGACAAATCTAATTAACATAAAAACCATCAAAGATGCCGCATTATACATTATACTCATAAATATAAAGATATAGCGTGATCCCCTTATAGTGCTAAAAAAATACATGCACCCATCAGGCTTGTCGGTGTTCGCTTTATGTTGCCGAATTTTATTGCCACTTGGGGTTCTGGATTATTTTCTTTTCAATTCTCTAATCAAAATATTAATTCCTCAGAATGGAATGGAAAATATAAGAAAACAATTCCAACTGATCCTTTTCAAGAAATATAAGAAGTTTTATTATTTATTTATTTTATTATTTCATACCACATTCCATTTATCATAATATGCTTCATTCTTTTTATCAAATTATCTTGTGTTGGGCGTGGGCGCATTCGAATTAAATCCGATTGTTTTACTCGATAATCTTTTCAAACTTTTTCTAAAATCGAACTGAGCTAGGAACCTGACACTGCAGGGCCCACTCTAGAGGGGCCGCAAATAATGGAGGGGGCCATTATCTACTTTTTCTGAAAAAGTGAAAGAACTTTTTCTCCCAAATTGAATAAGGAATTCAAGATTTTCTCTTGGATTTCCCAGCCTCCAAACTGGACCACCCTGTATATTAGGAGACCGCTAGTATGTGCACGAACGCAATGAATAAAATAGAAGAAACAGAAATTTACCACTGATTCGAAAAATCAATTAGTGCTTCTAGTTCTGATTTATTGAATGCTCTATCTTGGATTTAAATTAAAAGACCACCTCGATGGTGGATATATTCATATTTTATTCATACCTCCATAAAATTCATATATTCGTATATCATACATATTTATCTCTTTTCGAATTGAAATCCTCAAAATGGATATTACTTTGCTTCTAATCATCCAGTCGACCTATTCAGAAATAAACCTGGATCTTCATATTCATCCAAACTGCTATAATATACTAACGTAAATGGAAGCCTATATTGGTAGGCTCTGAGATATTTTCCGGTTTTAGAAAGTTGCTCGGTTACCTGTCAATGGAACTATGGAGCTGAGACATGATGATGAGATGAAATTAAACTCCATTCATACAAATTCCAAGACATCTAATATCTATTACATTTACCAATAAATCAATAATAAATCTCGATTCTATTGATACTCCATATACACACATCGTTAAAAGTCTTGGCCCCTCTAGCTTTCTCAAGAAATAAACAATCTATGTCCTGAGAATTAGATGTAAATGTAAAATTAGTTGTATAGATTTGCTTTATGCCGGATGGGACAAAATAGAAAAAATGAGAAAAAATATAAATTTATAGATTATTTATTTCTTCTTTCAGTCAACTGCACAATAAGCCTAGGCATCCCACGAATCAAGTCGTTAATGAAATTTTCAGGCAAATCGTTCAATTTTTCCTGAAGGACTTAAATCAATTCCTGAAAAGTTGAAGGTGGGTTTTGCGATTGGATTTCGCTCTCCCTAAGTATTCCCATTCGTGCTCAATTGGATTAAAGTCTGGCGAATTTGCTGGCCAGTTCACTCTCTGGATATTCGTTGCGCAGAGAAACAATGATTGGTTCAATGATTTTTCTACGTATATAGCACCAGTCATTCAACGAATGACACAGTTCGTTCAACAATAATAATAGGGGTACGGCGACCGATCATTATACCTCCCAGCACATAGTTGATCCGCCTTGAAAGGGCACAACTTCCTGAGCGAAATTAAGTTGCTCTCCTGAACCTTTTCACACCCTTTCTCGTGGACTATCACTTTGTAAACCGGATCGTGATTCGTCTGAAAAAATTATGTTGCGCCAGTGTGGTGAAAGCCAGTCTTGGATGTCCCGGCATTTTCCACGAAATATTCTCAATATTACAACTTTCGTTATTCGCTGAAAACTGATTAACTTTGAATACACCTGTTTTCTCCCGAACAAGAAACATTTTTTGCTGTTTTATCGTTTTCCTTTGAGTGATAAGATAGTGAAGATTCCACAGAAAAAAAAGACTTTTGACGATGTGTGTAGTGTTGATATGTAGGTACCCAACGGTATAGCAAATTATACAAGCTGGGTTATATAAGCTTAGTTTTTTTTTATAATATATTAGTGGATACCGACGGCAAGGACTTGATAGAATACTAGTTAATCACGAGGGAGATATGAATCAGAACTTTAGGTGAAATCGATTCAATTGTTGAAGGAGACGAAATGAATAGTATAAAGACGATAAAAGAATACATGTCTTCCCTTTCAGGTCTAGATAAAAGATGTTCCTAAAAATATACACGTCACTGTCTACATCGAACATCAACAACTCTTCTAGCAGAGGCTGGAGACGGTATTACCACACTGACACGTCATCGAGGATGGAAGAGTCTATCTGTAGCTGAAGGACATGTAGAGGACAGGATATATTAAAAATTTGGGTTTCTAGCCTTGCAGGTATACTTCTTAGTCTTCATGATAATAACCAGACAGTGAAACATGAATTCATATTTGCTGAAGGCAATCTAAAACTCAGAGAATTCTTCCAAGATTTCAATTTTCATATCAGTTCGACTGAAAAATGTATAGTGTATATGTATATCTAAGTAAATAAGATCTCTCTAGGATAGATAGAGGTAAAAGACCAAAAATCTTCAACTGTGGAAGGCTGATGGTACATGAGCGATGGACGAGAAAGCATAGAGCCACACCCATTGGCTGAGATTTTACGAAATACATATAATGGATTGGCAGATGCCAACCGGAATTTCTATTTGGTTTTCACATAGAACTACCTACTGACATAATAAAAGCCAATACGTTCAGGTAGTATCAGTTGAGTAATCATCAATTCCGCTAGAGAATCGATACCAATTGAAAGGTCATTGAAACAACACCTACCAACCTCTTTGTCTGGGCCGTAATAAGGCCATCAGTGTCCTCTAACACATAACAACCACAAACACCTAGTGTGATTTAAACATCAATGAAATTCTTCACTCTATTCACATTCTCTCTATCAGGTGTCTTTTGCCAGTAATCATCGACGTGCTTTCGATATCCTGTTTATAATTGAATCTGAAATGTCCGATTACAACAGGCAAGTTGACCGAAGTTACTTGGTGTCATATCTCCCACCAGTCGAAACTGCAGGTTCAGTATAGTAGACATAGGACATCATCGATGTTTTGATAGTCATCTCGATATTTTTGACGTCGATGATGCGAAAATTAACATAAACTGAAAATCGATTTCTGCAAATTTTATACCCCTCATGATATACCTACTAAAAGCAACTCCTAATCGGGACAACTAGTCTTTTCTGTTGTATACAAAGGACATTATAGATATGGGTTGATGTTCATGTCATCATGTCTTGAAATTGTGATGTTCTTAGTTCCACATTTTGAGCTTCAATGTTGTATCATATTACCTTTGTTTTTTTTTTCATATTTTTAACTCATTACGCCATATCATTTCAGTGATTTCTTGTTCCTGCATGATATTTTGGTTCTATACATTGAAATACACATTTTAATTTATTCAATCTCAAGATTTATAATTCCCTAAAAATGAACGTTTCAATGAATGTATTGAGGAAAGACAAAACTAATTTTTCATGAGAATTGGAAGGATAACGGTCATTCAATTTTGTTGAAAAGCTTGAAGATTGATGAAAAAAATTGAAATCTATAGAATAATATATCTTCTTCACGTGTATTCATTCTAGTCAATATTTTCCTCAGCGTATTCAAATACTTAGCAGATGCTGGGAGCTTTGTATTTGAATTATTCACTACTTTTTAGTTTTCTCTTGTCATTTATTCAATTTTAGATTTACCATGAGATCCAATAATTGTCAATAAACATCTATATTCATTCTAATATTTCATTCTAATGTTTAACATCGATTTGCAATATCGATTGCAATAAATGCATTTTGCATCCCAGTTGGAACTGATTATTTGATTATTCCATATTTCTTCGACAATTTATAAGAGGCATAAACATTTGGAACGCGTTTATAATGAGATATAGATATATTATATGTGAAATTTATTTATTATTCTGATCAATATGTAGATTATAAACTGATCAAAAAATCTGTAATTTACGACCTGTTATGAGATTTACCTATTGTTTATGACTAATAATTTATATCTAATTAGAGAAATATATGAACAGTGAACATCGAAGGAACAGTATGAAATGGAGGAGAAAATGGAAGGAGACTATGTTTGGTTTGGAATATGTATAAAAATTTAACGAATATTTCTACAATATTCCTTTCATTTTCACAAGATAAAAGTTACTACCTTTGCTTAGAATGCACTATTAGGATCATGGAGTGAAATGATTGATACTATTAGTAGGCCTTATTTGCTTTTGATTGAGGCGATCAACAAATCAAGGAAGTGATAAAAGCTAATAATAAATAGTTGCCTTATTTACCTGTTTAAGTACTTTTACTTGATCACTTTGAACAAAAAAGAAATTGATATATTTTTGTGACCGCCATAATCCCCCACAAAAATTTTATTTGTTAGATGTACATCTCTGAAAATTTCGATTAAGAGTTTATCTCACCCAATTATTCTAAATGACATTATCTTTAGTGGTATATTTGTGGTGTAAATTGTAATAAGTTAAGTTGTTCAGTTAAATCGAAATTTCCAGATTGTTTCCAGTTGTTACAGTATTCCACAATAAGTGTGATATCTACTCACAAAGAGTATTTCCTCACATCGAAAGTTTAACGGATAACCTACTAATTTTGCTTCGATTGATTATGGATTCCCACTGATCGATTCTTAATGCTTCACTCTACCAAGCCCAAAAATCTCCATCAATTTTATTTGAGTGTCTTAAATTTATAAATTAAAAACCTCCTTTTTTTCGGTTCCCAGGAATGATGATGCTTTCCAATCCATTACGAAATTTCACAATGAATATGAAGCATCTCCCAGGAAGAATAAATTGATTAATTGATAACTTTGAAATGAAAAATGAGGAAGTACGGAAAAAATATATAGTCTGACAATCTACTATTTTTCTCAACGGCCAAGATACCGGGGAAAATGATGAACTCTAACCTTGAACCTATTGACCTAGGACCAGATTTCTTACAGTTCATAAATAACGTTACTGTGGCAATCGATAAAATAACCATCAATTCTAATAAAAGCATTGATATCGAAAGTCAACCGAAGAAAAGGATACGCTGGGAACTGATGAGAAAAAATGTATTCGGATGAACGAAATTATTTTTCTCCAAAGTGGCAAAGTACATCAGAAGCCGTAACATACTTTTTTATATAACTTTAGATATTTTATTTTGAAGTAATGGAGAAATGATAAAATATAAAATTCGCAGTGGAAATTGAAATTATGCTTACTTACATAATTCAATCCTGAGGGTGGTAAAACATATTTTCGACTGATTAAAAATTAAAAGATTCCTCTAGAATTCGTAGGTACAAACTAAAAGAATTCTTTTTATTTTCTGATATTTTTCTAAGAGGAGAATTCTCTTTAATTTCTACCAACGAATTAAAAAGAATTATTTTAATTTTTCAATCACTTGAGAAAGAATTATAGAGAATTATTTTTATTTTTCTATCATATTCGAAACTTTTAGATCAAAATTTTCATTATCGATCTATAGAAATAGAGAAAAATGATATTCAACAACCTTTCTCAAGTGAAGCTAATATTGTATATGCACCTATCTAAGATTATAGCAAGTTATGGGGCATCAATTTTTGCGGTTAATATTTCTCTTTTTATTTCTTTTAACCCTCCCTCGATGTAGGAATGCACGAATTAATTACATGGAAAAAGGTGGAAGCGGTGTGGAATGAATACAATTGACTTTTTCACATAAAATTCATCACAAATTAAGATATAAAATTAGTCAACGATAGAACCAAATAAAAATTTATTTTATATTCATTTTATAACTCTGCAACAATGAACGATAAAAACTTTTATTTTTGATTGATTAAGAGGCGCATTATGTATATTAATTTCAATAATGTTTTAAGGATCATAAACCTGATAAGATAACTATAAAAAGTATAAAAGAAATCATCCGTGGATTTATTCATAGTGTAGAAATTATAGGCGATAACAGAACAATTTCGAATTGTCCTTCAAAGTTTATGGTCGTCGAATAAAATTTTATTCGAAATTTTCCTAACATCATCGAATTATTCAAAAGGTTATCACTACTACAAAGGAATGTTCGTATTCTTTATTGAAATGAAAAATGATTGTGATTTCTGGAAATTATGAATGCAAAAATCAGGAGGGATCTAAGTTTGTTGATAAATAAACTGCTCCACCTGACTTAGGAATATTGACTTAAATTGCAAAAAAATATAGTTTAAATAAGATTTTTGCGATGAAAATTCATATAAATATTATTGCAATTGCTGGAAATAAAATTAATTTAAGCCTGTAGGTCTGCCGAGTATACAGGGTGGTTAAGAAAAATCGAGTAAAATAACAAAATTTTATTCTCAGAGAATTCAAGCATTTCAAGACTATCAATAATATGTATGGCCTCCACGAGCATTAATAACAACTTGACATCTTCTTTGTATACTACACACGAGGTTGTTGAACATTTCTTGAGGAATTTAGTTCCATAAACGGGGCAGAAGCTCTCTCAGATCATTTAAGAATTCTGGGGTAAGTTGATGATTATCTAATCTTCTTTAGAGCATATCCCATGCATGTTCTATGCAATTCAAATCTGGTGAGTGCGGAGGTATTGGTGAATGTGGAATACCAAGCTCCTCGCGCGCATTCTCAACTATGGCTGCACGGTGCGGTCTAGGGTTATCGTCTAGAAATTGAAGTTTCACCAATAGCAGCGTGAAAATTTGGCACAACATTGTCAATGACATGCTCCCTATAGTGTAAGGCGGTCATATTCCCAGGACAAATGTGTAAATCTGTGCGCCCGTTGAAACATATCCCGGCCCATACCATAACACTACCCCCTCGGAATGAATGGATTTCTTGGACATAGCGGCGATTACGCGGTATGCGTGGGATTGTCCATACCCTTATTTTTCGAGAATCTGAAAATCATCCAAATCTGGATTCATCAGTGAAAAGGACACTACGGCAATGATCGTTCCAATTGATATGTTGCCTTGCCCATTCCAGTCTTTGACGCTTATGGTCACGTGTTAATGGAACTCCTCTTAACGGACGTCTAGAACCTAGATTCACCTCTTTCAAACGTCGTCTGATGGTTTCGATGAAAACTTGTACCCCATCTGCATTTTGAAGAGTATTCCGTAGCATTCTACGCGTAGATGTAAGGTTTCTTCTTCGCCGAAACGGTGTTGAAACGATTCTGAGCAGGTGTTGTTTTTCGTCGCCCACCAAGCCTTGGTCTTTCCAACACGGAACCTGTCTGCCTGAACCTATTCCAGAGTCGAGATATCACACTTTGGCTGACTTGGAGCCTTTTCGTTACAACAACCTTAGTTAGGCCACCCTGTAGCATTCCGATAGCCCTATTAGCCGTTGTTAATTTACGTCTTGGCATTTTCAGAATACTCGTTTCAAATCGAAGCCGTGGATAAACTGACTCCAAAATAAAAACATTCATGAAGCATATGCAAAGAACCAAACTTCAGAAAAAAGGCGACCAGATTGACGAAATGTCTCATACTGATTTTTATTGGATCGATTCAAGTTGTTATTGAGTTTTAAATGATTTTACAACGATTTTCTCGAAGATTACATACTCTTCAAAATCGGAAAAGGGCATACCCAACATCATCATACAGGTAATACTGGTACACATTCTTCTTGTTGTCTCCACACAACGTTCAAAGGATAACAGAAACAGTGTTCAGGTTAATACAACAATACGCAATGAGGAAGAATATAAATTGAATAATATTTTTCAATTGACATGATGAATGAAAATTCAATATTGGAATATAAACGCACAAAATGTGAAAAGTTTTTATGGAATATTGCCCATAACTCCAGGAGCGGAAATTCTAATGTAAACCATATCCAAAATATGAATTACCTGACATACCACTTGAGTTGGATTTTCATCAAACTAGCCAATTTAATTTTCAACATTCACAAAGACATCGTCAGATGATTTTGTAGGAAATTTATGATATACTTCTTCTACACCTACACAATTACTATCCCTGTTACACGTGCTCAATTTCCATGCCAAAACTCATAAGCTTTAATGATTTAGGAGTATATTTTATGTTGCATGTTGTTCTGTAATTGAATAGTTAGTAATCAGACAATTTTTACAGATGACAACTCTAGTTTTTAACTGACATTTATGTATATCACCTGGTCCAACAAAAAACTTAAAATATATATTGTTCAAATATATAAATACGATAATTTTTCATTGAGTTTGGCATATTATACATTTATTCGAATACATAAAATGATATTCCATACAGTATTAAAAAACTTGGTGACAAATAATAATAAATTCTCATTTATAGATGGATATAAATGAGGAGAGGACATCTTATGATTTCAAATTCGTGAATCATCTCCTTCAGTGGGGTGGCAACAACCTCAGAAATATTATTGGTAATAGGGATCAATTTCAAAGGTTTCTCGATTCTATTCATGATTGTGCTAAACATATGTGACTCTCTGAATGACAATTTCACGAAAATTGTATTGGAAGGAGATATGAAGCCTGTTTTTTTGAGAGCTATAGAAATTTAATTTGCAATAAAACAACGATGGATTATTCAATTGACATGAATTTTATTTATCCGCAAAATAACATAGCATAACATTTTAAATATGATTTCTGGCATATGACCGCCACGGCTGGCTCGGATGTAGTCCAATCTGGACGTCCAATTTTCGATGACTTTTTCCAACATTTGTGGCCGCATATTGGCAATAACACGGCGAATGTTGTCTTCCAAATGGTCAAGGGTTTGTGGCTTATCCGCATAGACCAATGACTTTACATAGCCCCACAGAAAGTAGTCTAGCGGTGTTAAATCACAAGATCTTGGAGGCCAATTCACAGGAGCAAAACGTGAAATTAGGCGGTCACCAAACGTGTCTTTCAATAAATCGATTGTGGCATGAGCTGTGTGACATGTTGCGGCGTCTTGTTGGAACCACAGCTCCTGGATATCATGGTTGTTCAATTCAGGAATGAAAAAGTTAGTAATCATGGCTCTATACCGATCACCAGTGACTGTAACGTTCTGGCCATCATCGTTTTTGAAGAAGTACGGACCAATGATTCCACCAGCCCATAAAGCGCACCAACAGTCAGTTTTTCTGGATGTAACGGTGTTTCGACATACACTTGAGGATTAGATTCACTCCAAATGCGGCAGTTTTGTTTGTTTACGTAGCCATTCAACCAGAAGTGCGCTTCATCGCTAAACAAAATAAAATGGCCGTAGTGCGCGATACGTATTCCGCACAGAACCATTATTTTCGAAATAAAATTGCACTATTTGCAAGCGTTTTTTAGGCGTGAGTCTATTCATGATGAATTGCCAAACCAAACTGAGAAAAAATCACTTAACAGCTGTTGAATCGGTCGCCATCTTGAACAGTAATGCCAAATTAAAGTTATATACATCGAAAAAAACCACCCGTTACTATTTTACGACCTCCAAAATCTCCTGATTTGACACCTCAAGATTTATCATAGGCAGTATCTAATTTTCTAGAAAATCTTCACCAGAAAATTGTGTAGCATATAATGAAATGACAACTATTACAGAAAAAAATAGAAAAAACGATGAACAAAAACAATGTTGCTGTTCAGAAATCAACGGTACAACTCACTAGTGCAGTTTGGAACGTTTTTTTGGGGCAGCAGCTCTCCCAAAGATACCAATAATTCAAAAATTTCCCTAAGTTCTTCGACGAACATCGAAGATCGATTTTAATAGTAAAAATACATAAAAACGGATAATACCCATTTGTTTGGTGATAAACATACTCAATCTCAGTCAATACACATAAAACTCGTCATATTCACTCAGAATGTATCCCCTGATAAGAAAAATCGATTACCCGATTAACGATTTTACATTTTCGTAATTATTTTCATTTTTCGTTGTTATTTTTACCTTTTTTATTTTCAGTTTTATTTCAGAATTTGTTTCAATTTTCAATAATTTTTTATGAGCAAATCTATTGTTTTGTTTTTTATTCATTTTTACAATAATTATACATTCAAATTTCGTTTTATTTGTTATCGAATCTGCCATTTCCAAGGAGGATCTGCAGATCTACTGCATCCAGGACCCGAAATTATTGTTCATCCAGATACTAAGCCCGCTAAACTCTAGGATTATTGGAGGCTAAATTCAGCGGCTTTAGCAAATATTTTACATTTCTCCACATTTTTTTGTTAAAATTAATACATTTACTGCATTTGCATGTGGACATCAGGATGGTGCGAAGGAACGCTATAAACTGGTGACTGAAGTCAAAATATCACAAAAAATTTCATGCACCTTAAATCCGTGCATGCCTTTGAACTCATTGCAATATTTCGATATACAAAAATAGCTTTCATTGCCTGGTTGGTTTCTGAAAGAACGTGATCTAAAGGTAAATAGGTAATTAAGCAGACATAACTTCTGGAACCTCTTATAACCTCCACAATAAACTTGGATTCACTCCTAGAGAAATTTGTGCGCATAGCCAACACAGAAATTATAAGTGATGGTAAATGTCGCGGGTGTGAGATATTTCCTGAACTTTATGGGACAATTAATTTTTCTTTCCCTTTCGAGATGTGAATATTCGCTGGATGCAAATAGAATGATGACACGGCTCCAAGTGTTTAGTTAGCTATTTCGTATTATCGAGACAGGTATGTGTCACCGAAACTCAAATTTTATAAATTGATGGTAAATGATGAGACAATGTTAAGAATATGTACGTCGGTTATTAGGAAAATTAGGAACCTAGCAATATTTTCGAGGCGGTTTACTTCAGAAAACATATGTGTGAAGTGAAAAGCTATTAAGAGGGCACACCACCACGTGACTGCTCAGTTCAATACGAAATTAGAGATATTTATTCTTACAAATCACCGATTGTATGGGGTTTTCACATTTTTTTTCAAATAATCTACATGGAAGAAAGTAAATATTTTTAATTTTCGAATGAAAAAAAAAATTGTAACTTTTTAACGTTTTATAACGTTTTTCGCGAAAAAAATCATTATATGTACATTGTACAGGGTGGGCAAATAAGCGAGGAAAGCGACTATATCACAGGATCCACTCATCGTAGAGACTTGCTGTGAAAAATTGTACCACTAAAGTGAACAAGAGAACACACTGGAAATTGTTTTGAAATTCATACCTCTACCGCTAAAGGGCGTAATAGCTACCGTCGAGTAGAAAAATTAATTTTACTCGAAAATGTTTCATATGAAGTTGAAAAAAAAATATCATCACAGTAATCCTTGGAAAATTCTCTTTTTTTTTTAATTTTCACTTTCTATTTTACATCAAATAAGGGTAGGTGACAGGGAGAAATCTGACTGATTGAAACGCCTGTAACGGCTCAACATTTTTGAGCAAATTAGATCTCGTCTGAAAGATAATATCTTGTTGATTGAGGACAAAATATACTCATGATAAATTTGTTTTTGCTTCTTTCGGGAGGGGGCGCTAAGTCAGAAGTTCATTGTTTTGTTCATTTTACTTCGAAATTTCAGATGTAATGATAGGATTTTCTCAACAGAAACAGAAATTCCATCAAATTTGCATGAAAAAACCTGAAGGTCGCAAAGAGATAATTTCAGGCGTTCTGAAGTTATGGCCGAAAGAAGATATTCTTCAACTGATGCAATGCGAAAAACCAAATTGTGTCTTTAAGTTCTAAGAGAAACAGAAATCCCATCAAATTTGTATGAAAAAACCAAATGGACGCAAAGCGATAGCTTCAGGTGTTCTGGAGTTATGGACGAAAAAAGATATTCTTCAACTGAGTGAATGTTCAACTTCGTACACCGTACAAAGTTTGGTCTTCGCAGAAGCGGCAGAGGGGAAATAAATGGGTACCAAAATTTGACTGATACGCGAAAAACCACAAATAATGGCCAAAAACTTGATGAAAAACTATAAGGTTTAGGTGGAGGAAAACCTAGTGAAATAGTTTCGAAATTAATTTTTACGTTCAATAAGATATAAAAATACAGGGTATTCCATATGAAATAAGAATGTTTTTGGCCATTATTTGTAGTTGATGTTTAGATATTAATTATAATCACTATGTATAATCCAGAGTTGTTTTTTGTTCTCATTGAAGTAGCCAATATATCTACCAGAAAAAATATTGTCTGTATTGGCGGCGTAACTTGTTTCTTTATTAATCACCAATTAAAAAATCTCCATATTTTCAATTTTTCGTCATTTTCTCGTAAATAGTGCTTCATCATTATTTGAGCTTACGATTCCATTTTCGATTCATATACAGGCTGTTACAACGAAAAATTGTAACTTTGGTCCATATCTTTGTTTTCGAACACTCGAAAATTTTTTCCGGAAAACTCTTTGTTCTTTTGCTTAACCATGTGATGGTAATCCCTTTCAACTAGATGAACTAAAACGCATTTAATCTAAGTACTTAGAACTCAGGATAAAACAGAAGGAACACAATAAATTCGAAAAAATTATTGAATTTAATTCAAATTTTGCGATTCACTTGATATAGAAATCGAAAATCAAACAAACACTAAAGTTCGTAAATTCATACGACCGCCAACTGGTGGACAAAGTGCAGATCACCAAACAAAAATTACCTACATCCTGTGATAACGAGAAAATTGAACAAACGGCTCGAAGTGAGAAATTATAAATCTATAATCAGACTCACCATAATGTACGAAAACGAAATAGTACTGATGAACAAAAACGAAAAAACGAAAAGTCGCCATTCTCAATTTGTTGGCCTTTGCACTTTGACAACGTGGAAAATTTTAAGTAAGGATCTTGGTTAACGTGCCTATAAAATATGATAATAAAAATCAAATGACCATCGTTTACGTAGCATTTATACTGATTGGGCTAATTTGAAACTGGCCGAAGTTGAGCATTTCATTTTTACCGAAGTGATGAGGATCATTTCTGGCTGAATCATATTATTACAAAATCACTCTGGTAATGACTTTATTTCCAGAACTGGCCATTAGTTTATGCAAGCAACTTTTGGAGCATTGGGAACCAATATTCAAGCAACCGTTAACGCCTTACGGCTTGAATTATTTGAAATAATAGTGGCAAAATGGACTTCGATTGGACTATATAACTCGTAGCCGCGGCAGACAAATGCCAGAAGTTATATTCGAAAATACTAATGCCATAAAATTATCTACCAAATTGAAATATGTAATAAAAATTGATTCTAACAATATTTCTGTTTTGTATTATTTTAGGTTCTTAAAAAAACTTGTATGTGAACTTATCACTTGAATGCAGATGCAAAAATTTAAAGGGATTAGGAACAAGATATACCGGGTGGCCCACACCAGACACAGATTTCATTTTGTGGGAGTAAATGGATATATTTGGAAAATCTTTTTTTTTGACGAGTATAGGGTAGTTTGAAGCACAATTCGAAATTATTTTTATGTATACTACCAGATTTCTAAACTACCAAAGTTTGAAAACAAAAATTTTGGCAAAGTTTTTTCATTGTAACACCCTTTATATGAATTCGAAATTAGAATCGTAAGCTCAAATAATAATGAATCTCCTCAGATTACTTCATCCTCAGAAGCACCATTCACGAGAAAATGGCCAAAAATTGAAAATACGGAGTTTTTTTAATTGGTAAATAATGGAAAAACAAGTTACGCCTCCGATACAGACTGAGTTATTTTGGGGAGACATATTGGCTACTACTTTGTTGAAAAAAAATGTTCAGCTCTGGATTATACAGAGTGGTCATAATTAATATTCAAACATTAACCACATCTAAAGGCCAAATACAAGCCTGAAAAACTATAAGGTTTAAGAGAGGGAAAGTAATAATTCTAAATTATTTTTTACGTAAAATAAGATATAAAAATAGAGGGTGTATCATTTGAAACATGAAAGTTTTTGACCATTATTAGTAGTTAATGTTTGAATATTTATTATGATCATTAATTTGATTTTTATGAATTTTTCACATCTACCCCTCAGAATTGATGAAATTTTTCTATTCGACCCTGTATAAAATTAGTTTTTTCAGAAACCTAAAATTCCTTCAAAACATATTCGGCCAGTTTTTCTACCATTCATCTGGTTTGGTTACACGTGCAATCTTCAACAAAATCCGCTTCCCACACTCTCGAAAATTTGTTCCGGAAAACTCTTTGTTCCATTTGCTTAACCCTTGACGACCCATTCCGTGCACCCCTCACCCCCTGGTCCGGTCATCGTGGCGATATAGGAGATTTTTACGACCTCTCTCATCCTACGGCGCACTAAACTGACGTCACGAGAATATGAAAAACACCCAAAAAATTCGGTCGTAAAAGTTGTCGCATATGAATCGAGAATTACTATTCAAAAATATGAATTATGACTGTTAATGTCCCCACGTTACGGTTTCACCAAAGAAATCTTCAACTTCCCCCAGCCCTTAACAGAAAGTCGTAAAACTTTGAAGAGAAATAAAATAATACAAGCGTTACAACCGTTTCCTCTTGTTACATAAATCTAAATTAGGTCTCGCTACTATTGTGGGGATATCATGGTTATGAATTTGTTGTAATTATTATGAATTGAGACAGTTGTACACCGGGTGATCGTTTATATTTTTGCGACGTTGAATAGGCGAATGAATTTTATTCTCAAGGATTTGATTTATCTATATTATAACATTTAACACTGTTTCCACTAAACGAAAGAACCTATTGATAATAAACATGACACTTATCATAAAATCTCGATGTTAATACTTCAGAATAGAATTGCCCAAAAACTTATAACATCGATGCTATATAGAATATACAAGGCAGGCACGGTCAATGATACCCTAGACTTCTGCGGAAAACAGATGGTACAATTTTATTGAATATTTTCCTCCTGCCAAAAATTCTATGTATATGGAGAACAATTATCGAAAATTACAGCGAATATTTCCCTCCTGTCAAAAATTCTATGTATCTGGAGAACAATCGTCGAAAATTACAGCGATAATTGCATTGTAGGAAGCGAAACTGCTTAGTTTCTATGCATCTTACACAGTTCGAATCTATGGCAATTCCATTCTAAATCAGGTTGACAGGTAATGTAACAGTTTATTCGGGAAATATTCCCCCGAATTACACTCATGCATCAAAATTACCGGATAATTTCGCATTCCAGCGTGTTTTCTTTGAAAAACTGCATTCGGTCATTTTCATTTTTGGAGAAAGAGCCCGACACCAAAGGTGGAGGTGGAAGGTGGAGGGGAAAATGAACTCATGCAGTTTTTATGACAACACGCTGTCATGCAAAATTATCGGTAATTTTGATGCACTTGTGCATAAATTACTTACGATAATTGCATTGTAGAAAGCGAAAGAGCACTGCGATAATTGTTCTGTTCATAGATGCATAATTTCTATGCATCTTACACAGTTCGAATCTATGGTAATTCCATTCTACATCAGTTTGACAAGTGATGTAACAGTTTATTCGGGAAATTTTCCCCCGAAATACACTCGTGCATCAAAATGGCCGGATAATTTCGCATTCCAGCGTGTTTTCTTTGAAAAACTGCATTCGGTCATTTTCATTTTTGGAGAAAGAGCCCGACACCGAAGGTGGACCGAATAAGGTGAACTCATGCAGTTTTTATGACAATACGCTGTCATGCAAAATTATCGGTAATTTTGATGCACTTGTGCAATTACTTACGAAAATTCCACACATGTGATTTTAAACCAATCAGAACGTGTATTTCTGACAGATCACCATCGCAACGAATGTATTTTATTGGAATTTTTTTCCTCGTGGGTACTCAACAGCGAATTATACTGGAAATTTTTTTGACGGTTATAATGATAGAATATTTTTTTTGACAATCTAATTTTTATTTGTTCACATGATAATTTTGATTCATTTCAGCTACAAGCTTAGATGTTTCTAAATTCTTTGGACCATTATGATTAATGTTTATATTAAAAACGCAATTATTATATACTATGGCAGGTTGAAAGTTGCTTGTTCTTGATTTAGAGCACTTGATGAAGACGAAAATTGATGTTGGAAATAAACACATTTGGTGTGGAATTTTCTTACCGAATATCACTGGAGGTCAAATTAATCCGGAAATTTTTTCTCGCTCATGAATATTTCACCTCTAGTGGTATTACTAGTGAAAATTTGATTTCTTGAGTAGGAACCACCGCTCTAACGATCTAAAATATTTTCAGCGCGGCAGTGTTGCCAAAAAGTACTAACAACTTCGATATTTGAAAAAGAACATCCTCAAGAGCTCCTGCCTTGACGTCAGTTCTCTCCTCATTTTTTTCGTTTTAAGTTTCACACTTTCAAACTTCTATGGAAATATTTTTTTTTGAAAAAGTTATATCTACTTAGAATGTCTAAGATTTATGTGCTTTACATAGTCATAAGACTCATAAGGGAAAGGAATCTGTATGGAGTATAAGGTATAAGGTTAGATTACGTAATTTCGAAATAATTCATTTTTAAACATATTGACAGACACTATATCAATTCATCAAAAGTTTGCAGTTAATAAAATAATATACGTATGATTTACAATGCTGAATTTGACTTTTCCATATTGGCTTAATTCACTCGATAAATAAAAACAAGATGATTGAAGATAATGAACAGAAATTTATGCAGAAGGAATATTAATTTTTTTCAATTTATTATTTCCAGAAATAAATCTCGAGACATATTTTCCCTGAAATCATATACAAAATTTACAACAAATGACACCCGGTGCAAAGAAAATGATCTTTAGATCTTCTGTGTGATAGGGGAAATAATTAATAAATTGCAAGTACCATTTGCTATAACGCTGAAAATATCTTGGATAAGATTTCGATTTTTTTTAAATTGAATCACAAATAACATCATACAGGGTTTTTTTTGAACACAATGTTTTTCAATAAATCGCTACAATTTATCAATATTTACACTGATTTGATATGAAGTTTATACTTCATGCAACAATCTTTAGCGAAAAGATAAGAGCACTTTTTTCCCCGCAATCACCAATCTCTTCCGTGAAAATGATTAAAATTTATCGAAGTATCCCACAAATCTTGATTGAGTTATTTATTCACAGTTCTACACGTGGAGGAACAAACAATTTCATGCTAATTTCAAAGAAAAATGAAAAAAAAAATTGGAATAAGCATACTGCTAAATTAATCTAAAAAAATAAAGTTAATGTCAACCATAGTTTTTGAATTTCAAAGGTATAGATTATTACGAATGAAATTTTCGATGTACCTTTTCATATTACACTTACATTTAACTGACTGCATTTAAGAAGAAAATAAAAAGTTGGATCCTGAGTCAGTCAAGACACTTCATAGCCAGTATAATCGACATAAAGAACACCTATAACATACCGAATCAGTAGTCCTGGAGTCGTCAGTCTACTCGTGTTGCACCTTTAATCTGCCGTCTGTTGAGAATTTGTGGAAATTACGTCAAGACTTTTAAAGTTGTACTTTTTTTTTTTAATTCTCACACAAGGTTTAATCCTCCGGGAGCTCACCTTCGAGAAAATTTGATTTCTGTTTGTTTCATGTCACGATTTTCTTTTTTTTCTTTCAATATTTTCTTACATTGTAAAATGACTGTATTTTGTTTTGAATGTAGACTAATAATGAAATAAACATTATTACTATTACTATTACTATTACTTCGAGTGTATGGTAAAAGCTGACAAACCTACTTCTTGATAGTTTGATTTGAATTTACTTCGAATGTCCCAAATTTTCAAATCGGTCTGAAATTGTAACAAAATATTAGGTTAAAGAAGAAGAAACCTTTGTATCTACCTAGGTATAAGTGAATAATTCTATTCATCTCGACATAAACATAAAGCCTTAAAAAAAACTAGCGTTAAAAACAGGTCAGTTAAGATCAATAATGGACAAAAAATTTCTTTTGAAGATATGATCATATAATCTCTTGATAAGATTAAGAGCATTCAATGTGTCTGAATCTTACTTATCAAATTATGTTGAAATTGTACGAGTCGTCATTACATGCATTTTCAAATCATATTCAAATTCAAATTTCTTCATTCTTCATTGGTTACAAATTTTAAATATGCAGTTATTCTTCTTGGAAGAGAAACAAAATTGATTTTAGCTTCGACTATACTACATTGGGCTCTTATTTCATCATTTGGTGTCAATATATATAAATCGAAAAAGGTTCCATGAAATTATTGGTTTTTCAGGAAAATCTCTAGTTTCTTCCCAGTATAATCTTCCTGAACAACGAATGAAATTTCTTATATGTACCTACCAGCAAAATGGGAAGATTTCTCAAAATCGTTAACTCATAAGGAAAGAAGTACGATGAAAGAAAATTATTCATTTTCTATCCACTTTTCCATTTTTTCCAAATGTGCTAAGTCAAACTGAAAAGATCAAATTCTTTTTCCTACATTATCAGGATATAGGTAGATATATAAAGATAAAGGTTGATAAAAAAAACACATATATCATATATCCGAAGTGTATTTTCGGTTGGTAAAATCTCAGGGGAGGTTACACTTTTTTTCTTCGAAGGATTCTGATGATTTTTTATTGCCAATAATAAATTAAAAAATTATTTAATTGACAGATATGCAAGAGTTGCCCCTACCAAAATATAACTATGTAATTGAATTTTTCATGAGTTTTATGTTACACGATCACAAAAACTTTAAATATTTCCTAGCTCCTACTTCGATCAAATAATCGGATCAAATTTGATCAATCTACTCTAAACTAGCCCTTAGAACCTGAAGTAAAGAGCCCTGGACATGGTATTGGAAACTGTATAAGTTGTTAACGACCTCATTAAATTTATATTGGTCCTAGAGGTTCCACCTTCGCCGTTTTATGTTTTTGGAAATAAATACTCGTTGTTTGAGTGTGTAATTCCTGATCCCATTTGTCGTTATTGCCCATAAAATCTGAGTATCAAAGGCGGACCTCTCCTTTCCATCGTTGGGTACGTAACAAACTGTCACATTTTAAATTTTGAACATATTTCAGTTGGCATAACGAATGATGGTTAGCTTTGGTCAACCACAAAGACTGTTGGAGAACAATATAATGAAAAGGGGATATGGTTACTGCGAAACCTACAAGATGTATAGTGACTTTGGAGAACATATCTTATTTACAGCTTCCACACTTTGAAAATGGATGTTGGGAAGCAAACAACTGTGGTTGAGGTATCGATTTATTATTTTCAACAGAGAAATATTGAGTTTTTCATGTTTTTATTCTTGATTTTGAAGCTTTGACTGCCAACATGGTGAAAGAGACATATTCAATAATGATGTAGAAGAAGCTGCAATTTGTATGCTCTGGATTATTTTCTATTTCCTTAAACATATCCGAATCTAACTAAAAGCTCCCTCAGGATTCATGATTATAAATCTGTAAAAGTTCACAGAATACTTCCATCATTCTATTGTTATTATTAGAAGTCTTTATTGCTGCTGAATTCTATTTTACAGAAGTGTGTTCACAATCCGCCATCCCTTATAACTCAGCATTTTCATCATATGTAAGAGTTCTCTGAACAAAATTTGAAAAAAGAAAAAGACATAAATAATGGTTGTGTTACCTATTAGGAATATAGAAGAGATGGTTTGTATTTTATTTTTGCAATGCTCAATAGAAGAATAAGAATTTAATGTTATCGTTTCAACTACTCATGTTTCGATGAACCAATAAAATTTCTCATAGTTATGACATGTTGATAAGTGAATATACCCTTGACGACGTGGTATAATCGTTTTGGTGTTTCACCTCTTGCAATATTGTGATGATTTCCTAGTAACGTTCTTGGACGTTCACCAAAAAAAATTAAAAGTCACGCTAAGTGAAAAGTCATTGAATTTTTCCAAATGCAGCGCTTTGGTTTTAGTTATAGAAAATAAAAATATTATTCGTTATATAATCGTAACGAATACCACTCGAGCATAGACAATATATTTCGATTATACGAACCTCTTCACTCAAAATAGTTCGCGAAAAACAACTCCAGCTGCGTCTCGTGTGTCCGTGAAGTTAACATCCACTTTTTCGAACATGAAGAATTTTATTGCATTCGTTAGTAAGTCGTTAGTTACTTATTTGTAACACCAGAATTTTCATTTGTACCTCAAGGATACTGGCAGAAAAATATCGCATTCCGCTGGGGTGCTTATTTCACGGCTTTTTTCGATTTCCTCGAAGAAAAAAAGATAGAAATATTACACGAATATTCTGTAAATGAAATATGCTATATAAATACTTGTGCGTAGATAGATAATTGTAACCACAGTATTAGGTACTTCAAGACAGATATTAAATTCTTGTGAGGTCTGCGATGTGAATATAATAATATCAAAGATGTTACTAAGAATAATCATGAGAATAATTCTTGGAGTCAAGGACTGAATAATATTGCTAATATCTTCCATAATTGCACCTTATGTTTCAATAATCAATTTCTTTTCAGGATAAAAGAATCAATTATTGTTGATACAAAATATAAACACATTAATTACTGATAAAGATGATTTAAGTACAATTACTTTGTCATTAATCAATATTAATAGGTATTTAGAGTGATCTCACACAGAGCTTTTGTTGTAACAATAATTTTCAATCCATTTAATGAATCGAACAATTCCGTGAAATACTTTGTAGGGTTTGAATGATTAAGTCTCTTACTTCGATTTTTTTATGGACAGTCGTTCAAATTTTTGGTAAAATAATATAAACTCACATCGAATATACTCAAGAGCACCTCCCTTCACGTCTGTACTTTACTCATTTTTGAGCAACCGTTCTACGAACAGATTACTTTCTTATTTCGTAACAATGACTGCACTGTTGATCCGGGAATGGTCTCAAATGATAAGGTTCGATTCACTGTTACCGAACATATGTATTTGGATGTAGACTGACAATTACAAGTCTCGTGCTAAGTTTCATATTGATCGTATGACAAAGAAAATTCAAGAAGAATATCGGAAGAATCGCCGAATATTTACGTGATCAACAAAACCAATGGAATTAAGCTATGATATCTAATAATCATTTCTATATGCTGTAGTATGCTATATTGCCAGTTAAATAATTTTCAACTAAACAAGAAAGTTGATGAAAATCTGGGCGTACGCCAATGCGTATCTTCGTGCATGTGTACCCGATTAAGTCAAACTGTCATTTCATTTCTGTTCCTGGTTTCTTTGAATGAATGTTATCGATAATTATCGCAGCGAAATTTAAAGAATTTTTTTCCTCTATTATATTCGTAAAACCCTCAAAAAACGTACTTTTTTTGGTATTTTTTGTAAAAAGTTCTTGATTGGAATTCCTGATGAAAGCTGAAAGTTTGATTGTTATATTGAGAGTCCTTCGTCAAAAGACAGCCCAACATCACTGTCAATTCTCAGCTTACAAGCCGAAGTATTTACTCTCCTCACTATTGAAGAACTATCAGACCTAAGGTCTTGTCAACTTCGGAGGAGGAAGATTGGCTCAGTATAGAGCTAGGACTTATCTCTTCAGGGTAATTTGTGAATTTGGAAAATTACATTCTCTATTCTTATACATATATAAATTTCGGATTCACTCATAAATATTTCCATTTTGTGAAATATTGTATGCACATTTTTCTGGTACTGGTATCAGATATTTTAAAATTCAGATTGTAAAATACTTGTGTGAATATAAGAGGTGTTTGATCGACTTGGGTTTTTGTCCCTTCCATTTGGTGAATTCAGAGATCAGAACCACGACTCAAGATAACCGACTGTGCTCGGGCATTTTGAGTTGTAGCAAAGGGATTACACATTATTTTTTAGGCCCCACGTTGGGCGCCAAAATTTTGTCTTGAAAGCTTCATTAGGACCATAGAAAACTCAAGTAGAATATCAAAAAAAATTATTCTCCAATTATTCCCAACAGATCGAATTGAGATCATGCAAATAAATATAAAATTAATATTTTAAACTTTATATTTCATCAGAAAAAAATTCAAGAATAATTTCGAAAAAATTTTAATTTTTTTCTCTAAAAAAAATGAAAACAAGAGAAAATGTTCCATCTCGTTTCTCAGGTTACACCTTTTATAAACAATACGTGACAAGTAATTGCTTAGGCCCAGTTTTATGTCATATTAGAATATTCCAAACATGAAGGATTTTCACACTGATGATAAGTAATCAATAGATCAATTCCTTCACATACTTATTTAAATATGCGAACGGTTGAAACGATTATGTTGCCTGAGAAGTATTTAGCATTCAGCACAGTGCCGACCAAGAAGTTAGCACTGTGACCATGTACATCATATAAATTTGCGTCATCTTCGCATTATCGTTTTTCAAGTTAATGAATTCTTATAATGGAAATAAATTAATTAATATGAGCTTTTTCTCATGTTATAGCATTTAAACTAGTGCAAGACAGTTTTCATCCCAAGAAGGCAGTTACAGCTTTTTCGGTTGTTGAATACTGTTTCTGCATCTTTCAATGTATAACAACATGTGGTTTTAATTGAAACCTTGATCAGAATTTTACACGTTGATTGGTATTTCACCGTCGATAGAATTGAGTTACTCTCCGACAGTTGAAGAATGATATTGTGAATAATGTATACCTCGTTCATGGCAACAACTATCAGTTGTGTATACCATAGGGAGTTGTTAACCTGAGTTGTAGAAATTTTTAATAAGGCGCAATTTTCAATGCTTGGAACGAAAATAAGATTTTCAACTATGAATTGTTGAAACATCGTTTCAACTCCACTGTAACGGGTGTCCCAAATTCTTTGTCTAGTGGGAGGATCTCTGAATCCCTTATTTGAGATGGAAAAAAATGAATAGCACATTTTATCATCGATTTTTGAGAGAATTATTTTGGTGAAGACCGCAGCCTTCAACTGATTTCAAGCTATAGAAGAAAATTGGAAAATGGCGTGAAAAAAAATTTCTCAAAACTTCTTTATCATTGGTGCTATCAACATGAAACAAAAACATTCAAGAAATTCTGTCAATAGAATCCGTAAGTGTAGTTATGTTTTTTTTATCGCAATTAGTTTTGAAGTTATAATGCATACTTGTGTTTTTTTTTAAATGTAAATCATAAAAATTTCTTGTAGAAATTTAATCGCCTTTTTTTTACGTATTTTAACCGGGAGAACTTCGTGGCCACCGAATATTTAATTATAGGAATTTCACAGACTATAAAAGATATCCACCTACAGTCCATTCAGGAATTATTGACATCGAAGTAGGCCATGAACGTCTAGTCGCGGCTTTATTTCTGGTTACAAAAATATCACTAAAAATTGCTATGGTTCATCATAGAAATAACCAGTTTAAATTATTTTCATCATTTTTGTATCCGAAAGATCCTGAATTTTCGAAATTACGATTATTACGAAGGGACGCATACAGTCATGATTTCATAAATTGAAATTCAGATTATATAACGTAAAAATATAGTGAAATGCTATCTCATTTCAAGGAAATCTAATGAAGAGATATCTATTCATTTAAGAGTCGCCCATGAAAGATCCCATTGAAGATCATTAAAATATGCATATTCCTTTTCACCAAAGGCTCTTCTAAAATTGTTACATTACTAATGGACACTGGATACCAACCTGCTTGCAAAATTCTTATCAAATAACTCTTATGGATCATTTTAACTGTGGTGTCTAAAAAGGTGAAGAAAACAGAAAAAACTGGTTGATAAATTTAAATAGTGCAGCTTGGTGAATGGAAGAGCCATATCATAATAAGACAGAAATGAAATTCAAAGAATTCATTTAGTATATGAAAAATTTTGACATCACAGTTGTACTGTAACTTTCAAAATTGGAACCAATTTATCAGCCGATGTGTAAATTACTTTCTAAAGTCACTATTTATTGAAACTGTTCACGACATGAATGATTGATTAAAATTGTATGAAAAATATAGGTAGGTACTATTTGTACTCGAGTTTTCTGTTTTTGATTGAAATGCTTTTATACTAGTTTCTATTAAATTACATAAATTATTTTGCCCATAACAGCTTTAACTCGCTCACTAAAAGCATTTTTGCATGAAATTATTTTTAATTTGTGAATTTTAAAATTTAATTGCATTCTATTATTATCTTCAAGTGGGTAAGAGGTGAAGAAATTCTTGAAGATACTCTTCTGAATATATTTTTCGATTAAATACTCAGTAAAAATTCTATAAAGCATTTGGAATTTATTAGATTTTTGGATTACTCATTGAAGAACAAAAAACAGATATAACAATACTTAATTTCAATATAGAATATAAATAAACTATAGATGCAATGCCAAGACTTTGTTTAGCAATCCAATTATAAAATAATTCTCTCTTCATAGATTTATATAATCCTCATGATCACCACTGTCAAAACAAAATATCCAGGTAAAAATCCAAATATCCAGCATTCAAAATAGTGCTCCTTCTACTTTTACCCTTGAATATACTTGAAAAACTTTTTGTTTTCTTTCTGTCCACTGTTGAATAATGCTGGCATTTTCAAATAACCAAGTTTCCTCCAGATAAATGAATTTCACATTTTGTTGCAAATATTCTCTGTATTCACCATAAAATCGTACTCAACTTATTATATTTTTCTGTTTATCAATAAGAATTTTCCTTTTATTAACTGTTTTGAACTAGTAACCAATTAAGTTTATGTAATGTTGTCTTTGATTGATTAAAATCCAGATGCTTTTTGGTCAAATTTCATCCAGGCTGATATATTGGTTGCTTTTGGCTCGGCTTCTGGTAACAACCAAATCATTCTATGATGCTTTGGAGATGAAATCGTATTGCACAGGTTTTCTTCCACTAATAATGCAGGTTTTAATGACTTGCTCTCTTGTTTTTTCAAACAGTACTGTGAGAAATACTCAAATAAACTAATCAATGTGTGTTTGAAATTGATACAACTTTTAAGTTTCAAAATTTCTTCGATCAAAACCAATAACACAAACAAACTGAAATCTAACCTCCTGTCAATGACATTTCCAATGCCAACCCGAAATCTGCAATTCAAAATGTTACTGAATGAGCCAGTACCAACTTAATTTCGATTTTCCAAAGCCACCCGGGATGTCAATAATTCCTGAATGGACTGTAGTTAATTTGCTGTTTGAAACTGAAATTTCTGATGATTTTTATAGTTTGATGAGAAATTTATCATGTTTATATAACAGGCCAATTGAAATGTCTGCGGTCTACCAGAGTAAAACATTCGATTTTATTATTCAACATATTTGCTTTACAGCGATTCTTCTTCTTCTTCTTCTTCTTCTTCTCTTCTTCTTCGTCAGCCTTCCCTTATCCACTCCTGGATGTAAGCCTCTTTCATGTTCTTCCATGCTGTCCTGTCCTTGGCTATCTGAAACCATCTATTTCACGCATACTGCTTTATATCATCAAGCCATCTTCTCTGTGGTCTACCTACACTGCGTATCGGGGAGGTACTTAATATACGTGAAACCATTTTTTATTATATTAATGAAAAAGCACAGTGTATCAACGAAATCAAGTTGAAGATTGAAGCCGCGGGTTTTATCCATAATTGCAACCTGAGAGTACAAATTTCACCAACGAAATGTCAACATGAATAATTACATCCCAATGGACCATCTGTAAACCCGCAAGCCCCTCTTTACACTATTTCACACCGCGAAATTCGAATGGTTTTAACTAATTGCGCTGCTCGAAATTCACGCAATTCTGCATGTGCATCTCATGATTCAAGATGGTAGAATGTTAATAAAATGAGACATAAAATCTTTCGTTCGCTGCTTCCTACACGAGAATAGTGCCAATTATTGTCATCGTTACGTAAAATGAAATATGTTTGTAATAGTAATTGTGCATACTGATGCTAATTCTTGGATCGAGTTTGTATCTGAATTGCTCTCGGATAGATGTGTTTTATGAGCAAGACGTCCAGGTTTACGGCTAGACTCATAGCGGAATCTTTTGGAAGGATTGCCACTTAATATTTTCTATGCGAATTGTACGATTCTGTGGAAATAGTTAAGATTAAGGAGAAAGTAACTACGTTATATCTTCAACATTTTTTTCTCCTTAGAAATACTATCAAGTAATTAATGGTGGTTGGAAGACATGGTATTGAATTGTTTTCTCTTCAAAGTAATCAGTGGTGGCTATAGAATATACAGGGTAATAGTGAATAAGTGCGACAGACTTCAGGGGCAGAATTGTGCTTGAAAAAATAATGTAGTTTGCTTTACATTTGTTTGTGAATGCTCCGTATTCTGAAATACGGGGTGTCAATATTTTTCATGAAAACTCGCTACTTATTTATTGCTCTCAAGTTTCTGAAAGAAAAAAAATGGCACGCAACTCAGATATCTCAACTGAAAATCATTTTTGAATTGCGCGTTTAATATTTGACGAAAAATCATGTGTTTTTTCGTATGAACCTGACACGTGTTTTGATTTTTTTATAATTATGATGACGCAACCAATACGAAATTTACCCAAAGTTTGAAATTGTTATTTCATTTTATTTTATACGTAAAATCTCATCTCGAACGGCAATATTTTCGAAACATCTTGTCTAATTTTGCTCATCAATCAACTTAACCGCAGCATTCAAGACCCGAACACTGAAAATTTTAAGTTTGTTGGAATTTCCATCTGCTCAAAAAAAGTACAGACGTTGTGACAAAATGATAGAGTTATCTATTCAAGGAACAATCGCTCAAAAAACCAAAGGCTTATCCAAATTTGAAAGAATACATTTCAGAACGAGATCGAGTCTCTGAAGACTGCAGGATGTTGCTAATGATGAAGCCATGTTGCTGCATCTTGTTGGCGACACTTTTCGCTGTCAGCTGTTCATCACATAATTCACAAGTTGGCGCTTCTGTCCGTTTTATAAGTTATTCAAGAGGGATTCGTGTGTGGCCCGAAGGCATTCGTATGAGCATCACTCAATTTATTGATGAAACAACTCAAAGAAAACGGAAATAAAACTGAAGGCGAAAAAATTATTTGAACGGTCGCCTTCAACTGTCAGAATTGATAACATCTACTAATTATGTTCAATATGTTTGTCTAATTCTGTGGCTAATCCGTTCATTCTGCCACATCTTGTTGATATCGTGCGAGAATATTTCAGATTCACACAGATTTCATGGTTATATTTTATCATTATATGTTGGTACTCGGAACTGTTCCGCCAAGGATTTATCTATTATCTGTCAAAGGACCCCGCACGTTTAGTATGGGAAATGGCTTTTCGTGAATTTGGCTGAATTTTTGATATGTTGTAGTTCTTGATGAACTGACCAGAAAAGTCTTTAGCCACAAAGCTCAAAAATGGATAGTTTTCGAGATATGGAGCTTTGAACATGGATTTCTTGCAATTTTCGGGGTTTTTGCTCATCAATCGGGAAGCTCTCATTTCTGGTTTTGATGGAATTTGGATGTTCGGCGGCCAGAACCCCAACTGAGAAATGATCTTCCTTGGTTATATTAGGCACCGCCATCGATAATTTTTTATACACTGCTCCACATTGGCTATGAAATGAGATACAAAATCCAAGATCTTCCATACATCTTTTCATGCCACAAGATGACGCCACAATAATTCACATGACCGAGAAACGACATATTGTGGGATTTTTTTAAGAGAGACCATAATAACTGAATCCTCATATATCTGATGTCCAATAATATCAAATATGTTAGCCGAAATGTTCATAACCAGGCATCGCGAGCTGTAATGGGGGAAAATGGGAAAATCATAATCATATATCCTCAGGGATAACAATTGTGATCACTATTGATGTCATTTACATATGATATGTGATTTGTTTCTCACAAATCTCGATAATCTGACAATGGGGTGCCAAGACATTTTCCTCAGAATATCTCGAAATTGATGATAGCATCTCACAGACAAACGAATCCGTGAAAATGTCTGCAGTTTTGATGCAATATAGTACTATACGGGTAGAATATAGAATCCAAGTGTTGGAAGCTAACTATGGATGGAACTTCCGATATTAACCCACGAATTCTTGAAAATATTTTTTTTTCTATGAATTTTTTTTGTTTATTATCATTATTGTTATTATTATTATGGATGTTACTCTCATTATTATATTGTTTTTGATTGATCTACTCATTCATTTTGCCAACGATCATATTATTAGATAGTATTCATTCGTATGTGTGAAGTTCAAAAGTTCATAGAAAAAAAATATATTTTCAAGAATTCGTGGGTTAATATCGGAAGTTCCATCCATAGTTAGCTTCCAACACTTGGATTCTATATTCTACTCGTATAGTACTATATTGCATCAAAACTGCAGACATTTTCACGGATTCGTTTGTCTGTGAATTTTGAGATATTCTGAGGAAAATGTCTTGGCACCTCATTGTCAGATTATCGAGATTTGTGAGAAACAAATCACATATCATATGTAAATGACATCAATAGTGATCACAATTGCTATCCCTGAGGATATATGATTATGATTTTTCCATTTTCCCCCATTACAGCTCGCGATGCCTGGTTATGAACATTTCGGCTAACATATTTGATATTATTGGACATCAGATATATGAGGATTCAGTTATTATGGTCTCTCTTAAAAAAATCTCACAATATGTCGTTTCTCGGTCATGTGAATTATTCTGGCGTCATCTTGTGGCATGAAAAGATGTATGGAAGATCTTGAATTTTGTATCTCATTTCATAGCCAATGTGGAGCAGTGTATAAAAAATTATCGACGGCGGTGCCTAATATAACCAAGGAAGATCATTTCTCAGTTGGGTTCTGGCCGCCGAACATCCAAATTCCATCAAAACCAGAAATGAGAGCTTCCCGATTGATGAGCAAAAACCCCGAAAATTGCAAAAATCCATTTTCAAAGCTCCATATCTCGAAAACTGTCCATTTTTGAGCTTTGTGGCTAAGGACTTTTCTAGTCAGTTCATCAAGAACTACAACATATCAAAAATTCAGCCAAATTCACGGAAAGCCATTTCCCATACTAAACGTGCGGGGTCCTTTGTGATACAGAAAACTGTTCTATCAACCCACTTTGAAGATTCAGATTATCGACTGCGGCTGCGTGAAGGTTAGTCGACAGTTGTGCTGCATGCCAGCTCGCCTCTTTTTATTCCAATAAATGGTAACATCTTCCGATTTCGGAGGGTTTGAAACCCCTTTCCCCACTGGCTTCGCCAGTGGGTAACGTAATTAAGTTCGGTTGACTGTTATTAATCAATCGAAATCACTTTAAGCTTTGGGTGGAGCTTCGGAAATAAGTACTGTGAGTTTATAATACGGTAAGACCAACTTGAAGGAAATCGGCTTCCTAACCTTAGTCCTTCAAATTTCATTCGATGATCTGTCTCCATTCCCTCGTTTTCTCGCGAGTAATATCATAAGAGCATTTAATTTTTCCGAAAAATAATCTGAAAAACACTTTACTAAATAACATTTCCACAAAAACCCTAAGTCGAAGACGAACTGCATGACTTTGATGACAATACCTCTCAACTTTTCCCGCGGGTACACTCGAAAAATTTTTGACAATTGCTGTCATACAGTTTTCCCATCTAGAAACCACTTTTTATTCAAAATTGAGCGTTTGCGATTGGTGGAAATTAAGACGACGGAAATATTCAGTCTTAATCTATAATATTCATTTCGATGTTAATCCATATTATTCATTCAGAAAAAGGTTTGCGCTTATAAGTCTTAACCTTTCGTATTATTATAATTCAATACATCTCTACCGCCTGGAGTTCGTGAAATTTTTTCTGGATAGCTGGAGAATTGACATCAATTGACCTTCACCCTGATTCAATCCTCTGTTGGGCTATTGACTTCTTTCTAGGAGGTATTGATTGTGGGAGTACATGTGACCCTCATCAGTACTGTTCTCATCACTGCATTATCTACATTTTGCCTTCCAGTTCCGCAATTCTAATGAACTCCAGTATATGAGATGTTTTCAATAAGGTTACATCATCACTACTGCAATTTTTTTCCAAAACTATTTTTTGCATTAGCTAGCAATGGCGAAATAGAATCCGCAATAGTCAGTTTCTGATTATTCTATTCTCATTATGTGCTTCCTGAGGCAACAATTGCCATTTATTTAACAATGTGTTGTCTAATTTTCAGTATAACAAGATGTTGCATAACAATGAGAATATTCTAGCCAAAAAGTTCTTCTGCCAAATCATATTTTCAAAATTGATTCCTTGCTTCTTAAGAAACGTCGAACGTATTCATATAAAACATTAGCATATCTAAACCAGATATCAATTTGGCATTTGAGAGCACACATGTCCTGGAATTTTTTATTCTTCCTAAAAGGCTAGCACTTAGATTTGAACATTTATCGAATCACTTGTATAATGATTTTTATTTTGTGATCTGAAGTGGATGATAGTGTGTTTTAAAAGTTTTTGAACGTTGGCCTTACCCAAACAGATCATATGGCCACAATATCTGTAATATCTGAATTTTTGATCCAGGAATGATCTCAAACGATGTTCGAATCAGCGATGACGAATCCATCGTCATATTTTTTTGTTATCCGTCCGAAACCACCATAACTCTCGAGAAAGAAGACCAGGAGGAAAGTAAAGGATTACTTTTCTTTTCAAACTGCCTTCCACTCTTGAACATAGCCAGCCTCCATACCGTTATCCTATGAGCCCATTAGTCCTCGGTCATTCTTGTCACATGACCAGCCATTTTATCTCTGCTACTTCCTAGAGTATGTCTTTAATTTTAATACATTGTCTGATACACTCGTTGCGTATTTTGTCAAGGAGAGAAATATCCAACATTCCATTGCTCTTTGAGTAAGTAAGACCAAGGGACTTCAAATTTTCAAGATCTGTTCGAACAATTTCAAGCTTCGTGCAAAATTTCTTGTTGATAGTGGCGACAGATACCATCAAAAATTCAAACAGAATATCGGAGAAAAAAAATCAGGAGAGCACTGACGCGAAGACAAGAGCTTTTAAACCCTCATCTATTGCCTGTTGCTTCCTTGGATATATCTTTATACAGTGCTGTGCTATCTAAAGGTGCAATAGGCGTATAAATGAGCACTCAAACGCTTCTATCTTCATGTCTTTTTTCCATTAGAAAATTTTCAATTCACACGTAATGTTATGGAATTATTTTCAAACTTATTAGTATTTACTACTTTTAAGTCTGGAAGGAAGTCAATAACATTCAACTAATTAATTAACGATTTATAGTGCATAATATGTAATAGATTCAAATCTTTTTTCTGAAATCGTTCAAGGCCTACTTTCCCGGATCGAATTAAGACCATAAAATACACTAATCCGCTACTCATGTATTCGGATCCGTTGCTATGCCATTTACTTTCCCAGACTATTTTCATTTTGCAAAAGTTGCTTTTCCGGAATAGGCCGTCAACACAGATCACTACTCTTTTTTTATATATGTCCACTTTGGATAGTGGGTAATATTTTAAATATCGATCAAATTCAGTTTAAATAATTAATCATGGCGACCTGCTCCGGCAACACCAAACGTACCTTATTCATTAAGTATATGTGATCGGGTGCAACATTTTTTATTTTTTCGGTTTATACTTATCATTCTGAGTTTACAAAAAAGCACTCAATTCAGAATATTCTGAAATATCAACATTTTTTTTTTGTACTGAGTTTTCATTCAAGATGAAATTTTTAGCAGCATGGTCATGACACCAGAAATAGAGGACAGCTCATATTATTGCCGACCTCATGTGGGACGAAGGGTCAGAGATCACACCTGTTCCTTGCGCCTCGAGTTTATAATGGTATCCCTCAAGTTTTGAAGATTCCTAGTATAATGACTGCATTTAAGAAGAAAATAAAAAGTTGGATCCTGAGTCAGTCAAGACACTTCATAGCCAGTATAATCGACATAAAGAACACCTATAACATACCGAATCAGTAGTGATGGAGTCGTCAGTCTACTCGTGTTGCACCTTTAATCTGCCGTCTGTTGAGAATTCGTGGAAATTACGTCAAGACTTTTAAACTTGTACTTTTTTTTTAATTCTCACACAAGGTTTAATCCTCCGGGAGCTCACCTTCGAGAAAATTTGATTTCTGTTTGTTTCATGTCACGATTTTCTTTTTTTTCTTTCAATATTTTCTTACATTGTAAAATGACTGTATTTTGTTTTGAATGTAGACTAATCATGAAATAAACATTATTACTTATTACTTACTTACTTACTTATTTACCAACTTTGGTGGAGTTCAGTACGTCTGAACATCATCACTGAATCGGGGTCGTTACGGCTTTGTTAGCCTTCCGGGAACTGCGAAAGTGATCTTTTGTTCTTAATCCAAGCTATTCATACAAATCCAGGGATGCCGTCGATACGGTTAACGAAACCGACGACATCCTTAGGAGCCTTGGCTATTACTTCGTGAGTATCCCGTACAGACTTCTCCATGTGAGTGGTTCTTAGCTACCAGTCTGCCTCACAGATTTGGACACTATGTATTCAGCTGTTTCCACGTAGCCTGCAGATCTCATCTGCTGACTTACTCATGCGGTACAAAAGGTATTTGCACCGGCAGTGTCCTGTCAGCAGTCCCACAATTACCCGAAGCTCAGCTCGTGGTAGTTTCAGGAGCTTCCTAGTATAGGTCAGTCAAAGCATCACACAAGACCAGGAGTGTTTCTCCATAGGGTTTTTTTTGGATCGCTGTCTCATATTGATTTTTTCCAAGCCAACAGGAGGGTTCAGGAACAACAGGTGTTAACCTTGATGCCCTTTTTGCATGTTCATCAGCTTTTTCGTTTCCTACCACAATGCCCCGGTACCTATAGTAGAAATACTTTATTCCCTCTTGCTTGTGACCAGCTGCTTGCAAGACGAAGACGGAAAGGATTTCTGCATATTATTGTGACTGGAGAAGAAAAATGGGTTCTTACGATAATCCCAAACGCAGAAAATCATGGGGGATATCCCGGTCATACTTCCCCGTTATCGGCCGAACTGAATATTTAATGCTCAGTATTTGGTGAGATCAGCTCGGCGAAATGTATTATGAATTGTTAAAACCGACTGAAACAATCATAGGCGATCGTTATCGTACGCAATTAATGCGTTTGAGCCCAGCATTGAAAGGCAAACGGCCGCAATACAACGAGACATGATGAAGAAGTTATTTAACAGTATAACAATGCTCGATTTCCTATTGCAAAAGTGGTCAAGACATACTTGGAAACATTGAAATGGAAAGTCCTACCCCACCCGCCGTATTCTCCAGACGTTGCTCCCTCGAACTATCAATGACACACGGCCTGGCTGATCAGCACTTCCGGTCGTATGAAGAAGTAAAAAATTGAATCGATTTGTAGATCGCTTCAAACGATGATCAGTTTTATCAACGCGGGATTCGTACGCTGTCCGAAAGATGGGAGAAAATAGTGGTCAGCGATGGACAATACTTTGAATCATTAATGAATAACCAGTTTTTCACAATAAAGCCTCAAATTTCGGAAAACAACGACTGAAGCAAAGTTGTACGGCTATGTAGTAAAAATATGGCTAACCACAATGGCAGCAGAAATCGAAAAGAATTTTCGCACAGGTCCATTCCCGTAATTTCCTTCGGTATGATTTCACGCGAAACTCGAAAGAACGTTTTACGACGGCCCTAAATCCAAAGTAGAAACTTCAATACCCTAAAAATTGTTATGATGGAAAGCCTCCGCGGAACCGTTGGAAATCTTTAATACTTAAGCTTAATCGCACCGTCTTTGTGATAAATTTCAATAGTTAAACTAGAAATTACGATGGAATAGTGAATGGCTAGCAAAATAACGCGCCATATCCCAGCAATATAACTTAGCCATTACGATGCGTTCTACTAGATCGACTTTTATGTATTTTTTACGAGCGGCGGCTTTAAATTCAGCTGGTGGAGTTTTATCTCCAAGAATCTGCTGTATCAAAATAGATTTCTCTCTCTCCGATGCCGACGGTAGATCTGTGCGGGAATTATAATGCCCTTTATTCGCCTGGCGAATTCACTTCGCAATCATATCTTCCAGATAAATGACCTATAAAAATTCGTACTTAGTGACGAGTGCAACAGGGGCAGGAAGACTAAAGACTTGGGGAGACCCCTCGACATTTGGGGACGATTTCTATTTCAACGTATGTTGATGAGGGAATATAAAATGTTAATGTTATTCTACACGTGGGGTTGTAAAGACAAAATGTTTTGTTACTGGAGTTATTCAGTGGTATCAGTTAAAAACAGGTCATATCACTGCGATGTCATCAGCAATATACAAGGAACAAAAACGAAAAGATCATTTTTACAGACGGGTTTAGTTTAGTTAGAGGTTTTATTGTATTGTTCTGCAGTACAGTAGGTAAATACTTGGTCAATTAGTAATTTGCAAGTTAATAAATTAATCTGCTAAGTTATGTTCACATTTATGCAGCATCAAATAACAATTAACAAGTATGAGCTGGATGTTGTATTTTTCAATAACAAGACAGCAATGCAGGCAAATAACTAGAATATTTACAAGCTGTCGGACTTTCGAGCTGCTCAAATGTCTTCAAACTCTTTTCAAATCGAACGACACCTCATTTCAATCATATTAAAATTATTGAAAAAGTTTATAGACATCTGAGCAGATCATATGAGCGATGAATATTTAAGACTCTTCAAGCTGAAAATATATTCGAACTCCTTGAAAAAATTCTATGTTTCTGTTTGTTCAATATGAAATGCAAAGCATTTTAAAAATAATTCATTTTAGGCACAAGATGTCTACACAATGAATGATGAATACTCACTAGACTATCCGACAGCCAAAAAAAAAAATTAAGGACATGCCATTTGAAAAAATTCATGATTGACATTTTCTACAGGTCATTTAAAAAAAATTGTAATCCGTAAATTTGCAGAGAACTCTTCGGGATTTCAATAAAAAATGAATCATTCAATTATCTCGATATAATATTTAGTTTAAACTATGAAATTTTTCGAAAGAAGTGGCCTTCGTCGAAAAGGACGACAGCTGAATGGTGACAAGTGTAGTACATATTTCTAAATCAGAATTTCATGGAGATTATGAGTAGGATATAAAAAATGGGCATTCCCATTTAACTAAAAAGAAGGTGGTATCGAGTTTCGATCATTTCGGATCAGCCTGTGAAGTCAAAAATAATTTAAGCTTAACCGCTGAATACTATTGATTCCGTCAAAATTTGTATCATTCTCCTAGTCCAAAATTGAACTTTTGACTCTCCCTTTAAATAAAGAATTCGAAACATTATTCACATTATCGACAGTATTATTCTAAAGAAAGTGAATAAATGGACCATTAGTGCTCTAAATCAGGTAACAATATGAAATAAAAAAACTATGAATCAAATTAGTAATGAAATGCAAAATTTATTAATTTATGAATTCATTGCACTAGTGTCATTATTAAATCTCAATTATAATCTGAATAGTATCTGATCGAAAATTTGGACGCCTGAGGCTGTTTTCTCGAAGAAGACACACCTTTATAAATCATCAACATCTAGACACACGTTCATATAAATATTTCAATTAATTATTTATTAGCCAAAATTACCACAACTATAATCTTGTTGTCTTTTTGTAGTAACAAAATCCATTCTGAATGCCTATCAATATTAAATGTTTTATTTTGACTATTATTATTATATCAAGTCCTTATGGGTATTAACCTTACTTTCGTGGACCACCATTTGTGTTTGTTAATTTAATTTGTTGATTTTCGGTTTCTTATGAAAGGGATTCATTAATTCTTATTCATAATTTTACAGATTTCAGAGTTAGAAAATCGCGTTGTCGAATATGTGCAAAATTTGGAAAACCATCTATTTTGGGAAAGATGAAGACTTATATATATAAGAAATTCCATTTGGTCCAAAAATTTAATCATCTTCCAAATTCGATAAGATCCAAAGGCTATGAATAAAGATATCAGATTTAAAGACATCCATCCGAATATTTAAATATGTAATATATTTAATTGCAAAATTGATAGGGTCAGCCTAATGAACAGAAACTTGGTCTCAAAGTAGTCTATCTAATCCGCACATTTAACTTTGTTTGATAGATTGCCCTAGAAGATGTCAATAATTATTTAGAAGAACTTATTTCGGAGTCACTGCAAGAATTTTGGCAGCTAATTGAATCCTCGAAGTGAATACGGGTTTCTTTAAAAATGATATTTTTCAATTGAATGTTGATTTTATTACCGTGGTGTTCGTAATTTAGGAAATCTTTTTTTTATGGATTCAGTCCTCACTGGATAGTTATTAATGCTATGGAGTTGAACTAGAAATGCTGAATCATTTTCAGGCTTCCGCTTAATAAAAGATATCCCAAAAGCTACAGTTTTTTATCAATATTTATTATGATAGATCAAGATGTGTGGTGATCTATTCCATTTTTTGTTTCAGAATATTTTTTTCCTTGCCGTCACAAAAGGCGATAAATAATGTATAGGTATAGTGTAATGAATAGGTTTTTTAGGTTCAAATTTTATATGTATTAAAATAAAATTTCGAGAAAAAATATTATTTTGCTCCGTTACAAAAATGAAAATAATTGTGTGAATAATATCTTGAGATTCACTCTATCAGCAATGTTGCCGACTAAAAGTGTTGAAACTTGGAACAATAAATTTCCTCCACCTTCGAATGTAGATTACAACGTCTATTATCTCCAAAATGGAATATTTCATAATTCTCATGCAGACTTTCAAATTGAGAAGTACGAATTCACAAAAAGTTGATGTTTTTGAAATATTTCCATTATATTGTACAGAATATTGTAGCGAATAAGTTTCTGAAATTGTATCCAGAGTTTAATTTTGTATCAACTGTTTCTGCTTCTATGTCGAAACGCATATTGCATGTGTCAAATCACTTGAACGTATATCGCTTCCGTATTTAAATGGCTTGATTGCTATATCGGGAGACTCAATTCTGCGGCCACAAAATCAGCAATTTAATGATCATAAAACCGCATAAGATCTTATTGAATTGACGGAGGAATTCAACGGGCCATTCCTACGTAAGTTATACTTATGTTAATATGTAATTACTGAAAAAAAATGTTAAGAAAGCGATTAGCACAGTCTACGATCTTCCAATAAAAAATAATCTTCACTGTCGACATTTTATGGAGCAAAATTACAAAGAACACGTTCATACTGAGGGTAAATTGATGTGCCGACACTCCAGTGGACCTTATTCGAATTTCGGTATTATGATGATACTCAAAGGTTTATCTGAAGTTCTTCATTGTGTTGAAGCACGATCACTTCATAAGGAATGTATTTTTTATAGAGATGTTGACAGCTGCTTCTTAAGTTTGGTTACATTTTATTCAGAATAGAATCGATCAAAAATCTGTATATTTTTGTCTCTAGGGAAATGTTTGTCTTTCCAATAAATGAGCTTTTATTTGTCCAGAAAAAACGAGAAGAGTGCGGGAATCATAAATGAAAATGAGTAAAGTACTGACGTGAAGTCAGACTAGGAACCCGTGAGGCCCTCTTCGAATTTGATGTATTGGTCCAAAGATGTCTCGACGTTAAGAGGGATTACAACCACGTGGTTTTCTGAGTATCAGTTAAATTTTGGCACTCATTCATTTCTCCTCTGGTGCTCCTGCAATGACCAAACTCTGTACGTTGTACGAATGTGTACATTCACTTCATATTCTTTCTTTTTTCAAAGCAAATAAGTAGGAGGCAGCACTGTACTACGAATTACACGAAATTATATATTCACTTCTTTTGTAAGAATAAGAAGTCAGAAGTTTAGCTTAGCGCTCATCGTTGATTCATCCACCAATTGCACCCTTGGATCATGTGAATACGAAAGAAGTTGCTAATTTTTTCGATATTCTTCTTGAATTTTGTCTGTTTCTGGTTACGCTATCAACAAGGTATCGCGCAAAAAGCTTGAAATGGTTATTCTTCATGAGCAAGCGAAATCTAAACTCGGTCGAATCTTTAATCACAGAAATATTTATAAATTTTCAATGTGCTTCATGAATTTTTTATGGTTCTGAATTTATCATCCGGTTAATTTTCACACGAAGCTTAATATTGGTGTTTCATATGAAAACCAAAAATCTCAACTTGGTTCTTTGCTCACGGAAAAAAGGATAATTTTCTTTCAATTTTTTTTTTCAATTTTTGGATATTCCTGACGTCCATATTGATGCAACTGCTAGTCGAATGAGCCCATTAACAAACTTAACCGTTCTATTTGAAATCCAAACCTACCCTCAATATTTTTTTAGGTCCTTCCTTTCTGTAATTATGATTTTTCTGACCGGGCAGATGAACATAATCGAATTTGAGGAGAGATATAAGTCATCAGTATTTGACAGTTTTGAGACAATCTCGACTACAGATGCGTGATGAAATGATATTGATCGTTTCTGAAAACTACCGCTCAAAATGAAAGATTAAAAACAAACATAGAAAAGAATCTCCCATACGACTTGTCCTGAGAATTTATTTTTTAAAAAGCAGAAAAGTTTTCTGTGATTGAATTGTCCTCTAAAGTTACGCGGAGCATTCAAACGCCATCTGTAATTTATATTTTCATAGTGTTCCAATTTGTCATTTCATATAAACTTTTTTAATATTTTTGCGAAACAAAAATTGTCATTTTGCAAACCAAATGACATTTTCTGTGCGGAGAATCTGATGTTACATAAGGACATAAAGCTTACGATGAATTAGTTTAGTCGGAAACATGTGTGTATTAGAGGTACAGTATATTCAAAAGTGATCGAGATGTGATAAAAAAATTTGTTTTGATCTGAAGCCATCATATATTTTCTAAAATAAAAAAAAATGTGTTTGAACGTCTTCGCTCAATTTTGAAATACATAGCTTGAAATTTTTGTGCCTTTTGAATTAATTATTACCATTTCAAAAGACTGTGATATGACGATAAGGAATCATGAGTTTACCAGTTGGAATTTTAGTCAGTCAACAATTTCCAAAGACTTCCAATGAACTTTAGATTTGAGTTTTTTTTTAGATTTAATTGAGGAAGTTACGTTTCACTGCAACCTGATGGTCTATTGTGCCCCCCATCAGAGCTTTTTTAATGAACTTTAATAAATGAGACATGTTTTTAGTTTCATTGACAACTGTTACCGATAAAAATGTTTATTCCTAAATTTTTTGCTCTGAGAAAATATCAAATATACGATACAAAAAACAAGAGTGAGGTTGTCATGTAGGTACCCAAAAACTTAATACTTACTTATTTCAGAAAAGTAATTTGGATCAAAAACAAACCGCATTGTTTGAGAGATATGACATGACCTATCAATTTCTGAGATATTATCATTCTACGTAAAGTTGAGGTCTGAATTTGCTGCAGAAAAAGTGTAAACCAACTTTAATTGAATCGATCATTAACCGGTATGCAAATTTTCAACATTCCAAAACGGTGCTTCCGTTATGTATTTCGTTATTACTATAAACTATACCTAATTAAAAATGTAAAAGATTTATTTGACGAAATTTTTAAAATACCAATGCCATCATTGGATCGGATGAAAAAATTGATAAATATAATGTATTAAATCGAGCAGTCAACAGTCATTTGATTTTTGGAAAGGAAAAAACGTTGGCCGAAGATATACCAGGTGTAACAGGGTCATGGTACGAGTTTTTTTTTAAAAATTATCGATGTACAAACCTGACAATTTTAAAGAATTATGCTAAATTAAAAACTTTCAAATCGCATGTCATATTTTGTATAACGTTCCCATCATATGAAAGGCATTTTCTATACTGTCAACAAATAAAATTCTTTGAGTGACCTGAAAATTCAATATTTCGTTTCAAGTATTTCATTCCAAAGTGGAAGATCTAACATAAATTTACCCTTCGTATCCTTATAGTTTATTCTAATACAACATTATCAGAGCATGAAAATGATTTTCCCAATGCACGGAAGCAAGGAGAGTAGAATAATACCTTCCTCTAGTTATAAAAGAACGCAAACATATCTATACCATGATGAGCAACTCATTTTATGCTAGGCCATGCACATAAATAAATTTACATCAAAAATTATAATGCTATGTCTTCGCCTGAGAATCAATTAGAGAGGATACCTCACACTTTATCAGATAAAGTGCCCCCCCTGTCAAATTAGCTAAATTTGTTATATGTTATAGTCCGAGTCATTCCAAACGAAATATTCAACAGGCAAAAGTTTTTCTATAGGCTAGTTTTGACGCTAGAGGCCCCTGAAAATTTTCATTCGTTCTCTATTGTTGAACAATACAAAACGTTATCCTGGATAATCATCACTATTCTGAATAAGTTTTGTAAAGACTCTGACTCTGCTTCATCGATTACTGCCGTTAAAAGATGGTATACTGACTTTGAAAGTGTAAGAAGAACCACCGACGATGGTGAACCCTCAGAAAGCCTTAAAAAAGTCCTCAAAAAGGTTTTGGGTGATCGAAAATTGAAGTTGTAAAAATTTCAGGCTGTTTCCGTACGATTCTGAGAGCTTTATTATTGTAGATAATAAACCAAAGGGAATCCATCTCACGAACTGATAATTCATTCAATGAGCTAAATGAAAAATAGATGATTTTGGAATCACTCCTTTAAATAGTTATATTTTAATCTTCAGCCACCCTATGATATTCTCTCATATGTATCAATTTATGCATACAATTTGTCCCAAATTAGCAATCATAACGAAGCATTATATAATGAATAAAATCAAAGCATTGATGTAGATTTCCATAATTAAACATTGTATAGATAGAATAGTGCTACATACAATACTCTCATTAAAAATTTCATCAAGAGTACGCATCTATCAGCAAAGCTGTGAAGTCCATTTACCGTATAAAATTTCCAAATGTCTAGTTTACGACCCAATAAATATTTTGATGATTTGCAAAAAATACCCATCTGGTTGAAAACCTCACCAAACGTAATATGTGCCTCCAATAATGATAGTTGAAACACATGAAAATGGTTCTTTGCTCCATATATTATGTTGATTATTAATTTATGCAATTTTTTCATTGCTAGATACATATTTGAATGCTTTATTCCTTCCTCAACGTTAGGAGGATACCGCAATTTTTAATTTGATATTTCGATTACTACTGAAATAATTTGTTTAAACAAAAACTATCCATGAAAAAATAACCCTCCCAATAGAAAGCGTAAAAGTGAATATTCCTTTCGTACACAAATAACTTCTTAAGCTGGGAAGCTTTACCGTAAGGTAAGAAATGCCAACACATCAAAAACACCCACATGGCATTTATCACAAGGTCATGTGTTATAAATTGTACAACAAGTACAACTCGTTCTGCAATAAATCACATTCTCTACTGACTTCTCTGTTCTAAGTGAACAGGCGGTAACAAGCTTCATGGAAATTAAACAGTTTTTCCTGTTTCTGAGTAGCTATATCAAAGATAAAATTTTTGTCCCACTATTACAAGATAAATGTACTACTTATATGAAAGGAATATAATTATATCGTCAACGTAGTTTCAAATGCATTAGGTTCTAGGAACGTTGGGTGTTATAATATTGATTATTCAAAGTGGTCAGCTTAAATGTGTGAATAAGAAAGTGTCTTTATTCAAGTTTGGTATGAAGTAATTATGATACGTATAAATTTCAAGCATAAGTGGCTATATTAATTCAAATTATTCATTAGAACTTCTTCATGGTGATCTAATGGATTCTAACTTATACACTCGATATATGTCAGAAATGAAGCAGGTACCGACTATAATTAAAATGAAAACACCTTGTTTTGTGAAATGCAATAATTAATTTGCTAGATGTTAGTTTTTCGTTTAGATATCGTAGATAGTAAAACATGTTAGGCTATGATTTATATGCTGGTAGCCTTGCACAAATAAAAACATATATCATACTTTACCTAGATTAATTGATCTTCTAGAAGAAAGTTCGTCAAGGAATCTCGTTAGATGTTAATACCGCCTGCTCTCAGTGAAAGTACAAAAAAGTTATATAAAAAATTAAGTCGGAGGATTTCGCGAGCTAGTTCCAATTGGATTTCATTTAATTTTTTCAGGGAATTTCGTGTCTCAGAATTATTAGTGGTCGATAATAATTCACCGAAGTGTGACTTCATTAGTAGTTTTCTCATATTTATATGAATTCATATTGATAGATTTTACTAGTTTCAGAAATATCTTTCCGAACTTGGCCGAAATCGCCAAAGATTTTCATCAACGCCAGCATCTTCAGCTCCTGAAAGACAATTTTCCAGAGCTACTCTTACAGTTACAAAAACCCGCAATAGGTTAGGCGACAAATCTATAAGAAGCCTCATGTGTCTTGGATCCTGTATGGAAAATTATGAAATCAAACAAAGCCTGGAGGTTTCTCAGTATTAAGAAACTCTATTTTTTATTTTGTTATGATTTATAGTGATTTAATTTATGTTTCTATTCCAAAAAAGGTTGATATTTTCGTTTCTTTTATACAATTAGTTCAATAAATAAAAGTGTTTGTCCCAAGGTTTCTTATCATTTCATCATTTTTTTATTGATGTGACCCTACACAATAAAACTGCCACAATTCAAGTAGCTTGATATGAATCAAGTACTTGAGGAATAATTAATTGACTTGAAATTGAAAAACTACTACTTGACTTGAACTTGACTTGATTTCAAGTCAAGCCAAGCCGTGAAGCCTCAGTTATATTATGTTTAAAGAAAAGCAGCCCACGTATACATCAAATGTTCACTGATTGAAAGAAATAAGTAATTTTGAAATTAATGAACAGACGTCGTACTGACCAACTATAATTAGAAGCATAGCTCTTGAAGGAATTCACTTCATGCAAATTCATCAAAATAATAGCTCCAAAAGGAGAACAATACCGATAGAGATGAAAGCGTGGAGCTGGCTTCTTCATATTTAGTTCATTAAAAACTGAATGGTAGATTATATCCTAGTTTTATCTCATAATAAAACTGAGAACTTCATTTCGAAGAGTACTCTCTTATTAGAATTTTTACAATTTCTTACCAGCGTTTTCAAAGTAGGTTTTATGTTCAGAAGTGAGAAATTTTATGGTATCGCAAATCAAACTACTTTACTATTCTGTTTTGTGTTTCTTTGAAGGTTTTATATGGCCTATTAAAGCGAGTATGCTAGGTGAATCAACGAGTAAATTTTATTTCGTATGAAAGAAAAGTAGTTGATTGAGTATGCCGTAATTGCATTGTTCTATTAGTCGTGGTTAGGATTTCCTCAGGATTATCTGCTCTGCACCAATTTTACCGTCATCAAGATACCAGCTATTATATTATTTTTTGTTGTTTGTTGGATGACATACATTTTTGAGCTTGCTGGAAAAATGCATTATACGAGAATAAACAATTAATAGTAGATCGAACCACAAATGATAAATGGTTTTCCAATACAAAATACAGCTCTAGAAGATAATCGATCATTTAATTAGAAGTAGGCTCAAGCCTGAGTACATAAAATATCGGGGAAGTACTTAACTAACCATACTCTAAGAGGCATATATTTAGAAAATTCTCACAATAAAAAACGCAAATCCAGTAATCTTCTCAGCTCATCAAAATGTATCCCTACTGGTTTTTTATATTCGGGCTCAAAACCAATTCTCATCAAGAATATACATTTTTATATTATCAAATAAATTTCTGAAAATCTTATTATATCTAAATTTGTATGTTGGTGTTTATATGTAATTATTATACATACATGGATTGAACTATTACTGAAGCGTCATTGTCGTTTTCGCAAGCAGCTTTAAAAATTCCTCATTTCATTTCTTAATGTTTTTTTCAAGTGCCATTCGCAAACCGTTGATGATTTCGATCCTCCAAGCATCTTCAAAACAATTAAAAAGTTTAGATGCTACACACCTCATTTATTAAGTACATGATCAGGTGCATAACCAATGCCTTGATCAGACAAATTATTTTATTTTTTAGGTTTATATTCATAATATTCATCATTCTGGTGTTTCAAAACATCACGTAATTTTTCAGAAAAAAAGTAATTTGACATAATATAGATGCTTTCATCTTCATCGACAAATGGAAGGAGTATGCAATTATTTTTTGACGTTTGTAAGCGTATATTCATGGATTTATTCTGAAAAAGTTCATGATGACGTTTTCAGGACATTTACTAATTCGTTTGATGTCCCGCAGATTTGAATATCATCATCACTGTCTATGTCCAATATTTTTGTGAGATAAGTAGATATTAAACGGAATATGTACAGATTATCTGTCTTTTGTCACAATGATAAACGAATCGATTGTCAAGGAAATGATTCCATTTGCAACGAGATTTGAAAAAATTTTGATATAGGTATGATATAGTTGATTGCGATTCCAGAAAAAATAGTATTTTTACCTCGTCGTAAAAGTACATTCCCAAACTCCTACGAAAAATTTACATGTCCTTCTGAAAAATATCTCCTTTACTGCTAGATGCATAATGTAACACTATTTTCTCTATTCAATAATATCGAAGGTTTTAGTTTCATAAGATGGGTATGTCATGTAATTTTTGGGAAAAATGAATTTCCAAGATTCAATTAAGAGTCTTGGTGGAAACGAGGCAGTAGTTGTTAAAAGAATAAAAAATTATTTTGTAAAATTTACGGCAACTTGGGATAGATATATGAGAATATCGATAAACGTTGATAACAATTTCAGTTCTCTACTCAATATGTAATTATTCATTAGAAAATATTTTCAGACAATTAATCAATGTTTGCAGTAAAAGACAAAGTAGTAGTTCAAATCACAAAAAGAAAAGACTTTACAAATGATGTTTGTGGTATCTTAATTTAGTGAATTTTGACAGCTGGTTCGAAACATTAGAATTGAAACTGAGAAGCAATAATTTATAAGCTCGAGGTTGGCATTATGTATTAAATCAGCCAACACGTGGACCATACATGGAGATTACCTCGTTTATGTGCAACTTTTCGATATTTTCATTTCTAATATAATACGTATGTATATTCACTGATTATAAAACTCTATCTAAATCTAACGAGTATTTGTCTTCAAGAGAATATCTTTTTCATTCATGGCAATATTAAACCGGAAAAAAAATATCTACTGTAATCGACATTTCTAATAGAAATAAGAAATTATCACAAAAAAAAGGGTGTTTTAACCTCTTAATTTTAATGCACATCCAATATTTGAACAGAATATAAAATTGTTCTCAATAACTTCTGTTGCTTTGTTTATTTCGAGATTTATTTTTCAGTTAAGTGTTGGTCAGTTTGTTTATCAAATAACTGTTCTCATATAATAGGTATAGTTCACTTCCAGATACGAATCAAAAAGTAGATCAAAAAATTCTGAAGAATATTCTGACATAATCCCCCATATAGAAAATTCGATCCATTGTATTGAAGACTAATAATAAAAAGCAGATTTATAACTTGCTAACCTAATCTTTTTTTTGCAGATGACGACTGTAGTTGAAACCATCGTTCAAAAGGAAGAGAAAAAGGAGAAGAGACAGATAAAATTTCACATCAAAGAAATAGTGTAAAAAAGTATGGTCATTCAACCAATGTTAACATATTCAACATTGGAATAAAAATATATTGTGTTCCTAGAGGAGAATACTCATTACTTTCCCATTTTATCAATATTTTATATTTTGGAGAACTTAATAATAATACAAATATATCATAAATTGAATCAATATAGATAGCACCTCCTCGTAAAACTTAAAAAAAATCAATCGAGAATTACCAGACATCTGAAATACCATATAGATATTCTAATGAGTGATTATAAACATAGTTACCTCAGTGCAACTTGTGAACGTGTATTTATCACCTTTAGATCTGTGATATCGAGGTAATGCTGGTTCAAAGAGCTACATTGTTTTCGGATGCAGTACTTGTATCATGCAAAAAACGACAAATGGATATTCTTGATGATAATGCCTGATTAAAGATATATGAATATATGACTGAGCCATTGCGTGATATGTTCGATTTGCTTTTTTGTTGGTAAAAGTTCGATTCTGACACCAACAAAGGGAATAATTTCAAGAGAATCCTTCAGATGATCGGACGAATACAGTATTCACACAAAGATATACTGAACTCTGAAGTGTAGGGATCACACTTTCTTAATCGGTTTTAAATCGAAAACGACACCTACAAAGATGAGTACTGTTAAATTTATTTCCCTGCAGCATTTTTTAGGGGCCTGCAAAAAGTCAATAATCACTGGGACAGATCTCGAGAATAAGCATGGGTGGTCAAGCAGTTGGAAGCGCAATTCGTTCCATTCAACTATGGTTTTCATGGATTTATGACAAGGAGCAATTGTCTTGGTGAAACAGGATTTGAGGACATTTTTATTTGGTTTCTGTCATAGAGTAATAAACGTAGATAGTAGGAGTATACGCAATTTTGACATGTCCCCAACATGGTTAGATTACGTTGTCGGATTGTGATATATTCTCAAATTCACAATCTTACTATATTATTATGAATGTAAAGGGTGTTTTTTTTCGAGGTATATAAATTTAAGTTGGCATTACGGTTCAAGACGGCAACCGATTTAACAGCTGTTAAGTGATTTATTCTCAGTTTGGTTTGGCAATTCATCAATCGATCATCAAGTAAGGAGTACAATCGTTGAATCGGATCAAAATGAGATTGCCGTTGTTCCCGATTTTCATAAGCGAATTTTGTTTAGCGATGAAGCGCAATTCTGGTTGAATGGCTACGTCAACAAACAAAACTGCCGCCTTTGGAGTGAAGCTAATCCTCAAGTGTATGTCGAAACACCATAACATCCAGAAAAACTGACTGTTTGGTGCGCTTTATGGGCTGGTTAAATAATTGGTCCGTACTTCTTCAAAAACGATGATGGTCAGAACGTTACAGTCAATGGTGATCGGTATAGTATAGAGCCATGATTACTAACTTTTTCATTTCTGAATTGAACAACCATGATGTCCAGGAGCTGTGGTTCCAACAAGACGGCGCAACATGTCACACAGCTCGTGCCACAATCGATTTATTGAAAGACACGTTTTGGACCTGCGAATTGGCCTCCAAGATCTTGTGATTCAACACCGCTAGACTACTTTCTGTGGGGCTATGTAAAGTCATTGGTCTATGCGGATAAGCCACAAACCCTTGACCATTTGGAAGACAACATTCGCCGTGTTATTGCCGATATACGGCCACAAATGTTGGAAAAAGTCATCGAAAATTGGACGTCTAGATTGGACTACATCCGAGCCAGCCGTGGCGGTCATATGCCAGAAATCATATTTAAAATGTAATGCCACAAGATTATCTTGCGGATAAATAAAATTCATTTCAATCGAATAATCCATCGTTGTTTTATTGCAATTTAAAGTTCTATAGCTCAAAAAAAACACCCTTTATATATTATATTGATTGAAATATATTTAGTTGAGTGATTCCCGATTAAATATGCAAATTTGAATATTTGGAATCTATTATTTTTTCTAATTGTCAAATTCGTAGAAAGCAGGATATTTATTATTTTCTGTATACCTATACCTGCTGAAATCCAAGGTTTGGCAACTATTGCGCTCCTAGTGTCATCGGTTGTTCCACGTCGTTTGACGAGGTTGAGGTTTGTTTTCTGAATTTATGATGTATTTAGGTATTATCTCATAATATTTTGAGTTTATATGAAACTTTAATTCACTATGATCACATAAGAAGTGTGATCTCTGTGAATAATACCGCGAGTGAAATATCGATCAGTGATATGTTTTCATTACCACGCCCCTTATGTCAAAATTGACAGTTGTTATTGGTAAGAAAATTCACTTATTAAAAATGACGTATGCTGCCTCCATCTATTTTCATTATTCTGAGGTTTCTGCTCCCAATTGATTCCATAGCTTTATGTAATAGTCACTATTATTTACGTATGTCAAGAGTGTCAATGAACAATATACCATCACTTCCCAAAACACGAGTACTATAACCCTGCCAGCTAATGTTTCAAATTTTGGTCGGTTTGGACGGCTTTCAACGACTGCTTCCAACTCATTAAGTTGAATAATATTGTTGATGTTGAGAAAATGAGAGAGAAAAGAGTATTCTCTGACCCAAAATTTTACCTTCGAAAATCGCTGCAGTCTACTACGAAACATACTCGATAGTTTCTTTTAATTGCCGATGATTCTACTTTTCTTGCTGAAATTTTATGCGAAACCTATTCATGACATTCAATTCAATCTTGTTCATTTCAAAAATAATATTTAGTCCATTGTTAAGCTCATCAACCTTGGTAATGGTAAGGCCTGTGATAATCAAGAAACCGCTCAGTCGTAATGAAAGCTACGCATGAAAGCAGAAGAAAAACGACAAGTTAAACAGGAATTAGAGACTGAAAAACCTGCGAAACCGCGTAAGGGAGCTGAATAAGATTCTTTGATGAACACAAATTGCAAGGAAAATGTAAAATTATATAGAAGGCGGATCAACTTACGATCGATTTGAAAGATGAATCAGTTTTAGTCGCAAATTAAGAATAAGACACAATCATTATTCCTTCGATATTAAACTTGAATTTCAATAATTCTGATGCCACATGTCAACATGAAATTTTACATAAATCTTAATATTGTTATTTTCTCTATTTCAGTATCGTAATGAGTTCATTACAGTTCTAAAAACAGTACTGTAATTAACTCATTACAGCATCGTTTTCAGTTATATTTTTCGTTTTGTAGTTGTCTACACTGACTTCCGCACCTGTCAAATTTCAAGACATTTCAATTGTCAATATAATATTATTTGGATATAGTGAAATGATTTGCAACATTATTCGCATTTTTCTCTTAATTCTGGTAGTGTTGAATCGATTTCGTCAGACATAATTCACGAATTTAATGCGTAATTATAAATTATTTCAAAATTCGAAACGTACAATTCATATTCAAACTCCGTAATCTGTCAATTTTCGTAACAGTCACATCAACTGTCAAGATACAATACAAAAGTCACTAGGATATATAATTTGAATTTTTAATTCAATTTCGACAATATTTCACAAAACTTGACTGAAATAGAGAAAATATCGTCTAATACTCGTTGCAGAAGGCAATTCCAACACTCATGCGTTCGAAAACTCGCTCCTTTGGAATAGGAGCCCATTATGCAACTTGTTTCAGAATATACTATTATATAATCTACATGTGAAATTTCAACCCTGGAGTTTTGGATAATTAATTGCCATAATATGCTTAATAATAATTCTGATAATGCTATCAACACGCTAAATATCCACCGGATTGGATCTCTAGTCACGGAAATATTGGATATTTTGCTTCCAATATTCTTCTCGAATTCTGTATGATTTGATCAGCTTGAAAGTTCGCACGGAACTCGAAATTGTTATTGCACATAAATACCAATATTGGTAATTTTTTAATTTTCTTCTTGAATTTTCTATGGTCTGAGGAAAACAAATTTTCCACAAAGCTTGAAATAGTTGTTACATACACGTAAAATCTGACTAAAATCGGATCTGTTAACTAGAAAACAATTTGGATTTCTTATTTTTCTCCCATATTCCTCTCTTCTTGCATTTTCTATGGTTCTGATGATGTCATCAGCATGGAATTTTACAGAGCTTGAGTATCATATCAACACCCTGTCAGTATTATATTGTCCTTCCGATGTTATTTTTCAATTTTCTATGGTTCTGATTCAGCTATCGACATGAAACTTGGCAGGATGCTTCAAGTTATATTTTTTTATCCAAAAGCAAATTTTCATCTAATAGAAGCTCTAGTTTCAAATTGAATAGTATCACAAAACTGTGATACTATTGCCCAGTAACTTAGGGTTAACTTGAAATCAACTCAAGTTCAAGTCAAGTAATAGTTTCACAATGTCAAGCCAAGTACTTGATGAATGAATACTTGACTTGACCTTGAAAAACTAGTACTTGACTTGAACTTGAGTTGTATCAAGTCAAGTAGCTCGAATATCAAGTCAAGCCGTGAATGCCTACCGGTAACAGATACTTCCCATTAACGAACTTGACCAAGTCATTCGATATCCGAACCTACAAAAAACTGTTATACTCTGGTATAAAATGTCCCTCATAAATAGAGTTATGCCTTGTCAAACCGATAAAAAATTGTGTTGTTCGACCTGCATTTCGACATATAAGGAGGAAAACTTCAGTAGAACTTCATGTCAAGTGTCAAAAATAGGCCTGAATGAATGCGTATTTTGAGGAATACATGTTGATAGTCAGGCTGCAATCAAGGCACTGACCTCACATATCATCGATCCTGAGATGGTATTGGAGTGGTGAAGAAAACTCATTCAAATAAACAAGGCCTTCTTTGTCTGGGTCCGCGGCCACTTGGAAATTAAAGGGAATGAAGGAGCCAACATACTTGCGAAAAAAGGAGCAAAAATTCCTTCCATTAGCCCAGAACCTTTTCAGGAAAAAAAACTGAAAGAGAAACACTCTGACAGAGTCCTCCATGGTTGGACCATTCAAAAAGTTTCATCAAAACTTTGAAACTCCGAGATCCAAGAAGTAGCTGGATCTTAGCAAGAATATACTACACCCCCTCACTGGATTCCTCACAGGGCACTGTTGCCTTAGGAAATACCTCACGAGAGTGGTCTAGCAGAAAATGACGATTGCAGATTCGGTGGGGAGGAGAAAGAAACTCCGGATCACCTGGTGATGGAATAACTTGCCATCACAAACCAACGCAAAATCAGCTTTGGATAAGGAACTTATAGAAGAGTGGAAGCAGCCTCTTAGAAGCCATCTCAAATACTGGAGTTCATTAAAACTCTGAAACTGAAAGGCAAGCTGTAGATCACGTTATGGAGAGAATAGCTCTGATGGTAGACACAATAGCTCATTAAGTTGCAGTGGAACGGAACCTTCTTAATTAAATATTAATCCTAATCTTAGGATCAGAAATAGACAGGAAAAAGGCCTAGTGTGATACTGGATTAAGATATTTGCTATTAATTGTACCTACTACTTACGTCATATCTATTCTGAAAGGGAGAAAGTACAATAATATAATTCTCAAGAATTATCAGATTCCGAAATGTTTCTGTATGGTAGGTGCGTAGGTGTGATTTAGATATATATGTTGCTTCAGTTCATGAACTCTTAATGTCTTCGTAAGTAAATATTTTTCTCTATATCAGTATCGTAATGAGTTCATTACAGTTCTAAAAAACAGTGCTGTAATGAACTCATTACAGCATCGTTTTCAGTTATATTTTTCGTTTTGTGGTTGTCTACACAGACGTCGGACTTCCAATCCTATCAAAATTCAACACACGTCAATTATTGTCAATATAATATAATTTGGATTTAGTGAAATGATTTGCGATATTATTCGCAATGTCTTTCAATTCTGTTGGTGTTAAATCGATTCCGTCAGACATAATTCACGAATTCAATGCGTAATTATAATTTTTTTCAAAATTCGAAACATACGATTCAAATTGAAATTCCGTAATCTGTCAATTTCTGTAACAGTCACACCAACTGCCAAGATATAATACAAATGTCACTAGGATACACGATCTGAATTTTTCATTGAATTTCGACAATATTTCACGAAACTTGACTGAAATAGAGAAAATATCGTCTAATACTCGTTGCAGAAGGCAATTCCAACACTCATGCGTTCCAAAACTCGCTCCTTCGTCGCTCGTTTTCGAATTTCGCATTCGTGTTGTAATAGGAGCTCATTCTGCAACTTGTTTTAGAATATACTATTAATTCAGTTAATTCTGCTACACATACGCAATGCCGAAAATGTTTTGTGTTTCGATTTACGACCATATCCACTTTAGCAGATTAACTCTGATTTCTATCCGCAAAATATATTCAACAAACGAGCTTTACATAAGTAATATGTTAATTTTTTTTCCAATAAACTAGCGTTCGCTATATTATTAGATAATTAATTCTACAACTACAACTACACGCGGAATTCGGTGGTTCTAGAATTTACTGAATTTCAAACTGATATACCTATACAGCACGCGGTACAATTGCAAATGCTTATTACATTTAAATCACCGGCATATAACTACCATAATCTTTATCAAACACCAAAAACCATTAATTAATACAAATAGTCAACACTGATGTGTAGACAATCACAAATTTAGGATAATGGATGATATCAAAAGTTCAATGTCAAGTTCAACAATTTTTACAAATGAAATGCGAAGATTAGATTGCATCGAGTGTTCCTACGTAAAACTATTCAACTGCACGGGTAGTCTCTTGACTTCACAAGGACTTCAAATTGTATTACGATGTTGCCATATCTCCAGAAACTTGCAGGCGATCAAACATAGTCTATCAATTGATTTTTAACAAGTTTCCTCATTCCTGAACACATTCGCTGATTCATTGAGATGTTCGGTATAATTAACGAAATTGATCTTAGCGAACTTGAACATTTAGGTACTTAAAGCATTTTAGAAGGTTCTGAATATTCAAATCAGATGTGAAAAATATCGACAATTACCAATACATTCCATTAATGAAATCATCCAAACTAATATTCTGAAAATGTGATCTTTGGATAGTACGATGATTCCAGGAAAAAATTCCAGTTTGGCTTCGTTGATTATAGTTATGTGTAAAGTGTGGTTGACTGATAATACTAGACAGTGAGCATAGATAAAAAATTCTACTTAGTAACAATGTTTTCAGTCGAGAATAGTTTATCTCTAGTGCAAATATAAATGTACCTATCTATATTCTCTGGTTTGAATAGTCTCATTTCCAAATTCAGACATGCGTTCAAATCAAAACGTGGCCAAAGTAAGTAGCAGGCTTAGAAACGTCTGAATTTTCAGATACTGGTTTTTATCGGAAAAAGTAATAGTTATTACTACCCAGATCGAAAATTATAAGAAATTATCTGACAAACGAAACAGATTATCTTTCATATGATCAAACCCAATTTGAAAATAATTAACAGTGCTGCTGAAGACATCGAAAAAATGTAGTAACGAAGTCCATTCAGATCTTAAATCTTTTTTTCAACACAATGATGTTCGGAGAGGTTTCACGGAAGCCTATACAGTAAAGATAAGAATCAAATATTGAATAGATATCATAATTACGAACCAACTATGAATACGAAGGTGCTTCTTTTTTTGTGGTTCCTCTGCTCATATCGAACATTTAAGGTTAGTGTCAATGAAGCAGATTGGTATCATTTGGAGCACTCTGTTGTGCCCTCTTGATTACTCGGTTCACCAATTTAGATCAACATAAGGAACTTGCGAGAATTTCATGTTTGCGCATGCTCAACGTGCACTCATCAATTCAAAAAAGTAACTTCAGCGCGAACGGAATACCCACACTGAATTACAATGAATTGGATGCAAATTGTAGAAGTTAAGGGTCTTTCAAGAATTTGCAAACATACTGAATGACAGACAGACACAAAACAAAAATTGTTCAGAATGGTCTAAAAAGCATTTTCAAATGTTGGACGAAAAATGTTTTCAACCCCCTTTGTGGTCAAAGCTACCTCTACCTTTGGTATATTGTACTTTCGGTACACTCGAAAGCAGAAATAGTTTTGCAACACGAATTGATCTTATTTGCTGAAGTATCATTTGTTTCGAACTGACGACATGGTCATCATAGTATTTTTAATATAAAACTATCAGCTTTGAAAAAAAATCAATAGATACTTCTTCTTCAAAGAGTAATGTTTAAAAGAATCTGTTAAAAAAAAATTCTAATGAAAATGCAAAGATCTAATAATTCATAGATGCGTTCTCGAGCGGTCGTGAAGAGACTTCAACATGAGAGAGAGAGAAAGATTGAGCCTGATATCACGTGATCATACACCTTATATAATAAATGAAAATTTATACATACCGCAAGCTACTTCATGGTACTTTGTTCCAATGAATTCCAATTCAAGAAAACTTCAATTTTATTGCATCTCTTTAGGGTTCAAGGATAATTTCTTCTTTGCAAAAATAATCGAACACCTATTAAAACGAAGTAAGCAATTTTACTTCAAATAGTAATTATATGATTTAAATTTTCGAAACTTCAAAAGCTATACGTCGCATCGTACCTATTTAATAAATACAAAACAACTTTTTTATCGTTACCGCTTCTATTCTGTTCAGAAGAGTGTGAAATAACAGAAAATTAAATTTGTCACTGCTGAGTCTTTTATAGTGAATACTGTCATATCACTAATTCAAAAAACAATGAATGCGGTTCGCAGAATTGTTCAATTCAAGGCTGGAACATAAAAAGTTAATACTCAGGACTGGTGAATCTACTTCGATATTCATCGTTTCTAATCTTTAATCGATTTGAGTATACTAAAATCGAGACTAAAATAGCCTCTTAAATGAAGAATACGAGCTATATCATGTTGGAAAGATCAGTTTAAAGTTCTATTCTTATTTTTAATAACATTTGGCAAAAAAAAATTATTACACAGAACATATCACCTATTACGAAAAAAAAAACAAACGCAGCCTTCAGAGATAATTCGGGATTTAAATCTCCATTGATGAAAAGTATAACCTTTCTTTAATGTATGCCACAGTAGTCAAGAGGATTGAGATCTGTCAACCTAGAAGGCCATGCAACTGTTTACATCTCTAGCGCTAACTCTTCTGCAATTCTAGGTAATTCTTCATTGATTATTTTATTATAGATCTCTCTCTGACAACCCACCATTTTTATTTAGCCACCTAAAATGATTAATCGATATTTAAGAATTATAAATCTAGTTGAATAACATTGAAATCCATAGTTGTTACAAAAGTATAAACTACGATGAATCTGACAATATTTCAGTAGATGTGATCTTCAAATAGCATCTGCAATCCATTTAGAGGTTAATCGATATAAACTGTATTTATGGAATTTCGAACTGCACAACATAAAATTCGCATGATGTCATATATATAATGATACAAATTTTCATAGCGATCACCTAATTTTTTTGTGTAGAGAATTATGAAATTTTAAGAATGAATGTTAGCGAAGAGTTTAAGCGATATACACGTGTCCGCAAAGTATGGCACAAATTCATTTTTAGCTAAACAGACCATTTTAAAAAATAATCCTGAAACACGTCGATTTTTATTTTAATTTACCGTATTTTAAAATAATAATCTAATATACAGGGTGAATTACTTTCGATTAATGACGTCACCGTAATTTATTTTAAAAGGAACACCCCTATTTTGTCTCAATTTTCCGATTACTCTAGCTGAGCTGATTCCAAAAATGTATCACATGTTTATTCCAATTGTTTGTCCACCCTGTACCAATTGGCATCAACATGTGATACATTTTTGGAATCAGCTCAGCTAGAGTAATCGGAAAATTGAGACAAAATGGGGTGATCCATTAAAAAAAAAATGACGTTGACGTCATTACTCGAAAGTAATTCACCCTGTATATCAGATTATTATTTTACATTACGGTAAATTAAAATAAAAATCGACGTGTTACAGGATTATTTTTTAAAATGGTCTGTTTAGCTAAAAATGAATTTGTTCCATAATTTACGGACACAGTGTATGTATATAATATATGTGAGTATCCTTGATCTCTGGATAAAAACGTTATTGTATTCATAAATAATTTTCTCAATTAAATCGGCTGATTGCAGTTGTTGAGGATACAAATTTTGAACGATAGTAAATTGTGAAATGCTCCGTAACTAACTTTTTTCTTCGGACGATTCGTGATGATTTTATGCCCATACAAAAATTCAATAAGGGTCAAATTACTCAACTTCCCCCATGAATTGGGGGAACCATGTAAGATTGAATTAACTTTGAAGAAATATAGCTTCCTGGCTTCATCAATACACCTTCCAACTCCATGATTCATTGAGAAATCTAAATGGGAGCCTAGTACTTTTTTAATTGGGTAATGAATATTGAAGTGGTAATAAATCATGACTTACATAATTAACGAATCATTCCATAAAAAAAGAATGTAAATAAAAGCTATCTATGTTATTCACATAAATATTGTATAGATAGCTGATATATTCAAAGTAAATTTGCATATTTTTTGTATCCCTTACAGCTTATTTCAAATAATTTTCTTGATTTTCTTTCTAAATATTGGACCTCGATGAAAATTTATCTCATTTTGAATTGAAACTCGAATAATCCCGGCTTTATTGTAGGTTCACTCACTTATGTAACAATACTATCAAAAATGCAATTAGCACAGCGTGTCGAAGTGATAGTATTTAACCCAGATATCCCTAACGTCCTAATGGAAGGACACCACATTATTTAATTTGTAGCTGCGCCCCTGGATCATATTGCGGCTGCGCGTTACGTATTTGTTATTCTACATACTTACTGCTGTTGTTATATTCGATCAGGCTGCTTATAGCTGTGTTGAAGTTAGTTATATTTAGTGACAAATTCTCGTAAAAATGAGTGATATAGGCATCAGATTTTCAAGGTGAGTGAAAAAATCGAAACATTATATTTTATCCCTAATTTTCATATGTAGAATGTTGAAAACTAGATCACTTCCTCACTAATTTATAGCAAGCTTGAAAAACGCATGGAATTCTCTCCAAAAATGAGGTTAAGTATTACCATCCTATATGTAGTACGTCAGGAGTATCGAATATTATAATTTATTTATATCACAGTTTTTCCATGGTTGTGTTAATCATTTGTTTCTTGTAATTTCAGAGGGTTTTCGTTGCACGAGGCACTGGCAATGATAGAGGATCTTGATTTTCCCCATCCTTCTGCAGATATCATCATGCTTCCACCAGATGACGGAGCTGAGACTGAGGAAGATTCCGGAAATGAAGATGTGATGTCACCTGATAACTTACCCCCCTCACAATTACGTACCCAAGCTGAGGTACAGGTACCTTTTCGAATAGAGGATTCTAACTCAGACGATGATAATATTCCTCTAGCGAGGTTAGTTACTAAGCCTAAATGTTCGATTTTGAAATCGGCTAAAGTGTTCAATTGGAGGGACTCTCATTTGCCTACTTCTCATCAATCTAATCCATTCGAGGAAATCGAACCAGAAAATAACGATGATGAGAAATCTCAAATTTCGTTATTCTACAGCCTTTTTGATGAAAATATATTCGATATGTTGACGAATCAATCGAACACGTATGCGGCAATGAAGAATATAAACTGCAAGCCAATAAATGTAGAAGAAATGAAGAGTTTTGTGGGAATACTTATACTGAGTGGATATGTACCGTACCCCAGGAGGAAGATGTTTTGGGAGAGGGACAAAGATGTGCATAACCAACTAGTATCTGAGGCTCTTTCTAGAGATAGGTTCGACTACATAATGAAAGTTCTTTATATTGCAGATAATAATAACCTAGATCCTGATGATAAATTTTCTAAATTACGGCCTCTCTTCACATCCCTCAACAATAATTTTTTAAAGTTTGCACCTCATAAGGAACATCACAGTGTAGATGAAGCAATGGTTCCCTATTTTGGGCGGCATGGTGCCAAACAATTCATCCGAGGTAAGCCTATACGATGGGGATACAAGCTTTGGGTAGGCTGTACAAGGAATGGTTATATAAATTGGTTTGAACCATATCAGGGAGCTTCGACTCATGTGTCAACAGAATACAAAGAACTGGGAGTCGGTGCTGGAGTAGTGCTCACTTATGCAAATTCCCTCAGAAGTCGGTGGCCCAATAGTAAATTCCATATATTCTTTGACAACTTCTTCTCAAGTATGGCACTGTTTGAAAAATTGTCAGAAATTGGTATTTGTGGGACAGGTACAATACGGAGCAATAGAATTTCAAAAAATCCTTTGAAATCCACTGCTGAAATGAAAAAGTCTGCAAGAGGAACACATGACTACAAGACAGACCTTGATAGAAATCTGACAGTCCTATGTTGGAATGACAATAGTGTGGTCTCCTTAGCATCGAATGCAGTTGGAGTCAATCCTATCCGTATGGTAAAAAGGTATTCCCGACAGGAAAAAAAAACAATACAAGTACCACAGCCGTTCATGATAAAATTGTACAACGAGAACATGGGCGGCGTTGACAGAAGTGATCAGAACATCTCACTATACCGCACTGGAATTAGAGGCAAAAAATGGTATTTTTGCATGTTTGCCCATAGTATTGATATGGCAATACAAAATGCGTGGCAACTTAGTCGCCTCAGTAATCAAGATAAACATTTGGACCATTTAGCATTTCGTAGAAGAATCGCTATTTCTCTGCTACAAACTCATAAGAAAGTCAGCACATGTTCAGTTGGTCGCCCTAGTCAACGGGAAAATATTGATTCGCGGTATGATTGTATCAATCATTTTGTAATCCCACAGGATAAACAAACTAGATGCCGCCACTGTCATCTCAAAACAACCACGAGGTTTGTGAAATGTGCCATCGGACTCCACGTCAAATGTTTTTTAGATTTTCATACAAAATTATAATTCTAGTCATAAATCCTCCTGACGTCCTATATAAAGGACAGTCGTTTTTGTGTTGATCTTTTTCGATTTTTTTATTGTGACTGTCAAATTCCATTTCTGAGATTGAAATAAAGTTGTACACAAAAAATCTTGCAATTTAATTGAATTTCTCATGGTTCAGGAATAAGTGGGTTAAACTTCGGATGTGAAGTGGAGAATACAGATCTTAGGCCAATTGAGAAGTCCCTGGTCTAATGCACAGATGGCGGTGCTAGTATTAAACCACGATTTTTAGTTAGTACCAATCTTCAAACGATACTTGTCAAAATTTGACAACAGTCCGACCATTAGTTTATGAGATATTGCGTTGTGAGTGTAGCTACTTTTGTTGTTTGAAAAAAAAAGGAAAAAAAAGAATTTCGTCTGCTGATAAAATATTGCTTTTTGAAGAAAAAATACAGTTAAAACAAAATCTTGGCTTGATGAAGAGTTTCCGGGGTCTGCACCATGGAAATCATGGAAGTTTAAACGTTGTGAAATGAGCACCGAAGACGGCGAAAGCAGTAGACGCCCAAAAGAGGCTGTCACCGAAAAAAAAAAATGATCGAAATAGCAGACATTGTGAAAATATCATCTGAACGTGAACGTGATAATTATTATTCACGAATATTTGTACATGAGAAAGCTGTGTGCAAAATGGGTGCAGCGCGAGCTTACAATCGATCAGAAGCAACCACGTGTTAATGATTCTGAGCAGTGTTTGAATCTGTTTAAGTGCAATAAACCTGAATTTTTGCTTCGATATATGACAATGGCACATGGTTCCATCATTTCACTCCGGAGTCCAATCAACAGTAAGCTGAGACTGAGACTGCACACGATGATCCGAATCCAAAGCGAAGAAAAACACAACAGTCAGCTGTCAAGGTTATGGCATCAGTATTTTGGGATGCGCAAGGTATAATATTCATTGATTACCTTCAAAAGTGCCAGACCATTAACAACGATTATTATATAGCATTATTGAATCGTTTAAAGGATGAAATCATTAAAAAACGGCCCCATTTGAAGAAAAAAAAGGTGCTGTTTCATCAAGACAATGCACAAATCAATGGAAACATTGGCAAAATTGCATGAATTGGGCTTCGAATTGCTTCTGCATCCACCGTATTCGCCAGATCTGGCCCCCAGCTACTTTTCGCTGTTCTCAGACCTCAAAGGAATGATCGCTGGAAAGAAATTTAGCGCTAAGTTAAAAGTAATCGCCGGAACTGAGGCCTATTTTGAAGCGAAAGACAAATCGTATACTACAAAAATGGTTTCGAAAAGTTGGAAGATAGCTATCATCGCTGTATCTCCTTCGAAGGCAACTATGTTGAATAATAAAATTGAATTTGCCAAAAAAAATGTTTTTACTATGGTAGACCGGAAACTTTTCAATTTCAATTGGTCTGTTATGACCACTACAAGAATATAGTTCCGATCTATATCTTTTTCGGAACAAAGCACAAGAATGTGCTAAAATTAAATAGTTGGTGGCAATGACCTTTCAGGTTCTCGTGTCTATTGTCTAGAAACAAGTTTCGAAAATAAATAAGCTTTTCAATTTGAAGCTCCTCTCTTCGTTCAATTTAAACTGTTAACTATTCATCTTACTTCTCTTCCATTTTAGTGCTTGCATCTAACTATCCAAAAGCTCTTTCAACATGATGACGAATCAATCGTCAATTGAACTTCTCTCAAATTCGTCATATTACACAACGTGATAAACAATTCAAAACGTATTGAAAACAATAAACCGAAATATAATGGAATCTTTCATAATGTGACATTATATTCGATAAGTGAAAGAAATATGTAATCTGAGTTTAAAAAGTAACCAGCTCAGAGATTTCAGTCTCATGTATTTTTATTTTTATACAAAGATCACCCACAACTGTTCACAAGGCAAGGATATTTCGAACAACAGTTCGCTTTCAGATTGAAACACCTAAATTATAGTGATTATACACCATAAGTATGTCTTATAAAGCATAATTTGTGGCGAGCATGCACTTCTACTCCGTCTAGACTTCAATATTTGTTTATCGTATTCACGCCTTACTATTTGTTTATTTATATCGGCGATGAAAAGTCGAGTCAGCCAAATGCTCGCAAGTTGAGCTATCGGTGTGAAGTGAATAGATTTTCTCACGATTGATGGATGGCAGGCAATTAATGAATGGACACTTTAAAACGGTTATGAAATACAATCAGAACATTTACATGTTCGGAGCTTTTGGGAAAAGAGTACTGATTTAGTCGTTTAGAAAAAATTGGTTTCAACATTATGGTAGCCATATTCAGTCTTTAAGTACAACTATAATTTTTGTATAAATATAGAAAATCGACAAATTTGTGTCTATTCCTTCACAATAAAGTATCTTTATGATATATTTGGTTGATTTTTGTCTTGGAATATGATTCCAATTCTAAAAATGGCAAAATTAATAATCAACCGAAAGAAAATTCAAAATAACTAAAACCGAACAAATTGAGTAAACGGTTAACAAATTGAATAACTAAATTAACATGAAGACAGACGTACGTTTAGGAATTATTGTATTTAATATAATTTTTCCTCATCAGTGCCTTATCGTTCAATAAAATTACTGAAAGTTCCAACTCACTAATTTTTTATATCATACCCATTATCTGGATGAAATTTTGATACCGAAATCCCCATTTGTCATAACTTATTTGTGGTACTTTTTGAGGTAGGTCACTCTTTCCGAAAAATATCATGGGTATAATCGTTTAAACTGAAGATCTTAAAAACCGTTTGAGATAATTGTACGATTTATTTTTATTGATTTCCTGACCAGTTTTCAAGTCATCTGTAAATTTTCGGATCACTCTACAGGTGATCCGGAAAATATTGCAATTCTTCAAAACTGACCTTTAAAAAACCCTGATAATCCTATTTTCTCAAATAGGTGCCCGTTTTTTTCGCTAGTCGGACATCCTAGTGAGTAGTCTTAATTTTTTTGTCAAAACATGTTGTCAACGGAACCACACAAAGTGAAAATGTAAGTCGACAACTCTAGTCAAAACACTATATTTTTCTAACATGTTTCCTCACTTTCTGAATTTATATGTTTGTAAAGATTTTAAAAATAAGATTTTAACTTTTAATGTTGTAATTTCGTGCATCTGTATTTGATTGTAGTTCTTGTTGTTCCATTTCAGAGCCCTGATGAAGACTTTGAAATAAAGTCGAAACTAGTTAGCCTTTTTCACAGAAAGTTGGTTTTGTGAATAAATCCCTGACCTAGAAACCTGTAAAGATCACCGAAAACATGTTGTGCCTAAAATGCACATAAAATAATATTCAAAATGCTTCGGATTTCATGTTTTTTACTGGAAGTGACAGTATACTTTTCACATATACAATTTCAAAAAGATGAAATTGCTCTTCTTTACTTAGTATCTACTAATAATTCCAATTAAAAATAAGCCAAATCAAAAAAATTATCAAAATATTTGGAAATATTCATTTTGTCAAATTAAATGTTTTCAAAAATATTTTGATGATTTCTTGAATTTGTTTCATCTTTAATGGATATTATAGATTTAATAGGAAGTATTAAGTAGAGTTGAGTAATCTTATTCCTTTGAAACTGTATGCGTAAAAAGTATGCTGCCACGCCTAGTACAAAATATGAAATGCAAAGCATTTTGAACATTATACATTTTAGGCATAACGCACAACATGCATAGGCAAAAAATTAAGACTTCTCACTAAACTATCCGTCAAAAAATTCAAGGGATATTACTTATTGACATTTTTTAAAGGTCATTTTTAAAGAATAGCAGTGTCTTTCGGGTCATCTGTAGAGTGATCCGTAAATCTGCAGAAGACATGAAAACTTTTTTGGAATTCAATAAAAAATAAATAGTTCGAGAAACCATTTTTACTATGATATTTTTCGAAAATAGTGCCTATCTCAGAAAGTATCACAGCTAAATGATAACAAGTGGGGTATTTCGGAATCAGAATTTCATGGAGATTATGAGTATGATATAAAAATTGGGCATTCCCTATTTTTTCAGTTAAGGTTGAATGAATGAAAAGATAATGTCTCACGCGACGGCGAGTTCGAAAAAAATCTCAATATCATGAGTATTATTTTTAGTTCGAAATATTGTCTGAGATATGGCAAATTATAAAAAAATTTGTAAAATTCCCTGAATTTTTCATTTTACTGTGCAGGTGCAAGCAATCATGAAAAACGAACAAAACTTCCTAATTGGAAATCATAAATTAAAAATTTCATCTTAACATCCAAATCGTTCCACTCAAACTAATCTGAAATTGTCTTTTTACGGCCTGTCGACATCACATCGAAATCGAATATCAGAACGTTGCTAAAGTTACAGATTTCGCCATATTATTTATCCATTATGAACCTATAAAATTCCGTCTTGCCCTGAGGCACCAAACCTGTCTCGACGACGGTCCGTCCTCTTTTACAACAAATTCTGACCATCCTCAACTCTGGACCTAAATAAACGGCCAACGTAGATGTTGCAAACTTCTTCAATTCCTGCTAACCAGTTTAAGAAGCGTAAATATAAGGATTATGGTATGCCATTCATGTCACTCAAACCGGGAAATTTTTCAAATGAAATGGGAATTTATTAATCTGAACGAGCTAATCATTAGCCAAGCCCAGACGTTGTAAATAATTCAAAGGTACAATATCTAACTTTTTTTTTTAGAATAGCACCCTCGCAGTGGTGGGAAGACATTTTAAACCGATCTCATTAGTTGCAATATCGGAATAAAGTATTGTAATAATCTGACAATGCTAATTTTGAAATGCGTGTGGAAAAATTCAATTCTTGAATACACCTACTTCGAATAAAGGAGGTGAGCACGACAAGTTTTCAGTGAATTAAAGAAACGGTAAACTGATCCCACGATGGTCTTGATTAGTTAGTTTTTGATCTCATTTTAACGTCATTCGTAGGTTACCTTTCAATAAATGTAGTTTTACTAAATGATAATAAAACTACCTACTCAAAAAACAACAAAATGTTTACAAATACATAGTATTGCTTAGAGTAGGAGAGCTAGCTGTCTATTGGACTAACCCATTTCCCACAAAGCTAGAAAAATAATACGTAATAATACTTCATTATGAGTCGATAATAAATGGTATTTTATTGTCAGTCAATTACGGTAGTACTGTTCTGACAAACATACCACCTATTCATCATCAACCTTTGATTCTTGGAAATATCAAAAAAAAAAAAATTCGACCCATTGGCATAAGGCTACAGTTCAATATGTTGTTATTTGAGATCTGAACCTATTTTAAAAATAACAGGTTTCAAGTTCTTGACGGCTAGACAGAATGAAATTTGAAGACGGATTCATCATCAGTGAGTCAACCTTATCTTTTGAGACCATTCCAGGTTCAAAATTTGAGGAAATGTCATTACACTCGGATGAGAATTGTGGAAATTCATGGTTGTGTGGATAGACCGACAGACACTAAAATAAAATGTTTTTTTGCGACTGGAAAATTTGAATTCGGAAACCAAAAATGTTCTTCATCCCAAAGTGATACCACCTATAAGATGACATGAAAGCTGGTCTTCATCATCCCAACTGCGCCTGGAAAACCATTGATGCAAACACAGGACCTCAGTCATAACGGAAGGAGATGAACAAGAAGATATTATATCTTTGCAATATTTTTCTTGGCTTTTTGGTAGTTGTAAGTTCATTATTTTTTAAAAATCACTATTTGTTTTACTAGGCAGCAAAGCTGTAGATTGACTGCCGCGGCTGATAGTTCTTATAGGAATTCAGCAAAGGCAGTCAATCTATTTTGCTGCCAAGTTAAACATATAATTATTTCTTCGATTGTTTTTAATGATACATGTAGGATAATTTGTTTGCAAATTAATATAATTCCCACAATATTATATATTCCTGTAGTGATAAATTTGAATTGAAATTTGATAGAAATCGCAACTGTTGGAATGGTTGCTCGCTATAGAAATGTCTATGTCTAGGATAATTATAGTTTGACAACTTATGAAATATCTGACAGTTTCTTGGAAAAATATCGGATATATTTATATTATAGATAGTGATGGCGACTTGGAAAAACTTACTCTTCCAGAATGTCGATGTTTTATTCGCATTGAGAATAATCACTTAGCTGCCTAGGCAGTGATGTAGTTACTTTGCTACCTGGCCGGAAAAGTAATACTTTGCAGTTTGATATGTGTCTGAAGAATTAATATTTGCTGTCAATCGGAGAAAAAATAATAAGTATATCTACTGGCGTGGGCATATTTCTCATAATTATTGAGCTTTTTTCTCAATGACTTTTTTTCGCTAAAGCCTGGCCTCATTTGATTTCTGTTGGGTTTTATTATGTTTCTTGTTTTCAGTATATAACTTTTATGTTTCATTTCTTGTATATTTATTTTCCCATTCTGTAATTCTGAAATTGGCCTTAATGGTTTAATTGAACAATAAAGGGTGTTTTTTTCAGAGCTATAGAACTTTGAATTGCAATAAAACAACGATGGATTATTCGATTGACATGAATTTTATTTATCCGCAAGATAATCTTGTGGCATTTCATTTTAAATATGATTTCTGGCATATGACCGCCACGGCTAGCTCGGATGTAGTCCAATCTGGATGTCCAATTTTCGATGACTTTTTCCAACATTTGTGGCCGTATATCGGCAATAGCACGGCGAATGTTGTCTTCCAAATGGTCAAAGGTTTATGGCTCATTCGCATAGACCAATGACTTTACATAGCCCCACAGAAAGTAGTCTAGCGGTGTTAAATCACAAGATCTTGGAGGCCAATTCACAGGTCCAAAACGTTAAATTAGGCGATCACCAAACGTGTCTTTCAATAAATCGATTGTGGCACGAGCTGTGTGACATGTTGCGCCGTCTTGTTGGAATGGAACCACAGCTCCTGGCATCATGGTTGTTCAATTCAGGAATGAAAAAGTTAGTAATCATGGCTCTAAGTCTATACCGATCACCATTGACTGTAACGTTCTGGCCAGCATCGTTTTTGAAGAAGTACGGATCAATGATTCCACCAGCCCATAAAGCGCACCAAACAGTCAGTTTTTCTGGATGTAACGGTGTTTCGACATACATTTGAGGATTAGCTTCACTCTAAATGGGGCAGTTTTGTTTGTTGACGTAGCCATTCAACCAGAAGTGCGCTTCATCGCTAAACAAAATAAAATGGACGTAGTGCGCGATACGTATTCCGCACAGAACCATTATTTTCGAAATGAAATTGCACTATTTTCAAACGTTGTTCAGGCGTGAGTCTATTCATGATGAATTGCCAAATCAAACTGAGAATAAATCACTTGACAGCTGTTGAATCGGTCGCCATCTTGAACAGTAATGCCAACTTAAAGTTATAAACCTCGAAAAAAAACACCCGTTATAACATTGAATAATAAATTGTTTCAGTGTGTAAGGAATTAATTGAAAATAACTCCGAGGAGTTTTCTTTGTGTAATTATTAAATAAAAAAAAATAAATGATAGGACTTTTTCCAGTTTCAGATGCTAATTTGAGTTGATATCATCACTTGAAGTCTTCTAGACCTAGACGTATACAAACTGGACCCTTTACTAGTGGAGCACAGTTTTCATCAAGGATTCTCGGAACATACCTGTTTGTCGGATTCCCTGAATATATACACGCGGTCGTTTGATCGGGACAGTCTGTGCGTGAATAACCAAGTTTACAATGTAGGCGAGATTAAATTAGCATTTTCGAATAAATTCGCGAGGGACATCTCAGTCGGACTCGTTCCGAGAGCGTACGAAAATTATTTTTTCGAGATTCTCGTTTTCATCGAACGAGCAAATTGGTCAGTATGGGTATTTCTACGAAGGACAGATGCGATGATATTCCTATTCTAAAACTGCTGATAACAATTAAGAGATCAAAATCACTGTAGAATCAGATTCTCTTGGTTTTCACTTGTGTATTTCACGAAAATGAATCACAATAATAATAGTATATATGTATACTATACATACAGGTGCCCTGAAAGTAAATATGGATTCAAAATCGAAAATTAACCCTAGACTTTCTAATAAACTATAGGTCAAAATGCTTCGATTCGGACTTACAGGGTGTTGAAGTTCAATTTAAAAAATCAATTGAAAAAACGTTACTCTTTTGAATAATAAACAGTTCCATTTTTCTACAGGTTGTAAAGCCATATTACAAAAAAATTTAATTTAATTTCTCGAAAATAATGTTTTATTGTCCTAAATGCATAATATGGATGAAAGGTTCAAATTGCAATTGGCTCAATGCGAATTGCGAAGATGGATAGCTACCTCGCTTAACAGATCTGTAGTGTCTAGATTCTATCACCGTGATGGAATAAATGACAGAGAAACTTAGATAGACTATAAAGCAACATTTAGAACAATTCAACGTGTTCAACTCGATAATAAGACGCTCACAAGCGTGCATAAGAAGTAATGGAAGAAACCCTATTTTCCGGACTTGTTACGTAATAGTAATTTACGTAACAAGTCCGGAAAATAGGGTTTTTTTGGACGAATAGACAAAATTCCAGGACAAGCGTAAGCGAGTCCTGGAAGTCTGTGAGTCCAAAAAAACCATTTTCGGGCGTGTTGCGTACAATATTTTTTCGGCAACCATGTAAAATAACACTATCGCTGCTGCTTTCCATATTTTATTGCGATTGCGATCAAAAAACATGCAAATGTTTGACAACTAATTTCATATGAACTGCCAGCCGTTATCTCGGTTGCTATGGATTCTATGATTCTTTTCCGGCCTAGTCCGGGAAGTACGTACTTTCCGGACTAGGCCGGGAAATGCTACTTTCTCAGAGAAAAAGCGTCCGGGAAGTGCTCACTTCCCGGACGGTTGCCGAAAAATTACTATTTTCTTCAGAAGGACATAGATAATATAACGTTCATCCGTTGATGAAGTTGATATTATGAAAGTTTGAATCCTCGGGTCGTAAAATGACTAAATACATCAACACGGCAGCAACTGCGTGCAGTAATCTAAATACACTAATAATAGATGAAACCACAGAACCCATGCATATAAAACAAAATATGCGTCAGGTATACACACATCAAGAGTATTTTAGAATATAAACTAATCCACTTCGTATATTTTAGTGGATATTGACTCCGACTTCTAACTAATACAGAGAATTCTTGATGTGTTCGCACATAAATAAGAGTAGAATTTTACACAATCGCTTTCATTCGTTAATTCATGAAGTGAATATAAATACGTAATTCAGAATATTATGTGTGTTGTAATTTCATCAATTCCATATCATAGGTACTGAAAAAGTTCAAACATGATAACTTTTTTAGTGCGAGTTCATATTATTGAAGTTCGAATTCAATGACGTCACATTTCATTCGGCTTAATCAACAATTTGGTCCGATGAAAAATCATGGCATTTATAACGCAACTATTATATTACATACACTTAACGAATAAGGTATGTTTAGCATCTAAGAATCTTAAGATATTAACGTAGGGTTAATTTTTTTGGCATTGTCAATGAATGTTGCCGTGGTGAATTCAATAAACCACATTCGAATGATATTGTGGATTTTGAATCTAAACTTTTGATCCAACCCTACCCGATTACAAAAAGAAGATGGCTTAGGAATACATATAATATTTATGCCACATTATAGAAAGTATGTTGCATGTCATTCGGAGAATTTTAAAAGTTGCCGCTTCTTTGAATATTCGAAAAAAACAATTCGGCTCGATTTTAGGCAAGTAGTTATAATACATCAGTTGGGAAAATACTGTTGCAAATTTTTGGAATTTGCCTAATACTCATTTACAACAATTTTGGTCAATGCAAGAGCAGATTTAATTGCTTCACAGAGGAATGGGGGATTATCCTCAAATTTACCTATTGCATGTAATACAATTCCGCAAAAGCCAATGAAGACAATGAAAGATACGAAACGTATATGACTGATAACTCCGCTCAAAATGGATTAGTTTAGTGATATTGATAATACTATATTTGACACGATAGAATTGAAATATAGAGCAAAACTGATAAATCAGTGAAAAAATTTTGAAAATCCATCAATAAATGACTGAGAAATAGATTATTTAAATTTACGTATTTTAGCGCGGAACGTCTTTGGTCTGTGACGTCACGGCACTCGCCTGTGATCGCTACACCATGAATTACGTTTAAATACTTAGCCGCGGCAAGGCTCTCGCGCCGTTTGTAGTTGTACAGTGTAGTTTTAACTCGAATTTTGTTTTTATGTCACCATAATGGAAGAAGGCTTCTTGAAAGGACAAAGTGACAATTTGCCTAAAATAGATATATTCGCAGTGATGGAGTTTTTTTTTTTCAAATCCATTTTATGTCAGTGCTGAAATAAAAAGAGTTAAACTTTTCAAGTAAGTATCTACTTTTGAGTTTGCTACATCATGGTTCAACTTATAACGATGATTTATTTAAAAAACGTTTCATGAACAGTTTGTAGTTGAGTACTGGTTGTTGAAGTCTATCAATGGCAAAAAAATTTTATGTGAGGAGTAAAAAGTAAAAAGAGGAAAAAGTAATTTATATGTAGGTATGTACTATGTATAAAGTAAGTTATTTCAGCCATCGTGTAACGAACAAAACACGACACGAACGGCACAAGTGATTGTACACCAATGAATTCGTAAGTACTCTGCGAACACCAGTCGTCTAGTGTGTGACGTCACGCCACTTACACGTACTATGAAATGATTCTTCCAAGCGCAACTTCAAAGTCCCATAACTTTTTCATTTCTAGAGATATTTCAACGATTCTTCCACATTTTTGTTTCATTTTATTTAAATTTTTGTAATTTATCCTTAACAAAAAATGAAAACTAGTCCATTGCTATAATATAAAGGAAAATTCATTTCAAAAACCATTGAAATATCTTCCGAATCGGACGTTACAAGTTCATATATTTTATAACAAATAGATGAACCCGAGGGTGAACCACCCTGTATACCTACTGAATACTCACATTAGGGGAATTAATTGATGGGGAAGTCACTAGCAATGACTATAAAATCCCCGTCCGAAATTGAAGTGGCACAAAGAAATTAAAGTCTTGCCAAGGAGAAGTGCCAGACAAATAAAAAACTTGTGACAAGAAAGGACGCAAAAATATTCGAATCAAACTGATTGATAGGAAACAAGTAGGTAACGATTGAGACATTTCCCTTTCAGAAAGTGAGAATAAATAGATAATATTGAAATATTTGAATAACCACAAGTTGAACTTCATAACACGTCCTTTAGATTCAGTAATAGTTGATCAATAAATCAAGATGTAGTTTCACTTAGTAACTAAACCACTATGTTGGCATGCATAGCCGTTAATTAATTCGTTGCAATTAACTCATTTGACCTAGGTGATTGGATGAATATATGTACCTACATACATATTAATACACAATTTTAGTTTCAACAATACTTCGATTATCTCAACATCAGTGTGTTTAAGGATTTCATATGCAGATATAGATATATAACAAAAAAATTAGCGAATATTTCCATTACCACTGAACTGATAGTCTTGAGAATTTGCATGTCGATATAAAATAACGATTTCAAGCTTCGTGCAAAATTTCAAAATTATCACATAATTCCAATTAGAAAATTCAAGAAGAAGATATACTCAATATTTCCGCAACAACACATCATATCAGATAACATTTTAAAATGAAAAATTTCATGAAAAATTTTGTGTGGTCAGAAACAAAGAAAATCAAACCAGAATTTCTACAAAATCAATATTTCAGTGAACCAGATTCGACCAATAGAGATTTAGCTTCACTGTCATAGTTTAGATCAATCTCATTTATCTCATTAAATTTTGAAGCTGTTAAAATAACTATTGTTCGTAAAAAAAAAATGGAAGATTATCTAAAAAAACTCTTGTGCATTTACGCTTGAAAACAGGCACATAATTCATACTACTAATTTGATTCGATGACTGAACAATTAAAATTTGACTCCTATATGTTGATCTCGATATTTATTGATTTCCAAACTTACCTATGCTCAAAATTCTATTGTGAAAGTGATTAAAATTGTCTTCTATCAGATAAGAGATTTTGGATTCTCCATTTTTTGTACCTTAGAGATGATGGATCTTATCAAATCATTTTCCTGAATTTCAGAGATTCTACTGTATATATTCGATTCTTTATCTAGATGGGTTGTGAACCCATCGTAAAGGACCAGTTTTAAAAAAAAAGTTTTTTCAACGTATCGAAAGAAACATATCAATAAGTTATTTCAATTGCGAATGCATTTCAGAATATTGCCTCTTGTCAGATTTTCACAGTTTAACTTTTGAAGTGAGATCAATAAGTCTATGAAAAATTAATATCCACCGAATATTATCCTGAGATTTTCTCCGTATCTATGAAATTCAGTTCAAATCATCGCTCAAGAACCTTATCAATCTGAAATAAAGAATCAACAAAGAATTGGTACGATAATAGGTACTTCATACCTACAATATATTCTACCATCTGGAGATGTGGAAATGTTCAAAATTATAGTCAGATTTCAGAATAAATTCAAACCCCGCAGCATAATATTCACTACATATGAATATTTTATAGTCCTATATCATAGGAGTAGAGATATTCCGTCACATAAGAAAAAATAATTTACCATAGGCAAACAATTTATCAAGTACATAGGTTTCTATACACTTCTCCTGAATTTTCAGCTATTTCGGAAATTAAAAGCTTAAGTCAATCAGTGAATAGCTTTTTTAGGAAATCGTAATGAGAATAGATGATTGTATTTTTTGAGTTGCTCATTATCACTACAGTCTTTTGTAATTTAAACTCAATTTTATTTTGATGATCTATAATTAAGAGTTGTAGTCTTTTATATTGTTTTTCATGAATGTTCTAGATGTCTTCTTTTCTATTTAAGGTTTTTCGCATCAAATAAATAATTATCTTGAGCTGTCTACATTCGAGCTCGGTGATATATAAATTAAACAGCTTTAATGAGTCTCTTGTCATTAAGTTTTTATAAATATAAAGTACATTCCCTCCGAAGTCCTCTTACACTTCAACACATGCTAATATGTATATTCATGATGAATGATGATGACTGTATCGAATTTGGTAAAAGTATATATAAGTCAAGTTGAATAAATTGTCATATAAGTATTAGATTATTTCTGAGTTGAGACCACATACTGATGCAAGATTTTGTTCGACTAGTTAAATAAATCTTTTGTAAAATTTTAAATTCTCGAATTTTGTTCTTGTAAAGAGTTGAATTTGGAGTCAGAAGGAAACTAATGCCTTTCGACAACAATTATATTAAATTAATCCATATATTTTTCGTTTGAGTAGACAAATAAGAACACGGACATAGTATATTGATATTATTCATATACAAGGACAGACAAACAATATAAATAATAAAAAATGATTTGGTATATCAATTTGGCTCGAATAGTGTACACAACTATGGTAATGGAGCCTAACTATCTGGGAGTGCTCAATTTCTTGTTATCCAGTTACAGTAGAACACTGTTGTAGTACCAAATGGTACTTCGCAACCTAGCCTATATTGAAGATTTATGTTACGTATCTGAATGTAATTGTGTTACTTCGATGATGGCAAATACTTTCTTTTATGCCATATAGCCATAAAGCTATCAACATTTTTTCAAATACATATTTCAGTGTGTTATTTTTCTTAGAAATTTTGATGGGTAAGTTTTTTCTCTATGTGGCTACTACAAAGATAAAATGAAGATTCTTCTTATAGTCAGAATTGGATTTTAATATTGCTGAGAACATTTACATACTCCTGAAAAATATTTCGAATAATGGCATGTTTAATTATTAGTGTTTATAGAATAGATAATATACCCACCGGCAAAATAAGGATAACGGAGAAAATCTCAACGAGTAAATCATTTTCTGTTGAATCCTTCGGCCGAAATCAGCAATTACTTTTTCAATTGTAGTTTGATGCCTTTTCATTCTATTTGTTCACCAGTTATATAACAAAAAATAAAATATCTTAGGACGGAATTTGAAAAGTTGTGTTCCCGATGAATCAAGCTACAATTAAAAAAAATTTTGCTAAAATAGGCTACAAAGAGAAATCAATAATTACAAACTTAGTTGATATTTTGTCTGTTCCCCTAATTCTACCAGAATGTATGTTTTGATCGTTCGAATGGTGCTAAGTTTCGCAGCCACGCAAAAACCAAAAACTCTTTACTAAATCAAAAATTGACATCTTCATATGCCAGAAATTATATTACGGACGAAAAAACTATCCTGATTAGTCACATGACTGGTATTTCATGCACATATCTGTAACAAGTACAGGTACCCGGTATCATCGAGGAATGTTTATTTATTCTTCAACATAATTAAAGAATGTCATACCTTCCAGTTCAAGAATCTCCTTCAATAACAAGGACGTCCAGACTTATAAATGACAGTGCGAAGTTATTTTTGTTACTAGGGAACCTAAGCGTGAATTACAAAATTGTCTACAACACGCTGTACAGTTCTTACAATCTACCCGTCAGATCCTGATTCAGATTCGATAGTTCTTATTTCGGAATAGTCATTACTAATAAGAAATAGAATTTCATAAAGAGAATATGTGTTGTTACTTGAAAACTGCTTATTAACAATCTGATTCTCAATATCCCTTATGCAATGTCTATTCCGCCCTTACTATGATTAACTAAAATTATCTGGATATAGTTGGTACATAGCTTTTTGAAGAAAAATTGAAAATTGCTTTCCTGGCGTCAGCTCAACTTGCTCAACTCACCATTATTTTTTCAATTCATTTAGCAATTCTCAATTGGCTTTATCTAAGCAGGCTCTGTTCAAAGGAAATTATATAAAAGTCCCACTCTATTTACCTATTCACTCCTTGTATTTTTCAAACTGAAGAAAAATAGAAGAAATCATCAATTTATGTTAAAATTGAGATTATTTTGTTGAATAATTATTGCAAAATTTGCTCCACTTTATATTTTCGAATTTGTAAGTCTTCTTTGACATTAAACTATTTCGAAATGGAATCGAATTCAACAGTTCACTCCTTTGTTCTTTTTCTTCTGGATATGTATTAATGTGCTTTATCATTTTAACTGCTATACATTATCGTATAAGTTATCGAAAGCGATTTCGTCAATTCTAAATTCACTGAGTACAAAATAAAAAAATTACAGAGAACAGTCGTTTTCGGATTCCCCCTAATATGCACTTTTAGATGGCGAATGAAATTTGAAGTTTATTTCAAAAGCATAATTTGAAAAATTCATTCAGGCAGAAAATACCCAGACCTCATTTTGCCTCAAGACCTATTTGTCTGTTTTTTTTTCAATGACTATTTCACTATAAAATGTTTCAAGCTGGTAAGGCAAAATCCACATTAGCTAATTCTAGCTTCACCTCTTACAAAAATTTTACACATGATAGATGTTACTTTTCTTGTTGTTGAGTTAGCACGGTATTTTTGTTATTTATCTCGTGAAATATCATTCGAGCTTTCTAAATTTTTTGCAATTTCGCTTATGATATTTGTTTTGAGAGAATCTCTCGTTTATAGTTCGTGATTTTGTCCACGAATGTCATTAGCGGAATCGTCCAAGCTGCGCAAAGTTATATAGGACCTCGTTTGGCGTCGGTTCCAAAAGGTTTTCCAATGATAGGTTTAAGTTTGAATGATGCACGCTTCAACAATGCATTCAAATTGTTAAAATTCACTATAAAAGTGATGAAATTTTTGCAGTCACAGTAAGCGAAACGATAACACATTTGAGTCGTCCTGAAGCAACTTCTCGACCGGCAATAGTGAAACTGGTGAAAAATTTGAGCTCTCAGGACCAGTCGCTTAAGAACAAATATTGTGTTGACGAAAACCCAAGTTTGTCCATTCCTTGTCTTGGGAATTAGGCATTCCCCAATGATTTTTTATGGCCAGAATTAGAATATATTGATATCGATGACGTTCATTATCACTATGTGCCATCTCGTTGATAATAAATACACAAACAAACACACACAAGCAATAAAGCAATCGCAATTTTGCAAGAAACGAGGTGATCACAATTCACAATAGGCCACCGAGAAGTTTTGATTTGAGACCTTTTTCTTCAGAGCTATATGAATGATAAGGTGTATGCCAATGCTCCACAATGGATTCAAGGCATTAAAGATGCAATTCGTGAAATTATCCAGGACCTCGTCCAGGACATACAGCCACAATTGTGCGAATTGATCATGAAAAGGATATAGTGCTGCAACCGTAGCCATGGCAGCTATTTGGCTGATATCTTTTCCCACTTTTAGTGGCATACCTTTCTCTTCATAATGGAATAAACAACCATTCATTCTTCAACAAAAATACTCGGTAATTTCGACCCCAAACTGAAACATCTTATTGGAAAACCCTTCAAATGAGTCAATTTTCTTAATGAACAAAATATTTCTTGATTTTTGAATTATATATTTTGAGAAAAATCATCTCTCGTGTTTAAAAAAAAAAGCAATGCAACAATAAAAAGTATTGAACTCCAAAAATTTACTAGTAGTAACTTTAATCCAATAAGATAGATATTAGATAGTCTTTCTACCTTATTAGGTGCAAATAATGGTAGACAGTAGGTACTCCTAGTGACTTATTTCGAATTTTTCTCCTCAAAAAAGTTTTCCATAAAATTAGAATACTATCATGGTAAATTATGGGCAAGAATTATTTCATCTCATAAGAGATAAAAAATCACTAGGATTCTATCCAGGACAGTTCAAGATCAATATAAAATCAACTCCAATATTTTTCTTCATGAGCCTATCTTCCAAAGAATGAAATTTATTTTCAACCACAACCATTTCCCCATCATTTCATGACTGCTTATTTAGATGAAGGTCGACACTGCCCTTGTCCTTGTATTATAAGAAAGGATCACAATGTCGGAACAGTACAGACTATAGCATTTTCCATCAAGGGTAAGTGGGACTTATACACAACGTTAATTAACGTTTCTAAAACATAAACTCGTGGATCTTTCACTATAATAGGAATAAAGTAGGATTCCTCTACATTCAAAACTGTAGGTAGACGATATTCTCAAAATTAGTAGGAAAAACTAAATAGCCGAGCATGCCGAACTTTGTCCTATTTCTGTTCAAGAAAGACACTACAATGGAGCTTATTTGTCAAGACCCTATTTCAAACCAGTAGGAAACGATGAGTCTGCTGCACCGTGGAATGTTTTCCCAGAAAACTGAAATTCAGACATTTCAGAACGAGCTTTTTCATCCGATTCGCTCTTGATAGGAAATTCAGGTTTTTATTGTAGCCATTAACTTTGACCAATTCAGATTTGTTCTGTAGATAATCATTGATTTTCAGGGGGATTTTCTAGAAATGAAGGGAATGATCCGTGTTCAACCCGAAAACAAACTGCAATATTTAATTTCGTTAGATTTTCCAAAAATACAAAAATTGATTTTGAATGCAATCGAAGTATAGAAGTAGATTGCAAATAAATGGTTTTCCAATAGAGGTTTCATGTTGTTATTGAAAAAAAAAACGAATATATTTTAGGAGAAATCAATAGATGTTTTTTTCATTGGAAAAAGGAAGGTGTGCCATCAACGATGAAAAACTATATCTGCAGCTACGGCTACGGTTGGAGCATTATATACTTTTCACATCATTTTTCATAACCAATTCGCACATTTGCGGCTGTATGTCCTTGATAACTTCACGAATTGCATCTTCTCTTCAACGTCTTGAATCGATTCTGGAGCATTGGCATAGACCTTATCTTTCATGTGGCCCAAAGAAAAATGCCTGAAGGTGTTAAATTACAAGATTGCGGTGGCTACCTCTTTGAGGAATAACACGTTGAGAAATGATCGCGTTTGCTAATTGTTATCACCTCTTCAAGAAATAACACGGTAAGGACTCGAACAATGAAGATACTACGTTGTTGGTGATCGACTGGCTAGAGTTCTTGTGGTAACTAAACTGTGATAAGCTTCAAGAGGTGAGTCTTTATGCAAGGCCGTAGCCCGGGGGGAGGGGGGGTCCGATGGGGTCTGGACCCCCTTTAAATTATTTTCAGAAATACACGATTCTAATTTCACTGAAAATAGTCTCAACTTTTTCTATTTTATTATAATTTTTTATTTTTATTATCGCAAGATCCGCAATATTTTTTTCTAGTTACGGCCTTGTCTTCATGCAAAACACTGTGTTATGTTGTTTGTGGAATGCCTAATTCCCAAAAAAAGGTTTCGTCAACACGACGGGCTACAGTAGCAATATTCTCAATTGTTCTTAAGCGACGCATATGGTTTCCATTCTTCACATCACTAGCTTGTCCCAAAAGCTCAAATGTTTCCAATAGTTCTACTATTGCAGGCAGAGAAGGTGGATAAGTTTTTTAGCTAATGCAATTTTAATCTACCCAACAGTACATTTTTCATGTTCATAATCTGGTTTTATCTTCAAATTTATCAACTTCCAAATTATAAAAGATGTGAATATTTTGGAGTAAGTATATAACTAAAAATTCAATAAAAATAGTGATTTAACTGTCAGATGAGCAATATTAATATGAAGAAATTCCTGTATAATATCGCTAGTGAAATGGAGAATCATCAATACACTCAATAATTGTAAATAATAATCAACAGAAATTGCAGACATTGTTCTGAACTTCAAAATTCTCATTGTGTCAATAATTAAATAATATCAATTAACTCATTAGTTATAACTCAAAATAACACTTGATTTTTTCATTCTATCAGGAGAAATTAAATTCCTTCTATTGAAAAATTCTATAACCAAAGAGACATTTTCAACGATTCAGACCAAATAAACTTCAACGATATACCTAAATTACTGCCATTCAAAAAACTTATCGGTTCACACACCAGAATAATTCTCGACCAAAATGTTTCAACTTCAGATGCCTAGTGTTCATATAAATATTTCCAGGTGCTCGAAAATTATGAATTAAATTGCTTACTCATGTGACTTATATCAACTTGATGTGTTTCTCTCTGCAACACTGTGACAATTTGCGAATATTTATATTTACATCTTAGGTGACGTTCTTCGAACTATTTTTAAACGAAAAAGCTCATTTTTTGGTTAATATAGGTATTTGTGAATATAAAATGCATTTATTATTGTGGGGCTCTAAACTCCACAATAATCAAAACGTTAGCAGAAAGATTATATTAATTTCTTTTCGGTTTTTTTGATTCATTAAACGAATCAATTTTCCATCGAAGTACCTAGATAAAATTAAAAATTTTCATGGTAAAAGTTGCAGCCACATTCTTCTTTCGCACAGAAATTAAATCTTCTTTGCAGTTATTTAATTAGATTAGGATATTCTAATGGTCCGTTCAAAATATATGATTCAATGGAAAAAGAGATGGTATCTTAGCTTACCAACAGCTCCCATAGATGAAGACGTTGTGGGAGGTTCAGCTAAGGGTGACATCGTCCTCATAATTTTTGGAGGCGGCGAACACTGTGAAGAAGACGAAGAATCGCAATCCAGCTTTCTTTTCAACAAAATCGGTGATGGTGTGTTTTGTAAAATATGAGGATCTATGGCTCCACTTTTAGCCATAGCCTCATCCTGGGCCTGAGCCCTTCTCAGGGCTGTCTGCATGGCCATAACCCGCTGTCTTTCCGAAGTCAACCGGCATTTTTCACATGCACAATTCCTGTATTTGCAATATCTCTTGTGACCTTTAAGGGGTATTTTCATCCTGTGATTTCGGCATCTGGCGCAATTCGGGGGTGTCCTAGGGTTGGTAGAGGTGCTGGAAGCATTCGTGTCAGTTTTAATCTCGAACTCCTGACTGTCCGACATAGTGATAGTTTTTCGCGCGAATCAGAAACAGAACATATTATCCGATCTGTAGGGTCACTGGTCACTTCACTCTGTGCACGTGCGAGTGTGCGTTCGGGGAAGCAACAGGTTAATATTTCGGAACGTGAACGCGGATCCAGAAAGTGCACGCGGTCTGATGCAGTGGCGGTCGTCGCGAAATAAACTGTCAGTCAGTATCGCATGAGGCAAGTGAGTCTGTTGAGCTGCACCGGGACTGCGGGGCCAAAGGGGGCTCATTTACGACTTTGAGCAAGTTGGAAGGGGAAATGCATGTGCAGACTGCAGTTTAATGCGCTTTTGTCAAATGTTCTCAGTTTCTCTTGGTCGACGAATTTATCGACGGGCTCCTCACTCGCGCTTCGATTGACTTCGTCATAACTTGTGTTTTCCTTGTCCTTGTAGATGTCAAGTTCGAGGCGTTTTTTTTTTGTGAAATTATCCGCTAGATTCCGGGCGAAAGATGAAAGCAAGGCAAATTTTTTACAATAATTCATTTTTTCATATATTCTTGTAGTGAATTTCAAATCGTAATACGAAATATTCGTTCAAACATTAATGTAATTTCTGAATATTCCTAACTGAGAAAATATACAGGTTGTTCCTAGATTGGAGATGCAAAAAAAAAGGATATTACCTGGATGACTTAAGAAAAAAGTTTTATATACATGGGCTCACAAACGCTTTGTTTTTGAGATACAGGGTGTTTCTTGTAGTCCTACTTTTTTATGATGATTATACAACTCATATTCTGATGAACCAAGAGAATCCGTAAATTTTCCATATTGAATATTCCGTATTGATAAGTGAATATACTACTTGACGACGTGGATTAATCGTTTTGATGTTTCTTCTCCTGGCATATTGTGATCATTTCCATAGTAACATTCTTGGACGTTCGCCAAAAAATAAAAGTCAAGCTCAGTGAAATGTCATTGAATTATCAAAATGCAGTGCTTTGGTTATAGTTATTTAAGTTATTCGTTATATAATCGTAACGCATGCCTCTCGAACATAGACAATATATTTCGATTATACAAACCTCTTCACTCGATGTAGTTCGCGAACTACGTCTCGTGAATCGGTGTATAATCGAATATTGTCTATGATCTTGTGATATTATAACTGATTATACCAGTTTATGAAATCATTATCGACAGTTTAAAGACAAAAGGGCATAAGCTACTTTTTCGGTTGAAGTGAGTTATAAAGGGTGATTCACCGCGATGGCCTATTAGACGTTTATGAAAAACCAATTATAATTTTTTGCTGAAAATTTTGCATGTGAAGATTTCAGACAATCATCCTTCTCCCTAGAATATTTTCGGATCTCTTCAACTTCCGGTTATACCGGGAACAGACTACTACTTCCTTATTTCAAATGGCACACCTAGTATATTATTGCATCATTAGATAGCTTTCTTGATGAAAATTTCAGCAATATGCCTTATGAAAGAAAAAGGAAAAGAAGTACGATTTCCAAGTGTATAAATATCTTAAGATATTATTAATCTGGTTAATGTTTAACCATTTTCAAACAGAAGATTTCCACGTTGATACGTAGGAATCAACATCGAAAGTTACCCAAGGAGAATGGAGGTCTCACAATTTTTCGAATAATTCTGCAGAAAGAGTTTTTTTTCGGAAAAGCCTTTATGCCGCCTGTATAAAAATGAACAGGGTATTCATCAGGAGATCAAGATTTTCAAATTAGAACCTATATTTTTTCTTATTTTAGTCAATTCTAAGTATAAAATGAGGAAGGGGTAACTCAAACAAACGCTATACATATAATTAATACTTCAAAAGTTACAAAGGAATAACTTTAAATGAGAAAAAAACGCAAATGCTAACTGTGTGGAATAGTTTGTGACTTCCGAAAAACATTACGTTAATCCCAAGGACAGAAAATCATGGGGATATCCCGGTCATGCTTCCACGTCGACGACCAAACCGAATATTCACGGTTCCAATGCCGTGCTCAGTATTTGGTGGGACTAGCACGGCGTAGTATATTATGAGTTGTTAAAACCGAGTGAAACAATCACAGGCAATTGTTATCATTTAAGCCGATCATTGAAAGATAAACGGTCGCAATACAATGAAAGACATAATAAAATGATTTTTTCGGCAACCGTCCGGGAAGTGCTCACGTTCCGGACGCTTTTTCTCTGAGAAAGTAGCATTTCCCGGCCTAGTCCGGAAAGTACGTACTTCCCGGACTAGGCCGGAAAAGAATCATAGAATCCATAGCAACCGAGATAACGGCTGACAGTTCATATGAAATTAGTTGTCAAAAATTTGCATGTTTTTTTATCGCAATCGCAATAAAATATGGAAAGCAGCAGCGATAGTGTTATTTTACATGGTTGCCGAAAAAATATTGTACGCAATACGCCCGAAAATGGTTTTTTTGGACTCACAGACTTCCAGGACTCGCTTACGCTCGTCCTGGAATTTTGTCTATTCGTCCAAAAAAAAACCCATTTTCCGGACTTCTTACGTAAATTACTATTACAGTATGACAATGCTCGACCGCGAGTTGCGAAAGAGGTTAAGACATACTTGGAAACATTGAAATGGGAAGTCCTATCCTACCCGCCGTATTCTTTAGACGATGCTCCCTCGGACGATCACCCATTTCGATCAATGGCACACGGCCTGGTCTACCAGCTCTTACGATCTTATGAAGAAACAAAAAATTGGATCGATTCAAAAGATGACCAGTTTTTTCAACGCCCGAAAGATGGGAGAAAGTAGTAGCCAGCGATGGATAATATTTTGAATCACGAATATATCATCAGTTTTTTACAATGGAGCCTCTAATTTCGGAAAAAACGGCTGAAGCAAAGTTGTACGCTTATGTATATTAAGGGAAGAATTGTATTTTATTTCTGCAATGTATAATTTTAAGCATTCATGTTCTTCTATTTCAAATATAAATTCACAATATATGTATATGAATTAAGTGATGATAGATTATTACAAGGCAGTACACGATCGATTAAAATAAATTAATTCTGAATTACATAATCATTTTAACTACTATTGATAACATGAGCCTATCTATGGAATAGAATACACGTGCTCAGTTTTTTATGAATACATGATAAGGCAAAGATGAAATCACAGTTGCATTATCATTATTGCATTATGGATTAGAGTGTATCAAATTTGCAAATTTATATTTTAATTTTGTGGTGGATATACATTATTCTTATGCATATTCTACCATTTCACCAAACATCATTGTCTTGGACAAAGACATAATATTTTACAATTTTCCATTACATTTACATTTTACATTTTCCAAAAAATGAATATTCATTTAATGAGAAACTGGCTTGAATTTCTTACAATTCAAATTAGGGAAATGTGATACCTAGTAGGAATTGATAAGGAAATAAGGAATCTAATTATTCTAAATATGTTACAACAACATTCTAATTCCATACAATGAAACAATGTCGGGAAATCCGATGTTTTTAATAAGACTTGCTACACCTAGGTTCTTCCCCTTATTTTTATGTAGTTATTGAAGAAATTGAAGATACTATTCCTAGAATTTTTCTGTAAGTATTTTTGAGTGATTGATCATGGAACATATTATTTCGTTACAATAATAATAATAGTAATAAAGGCCTTCATTTATATTTTTTAATTTCAAGCCAAAAATATGTAGTCTCAAGTGATAAGGTATGACTCTCTGGTCAAGTTCAAGAGTGTCTGTCCGGCCGTGAACACGATAACTACCAAACGAAAGAGCTTGAAATTTTCAGGGTTGGTGCAATACTAAAATGCTGCAGTCAAGTTGCAATTCAAAACCTGGTACAACATTTCATGTTCATTTCAAGCTTCGTGCAAAATTTCAAGCTGATCACCGCTGATCACATCATCAAAACCATAGATTCGAGATGAATATTGAAAGAGAAAATATGTCCGTGACACTATAACTATCCTATCAGATTTTGCATGTACAGGGTGTTCAAAATTTGATGTTCACTGCATCTCAGGAACTATAATACTTGGAAAAAAAATTTTGCTGTATCTTGGTTTTTGCTGACATATTCGAAGAATTCTGAAACGTTTTTTTCAGTAATTTTTCAGGTTCATTTGATACTCATAACAGATCATAGAAATCAATAACAGCTTAAGAGATATAGGAGGAGAGTTGGTGTTTTGAAATGGGACAACCTTTATAAATCAACGCAATTTTAGCCAGAGATTTGTCGAAAAGCATCCCGGTACAGGTTTCTCAAAAATGCCTTATATTCCAAAGATTTTGAAATTTTTGACTTCATTCTTTTGATGGGACACCTTATAATTAAATATTTCTCGATTATTTTGAGATTTAATTTATTTTGTGTCTTATTGCCATTCTCAGGTATTTTTTTCTGGAACTGTGTCGTCATAGGAATTCTTACTAACTAATACAGAATTTGAAAATTTATTTTTGTATTCTTCAAAATTCTTAGGTTTTTGAGTTTGGGCGAAGCAACATCACATTTTGACGGTAAGTTTAAGATTAAATTATTTCGTGAATAAAAAACTGATTTTAAGAATTTCAACTGGCTTGTGTGCAGAACATGAATTACTTTCAAACTAATCAATACTCGACACATCTCTTTCCTAAAATAAAAAAATGATTGGGAAATAATCCATCATCATGGGGTCGTTTTTTTCGGAACAAACTCAAGATGGAAATTCGTCCCCGTCAGAACAGAAGTTGACCTATTTTTCGAAATCTTCGAAAATTCTTCTTTTCTGAGTTCTGGGGGTTGAATTTTCGTTGGGACACCCTGTATATAGAATAACCATTTCAAGCTCCATACAAAATTTTGTGTTCTTATAACCAGAACCACAAACAATCCAAGAAAAATTATACTGACGGGGTTGAGATTGAGAAATAACAATTCCAAACTTCATGCAGAATTCCAAGGTTATCGCATCATCTGAATTATGAATAATTCAAGAAGGCAGATAACAGGCCAATTAAAAAGTCCTCGGTTTACCATAGTAAAACACATTTTTTTGGCAAAATTCAATTTTTTTATTCAACATAGTTGCCTTCGAGAGCGATACAGCGATTAAAGCGATCTTCCAACTTTTCGATACCATTTTTGTAGTACGATTTGTCTTTCGCTTCAAAATATGCTTCAGTTTCGGCGATAACTTCTTCATTGGCGCTAAATTTCTTTCCAGCGAGCCAGATCTGGCGAAAACAGTGGATGCAGAAGTAATTCGAAGCCTAATTCATGCCATTGTTTTCATTGATTTGTGACACGGCGCATTGTCTTGATGAAACAGCACCTTTTTTCTTCGAATGGGGCCGTTTTTTAACGATTTCATCCTTTCAACGATCCAATAACGCTATATAATAATCGCTGTTGATGGTCTGGCCCTTTTGGAGGTAATCAATGAATATTATACCTTGCGCATCCCAGAATACTGATGCCATAATCTTACCAGCTGACTGTTGTGTTTTTCCTCGCTTTGGATTCGGTTCATCGTGTGCAATCCACTAAGCTAACTGTCGATTGGACTCCGAAATGAAATGATGGAGACATGTTTCATCCATTGTCACATGTCGACGCAAACATTCAGGTTTATTGCACTTAAACAGCTTCAAACACTGCTTAGAATCATCAACACGTTGTTGCTTTTGATCGATTGTGAGCTCGCGCGGTACTCATTTTGCACACAGCTTTCTCATGTTCAGATATATGATGTACACGTGCAGATGAGATCTTCACAATGTATGCTATCTCGATCAACTTCACTTTACGGTCATTAAAAATTATTTTGTTTGTAACTTTTTTGTTTTTTTCGCCGGTGACAGCTTCTTCTGGGCGTCCACTGCGATCGCGGTCTTCGGTGCTCATTTCACCACGTTTAAACATAACATACAATGATGGTTGATTTTTCTGGTGCACAGAAAACTCTTCATCAAGCCAAGATTTTCTTCAACTGTAATTTTTCCCTTCAAAAAGCAATATTTTATCAGCATATGAAATGAATTTTTCCATATTTTTTCAAATAACAAAAGTAGCTTCCCTCATAACGCCATAAATACTTCGAGTCTATCCAAATCACAAGACAAAATATGAAGACACCGAATTAATAGGGCAAAATGCGTTATCATTCTTCATTATGATTATGGGCCCAGCCAACATACAATTCTCCAAGAGTAAGACATTCTACAACTTGCCGAAAAAACGTTAACCACGAAAGAACCAGTCGGTTTTTGCAGATAAATGAGTGGTTCTCTCGGTTCGAAGCAAGTCTGTTACAAGAGCGTTATTTATTAGCTGCAAGGTCTAAAAATACGATGTCTTTAGGCATAAATCTACTACGATTAAATCCATCTTCAAACGGATCAAGAGTTATGACTCTAAGTTATTATTCAGATGAACAGTAAAATTGATATTATTTCATCACAACTTACCTATAGTTAGGTGGAGCAGGATGCTCATAACATGTTATAAAGAATTATCATGAGAAAGAAAGGGATAAGCGGATTCCTGAGATATATTAGTAAGTAGTTATTTGAAATAAAACCAATAATCAACTGATTTTTTTACTGCCTTGAACAAGAATATACCTCATGTTTTTTTATTTTTCAGAAAATAGTAGTTGTCACGTCATAGAAACAGATTTTTGCGCAATTATTCGCAATTATATTGACTCTCTTTCTTCCGTAGACAAAATAACTTCCATCCAATAAATAGTATTCAATAATTATGGGCGAAATTATCATTCAATCGGAACACTAATTCAAATTACAACAACTTCAAATCAAAAATATGTTTCTCCTTCAAAATAAACAACGTTACTAAAAGAACATCTTGTGACACCTTCAAGAAATTTTTAAATTGAGAAAAGAGTACAAATGAGGTAAGTGTCATTGAAGTCTGAGTTAATCGCCAAAAATCTACGAATTGGCGAATTACGTTCGAACTACAGGAAGGTAATAATGTCCTTTTTTATTTCAATTTTATATCGACTCCAAAGGACAGTAACTGCTAATCAAGGAGACAAAAAACATCGTTCGGTACATTATATAAAAAACGCTTTCCAATTTTTCAGTATGCAGGAGTTTTATAAGATCAGTAAGTATACTTTTATTAGTCCTGAACACTTTACATTGACGCACACCCAATGTGTTAAAAACCTTCTTGACTCTTGGCTTCCCATACATACAAATAGAAACTGGGAACTCCACACTACATAGGACCTCACCCACCTCAAAAAATGTTTGAATTTTCTCAAAATACTTATTTTAGCTGTGAAGCAAAAAAACATACACTTTCCGATATTATGGTAACGTACATAATTTTATTTCTCTAATTCTGTGGTTATTCCGTTCATTCTTCCACATGTTGTAGAACAAAATCGTGCGAGAATATATCAGAAACGCACAGTTTTCATGGTTATATTTTATTATTCTATGTTGGCACTCCGAACTTTCCGCCACGGCTTTATCTGTCAATTCATCAATTTGTCTTAAAGAAATCAGTTCTGCCAACCAACATTTTTCAATGCAAAAAGCACTAAATTATATTTATGGAAATATTTCATTAATTTCAATGAAAATGCAATGAATTAGAGAAAATAATGTATAATACTCGTACAGAAGGCTCATTCTACCACTCGTTCATTCCAAAACTCGCCACTTCGTGGCTCGTTTTTGAATTTTGAACTCGTGGAAGAATATCAATGCCTTCTGCACTTGTATTATAAATAACTATTCCAATTCAATTTCTAGTTTCAAAAGAATTCACGGTTCGATCATGCATACTTTTTATTAATCTTTCACGCAGCGTGTTACAACATTCAATAGATTTTAGGGTTTTAGAATGAAGGGAAGTTGAAGAAAACAATAAAATTCAATATCTTAGCTGATAACATCGAAAATTATCAAGAAAGAAATAAAACAGGACAGTATTTTAAAAAGTTACCTAAAATATAAATTCTTTCGTTTGCTAATCTTAGTGAGAATTGAATTCATTATACCGATTTTTTTTATGGCATTTCTTCAAAACGTGTGAACAAAGATATAGATGTCGAAATCTAAGGTAAAACTCAATAATTTGAGTAATGTCCGGAAAAAATTAAAATTACTCGAAATATTTTGAAAATATTCCCCATATTCATGAATCTCCTTGTTTCTCCGAAACTAACAGTCTTAGGATATACAACAAGAAACAAGATACTTTTCTGAAAAACCTGGTTAACCAGCATTCACTACTAGGATATGACCAACCACTTCGAGATCGGAACCTACCATACACCTCTCACTGGAAGGCCAATTGTCGAAAATTTCGATAAAATCAGGAACATTGTCATATCCGACCGTCATGTAAGCACTGTTTCGTTTACACAGGAGCTGAAGATTGCACAAAAAAACAGTTTGGAACAATTTGCATAAGACAAATTGGAGTTGACACAAAAAAACCTCTTGGACCGAATTTCCATCTGCGTATCGTTGCTGAATCTCAACAAAATCTACCAATTTTTGAAGCGGTTCGTGACTGGCGACGAAAAATGGATCACTTACGACAACGTCAAGTGAAAACGATCGTGGCCTATACGCGGTGAGCCGGCGGAAACTGTTGTCTAGTTAGGATTGATGACCAGGAGGTTCTGCTGTGGGATTGGTGGAATTTGCGGGGAATTATATACTATGATCTGCTCCCCTACGGCACAACTGTTAACTCGAAACTGTACTCTCAACAATTGGACCGTCCGAAGGAAGTAATCGCCCAGAAGCAGCCTGCTTTGGCCAATAGGAGAGGAATTGTGTTCCATCAGGACCACGCCAGGCCTTACACATCTATAGTGACTCGCCAGAAGCTCTGAGACCTTTGTTGAGACGTTCCACCTGGCACCAAGTGATTGCCATCTGTTCTTGGTCCATGGCGAACAATTTTGCTGGTGAAACTTTTGTTTCAACAGAGGCTTGTGAAAATCAACCTTCTTAATTTTTTACCAATAGGAACAAACGCTTCTATGAGAGAGTAATAATGGCAAATGGCGCATATTTGACCTAAATAATATTTAAACAAGAAGCAAGCGTACTGGTGGCAACAAAAATCCGAATCGAAGACGAGGATTTTTGCACCTGCACGAATGCATTTTGTTAAAAAAACATTACTTTGTATTTTGATTTTTAGATTTTTTTCACAGGAAAAATTATATGTCCGAATGGCATTTGACTTTTTCATGAGACTTTAATTACTTGTTATCAAACATATAGAATTTTTTGTTTGAAAGAGGTTTTTTTTTATGTTCTGGTTTCCACGAAAGGAGATATCCTGTAATGTTCAAGAAACATCGTGAGAACCAAGGGAAAGAAGGTAGGAATTGGAAACAACACGTCACATCAGCTGTGACATAGGGAAATACAGCAGCGGCAGCGTTGCAACCGCTATTTTGCAAAAGCAGCAAAACGTCTCTTTCCACCAAGCTTCTTCTCTATAAGTCCACCATTCGGCCGGTCATGTCTTAAGCATGCCCGGCTTGGGGATACGCCGCAAAGACGCATCTGCAGAGACTTCAAGTTGTGCAGAATACGATCCTGAGACGAGCCGTAAATGCACCATGGTTTGTCAGCAACGTACGGATACATGAAGACCTACAAATATCATTCCTAGACGACCATTTAAAAGATCTGATCCTGAAGACCTTCAGTAGAATGGAAGATCACGCAAAACCTCTTATAAGGAAGGTTTGCAACTATTATGAAAAAGCTCCTAGAAACACAAACGACCGAAGATGGCACTTCCATAGGAAATGTGTGTTGAAGCCAAATCCTTACTGGCACAAAGATTGTGTAATGATAACACAAACTTTCTGAGTGAAATATTGCCACCTGCTAGAGCAGAATCAGAATAGCTCACCAGAGATATTGAGATGGAGCAGTAAAAGGCTATTAACCTAACTGCAAAAGAGAAAGAAGTTCTAAGTTTAAAAAAACCACCCAAGTGATACTTGACAAGAAGCTCACTTGGAAAACACACGTCACATCAGCTGTGACGTAGGAAAAGACGGCAGCGTTGCAAACGCTACATTGCAAAAGCAGCAAAATATCTCTTTCCAACAAGCTTCTTCTCTATAAGTCCACTATTCGGCCGGTCATGTCTTACGCATGCCCGGCTTGGGGATACGCTGCAAGGACGCATCTGCAGAGACTTCAAGTCGTGCAGAATAAAATCCTGAGACGAGCCGTGAATGAACCATGGTTTGTCAGCAACATACGGATACATGAAGATCTGCAAATACCATTCCTAGACGACCATCTAAAAGATCTGAGCGTGAAGATCTTCGGTAAAATTGAAGATCACGCAAACCCTTTCATAAGGAAGGCTTGTGACTATGATGGTAAAGCCCCTAGGAAACACAACAGACCGAAGATGGCACTTCCTTAGGAAGTCTGTGTCAAAGCCAAACCCTTTCTGCTACAGAGATTGTGCAGATAATAATTACACAAACCTTCTGAGTGGCATATTGCCACCTGCTAGAGCAGATCAAAATATCTCACCAGAGGTGAATTATATTGAGATGGAGCAGTAAAAGGCTAATAGCCTGACTGCAAAAGAGAAAGAAGTTCTAAGTAAGTAACCCCCTAATAATGAAAGTTTCATTTTTTCTCAAATTTTTGAATGTTTCATCAAGAAATTCTGTTGGCAAACCTGAGATTTGGATTCAGATGCCCAAAAAAACATAAAAAATACAGGAAATCAAAACTACCCAAATACTTCCGTGTAAAAAACACATATTTACTATGAACCACTCTGTAAAATTGGAAATGTTTTTCTCTAGCTTTGCAGGAAATACCGTGGCCATTTATAAAAAAAATAGAACCAGATTTCGATCATGTCGTAGACACGTATCCGACAACACATCGATCGGATTGTACATTCATCTCGAAAAGCGGGCGCCATTAAATTGAAAAATGGAATATTCACGTGCGCCTGGCAACGCTGGTTTTAAGCCCCAGTTTTATGACGTAATAACTTCGGGAAGTGAGTTTTGATGGCAGGTATCGCGAAGTACTTTTGTTGCAATTTGGCGAATACCCTGCCAGTTATATTAGTCCTTTATGGTATGATACTGTGTTCTATTTGTTATATTCGTGTGCATTGTTGTTTACGGCCACGATTCACTGCAGTACACTGTGCAACGTCGCCTTCGACGATCCTAAAACCGGGCTATTGTCTTATTTAGTTATTAAATTTGGAAAATTTAATATGCCATAGATGTTGCCAGGGGCTCTGGATTGTTCAACATTCGACAACCCAACGGTTTAATTAAGATACATTACATGTCGTAAACCGCAAACGTCGCGTACTTTACCCTGTTTCCAGGGCCGTCACTAGCCAAACTGCTGCTCTAGGCATAGACCCATTTTGCCGCCCTAACAGAAACTTACTCTGCAGAACGCTAAAAATTAATATTGGATAGTCGGGGTCCTACCGCGAATCGAAACCCGTTCAGGTTTGGGCCCTAGAGAGAGCCCTGCAGTTTCAGGCTCTTAGGGTCAGTTTCAATTTTAGAAAAGCTTGAAATCTTTTTTTTTTATTTAAGATTAGCAAGTGATACAATCGGATGATGGGGATGAACCATTATTTAATTCGAATGCGCCTACGCCCAACACTAGATAACTTCATATAAAAAATGAAGAATATTATAAAATAATGGAATTTGGTATGAAATAATGGAACTTCATTCTTAAGAGAATTGTTTTTTTTTTATTTTGCATTCCATTCTGAGGAATCAACATTCTGATTAGAGAATTGTAAAGAAAATAATCCAGAACCCCAAGTGGCAATAAAATTCGAAAATGTAAGGCTGGTTTTAGAGTCACGCTGACCGTCGGCGCTGACAGGCCAATATGTATGATTACTCATGAAGCGTTTTAGAATAACGCTGACGGCTCAGCGCTGACCACCGTCAGCGCTGAGGAATCGAGCGCGTACGCGCCACGCGTCAGCGCCGCTGACCAGGCCACGCTGACGCGCTACCGAGCTCAGGGAGCGTTACTGTGTTACGTAAAAAGTACTCGCTGACGGGGACAGACAATGCAACAATGAATCGCGATATTGATACTGGTTTTTTGATTGAAGTTGTGGTTGGGCATGACTGTACCTCACGACGTTCAGCGTGACTCTGAAACGAGTTTCTAGTTGCTATGCGCTGAGCGCTACGCGCGTAGGCTTCAGCGCTGACGGTCAGCGTGACTCTAAAACCAGCCTAATGCAAACGCCGACAAGCCTGATGAGAGCATTGGTTTTTTAGCTTCAATAACCCGTAAAAAGCACTATGAGGGGATCACGCCACATCTGGTTTATTAGTATAATGCGGCACCTTTGATGGTTTTTGATGTTAATTAAATTTGTAGGTATTCCTTCCTGTTTTTACTGACTGAATTAAATCTCATTCGGTCTTTTGAATTTTTACATATGTAATTTTTGTTGATCAAGCTTGAAATGCCGCCCTTGAATTTTGCCGCCCTATGCAACCGCCTATCCTGCCTACCCCTTAGCGACGGCCCTGCCTGTTTCCTCTGGTTAGTGATTTGGGAGTATCAGGCCTGCATACGATCGGAGGTTTTACTATCATCTACTGTTCCTCAAGAAGGCTATCCTATAAACTTGCAATTTCGAATGAATGAGATTACTCCTATTGAAAGTCAGTTCGTTGTTATGCAAACATACTTAAGAATATATCAATAATTCAATATACAAAACTGGTATAACTGATTATTCCACGATGACAACAATGTGGGTCATGTTACTCCTATACAATTTGCAGTATATTGCAATATTGCACGTGTCTGTTTTGACGCCTTTTCTTATATTTAGTTTTGAACTGATTTCTGTCAAATGTCTGGCACGATTACACTATGAAATATAGTTGAATATCTTGCCGTTATTTTTGAGGTAATGTTAATGTTTTGTTCATGGATATTTGAGACATAAGTAACACATTTTCAGTGTCGATCAAATTATTCAAGCAACAAAACCTAAAGTGAAATTACAGGAATAATTCCACAAAATTCCTGTAAACATTGTCCTTCCTTATTTGAGCTTTTACAACAAACAGATAAACATTTTGTTCGTAGATTTTTTTTATATTTCACAGTGAGGAGGGGTTTATACCACGTGGCATTATCCATGCCATGATCTGCCAAAGCGTTTTTGAGATCTCACTACTTTTCTGGATGAGTTAAGCAATCTCAAACGTTTCTCTGATGAACCATCTTTTTCTACCATATGAACGAATTCAAAATACGTTTTCATCTTTTCATTTTTAATGTGAAAACTCATAAAAGAATTCATGTTTGTTCGGAAAGTTATATTATGCATATATTTATTCTTATTCATGTATTTTTCTGGAACGATCACACTATGCTTCTTTCACACTTGTTTCAGGGCTAACTGTAGCTACAAATCTTGAAGGCACTGGAAGTCACATTTAGGATTTATTCATAAATATTTAAGAGGTTTCATTGTGTATGAACACGATTTTCAAGCATCAATTCGACAAAAGCAACAAAAATAAGCTTGAACGCATGCATATTTCGAATACGGCCCAGAAATAGACATGAAAAAGGTCAAGTGTAATAAGGAGTCCAAAATTACTACAGTATCAGTCCAAAATCACCTCTTTTTATATTGTGAATGGTTGAACTTGAAATAATTGAAGTGAATATCAAGATTATTTTAATTATCCCTACTTCCATTCAATTATAAGTGCATTTGTTTTCGAACAACAACAAAAATTTTTGTCTATGTTTGAAAATTTCGGTAACGATTGAACTTTTCAAAATACTGTTGTTATAACTTTATTTTCTGTTTTAGGATGAAGCACATTTTCACCTCTATAGTATAAAATCCACAAGCACAGTAGTCGAATTTGGGATATGAAAAACCTGCTCAAAATTGTCAAATTTTCAATTGTCAATGACTTTTTGATATTCTGTGACGATGCAGCTTATTAGAGGACTGTAACACTTTTAGCCACCAGGGACCTACCGGTACATGGAAATGACTTGTTGGTGGTTTGATAATATCGAATTGAATGGCGTTGGCTTCCAACTGCAAGCAACATGCAACACAACATCTGATGAAGCATATGAACCCATATTTGTCACCGTTATAATATTTGGAGTATTAGTTCTCCACAATTGACGACCTCCTTGGGTTTCCATGAATGAGTAGGATAGAGAACAAAAGATCTACATGGTCGCAGTTCCCGGAAGGCTTACCGAGCCAAAACGACCCCAGTTCAAAAAAATAATAATAGTTCTCCACAAAAAATACTTTCGAAGAAATAACAATTCAATAATGTAAATTGCATTACAAATCATGATTTCATTAAAACAATATTTTCCAAATCATACAACATTTTTTGACTTCGAGCTCTAAATCCGGCCCAAATTATATGGAAAACAAATGGCACACCCAGAGATTAAGACCTTAAGAGTCCTTGAGAGGTTCTGGTAATATTTAAATGTGAAATGAAGAGGTAAAATTGGGTATCTACATCTCAATATACAGTATTGGCAACAATACGTCTAACTATTGAAGATATTAATGCAACACAAGAACATATAATATATATAATCCGCATTCATTTCAACAATTCCCTTTCCAACATTGCTTTGAGGAAAGGGGAGTAGACGTAGGTGAGTTCGGAATTATTCGCTCTAGAACACCCTAGATTTCCTAGAGTTAGTTTGCTGTAGGAAACAAGATGTGTTCTCATTTCAATTTTGCAATTTTTTAACGACAAGGTCGAAATCTTAAGATATTGCTTTCTCATTGATGTGGTCGAATGTCTATTTGTTTTTTATTATTATCCAGAATTTTTTTCAAAATTTCATAGATTCCATGGAAAGTTTTCTTGAGTAGTTATCAATTTATTCATTTTTTCAAGGATTTATACCTGTTTTTTTTTCAAAATGGTTTTGACAGGTTTTGGACAGGATACTGTGTTCAAATTCTTGTGAAGAAATATCAGAACAGAATTGAAACAACCAACGAAAATGTAAGTTTTGGCGAATAATGCCTATTTCTCATATCTTATTTCACTAACACTATCATAAATTTCGACCGTTAGTTTACATTCTGAATGAGAGCCAACAATCTGACCAATTAAAATTTCACTGAACATTTTATATTCATAAATTTTATTTTCAATCCGGCTCTACAATTGATGTTATCAATTATTCCTGAGAATCTCCAAACTCTAATTTTAACTTTATATCATTCGATATACCTACATTCAGTGTTCAGTGATATCTATATTTTATCAATCCACTCTGGCAAAATTGCTTTGCCAAATAACTTTAATAACCTCTATTCAATGTGATGGCAAGTCGGTATCTTAGGATGTAATATCAACGTATGGAAACTGAAAGCCAGTTCTCCAGAAACGTCAAAAAGACAACCAAACTTGGGACATCGTGTATAACAGACATATGAAAATTTCAAGCAGAATATCGGAAAAGAGTTGTATTATGGCCACTCTTCAAAGAACATATGAGCAGATTCTCCAAAATAATATCACAATGTTATCAAATGAAATTTCACTTTGACTAACAATTTCTGGACATTTCTACTTCATTAGGAATATTAATAAGCAAGCAAATCAAATATTCAAATAGATAGCTCTTATGATAATGATTTTGGAAGAATTTTCGAATGTCATCTAACATCTGCTGCTGATGATAACATTAATCTATCTACTTTTTTTGATTCGTATCATTTGATACCTACTATTGACATCCAAGGAATACATTTTTTATTACCGAGTTAATGTGTATCTTTTCAATAGAGTCAAAAATTGAAAAATTCTCTATTAAAAAAAAATTTTGTCAAGGTACATGTACTGTATATTAAACCTAACATACGGTTGCAGCTCTTCACGTAATGTACCTATTACCATGATTCATAGTTCATACACTCTTTGCACTTGCTATACAATAGTAATTTCTGAAACAAGTTGCAGAATGGGGTCCTATCCAATACGAATGCGAAATTCTAGACCGAGCGACGAAGGAGCGAGTTTTCGAACTCATGAGTCTTTGAATTGACTTCTGCTACGAGTATTAGACGATATTTTCTCTATTTTAGTTAAGATTTGTGAAATATTTTCGAAATTCAATGGAAAATTCAGGTTATACATCTAAGTGACTTTTGTATTGTATCTTGGAAGTTTGTGTGACGAATATTGACAAATTATGGAATTTGAATTTGAATCGTACGTTCCGAATTTTAAAATAATTTATAATTACGCATTAAATTCGTGAATTATGTCTGACGAAATCGATTTAACACCAACAGAATTGAGAGAAATTGCGAATAATGTCGCAAATCATTTCACTAAATTCAAATTATTTCATCTTGACAATGGACTAGTTTAGTGATGTTGATAATACTATATTTGACACGATAAAATTAAAATATAGAGCAAAACTGATAAATCAGTGAAAAAACTCTGAAAACCCATCAATAAATGACTGAGAAATAGATTATTTAAATTTACGTATTTTAGCGCGGAACGTCTTTGGTCTGTGACGTCACGGCACTTGCCTGTGATCGCTACACCATAAATTACGTTTAAATACTTAGCCGCGCCAAGGCTCTCGCGCCGTTTGTAGTTGTACAGTGTAGTTTTAACTCGAGTTTTGTTTTTATGTCACCATAATGGAAAAAGGCTTCGTGAAAGTGACAATTTGCCTAAAATAGATATATTCGAAGTGATGGAGTTTTTTCTTCAAATCCATCTTATGTCAGTGCTGAAATAAAAGGAGTTAAACTTTTAAAGTAAGTATCTTCCTCTGAGTTTGTTTCATCATGGTTCAACTTATAACGATGATTTATTTAAAAAACGTTTCATAAACAGTTTGTAGTTGAGTACTGGTTGTTGAAGTCTATCAATGGCAAAACATATTTATGTGAGGAGTAAAAAGTGAAAAGGGAAAAAAGTAATTTATATGTATGTATATAGTAAGTTATTTCAGCCATCGTGTAACGAACAAAACACGACACGAACGGCGCAAGTGATTGTACACCAATGAATTCGTAAGCACTCTGCGAATACCAGTCGTCTAGTATGTGACGTCACGCCACTTACACGTACGTACTATGAAATTATTCTTCCAAGCGCAACTTCAAAGTCCCATAACTTTTTCATTTCTAGAGATATTTCAATGATTCTTCCACATTTTTGTTTCATTTTACTTAAATTTTTAGAATTAATTCTTAACAAAAAAATGAACACTAGTCCATTGACGTGTGTTAAATTTTGATAGGATTGGAAAACTGTATTGAGAACCACAAAAACAAAAATATAATTGAAAACGATTCTGTAATGACTTCATTACAGCACTGTTTTCAGAACTGTAATGAACTCATTACGATATTGATATAGAGAAATAAATTTACCTACTGTCGAATAAAAACGTTGTAACAAAATTTCCTGCATTATGATTGCTATTTATATTCCTGTTCCTATTAATATTCTATGTGTCACAGTCAAATCTAGATGAAAGCTGACAGCTTTCAATCATCTGACAACCTCAAATCGAAGAGGGCGCCACTACCTGGAGCTTCCGGATCCAAAACCCATTACCTAACTAATTATCAGCTGAAGGGCTGCTCTGACATTCAGAACACAACACAAAAATAGAGGATCTCATATATTTTTCCTTCCAATAAATAAACCAAGCGACAAGATCCGAAACAGTGAATCTAAGTCACATTAACAACGTAACATCATTTCAAAACGTTTCAAAAGACACTCAATATTGAACTAAAACTCCAGTGATAATGTGCGCTCCGAAAATAAAACCGGCAACCGCGCATAGGCTGCTAGTAAAACTCGAAGATTCAAATGCGACAAGCTGGACGAAACAAAATCTGGAAGGAAATTCGTAATCAGCATCTTAGAAATTCGAAATCGAATGATCGTAAGATTTCCCATTCGCCTCGTAAAAGAACCTCCCAAGACCTATCCCAAGCAAAACAGTGTCACAAAGGGTGTAAAGGTTAAGGCTGCAATTGGAAGGGGTAGACGGCGGGTCGCTGGTCGTAAAATTCCTCCGGCTGAGTGTCGATTCCACGTAGGGGTATAAACACGTGGAGGGTGATTTCCGGATCCCGTCATTTACTTTATATAAACGTTCACCTCGTAACTCGAGAGGTAGATGGCATATATTCGAGGATCGATGCCCACAACTCGGCCGTTTCCTTCTAAAGTGTATGTTTCGTAGATTTTCCTACTTTGGAAAAGAAACAAGATATCTAGGGCTAATACAGAGCACTGGGTTAGTCCGTCGCTTCCATTTATTTCTCCAATTTTATAATGTTGGTGTAGTAGGTGTATCCAAAGTCACTTGGAGGAAGCTAGAATATTTTGATTATACAAGGATTGTCCAAATTTCAAGAATTACATTTGGCGCCAGAGAGATTGCCTAACAGTACTTTCAATAAATAAATAAATAAATAAATAAATGAATAAATAATAACTTTATTTCAAGGAATCCTCACGATAACAGAGATCATATGAAATAGACGTCACAAAAAAATATAACTACAAGTGTTTAGTAGCTTCAAAGTATTCGTTCAGCGAATATGGCTCAATATTTATAAAAGAGTTTTTCAGTCTTTTTTGAACACATTCAGGTTACATGAAATTCTTAAATTACTAGGAAGTGCATTGAACAATTTTATTCACATGTAAGATGGATGTTTTTCCGTCACTGATAATCTGTGAATTGGATAGTGTAGATTTTCTGATCTGGTTCTATAATTATGATGAGTTGTATGTACTTCAAACACTACTCTATGTTTGAAAAAAAATACCAAACACTCAAATATATATAAAGCGTACAGAGTTAAAATACCATTCTTTTTGAACACACCTCTACAATGACATATGATACATAATCCTAACAATTTTTTTTTGAACTCTGAAAACTACATCTACCGCAGAAAATTATTCCATACCTCATAATCGACTCAGCATTTGCGAAATATACAATCATTAATTCTTTTTCACTTATATACTTTGACAATGTTCTTATGCCAAAACTAATCTCACTGAGTTTGATTGATAAGTACTCAATGTGGTCGTACCATTTCAAAAATCTATCAACATGTAGACCCAAAAATTTTGTTGGTTTTTCTATCACTACAATTCTATTTCCGAGCCGTAAGGTGTCATCCAGATCTTTACGTGATTTATCAGTACTGAAAATTAATGCTGCAGTTTTATCTTCATTTATTTTAAGTTTATTGGAGCAGAACCAATTTTTAATTATTGTGAAAATTTCATCAGCTTTCTCCTTTAGAACCAAAAAAGTCTCACCTTGAAATAATACGTTTGTATCATCCACAAACCAAGTAATAATAATTAAAAGGTGTTCAACCAATATACAAAGATCATTTACATATAGAATAAATAATAACAGGCCCAGTACACTACCCTGAGGTACTCCTGTTTCATCTTTTGTGAACTCTGACCTTCTACTGTTATAACAACTTTTTGATGGCGACCTCCGAGGTAGGACTCAAACCACTTTTTCACCTCATTACGAACAAGTTTTTGAAGAAGATAATCATGATTGAGACAATCATATGCCCTTGATTGATCTTTAAATAAGCCTAAATCCAGCCTATCATCCTCCAGTATTTTTATTATTTCATGAGTAAATTGAAAAATGGCTGTGATCGGAGACCTACGCCCAAGGTAACCATGTTGAGATTCACTAACTATTCTATTTCTCATACAAAATTCTAAAAGCCTTGCAGACATTGCTTTTTCAAATATCCTAGAAAAACTAGGGAGAAGACAATAAACCCCTGTATTAAGCGGATCGACTCTGGAACCAGAATGTGTCGATTTGGTTGTTTCTATTGGCTAAAATAGTCCACGTTCTGGCCGAGTGCCGATTTGAATCCTCTCATTGGCTGCAGCTACGCACTCAGTTATCTTTTTTATGATGTGCATAGACCAGTGTTTCACTCAGACCGGGATTAAGGAGTATAGGACTCGTATATTCCAAATAGCAGTCCAGTGTGGTTCATGGGGTATTAATGAAATGAGCATTTTTACTGGGTTGTAGTTCATTGTGTGACTGATTTGTTCTTTTTATTTGGATAAAGTAGGTATAATCAAAGTCACTTGAAAAATGGTTTCTCTATACATTGCGCTGTTCAGTGTGTCAATTCGATAACAATTTGATTGGTGTTGAGTTGTTCTGAGTATTCAATTGGGTATTGAATTGTAGCGTTAATTTGTGTTGCGTTGTGGTGTGAAGTGACTGCACACAGTGGTGTAACTGCCTTAACTAAAACTTATACTCTTCTTCTTCTTCCTTTTGCTAGGGAATTCTCCTTGTTTGCTAGGCCTTGGCTTCTATTCAGTAGATGAGGAAAACAAACTTTCTCCCTATCTCTTCGGTGGTCGTTCAGGTTTTCTTCTTCCAATATTTGCAGATGTATGCAATTCTATCTGACGCCATCCCATCAGCATGGTCTCCTAATTTCCTCTTTCTCTGCCTATTGCACTTGACAATATCCTTTATATCTAACCTATATCTTTTTGACTTGCCGGTCTGCTTATATCTCAATGTTCTGCTCAAGATATTCATTTTTACCGTTTTGAGCTCCTGGTTGGTTCTGTTTCCGCATGGGTTTCTATGGCGTAGATCATAATTAGGCGCACCATTACTTCTTTTGAGCATCTCACCTTACTTCTTTTGAGCATGTACTTTTGCCGAACCATTGTGTTCAGATACCTAGTTATTTGTGCTGTCTTAATAGCTTGCTGTTTGACTTCTGCATAGAAATCCCTGTGACTGATGATTTTAACTCCGATATATTTGAAAGTCCTAGTTTGTGTCGAAACGATTCTCTACTTACTACACTCACTAGATATCTTCGTGTTGTGTTGTTTGCTGATAATATTGGAAAGGTGTAATAAATAGCCTCTGCATCCTCACAATCCGCCAAAACAAGCACCTCGTCGGCAAAGCATACAATGTTTATACAGGGTGTTCCATGTCAGACGAACCACCCCGTATATTTCTTATCCCATAGTGATTTCCCGAAACACATGGAATGATTTTGTTTGGGGGACATCTTTAAATGTATATTTGAGGCTTGAACGAGCAACCCCCTAAAAGGGGGCACTTCTACCCCTCAAAATTGAATAAGGAAGAGCGATACTTCAATTGAAAGCCTTTTTGCAACGGTGTATGAAATATGAAAAACGTAATTTCGATGAGCTCATCTGAGATGGAACATTCTGTATACTTATACTCTTGCATTAAATTTATCTATTAATTTATGAGATCAAATATTCATGCACAAATTCGATTATAACTTTTTTCCTTGAAGTAAGTAGTCGAAGTCATGCGTAAGGAAGATACAGCAGTCAGCACCCTACATATTTCATTATCTGATGCTGTGGGTCTGACGGTTATGTACTTGAATGAACTATCCGTGATCATGACACTCCCATAGAATTCTTATTCGATTTGAATCAACACGGAAGATGTTATCCATCGACGTACGAATCCGATGATCTCATGTTCTTAGCAATTTCGTTCATCTTGAAGGATACATATTCGGAGTTCAATATCGTTCATTCCCACATTGTTATTAAACTATACAGTTGTTGCAGATCGAATTGAATGTATTTGTAAATCATAAGGTACCGGAGAATTGATTATACTATTAAATGTTTTCGTAACCTCTGCTCGTTTATGATATATTTCAATATATAGATACTATTCTCTTGCAATTGCAATTAGAGTATGGCTGAATATCTCAGTATGGATGTTCGACATTTAATTTCTTTTGTTTTAAAGTGTATCAGTTAATTTTTTCCTTTTTGTTCTTTATACTTTCCCCTATCTAAATATTATATTGTTTTGCACCAGTACCACAGCCCTAAGTACTAGTGTATTATGCCGTTTTGACAACGATGATGCCTTATTCTGAAATTAAAGGTTACTTACAGTCAATTATGTCCATAGATTCGAAGCATTTCAAAATTATTATTCGTAATTTAGAATAACATACCTGCATCAAAACTCACATGATTTTTAAACCTTCCCAATAGCCTTTTTTCTCGCCTTTTTTTTAATCAAAGTAGATGAAATTTCTATCCTTGGATTCTCGTTTATTAAGAAAGAATTATTTTGCGCTCGATACGTGAAGTTCATTCTGATATAGTCAAATTCTCACCGGAACGCGTGCAGGACTTTGATTCACAACAAACTATAATATCGTGTGCATTCACCTTTGGCAAAAAAGATCAACGTCGATTGACAGATTTCAGATATATTCATGCATTTCCATATACATAGCTTGAAGCTGCTTCACGTAATGATAGATAATTGTAAATGACTGAAACATAACCATTTTCTCCCAAAAGTTGTTTCTTGAATGTATAGGAATAACATCACGAAACAATAAACACTGAATTATCATTCGTTTCGAGTAAATAACTGAGCAGCATTTTAATAATACCCAATCTTGGTTTTAACAGACCTTTAGCTAATTTCACCGCCAAAAGTTGATATGTGGTTTTGTATTTATTTGGCGGAATAAATTTTTATTTATGACTTGAATTGGAAATAATAAATAATGCGGATGATTGAAAATGAAAAGGAGCATTGAATTATTGCAGAGACCGGTGTTTTTTAGCTGCTTGAGAAGGTTGTTGTCTATAGTTTGACAGTTGGTAATGTCAAACTGTGTTGACATTTCGGTTCAGTAAGGTTTGGCAATTCATCATGAATCGTTTTACGCCAGAACAACACTTCTAAATTGTGGAATTTACTTTGAAAAATCAAAACAAAAAAAAAGTTCATAGAGCTTTTTTCCGTTCTACAGTCAACATAATCGGTCTAGTGAGCCAGCAATTCGTTCAAAACCATCAAGAAGTTAAATGACCATTTACCTCGCATTTCGGCTGATTAGTCCCACAACTATTTATTTTATCGCAAAAACAAAAGAGACAAAGTTTTTCGAAAATAACAGGTAATATTCTGCAAAGAAAAATGTTCATTCCCTATTCAAAAATCTAGTTGATCTTGAAATATCCTTGGTCCTCAAACTCCAGGAACACATTGAATGTCTGCACTCTATGTCCTCCTAAAGACTAATAAACTATTTATTGGAATATCTTTTGATCCATCAGGTTTTTTTCAAGGAGCTAATTCAGTGCATCTTTCATAATGATCCACCCTATACAGGGTGTTCCTAAATTGAACGTACAAAGGAAAAGGGAAGATTCCTTAAGTGAGTTTAAGAAAAAAAAGTCCCATAAACATGGGGTCGCAAACGTTTCGTTTTCGAGATACAGAGTGTTGAAGTTTGAATATTTTTCAAGTTTTTTTCTCATGGTATCTACACTTCACAAGATATTCAACTGAAATTTGGCATAGATATTACATTTGAGAGTTCTCACCACGTGACATGGCAATTTTGATAGAAGATCTACAGGGTGATATTTTTTCTGGAACACTGCCACCTGTTCTTCAGCAGAACTTTTTTTTGGTGAGCAACTGTTAATTTGAAAAAATGTAAAAAGAAGCTTTGTTCTTATACTAAACTTTTCGGTCTTCTGTAGTTTTGTCGTATCTACCAACGATTTCGAGAAAAAAAAATTTGAACGATTCTCTCGAAATTCTCGTAACTATGATAGGAAGGCCAGTTTGTAATCTGTGGTGAATGAATTCAGTGCCAGTTTTGACACATCAAATTATTATTATGAGACGAAGAACAGAAGCTTGTATAAGAGTTGGGGGAGGACATTTTCAACATTTGCTGTAGTTCAGTCCTTGGCGGTTACTTAGTTTTCTTGTTATGATTTTTTTTTTAGTTTTACGTTTCTTGTTGTAATACATTTTTTGTGTTGATTATACGAGTTTATCGAATCTTTATGAATCATCGCTACAGATCAGGAAAATTTCCATAAAAACTGACACTGAATTCATTCACCACAGCTCACAAAGTGGCCTTCCCATCATAATTTGGATTTTCACGAGAATTTCGAGAGAATCGTTCAAAATATTTTTTCTCGAAATCGTTGGTAGACGACAAAACTACAAAAGACCGAAAAGTTTAGTATAAGAACAAAGCTTCTTTTTACATTTTTTCAAATTGACAGTTGCTCACCAAAAAAAAGTTCTGCTGAAGAACAGGTGGCAGTGTTCCAGAAAAAATATCACCCTGTAGATCTTCTATCGAAATTGCCATGTCACGTGGTGAAAACTCTCAAATGTAATATCTATGCCAAATTTCAGTTGAATATCTTGTGAAGTGTAGATACTATGAGAAAAAAACTTGAAAAAAATTCAAACTTCAACACTCTGTATCTCGAAAACGAAACGTTTGCGACCCCATGTTTATGGAACTTTTTTTTCTTAAACTCACTTAAGGAATCTCCCCTTATCGTTTGTACGTTCAATTTAGGAACACCCTGTATAATTAAATCTAGGAATAATTCCATGCATTCTCAAATTGAATAATTACTATTAAAATATTAATCAGAAATAGAAACTTGAAATTTGGGTGGACCTCTTGATGAAAATTGGTCTTATCAAAATTATCACCAATGCGAATTTTTGCAAATATTCACATTTTGTGACAGATAAAATTAACAAATTAATGGAAAACGGCACTGATGCAATTATTTCCTTTTTTCAACATACAAGATGTCATAGCAAAGGAACATGATATCAATTTCAACCCATTTTCGTATAATATGTATTTTCAGATTTACTAGGCCTCAAGTTGATGTCATTTTGAATGTCTAGTTTATTATTATTACCCCTATCATAATGAGCGTGATAAATGGATTAGTGTTTTAACTAAAAAATATTCAAATTATTTCTGACAACATTTCAATTTCACTGACACAGTTAATGTTTTAGAATGACTGAAACGTAGAAGTACTTTCTAGAAACTATTTTCGTAAACATGGGATAACTCTCCAAACAAAACATTATGTTGAATTTTCTGTGGATTGATTTATTGTTTTATTGTGGTTATATTATACATATTTCATCGAACTCAGTCCATGTATTTATTTATGAGTTTTATAGAGTTTTTCATATAGGTACCTGAAAGGACAGAAAAAATATAAAAAGGCAAAGGAGATCAAACGTAAGAGATCAGCAAGTCTGCGAGAAAGTAGGAGCAGTGTAAACAGTTCTTAATTTAGCTAAGGACCCCGCACGTTTAGTATGGGAAATGGCTTTCCGTGAATTTGGCTGAATTCTTGATATGTTGTAGTTCTTGATGAACTGATCAGAAAAGTCCCTAACCACAAAGCTCAAAAATGGACAGTTTTCGAGATATGGAGCTTTGAAAATGGATTTTTTGCAATTTTCGGGGTTTTTGCTCATCAATCGGGGAGCTCTCATTTCTGGTTGGGTTGGAATTTGGATGTTTGGCGGCCAGAACCCGACTGAGAAATGATCTTCCTTGGTTATATTAGGCACCGCCATCGATAATTTTTCATACACTGCTCCACATTGGCTATGAAATGAGATACATAATCCAAGATCTTCCATACATCTTTTCATGCCACAAGATGACGCCAGAATAATTCACATGACCGAGAAACGACATATTGTGAGATTTTTTTAAGAGAGACCATAATAACTGAATCCTCATATATCTGATGTCCAATAATATCAAATATGTTGGCCGAAATGTTCATAACCAGGCATCGCGAGCTGTAATGGGGGAAAATGGGGAAATCATAATCATATATCCTCAGGGATAACAATTGTGATCACTATTGATGTCATTTACATATGATATCTGATTTGTTTCTCACAAATCTCGATAATCTGACAATGGGGTGCCAAGACATTTTCCTCAGAATGTCTCGAAATTGATGATAGCATCTCACAGACAAACGAATCCGTGAAAATGTCTGCAGTTTTGATGCAATATAGTATTATACGGGTAGAATATAGAAGTCCAAGTGTTGGAAGCTAACTATGAATGGAACTTCCGATATTAACCCACGAATTCTTGAAAATAATTTTTTTTCTATGAACTTTCTGAACTTCACACAAACGAATGAATACTATCTAATAATATGATCGTTGGCGAAATGAATGAGTAGATCAATCAAAAACAATATAATAATGAGAGTAACATTCATGATTATAATAACAATAATGATAATAAACAAAAAAGTTCATAGAAAAAAAAAATATTTTCAAGAATTCGTGGGTTAATATAGGAAGATCCCAATATTATAAATGAATATTAATGAGTCGAAAGTGAGTCAAAATTCGTTCATAAGAGTAATAATCTTGATAATGTAATTTAGTTCTGTTTGAAATTAAAACGAAGGAATATAAGAAATTGCGTCTGGAAGCCATATCGGTTGATGAATCAAAAAATTCATTCAGATGATTTATGCTACCAGAATTTCGAGCGACTTCACACCTTCCTAACAATATTTCATTTCATTCAGATCGTGTGGGTTATTATTCAATCCGTTTATTTACACTACTGGCTGATAAAAATATAATGTTACACTTTATGCATACTATGCATGAATGAGTATTGGGTTACTTAAATAGTGTCACTTTTTATCGAATCATTTTCTCACAGCGATTATCAAATGGATTTTATTGAATGGAATACTTTATTCATTATATTTCTTGAATTACCAAAACAAAATATGGCAATCGAATGTTTCTCGATAATGTTATTGTGGGTATATCTTAATACACTGTTTATCAATGGAGGTTTCATTCAATAGCCGGATGTTTAATAAACGAATAGCTTCGTGGTAACGAAGCCATAGAATAATTCATTCTTTTTCTTTCAAAGTTTCACGATATCTGAACTTTTATAATTTTGAACCGAATTTATTCTCAGTTATTTGACATTCATGATGATGCATTCGAAATTTTATTCAACTAATTATTTCCAAACTACATACGTGATCGAGTTGAAATTTCGCACTTGGGTGCAAAATGACGTACTAATTCAAGATAAATACAAAATTATATCCAGTTCGCTTAAGCAGAACAATGTGAAATTCTAGCGAAATGTTGAAAAAACTCCCAATATACCTGCAAAAAAAGGTTTAGAATAGAATAGAAATAGTTATTTACTATATAAGTGGGATAAAGGCTTCATCAATATACAAGGTGAGTCTTCAACTTGTACCGGGTTTTTCACCATAATTTGATCCCCCCTTTTACTTTGTTACTGAAAGAGGTACAAAAAAATGTTTTTTACATAAGTTTCACGAAATCGACTAGTGTTTCTCAAAATGATTTCATAAAATGAAATATATACAGAGTGGGCAACATATTGATTGCAACTTCATTTTTTCAAATAGAATACCCTGTATATTTTTATATATTTGACTAGCTCTTTCTCCCCTGATTTCGAATATATAACATATGTTTGGCATATCTCTCTTATTCTGAGTACCACAGAGTTTCAAATTTTAAGAACCACCAGGTCAGCTAAGTAATCAGTTTCCAAGTGATAGGCTGCCATAACTCAAAATGCTTTTTGTTGAGTTATATCGTTGGCACGATATGACATACGTTTTTCAGTATAAATTGGAATTTGGATGATTTGGATGCAACTCCATATATCTCCTTGTAACTCCTTGTAGCTTTCTTATTTTTATTGTTCTTCACATAAAGTGAAAATATTTCAAATTTTTCCTCTTTCTATGCATGTCACGTATGTCGTATATCGTTACAAACGAGATAACTCAAAAAAAGGCATTTTGAATTATCGCAGCCTTCCACTTGAAAACTGATTACTTATTTTGTCAGATGGTTCTTAAAATTTGAAACTCTGTAGTACTCAGAATAAGAGAGATATTGGTCAAGACGTGACGATATAACTAAAATAAAAAAGCATTTTGAGTTATGGCAGCCTACCACTTGAAAACTGATTACTTATTTTGTCAGATGGTTCTTAAAATTTGAAACTCTGTAGTACTCAGAATAAGAGAGATATTGGTCAAGACGTGACGATATAACTAAAATAAAAAAGCATTTTGAGTTATGGCAGCCTACCACTTGAAAACTGATTACTTAGTTTGCTGGTGGTTCTTAAAATTTGAAATTCTGTGGTACTCAGAATAAGAGAGTTAGACCAAACAAATGTTATATATTCGAAATCAGGGGAAATAGAGCTAGTGAAATATAGAAAAATATACAGGGTGTTCCATTTGAAAAAATGAAGTTGCCATCAATATGTTGCCCACTCTGTATATTTTTCGTTTTGTGGAATCATTTTAAAAAGCCTTAGTCGATTTCGTGAAACTTTTGTAGGAAACATTTTTTTGTACCTCTTTTAGTAATAAAGTTAAAGGGGGGTCAAATTATAGTGAAAAACCCGGTACCTATCTTTAAATATATTTGAGCGTTCATTCCCCGAACAGGTCGCTCTATCATTTCGTCACGATATCTGAACTTTTATAATTTTGAACCGAATTTATTCTCAGATATTTGTCATTCATGATGATGCATTCGAAATTTTATTCAACTAATTATTGCCAAACTACATACGTGATCGAGTTGAAATTTCGCACTTGGGTGCAAAATGACGTACTAATTCAAGATAAATACAAAATTATATCCAGTTCGCTTAAGCAGAACAATGTGAAATTCTAGCGAAATGTTGAAAAAACTCCCAATATACCTGCAAAAAAAGGTTTAGAATAGAATAGAAATAGTTATTTACTATATAAGTGGAATAAAGGCTTCATCACTATACAAGGTGAGTCTTTAACTTGTACCGGGTTTTTCACCATAATTTGATCCCCCCTTTTACTTTGTTACTGAAAGAGGTACAAAAAAATGTTTCCTACATAAGTTTCACGAAATCGACTAGTGTTTTTTAAAATGATTTCATAAAATGAAATATATACAGAGTGGGCAACATATTGATTGCAACTTCATTTTTTCAAATAGAATACCCTGTATATTTTTCTATATTTAACTAGCTCTTTCTCCCCTGATTTCGAATATATAACATATGTTTGACCTATCTCTCTTATTCTGAGTACCACAGAGTTTCAAATTTTAAGAACCACCTATAGCAAGCTAAGTAATCAGTTTTCAAGTGGAAGGCTGTGAATGCTGTGATAATTCAAAATGCCCTTTTTTGAGTTATCTCGTTGGCAATGATATATGACGTACGTTTGTCATTAAATGAAAATATTAATCGAATATGAACTACACAGAAGCGGAAAAATTTGAAATATTTTCACTTTATGTGAAGAACAATAAAAATAAGAAAGCTACAAGGGGAGAATATATGGAGTTGCATCCAAATCATCGAATTCCAATTTATAGTGGAAAACGCATGTCATATCTTTGCCAACCAGATAACTCAAAAAAGGGCAATCTGAGTGGTCGCAGCCTACCACTCGAAAACTGATTACTCAGCATGGTAGGTGGTTCGAAAATTTGAAACTCTTTGGTATTCAGAATAAGAGAGATGGACCAAACATATGTTATATATTCGAAGTCAGAGGAAAAAGAGCTAGTCAAATATAGAAAAATATACAGGGTGTTCCATTTGAAAAAATATGGTTGCAATCCACTCTGTATATATTTCGTTTTGTGAAATCATTTTAAAAAACACTAGTCGATTCCGTGAAACTTTTGTAGAAAACATTTTTTTGTACCCCTTTCAGTAACAAAGTTTAAGGGGGGGTCAAATTATGGTGAAAAACCCGGTACATAAATTTCAACCGAAGATTCCTGAGGTCAAACAAAACATTGTTTTCCTTTACCATTTTTCCCATTCGGCCCGGTTAAAACGATACAGGGTGTTGAAAATCGATAAGAAATGTTATTTTTGACTTTATCTCGTATGTAAATGGTTCTATCGAAGGAAATTATTTTTGGAATATAGCTTTTCTTTGATGTGGTGCATATTCTCCGAACACAAAATTCCATCTACATCTTTCAGTTTCTCCATTATGAACATTACATTCCATAAAAATACCAGGAATTCGAAGAACACAACTGCTAAATATAACTTGAATGTTCATTAATAAATATTCGGCTAATTTGAAAAATAAAAGTATTTTCATATTTCCCCGTACAAAACGCTGTTGCCGAGTAATTTGATCTCAAAAAAATTATTCTGTGAAATTCAACAAATTGGATATTTGGCTAAATGCAACTGTTCTCTTGTGAAAAAAAAAACACAGAAATGAATATTTGCAATGATGTCATGTACCTCAGATTTTAAAATTGAAGTACTAGCCAGTTTGAAAATGAAGTTATTTGAATAAGTTCATCTCAATTCCACGATTTCCACAAATTATTGAATTTTGGCACAGGTCTGGTAAGATACTTCATTCAAATTAACCCTTTTTATGAAGAATCCATATCACTCTCACTCTCACTCTCACGCCCATGTTCAAAAAAGTTTTCACAAAATAGTGTTAGTGTCATTAAAATTACAATAATCAAGATCTGAAAATCCGACTGAAAACTTCTGCTATCGAACATTACTGTATTCTTGTTCAGGTCATTCAAGCTTACATCGAAACAAACCACTAGGTACATCTATATACTACACAAATTTTTAAGTGATTGAGATTGAATACTTTTGTTATTTTGCTATTCGATTAATTCATCCTATAGCATATTAGCATATATGATTGACATACTTGTTTGGGAAATTATACTTGAATTTCTGGAAAATATGTATAAAGCTTCTGTTGGGTTTCTTCAAATCTTTGATGAATTTCATTTCATGCTAACATATCATATAACAATAACAGTGACAGTGTAAACTATGAATACTGTAAATAAATATCTTAGGTAAGGTTTGAACCAGGTATTTTCGGCTTCTAATTTCTAATTACAAACTGTAACCGAAGCTATTGAAGATGAATTTTTTGTAGAATCTGAAAAACAAATATCAGAAAATTTCATTTTCAAATCGGAAAAAAAAAATGTCAGTTACTCATTCTATTTCCACTTTTGAATTCTACAAGCTACGCAAAATTGGCTACCCACCAGCTTCTTCATATTTTACATTTTTAATGACTGGAATAACTGTCATTGCATTTTCGATTAGATTATATTTTCCGGATAGAAGAGAACATCAAAAATCAATTAACCCAGTCGTTGAGTTACGAGGATCAATGTCCTATAGCAACCGATTTTTTGTTAATTTATACAAAAAATTCTTATATATCAAAAAAAAAAACTCGAGGAGGAGAAATTGAAGGCGTAAAAGAATAGTTATTTATAATACAAGTGCAGAAGGCATTGATATTCTTCCACGAGTTCAAAATTCAAAAACGAGCCACGAAGTGGCGAGTTTTGGAATGAACGAGTGGTAGAATGAGCCTTCTGTACGAGTATTATACATTATTTTCTCTAATTCATTGCATTTTCGTTGAAATTAATGAAATATTTCCATAAATATAATTTAGTGATTTTTGCATTGAAAAATGTTGGTTGGCAGAACTAATTTCTTTAAGGCAAATTGATGAATTGACATATAAAGCCGTGGCGGAAAGTTCGGAGTACCAATATAGAATAATAAAATATAACCATGAAAACTGTGCGTTTCTGATATATTCTCGCACGATTCTGTTCTACAAGATGTGGAAGAATGAACGGAATAACCACAAAATTAGAGAAACAAAATTCTAAAACTCAAGAGGGGTTTACATATACCATGTGGCATTCCCGTGATCTGTCAAAATTTAACTACTCCTCCCTCCTCGACGATTTTGAGATCCCACCACTTTTTAGGATGAGTGAGTCAATCTCAAACGTTCATCTGATTAACTGTCCTTTTCTACCATAGGCAATAATTCAAAATACATTTTTAAGAATTTATTTTTAATTTTAGAACAAAAATTGGTGTTTGTTCAGAAAGTTATAATAAAGGTATAATAAAGCATACTAATTTTTAATCTTATTCCTGAAATGTTATAGACACCTCTCTTAAATGTGAATGTTTCAGGATGTTCAACATTTTCCTTTTCAATAACTTATAAAAATAAGTGAAGGAATTTTAGAGTTATATAAGTGATACAATATTGCCTTCATGCCTTCAAATAAATACCAAGTAAAGTAAAACGTTAAAAATTTCTTCAAAACGTCCTACTTTCTTGTAAGAATTGTTTTTATAAATGATAAAACTTATTTTTCCTTATTCCTAATTCCACACTTTTAACTAAACTCATTGACGTTTTAAAACCTTTTACTTTCTGTAACGAATTACGAAGAGTAAAATATTTCTCAACTGTTGATGAAAAGTAGGTATATTTCGTCATTAATTGCGAAAAATACAGACCAAAATTGTTGCAGTCCTCTTTAGTGTCATAAAATTTGATGTAGGTTTTACAACTTATGAAGATTTGTGTTGAGGTAAATTCGATTTTGATACGTGATTAAAAATAATTTATTTTTAAATACATATTAATGAAACAATTTAAACAACTATTGATAAGCTTTTTTTTAAGTAAAGCATAATTCACATATATGTTGTCCTGAATTCTTTGAGAATAATTGTACATAACGAAATTTTAGTCGCTTTCTCAATGTCGCTCGGTACTTTTTTTCCAATATTTTTGACAATCAAAATCACGAAACATGACACAATACTTGCTTCCATAGCAACAGATAAATATTGGATCCGAAAGGAATTTCCTTTATCGACCGTCCTGAATAGTGCCTGCCAATAATAATTGTTACTACTTATGATTAAACGAGTATAGATACCATTCATATCCTTACTGCTGAAAATAAAACATTGAATAATTGTTTAAATTCTGTTATGGTATAGAAATACTGTATTATATAATTTGTTACATATAATATTCATTCATTCATAAATTTTTCCATTTCAAACACTACAAAAATTTCTCAGTATTTTGATTATTATCAATTCCATTATGATAGATGTGAAGAAGAATACTGCAATTAAATAATTAAAATTTGAAATATGAATATTCGGATATATGGTGACATCTACCGGAGGAAGTTGTAAATTAGATATATTTCCTGTTAGGCAACTTACAATGAGAAGGAAGATCCAAATAGTTGATGGTTAATTGTGAAAATTCTCCGTTGAAATCTTTAAGCAATGGTATGGAACATACCCTTATTCATTTTTCTATATATTTCTATTAATTCATTAATTTGGCACAGAATTTAGCAAATTTATCTCTAACTTTCTGGAGAAACAGTCGAACTTCATAAGCGCTATAGCACCATCTGTTGTCGAGGAGCAGCAGCTAACAGGTCGGATATGTTGATATAGAATTCTGTACTTTAAAATAGATTTCCTTGAATCTTATACAGGTTCCGTTATACCGTTTCAATAGATGTAATATCAGCTTTTGACGCTAGGTGTCCTTTCTCTGATTTCAATCGATAAAGCTTTCCTGCAAAATACTTTATATTGATGGTAGAGGTCTTTTTTTTAGCACTCTTCTCTAATACTGAATCAAACTTATATGATATAATTTCGAAGTTGACAGTCATTAGCCGTGTTTTATTGTCCTTTGTAATTCAAATTTCGTAAACTGTTTATTCTCGAAATCACAATAATTAAATTCAAAATATGTCGAATACCAACCAGTACGTTGTTCATAACCCTAATGAATTATATATGTTGTTTTTGTTGTTTTTGAAATAATATTCTTCTAATCGTTTAACAAGTAATCTGTAATTGTCGAGTACTCTAGTAGATGGCGCCTCAAGCATATGCAGTGGCGTGCAGATGTTCTGCTGGAATATTCAAGGGGAAGATCGTTAGGTATATGCGTATTTCAATAACATACACCTTTCTACCATTATCCTATAAACTCTAATGAGTTAGGGTGCCATCTGAAAATTATTTAAATCGTTGGAAAGATATTTGATCTTTAGAATCATTCAATTGTTAACTTTTCAATTGATTTCTAATTTAGAAATATGCGAGACAAATCGTTTAAAATCAAAACCTACATTCTCTTATCAGAGGTAGACTAGGACTAGAGATTAGACGGATTGCCAATAAAAAATTGATTTCCGAAAAGAGCATGAACTCAGCTTCAATACGAGGTATCACTCTGATTTATTCACATAAGCAGGACCGAGATATCTCGCGATTAAACATGAAACGTGCAATTTTCCTTGAAATCTCATCTAGAAAGTTAGGAGCTTCAATAAAATCATTTAATAATGAAACAGCAACAAAAAACATCCATGTAATTGCATTAATAAGTCAAAAAAATTAGGAAGAAAGTTAATGAATTCTTTATAATGGAAATCAGTAAAAGTTATTTGAATTGAAAACCATTTCCTTATGTTCATTTCTCTTGTATTTTCAGATTGGATATAGTCCTCCGAATCATATCGCCATTATTCATTTATATATCTCAACAATTAATTATTTTATTCATCAACTATTCTCTTCCCTGGATGTGTTCAGCATTAACTATGTTTTCAATTTTCCCCATGAAAAATAATCAAGTGGGTTAAGGTCTGGAGATCGAGAAGCTCATGAAACGGGTCCTTCTCGACCCATCCATCTATTTGGGTAAGTATTGTCAAGGTAATTTCTCACTTCTAAACCAAAAGGGTTCTAGCCCCCTCTAGTTGAAAATATATTCTTGTAATAATGCTTTGCAGCATGCCAGATAGAATATTTTGTAAGAAGTCATGATGAACCGAATTTCCCAAACGACCATCGACAATCTGAGACTCTGAGTATTGAGTATTGGTGAACTGAGCCTCGTCTATTTCCCTAACACATAAAACATTATATCAGCATATTCTCTATTTGTCAAATTGGTCATTTTGATAATTTCGAAATTGTATAACGATATGGAGCACAACCAATAAGTAATAACTTAAATTTTAGGTGTCAGCATGTTTTCAACATAGAAAATGATCACAAAATTTGTTTCGAGAAATACATATTTTGTATTGTTGTTGTTTCGCTAGTGAATTTCATATTTCATATTCTATTCATCTACTAGACGTTTACTGTATTTTCAAGAAGATTTTTACTCTTTATATTCATTCACGACTTTCACAAGATATCTGAATCCTGATTATCAAATTTTTGGAACTTCGTCCGATTTCAAAAATTCATGAAAAAATAATGTAAGATGTGAAAACTTTGAGTGATACCGCGTATTGGGGCTGAATTTGGCTTGCTGTTTTCGGAAATTTAAATAACGAATTCAAGTTCGAAATAAAAAGTGAAATTTTCAACCTGAACACTTTAAATGAGGAATAATGAGATCGTTCCTGGAATATTGAGAAATAAATTATATCTTATATTACGTTGAATGAAAAAAATATCAGCATATAAATATTACAAGGAACCTTAATGTTATCAGATCGTCTTTTTTTCTTGACGGGCTTGAGTTGGAAAGAGTAGATACTGTTAGAGATCTCGGGGTTTTATTGGATAGAAAGTTGTCTTTTGAATTTCATATAGATGCGGTAGTCAAAAAAAGTTTCGGGATGCTTGGTTTTGTTTTGAGAATTACTAAAGATTTCAAAAACGCGAACACATTGAAAACCCTGTATATTTCCCTCGTAAGAAGCAGCTTAGAGTACGCTACCCAAATCTGGAACCATCATTACCATTAGTACATTGACCGAATTGAACGAGTCCAAAAAAAATTCTTTAAAAGTTTAAATTATAGATTCAATCCAACCAGCTCACCTACAGACTATAATGGTTCATTAATTGAACATACATTTTTGAGCCTGGAGGGGAGGAGGGCGCTGCTTGATGCTATGTTCTTGTACAAGATAACAAATAATTTTTTCAGTTATCCGTTAATATGCTCACTTATGATAAATGTACTTGTATGTATGATAGTACCAGAGCTTTATTTTGGATTCCTAAATCTAGAACTAATCTCTATTATAATTCAATTTTCCCCAGAATAATGCGATTTTACTACTGTCATATTAATGATCTTGACCTTTTCAATCTTGGCTTGGAAACTTTCAGAGGAAGGCTGTCAACATATCTGTTCAGAAGTTACATGACTTGATTCCGAATAACATTAATATTTGTTTTTTATATTTTCAACTTTTATGAAATATTTATTTTTTTTGTCTGTTGGTGTTTTGCTCGATGCTTTATATATTATTTTTTTAAGATTTTCTCATAGAGTGTGAAATTTTTTTTTTATATATTGTAATCATTGTGAACCTCTGTTATTGGATTTTCTGTTGCGGTTCCTGTTGTAGTTTGTAAATAAATAAATAAATAAATAAAAATTAATGAATAAATCTCTCTGACACCACATACATATAAATTAACCCTTGCCTGAACAAAACTTTCAAGATCGGAGAGTGAAAGAGTCCTAGTAAATTTTTTTAAGAATTCTCGAGAATCTGTTTATTTCTACATACCCAAATAATGCAGTAGCAATACGATTTTTTTTTCTTATGCTACCAGTATTCAAAGCATCGGTTCAAAGATCTGTCCCAAAATTAAGATGGACAAGAAAGACACGAATTCATTAATTATAGAATTTATATAAATTAAATAAATAGAAAATGCCTTGATATGCATTTTTTCATTAGAATTGGCGAAAAGTAGGTATTTCTGTTTGTTTCCTTATATTCTGTTAATCTGTTCTACCTAATTCATATTATTTTATGTTCATCCCAATTGTTTTTATTTCTTTTTTTTGCGAATTAACAATATTTCACGTTTGTGCCCACTTCCCTTGAAAAACCTGCTGGATCCACCAATGGACCACAGTCTTGTTCTCAGTCTATGATGATTCGAACAAACTTCTACTTCTTGAAAGCTTTTTAGAATTTGTTTGAGTATCTATGCAATGATATTATTGCAGAACAATATTTAGTTTCACGTTACCCTTTTCATTTATTCATACCTACTGAAAGACAAATACAATATTTTGAACTGAGCGTGAATCATTCACCAATTTATTTTATCATGGAGGTATAATGGAGGATTATGTTGAATAATAAGATGATTCCAAATAAATGTATATATTTATTATACTGCTCAATGAAAACACAGTCACAACATCTCGGCTTGCCAAGTTAAACAAATCAACAAGGCGGCCGAAACAATTGCTGTACACCAAATAGTAAAATTGTCTAATGTAACATGGATACGGCACACGCTAAATAAACAAAAGCAACGTAGGAAGGTGCTCCCGCACAATATATGAGTATTTTTGTACGTATATAGTATAGTATACATACGTCGCCACGCCCCATGCAACATCAGCACCCAACTCTAGCCGATCCCTCTATATATTATATATAAATTTTTATTTACAAATTCATTTAAAAACTCCTAAATATTAATTTTATTCAATTTATCAACCTAAAAATTCTACAATAATTTTGCCGTTCCGAATTTTGATTTACACCAATATAAATATAAAAATACTCTTAAATTTTTACACATTATAAACGTTAAGGAGCGGCTAGAATTGAGCGCAAAAATTAAATTTTGAGCTATCTCGATTTTTTCACATTTTGTACTAAATATACATTCTTATTCGATCCTCTATCGACGCAAATGCCTAACTTTATAATAATTAATGTATTTCCGGAGTCAGTGGCGTTTACCAGCGAACTACTCGACAACCTCTGCCACTTTTTACACCCAGGTTTCATAACTCGATATATTCACACCAACCAATTCGCTTCTCGAAAATTTTTATTTTTCGCCGAAAACTGACTGCAATATTCTCCTCCTTCTGACCACCATAATTATAGGAGACAATTTTCGTGATCTGATTCATAATGAACTCCTGACAAACTCTGAAATTACTGGAAAACAAGCATTTGTTTTGATTTCAGTGATTCGTCATGAGTTCGATACTACGATGGGAGAAGAATATTCCATACAAGTGTTCGGAAATTTAATTTCTAAATACAAGTGCTTCGAGTCAAGCGAAGTAAATTTATCTTAGGTATATGCCAAAATCCAATACCTGAATACGCCCAAAGTAGGTGCGTCGGTCGGATCAAAGAATATTCGAGTTATAACAATTTTAACCAAAATTTATTTGTGAAACAAAGCCAAATCAGTGGTAAATTCGATTTAAAGTATCCATACAACTTGTTTCAGTTGTATTTCCGGAAATTTTGATGCCAAACTCTGACACAAGTGGCGCGCAGGACGATTGTCTTTTAAAAAATCGTTGTCGAGCAAGTTATTCGAGGAAGACTGAACATTCGTCTGGGGTTAAACATAAACTCAATAAGGGTAGCTTCTGCGAATTCGTTGATTCTCAATTCGATTAAATAATATTGCACTCTGAATGGAAAACTATTCGGTTAGTTCATCGGAGAATTTTGAATTTACTTGTGGATTGTGGCGATTCAATTGTAATGTACAAAATGTGCAGTTGTATGTACAGTGTGATTGGAAAGTGACAACACCCTATGTTAGTATTGCTGGCTATTTTAAAAAAATATTTGGAATGTATCGGTGATATTACTATATGGATATTATATTGTACTGTAAATTAATTCGAATATATACGATGCTATGGTTGAATATAGGTAACAACAGGGCGTTGACACTCTTGTATTTGCTTCTGACATGTTCATATCGGAGCATAGTTTCCTAGGGGGGTTTGAGAATCAACAAATTTCGCATAGGCTCAACAAATAACAATAACAGCTAACATAACCTGTGTAACATATGACGTAACTGAAACCATTGAATCTGTATGTAATTATCTACCTCTAATGGAGTTACTATATACCACAAATAGTATGTGCGGGCAAAGTTGACCCGCCACTTATCGTAACAATATAATATTTATGAAGTAACCTTATGTTTATGTTAATGCTCAGATGCCCCTTCTTGAACGAAAAATAAAGTACAATTGGCAAGCACCACCCTCAGGATGATTTTGGTTGGGCATTTTGTCTATTTAGGGCCCTTTTTTTTGTAATTTTCTTTCGTAAAAACAACTTTGAAGGCACTTTTTTGACGGACGAATTGGCCCAGTGTAATTTTGAATGAATTGAGAGCTGGTTATGAAACATTTTATCTAAACTGTATTTTTTGGTTGGTTGCCTTCATTTGCTATTGCTTCAGTTTTTAAGTGTGGCTTTTTCATGACTATTTCAGATTGAGAATCATCCTGATGGAGGTGCTTGCCGTAAAGAAACGTTGGCTACAAAATCATAGGTTGCATAGTTTTATTGTTTCCTAGGAGGACTTAGACTAACGTATCCGTTAGCTTAATGTTAGTCGACTCAGTCTGTTTTAACCTAGGTACTGTAAAAGAATACTATTACATCACTAGTAGCTACGCTGTAACTTATTTAAAGATAAATCAGCAGGAAATACTGATACATTACTTCCTGTGGTGTTAACATATTGAACTTAGAGTAATATTAAAGAGAGGCACCTGATTTTACCAACAATTGTACATGTATACTACAACTCACACAAAATTCTATGCATTACATATTTGGACTAGATTAGATTGATAATGGATTTTATGGAAACGGTTAAAAATCGTCAGTGTCAGGTGAAGAACAATATACATACTAGCAAATAATGATGCTATAATAATGGTAGGAGATTTTCGTCATAAGAAAATAGAATAAGGCAGATTTTGGTTATACACACTCATATCATTTTTGCTTCGAATTTTAAATTTAAGGCGCAGAGGTGCTTAAAACAAGCTTGTACTTTTTTCATGATATCTTTTTAAGTTTATCTTCATTTTTTTTGAACCGGTGACCGAAATTATTTTTCCGAACAGTGTTTTTTTTTTGATTCTGTAAAGCAGGAATCTCTGTAAACGAACGAGAAATCAACGACCTCCACACGCATACCGGGACAGTTCTCCAACTCAAACGCAAAAAGGAAAAAATAATTTTTGGCAATATTGCCATTTGAAGTGGCCATCAATTTACCAGGCTCCAATGACATCATTTCGACAAAAAAAGTTTCAAGAAAACACAATGACGACGGAAGTAATCAAGCAAACATTACATTTTGAACTCATTTTGGTCATCAATATTTAAAAATATAATGAAGAAATTGAAACGGATAAAAAAAATTGAAAATAGATAGAACCTATTAGAAATTGATACGTATCCTTGTTACGTTTGAGGTGAGATGCTGCCATGATGTAATTCGAATGTGTGTGCATATGGAACTAAACGACGCGAGAACTAAAGATCGAACAAAAACTTCGAATCGCCAAAAGTTGCAAAACGCTTAGATCTGAATGAAAAAATTGGAACGAACTGGGATCCTACCTAAGAAGGGACACTACACTATGCCCGCCGGGGCTTTGGAGTGACCTCAAAAATTACTTATACAGTCTCATCCAGAAAGAAATGTAGTTCTCCGGGACCCATAGGGTCTTTTCTGAATTCATCTGTCTATTTGTCTTCAACAATTCGAGTATGACACTCGGTTATTGTTTGAAAAATAGGCTTAAGTATTTAGTCTATCGTGAAGCTGTCAGCTCTGAATTGGTTTGTTTCGGTTTGTTGGAGGAATTGTTAAAACCAACAGTAACATTTTGAGGTCTTCAATGTTAACTTCGCGGACTCGCTATGGAACCTTCCTTCCACCTCTTACTCCACAGGATCAACTCATGATCCTTTTTCCTTATACTGTCCGAGTATTTGAGAGTGATGAAATCAATGAAGGTGTTTGGTGTTCCGAGGTGGAAGAAAGCCATATTTAAACGTGTAATTATAAACAAGTGATTGATAATTCTAAGATGATGCGTATTCATCGGAAGAAAAAAAAATTTCTTGTGTAAAATTACCCTAAGTCCGCCGTCAAGTAAAAATCTGCAAGGATTGCACTAAGTTACTCAACAAGTAAAAATAAAGCACTTGGGTATTCACTTCATTCCCTTTTGGTCACTACGACTGGTTCCCAAACCTTTGTACTCAGGGGATGACCCACCCCACTATTTCATCGTTATATTTCAAATAAACACCGAATATATGTGCAAATTCTACCAGTTTATATCTATGGATTTGAATTGGCTACATTTTATTATATACAACTAACTTTTGGAATCGAGTCTAAATGCTTCCCTTGAATATTTCCCACAACAGAAATTTAATGATGCAGCAACCTTTTTGTTTCATCCCAATTCCAAGAGAATACGAATAATATCGAATATCAGTCAATTAACATCAAGAGAAACGTTTGGAAACTGAATTTCTTTTATAATTACAGTTTGGATTTGAAGAGGTGGGAGTTTGCTGGCTTGAGAACCTGTCGCGCTTTGGGTACTTTACCTGGACAACGTTAAATATTTTATCATCTTAAACAACTATTTAGATATAAATTTAATTTTAAAAACGTTTTTTGTAACGTACCAGTATCGAAGCCCCGAGTAAAACTAAACACAACTAAAGTTTATTAACACCCAAACCATTAATTTTGAAAGGAAACTGAAAGATATACGCAACACAACCATCAAATGAACCTTAAATTAATGGCAGTCTTATAATTTCGGCAGTTTCGAATATATAGACCTTAGGAACAGTAAAATCACATTTTTATAGCCTAGTTGTAGGCTATAATCAAAATGTATCAACCCGGGGCTTACAATTTCTCAGTGACAAACTATTGCGGGATGTGAAGGAAACCATGCTGAAATTTATGTACAATTTGCTTCCGGGAATTATCCAGAATTTTTTTCTCTACCCGTTTGTATTAGAGGCTTCACTGTAAACTGCACATTCACTGATAAAAAAAACTAAAAAAAATAATGAATAAATAAAAAAAAATTGAACAAAATAATACATTATATTTATTAATTCTCATAATATAATAATTATTATCATCAATGACTAGTTGCCTCACACAGTGTTTTGAATTGTGTTTATACTACACTAAAACGTGCTAGTGAAAAATTAACTAAATAAAATTAAAATTTTAAGTACATTATATCAAGTAGGTATGCGAAAAAGCAACTAGCCTTCTCCAACGATAAATGGAAATGATAGGGATCGAATTATTGAAAAGTAAAATGGTATAAAAGAAGGAACTTCATAAAGGGAAAAGGAAAGAGAACTAGGTGTTGAGGGGAAGAAATAGATTGTTGAGCAACGATGTAACGTATTTCTTCCGATTTCTAAACTTTTCAATAATTGGACCGAAAAAAAAACAATAAAATAAATAAAATGTGCTATAACCACATACCAACTCAATATAGAAATTTATATAACAATATTCAAATTAGAAAAATTGATTGCCTTTGTTCGAAATGACTATACGAATAATATTTCGAATAGTCATTCCAATATTAAATAAATATAATTGGGCATAAATTTACTCAAATCGAATAAACTTATATATACGACTAGCAGAACGATAACTTTGGTAAAGTAGGGGTAAATTATATAAATTAAATATTCGAATATTATTTACAAGATATCTGGAATGTTTCTTATTTACACATGCTACAAAAACTGAGCACAGTTTACAGTGGCGTAGGTGGAAACAATATGCCGAAGTAAACGGAAAATGCAGATTTTGAACTTGCTGACTGCTGGCTGGAAAACATATCATAGAAGTGTTTGTGTTTTTCTGTAATACTATTTGTTAAACATTCAGGTAACCGCTGAAAAATTGATTGATTTGTATTCACTGTTCGTTACAACGAACAAAAAGCCTGAGGCATATTATTTGTAAATAGTCTTTCATCCTGTCAACTGAAATCACGATTAATATTATTAACAATAGTCCAGAATGCGCTTGAAGACACCAAGGAAGAATATTAACCGCGTCGATATCTTCACAACCATTCAAAACAAATAAATAGTCGACAGTTTGTCACGTCACCGATTCTGTGCTGTGGTGTTGTCTTCCTTAATTACTAGCCACCAGAGGCTGATACCAGTGGTTCTCAGGTACCACTATCTTAGAACCTACTTCTGGTCACTCTAGTTGCTCCAAGAAATTTGGCGACTTGAAGTACTCGGGCACTGGGTCGTCCAATCTGGAGATGATCTTGTATATCGATTTCTTCCAAGACTGTTCCGAGTCCCTGCCCTCTTGGATCGCTTTGAAGAACTCTCTTAACGTTTGTTCTACTACAAATCGGAAATTCGAGGGAACCTAGAATAGAAGACATTATTAAACGATCGTTCTACATTTGCTCCATATTTGTGATGAAATAAAATGATGATTTAAAAAACAAATAGAATTAGAAAATAAATGAATGAAATAAATAAAGTTAAACTAATAACGTGAAGTTATCGAAGACATCTACTGAAGCCAAACATAGCTGGATGTTAAGAAAGCATTTCTATCGCAAAATAAAAAGTCTTTCTTCTTCCATTCAAGCGGTAATAAAAAAAAATAAAGGAGAAAATTGAGTAATGCAGATGTCTCGGACATTCACGAACCTGCGGTCCCCATACCTCGATGTGATTGTTTCTGTTGTAGTGAAGATTCAACACCCTGTACAATTCGGAATCTCCTCCGACGTGCAAGTCTTCCGCGTTCTTCACACCTTCAGACACAGCCTGTCTTGCATACTTTTCCATCTGGATATAGTAGAATTCTCTGCAAAGAAAAAGGATATTGTATTGAAGAAAAAATGATTTATTTGTATGTATGTAATTCGTACATATAACGGAAAACAGAAACTTTTACACATAGTTTGTCATTTTTAACGTCGAAAATAAAAACTAATAAATTTCGCTCTGCCAGTTTTGAACCCTTGGTTTTTCCTAAAATTATTAATTTCACCATAATTTAGCCTTCAAAATTCAATAATCGGTTATGTGCAACTTTTTTTCACCTTATACAAAAAGAATTGCTTTTAGGAATGTCATAATTTGCTCTTCAGATGATGCTCCAGGTGGGCATCAAGTGTTTCATGTGGCGGACATGGAAGAATGCCCTCAAATATTGAAGTGAAAACTGATGTGATAAACCACACGGTGGGAGACACTTTAGTTGCCGGTAATTGCCACTTTATTCCCTGATTCAGTAACAAATGCAGTCGCTGTCTGATACTAGAATCCGTTCGAATTGCCCTCTTCTGGATATGCGTAGGTAGATGTCAACAAACACTTTTTTACGCGGGTTGTCATAGTGAGACGGCATTCAGTCGAAACACATAATTATCGTTTAAAAAAAAATAAGTGTAGATCGTTGTGGACGCTTGTAACAGCCGTGGTTATGCTAAGTAACCACCAGCTTGTTTCTTGAACCGTCATTGAAGTGCTTTTGGAAGTATCTGCGCAAATGATCTTCGAATAATAAGGGTTTATATATGCGGGTATGAACTCTAAGGAGGTCATAGAAATTCAGGTGAATGCTTGAAGAGCTTTCCAAATTCGAGTATTAGCAGGTGTAGTACCAGCATGATGCAGAGAAAACGTACAACTATTAAGAACAGTTTGAGGCATAACTGATCCAGATTAAGTTCTTCGACAATGGATAAAATTCGTATTGAAAAGTTATTGTCCTTCTTCTTCGGCATTTTTTTGAAGATCATAAAAGCTTTTGCACATTCTAGCTTGAAAATTCGATAAAAGAAAAAAATAGTAAAGTAATGATTTGAATAAATTCCTTTGCTTAAAAATAATTGAACCTATAATCAAGAAATCAAACACCAGACGATTGCAATTTCAACTGTAATCAATAGTTTCTTAATAATAAAAATAAACTAAGACGAAAAATCCGATTTTATGTTATGATTTTTTTTATATTTTACTTCAATTGAACTTGGATGGACTTACGCAGGTATCGACCTAATATAATAAATGGAACAATTAATATTCAGATCATTCACATGAAGAGCAACAGTTGTTAGCGTTTATAATTTAGCGTAGCTAATTTAGGTGCATCAATTATGTATGCCCAACTAGCCTATAATTGGAGAGTGAAACTCGATGACATAACATTGCTTTGTCGAAGATACTGACTGGAGCGATTTGTGTTTACCCCAGGAATTATGCGATCGAGTCAGATCGCTAATTTCTAGACTATCCAAAATTTGTAATGTGCTCTTATATTGCTCAGAGATTAAAGAAGACGTGATTGCCTTGAGGTACCCAACCTAATTATTTCTATTTCCTGAAGATGTCCAGTTCAATCGGAACCTAATAAACGTTTCGGACCTGAGGTCTAGACATCATCACGCCTTTTCCTTCTCATTCAATCAGTAATCTTACGATCCTGGGTCATGGTTTCCGATGTACGAACTCCCCCAATTAAGTTCTTCACATAAGTACATAAAATGATCGATCATCATGAATAAATTATTGGAGAAAATTATCTTCGAATGAACAACTGTCCTATTTATGATTGTCGAATCGATAGCTATACCTGCATCTTGCATTTGGTTGCGCTTTATATTTGAACAATAACAGTTGGAAAAACCCAGGGTAATCATCCTAGCCTTGAACGAGAATATACGCGAATTTAATATTTCATATCTCACAAAAGATGAATAATTTGGAAAATACAAAAGTTTTCACTGTTGTTTCGTTAATAATTATTTATTTCGCTTGTAAAAGTATCAAAATGAATACGAAAACAACTAAGAAATCTCGGAGGTGATATTTTTTATGAACGGCCTTTGTAACGATAACCTAATCAGAATTATAACGGTTTTCTGCTAAGGGATTCTCTTTGAACATCTGCCCTTTTGGATCACTATTCGACGGTATTGTTCAAACAGCGGTTGTGCAGTACAGGGGGGAACCTCTAGAATTTTATTCTCTAGGGCTCTAGGGTTATGCAAGATGCACATACCTGATTAAATGATATATTACATGTTTCGAATACATTAAAATATAATTTTTAGCTTCTATATTTTGTCAAGATGTCAAAATGAAGGAAGAAGGATATTCAAATACACATAGATTAATATTAATTTAAGACCACTATAACTTGTTTTTGTTACCAATGATCATTTAATTAACTTTTTCATTTTATTTCTTCAGTTAATGTATCTAATAAAATATAAGTTAATTTAATATGTTTATGTATATAATTACTTTTGTATATTTTTCGTTCTGGATGAATTTTCGAGATAATTCTTCACCTACTGAAATGTTTATTTTCGCTCACTGCGTTCTGGTATTTTTTGACTTACCTAAATTTCTTGTGATGAAATACAACAGACATGTGCTTTTATGGTTTTCAACATATGAAAATTTCGACAATAATATAACAACATTAAATTAGCTTTTGAGACAAATGCTGAGATTCTTCAAAATGACTTTTTCAATTTAAATAGTTATATCGATAAGACTTTCAATGAAATGAAAGTATGAAATACAACAATCATATATTATGTGAAACACAAATCAGAGCGAATGATTTGATTTCACTTTCAATTGCAATATATGTAATATAACATTCTATTACCTATACCTGGCGTTTTGATTGGTGTTTGCGTTAGTTAGATGTTTTTCGCCGATAATTTGTGATTTAGTGAACCAGAAATGAGTATATTTTGTTGACTTTCTCCATTCAGCACAAAGACAAAATACGCAATGAAAGATTATAAGAAGGTTTACTTAACTGTTACGTCAAAAGCAGATGGAAAACAAAAGATGGAAAAAAGTGAAATTGAGTTTATTGCCGAAATAAGATGTTTATATAGGAAATAGAACATTAATTCTTATAATGAAAAACTTGTCAGGAATGTGATATTAATTCTCATATTACACGAGATTTCAAAATCTAGCTTTTCGTGGATATTAAAGGAACGGAAATTAAAAGTTATCCAACAAGTACAAAAATTTTCTCAAAATCTATGGAAATCTCATAGTAACAATTGAATTTTCAATAGTTATCTTATTTGATAACACATTTTACAATTTTGAAATCTTAGCCATAGTCTTTATATTTGCCAATGACAGACTTAATTAAAATCATTTGCAGCTTTGTTTGTGTGAAATGTGGGAATGTTGTATTCACAGATAAGAGAGAATAATGATTGAATTTGTTTTACTATTTTCAATTCAGTATTTCAACTAGTGACTCAACCTTACAAGCATCAATATTTCTATTGAAGAAACAAACATGTATTCTGTAAGAAGTCGAAAAATACGTTGGGCCGAGTACAGCCCTGGTATCAAGACACGTGCTTCGATTCAAGACGTTATGGGAACGTCTTAAAGACAATTTAAAGGGCATTCATGAATCCGACTTGGGGAGGGCAAATCAAAAGGCAGCTGTTGGTACCTTTTGTCAAATTCTAACGTCTTTCCTCGGTAAGAAAGCTTTGTCGATGCAAATACTCGCCAACTTACCTGGTGGGAAAGCTATTCGGTGCGGTCTTAAGGCAGAAAGTAAGAAAGAGGGTGCATCAACGGATCCCAGCGACAGGTTTGGGGATGTAGCCTTTGAGATTTCTTTCCCTCTTTCCCATGACACCGGAGGGTGCTAGCTTTCTTATGGGAATCGAGAAATAGCAGTTTGTGCGAAAACGGATGAGATAATAGATTCTTGAAGTTACATTTGATGCGATCAAAGGTTATAACGGATATTTTGGCCGGATATTAGCAGTTCATCCCCTATTTGGATGATTTCTTTATATATTTCTTGCGAGAAACGTGTGAATTAATTTTTTATTACATTTTCTTGATTCTTTCGACATATACCGTTAACACCATACTGAAAAAAAATTCCCAGGAAATGATTTCATTCTTTAAATGTATGTGAAACACAAACCATTTTTAGTTTTGAATACAAAAACGTGTGCATACGACATCGCTAAAATTTACAATTCGCACCTTGTAAGCATTTCCAAAAGACTATGTTCTGATCAAAATTACAGGAAAATCGTGTATTGTTTTCAAGAAAAAGATTCAAATGTACCCATATACGCAATTTTGCATGTCGCCAATATGGTTAGATAACGTTGTCGGATTGTGATATATTTCCAAATCCACAATTTTACTTTTATTTTATGAATGTATATCATATTGAATGAAATATATTTATTTCAGTGATTCCCGATAACGTAATATGCAAATTTGAATATTTGGAATCCGATATTTTTCCTAATTGTCAAATTTTCAGTAAGCAGAATATTTATTATTTTCTGTATCTATCTGCTGAAATCGAACGTTTGGCAACTTTTGCTCTCCTAGTGTCATTGGTTGTTTCCCGTCGTATGGCGCACTTGAAGTTTGTTTTCTGAATATCTGATATATTTAAGTATTTATTTCAATATATTTTGAGTAAATAAGAAACATTGATTCACTATGGGACATAAAAAGTGCGTTCTTTGTGGAGAAAAAAATTGAGTGAAATATCGTATCACTGATATGTTTTCATTTTCGCGCACCTTATGTTAAATTTGATAGTTCATGTTGGGAAAAAATTTGCTTACTGAAAATGACGTATTCTCCCTCTATCTATGTTTTGTTTATTACTTTGAGCATGTTAAGCATGTACCTCTCTCAGTATAAAATTACAAGAATTTTTCATTATGTATGTATAAACTGAGGAAACTTAATTGACAGTTGACTTAGCTGACAACATAAAAATATTGCATAAATTTTACTGAATTTAATACGCATACCTACGGAAAGAGCTTTTTTCGACAAGCCCGCGTATGTTTTATATTCGATACCCCAACTATTGATTAAAAGAGGACAAGATGAAAAGAACGAAACAACAGTAATACTTTTGAAACGTTGTGCATAAAGCAACAGAACTAAGAAACAGTGAGACTCATTGAAACGCTGTTTTAATTAGTGAAAAATCCACATCTGAAGTGACCAGCAGGGAGCTCCGATATTTCTTTCTCAAAACAGCAATTTCTTGGAAGTGTCGATTGCTAACTGCACAGTTAATAATTAACATCGTCGTAATTAGCTGGTTCGCTTCTGTGGCGAAGTTTTATGCAGAAAGTATGCACCTTAGAATGGAATATTCCCCTAGGGCGTCGAATGCATACTGCTCAGTTAAAAATAACTTAATTAAGGTCTTGAGACTAATTAGTAGGGGTAAGGTTTTTCTTTATATTGCTCGCTTTCGCTCCCGCTTTCCCTATCCCCAATTTTGCCTCTTTCTCTATCTCGTTAGCTTTGACATATCTCAAATTAGTCATTAAGCGTAAAAATTGTGTACATTTTCTCGATCTACTTGAAAATACATTTTTTTGCCATACATATACGACTTCGTTAACGAGATAATTAAGCTAGTTTGAGCCCAGATGAAAATTGTCTTACCGCAGGAGCCTCATTGTGATAAATGCGCCATTGTCCACATAACCCTTTTTTAATTCATCATTTTGCGTAACGCCAAGTTTACCATTTCCACACTTCGTATTCTGCCTCGGGAGCAATTAAACACCGCTTTTACTAACTCTAGAATACATCGAAATTGTTCTACAGAATCAAATGAAGAAGAAGCAAACAAGTAGCTACTACGCAAAAAATTTTCTGGTTAAAATTAAATTGATCCGAAAAAAATAAAAAAAGGCTAAGGTAAGTAACTTTAAACTTTCGTTAAATCATGTCCTTGGAGACTACAGAATTTAATATTTGTATATGTGATACCCAAGTGCCCAATTGATGCATAAATTGAGAAGCGCTCGAAATATTTTGTATTGACATCAGTTAATTCCTCATTTTCTCTTCGATAATGCTAGTCTCTCTTCTCGTAAACTATGGAATATTAAAAAATTTTCTCACAACGAAAACACCAAAATTTAAGTACAGAAAAATTTTTAGATTGTAATGCTGATATTGCTGATAAAGTGAAAACCGTATATTGATGTGAGGAAGAATCATATTGATCAATATTGAAGGATATGACTCTTATCCCCAATTTTTTCTTGTTTATTCTGATTGTGTTTTATCGAAAACGTTCAACTTGTTCTTATATTATTGTAAATAGCGAACTAAATGGCTGGGTAAATATTTGATACGGAAAGATAATACAAAGCACATGCAATAATAAGCTCGTCCCATAGCTTTTGTTGCTTGGCGTAAGCTTTTGTTTGTTGAAACAGATGTACCTTACGCGATAAGATAAGAAAAGTAATATCGCATGTTTCAATCTATCCAATATCCCTAATGAACGATATGAGAAAATTTGACGTTTTCCGAGGGGTTCCCTGTAGGATAAAAATAGACTTCCGCGAAGACAGAACTTCAAATTTGTAATCTCTATTAATATTATTCTTAAGTTTCTGATCTCTGTTATGTAGTACGAATACTTTTCATGAAATTCAACACAATAAAAGCAAAGAAAACTCACCTGAAGTTGGAGAACCACTTAACCAACTGGGCAGTGTTATTTTTGTTGAATTTGATGTCTGGGAAGTACATTTTGAGGACTGACGAGCTTGGGTACCTCACCCAAAAGAACATCAGTTTAGCTTTCCTGAGATGCATCGGGGTCAATGTAGACGAGTGCTCTGGACTTAAGGACATATTCGGCTAAAGTAGGAAGAAATAAAATAAAAATAAAAGCCTGGAAATGACAGTGGAACAAAAATAATTTTCCTGATACATAATTGATGTAAGATCACGGAAACCACATGTTTTCTCCCATAACCCTCGTGTTCAATTATTAAGATATCAACTTGAAAAATGAGTTTGGTATTGAAAAATTCAAACAGTAATGCGCTACATCTCCATCTAACCTCACAATAAGGAAAGTTGAAGACCGATAAATAATTGATTTGATCGTGAAATAACTACGTTATTTTCTTTTCTTGATATCCCGGCAAACAGGATTAGCTCTGAATTATAGGGATTCCCATAGAATTACAGAGATTTTATACCCCAACTGATACCTTATTCAATTACTTAACCTTCCAATGCAAGAATTATATCTGATTGAAGTCTTAGAGCTTCTCCCGCCCCTAATAGTTCGAACGAATAAAATCGAAACTTTAACAGTGGCGATTATTCCCCATAAAAAAAATCAAAATACGTACATGTTGAGAACTAAGATTTTTACTAAAATCTTTGCATAAAAAGGATATAGTAGGCTTCATTCCATCGTAGGATATGTCTCCTGAGTTGCAGTCAGAGTTTCTATCACCATTGTCCATATTTACTATTCCGTATTTACTTTCCATATTCACTGCTCTCATATGAGAATAATCAGGACTACCACCGTGCTGAGCAGCAGCTAGGAGGGCAGGGTGTAGTAACGTTGGGGGATGGTGAATTGGGGGTGACTCTCTTTCCATTTTGTGCATTCTTGGCGGTGACGACGATGCCTGAAAACGAGGAAAAATATGAATTAAAATTGCCGATCATCAAATTGAATATTTCAACAGATATAAATCTATGGATATAAATAATGTCACTTGTCATTAGTAATTTCCTGTACACTCAATGATCTGTAGCAATAATAATAACAAAAATAATCTGAACTGTTGATGGTAGAGGAAATTACAAAGGACGAGTGTAATAAAGGATGAACTTAATTGTTCCATAATGAGAATATGTGTAAAAATACATTAAAAACTATTTTTGGAATATTAGAAAATTTTCGACTAACCTGCATCGCCATATGGTGCCCATGGCTAGGTCCATGGAAGAAAGGGCTGTAGGGTGAGAAAACCTGAGATTCGTGAAGTCCTGGATTTGGGATGGCCACAGAAGTTGGCAGCGACACTGGCAGCATCGGAGGCGGTTGGTGGTGATGGGGATATGGCGGCGGTCTTGGAGACGTGCACTGGCTGTGTTCCATGGAAGCCGGAGACATTCCCATACCTTCCTGGCCGCCCAGGATCCTGCTGACTGTCCTCGGTGTTATCCGTGTATCGGTGACTTTATGTCGCTTCTTCTTGTGGGTCACCACCAGGCTGAGGGCTTCATTTTGCTCTGGATTCTCCTGCTTGCAGAAGGGGTGGTTCATTCCAAATAACGGGGCCTGGTTGATGCCGGGAGGTTTTGGAGGCTGAAATGTAGGAGGTCGCAGGTGAAGTTCTGAAGGTTTTGGAATGATATGGTTGTTCATGTGCACCATAGGCTGACAACCATTGCCATTTACCATTTGAGGTCCTGAGGATGTCGGAATTTGTGGCGGCGGAGCTTGAGGTCGTTCCGCCACTTTGGTCCTTGGAGATTTGCGGTCTAACAATTGCGAGGCCATCATCAGGTCCTTGTTCAACTGTTCTGCTGCGTTGGCTGCATCTTGCTGCTTACACCTTCGCTGATGTACAAACCTGGACAGGATGGAATCGATCAAGCTCGACAGTGATGCTGTGATTTCTGTTTTTAGTACGTCTGCTAATCCTTCAAGTTCGTTATTCGTAGGGGTTGAGATATTCCTCATCAGCTGTAATCTTTCCGCGATGTTCTCTGGTTTATTTTGCGGCATTTGTGGCTGATGTGGTTGGGGAGTTGGCATACTTTGTTGTTGTTGGGCTTCTGAAGCAGCTACAGCCGCTTCTTTGGCCATTCGTGCTTCTTGTTCCATAAAAAGTTTGTGATTCACTCCCAAGTACATGGCAGCGGCACTGTTCATGTGGGGATGCTCAGGAAGCATACCATTATGGAAAGGTGGTCCTTGCGGACTTATTTTCAAATTGCTCACCTGTTGTACCAACGTTGGAGGAGGTGGAGGTTGCACTATTGGCGGACTAGCAATCACAGGAGAAGGTGAATCCGATCTTTTCAAACTTTGTTCACTATCACTAGGAATTTCTTCCACTTCTTGACTTTCTTCTGATCCTTGTTCCACCCTGGTACACAATTGCACATATTTTTGTTGCATTTCTGCCAGTTGTTCCTGCATCGTTCTCAACTGGGATTTGAGTAAGTTTTTCTCTACTCGTTTCTGCTTGATGGGTTCTTGTTCTTCTTCGAGATCATCGTCGATATATCTGTCAGCATTGGAGTCGTGTTGTTGAGGTTGGTAGAGTTTCCTTTTCTTGCATCCGTTCACTTGGGGCGGTGCAGGACTGCTCCTCATTCCCGAAACTATATTTTCCACTCTTGCCTTTTTCGCATCCTCCGGTTTAGCCGGACTAGCCGGCTCCACCTTGGGCGATGGTAAAGATTCCGTTTCCATACCATTCATTGCTTCGTCCATCGGTGGTTCTTGAGATTTACGACCACCAGCTTCTTGCACGCAGTCCTTAATCCCTTGCATTGCATCAATGTCGTTGCGTTCAGAATCAATTTTGGAATCGTTGTTGTTGTTGTTTAGATTATCCTGGCCGTTCCTCATCTCGTGCTCCAGTGAGAGGAGATCGTGTTTCCGGCCCTGCAGGATGTCCCTGAGCATGTGATGGGCGAGTTGCTCACCGGATGGTGGACTGCCGTCACAGCGGATCACAGAGTCGAACTTGACGTCCTCCCCGTCGCTGGAGTCGACCTTCTGCCGACCCAGTAATTCGTTGAGCATCTTGGCGGGCGCGAACCCCGGTCCGAAGAGACCGAACTGTTGCTGTTGGGTAAAAATTGCGCCGTATAAATTGTTACCACCACCGAGAAAAGTCGGTCGCGAACTGAAATTCGGGATCGACGAGTACGAGTTACGCGGCTCACCGGCGTCCACACGCTGTCTAGTTCTTTTGGATTTCTTCAGGAGCTTATCTGTATACAAGCCGAATTCTGTCTCCTCCTCCGATGACATCATAAGTTAAAGCGTTATTGGTCGTCCAGGTCCCCCCTCCAGATATGAGTCCCCACTTAAGAATAGTCGCCCATGTCAATACCTGGAACAAAGCGAGTGTAAAGAGCGGTGTCTCGTAGAACGTTGAAGGGGCCGAGTTGGGCACCTGCGGGTCTCGCACAACTGTTGATCGCACGAGTCCGCTAGATCCACACTTTCAGTGCCCCTGTTCGGGCGACGCTTGCTCCGACGATACACACCGTCGGAGTTGTGCGTTCTTCGCATCTGCTTTTCGTTACGAAAGAAATTATTTAGCTCTCATTGAATATTATGTTTCAGTATAAATATTTTAGCTTCCGGTAGGTTCGTTCTCGAGTTTCGAAATGTGGTGAATAGAATTCTTACTCCTACTATTGTTTTCATTTTAGGGAACTTTCGAGAATTAGTTGAGATCTTATTGATTTTAATTCTTTTCCATTTGAATAGATTTCCAAATGATATTGGAATATTGAATAAATTTCTTGTTGAAAAAAAGTCTTCAATAATTTTTTGGAACAATAAAGAATAACTATTCACCTTGCCATAATGATTCAAATGATTTAATGACTTATTATATTATTTCTGAAAATTGTTCAAGATTAACCAAAATATTTCTTGATTTGTTTTTTCGGTATACCTATCGAACTACATTCATTCGGATTTAATCTTTTCAGATTTTTTTTAAAAAATTAAAATTAAATCAAGCAATATGTTAAAGGTAGTAAAAAAAAAATAGATTACATATAGAACTTTGATGAAAAGATGAAATAGTCTTTTTGGAATTTAATAATATCTATGTACCTATTCAGCGTCGATAAAATGTGAAGGTGATGATTATAAAGGCAATAATTGTAGAGAAAATTCAAATTTAGTATTTTATTATCTAATTTTATCATTTGGATAGAATTACAAATTTCTTTTTCGATATATAGAGTGTTAGTGAATAAGTGAGACAAATTGCAGGGGCAATTCTGCATAAACAAATAATTACAGTTTTCTATACCACATTTCTTCTATTTCTATTCATTTATTTCTACCAATGTTGTCGAAAGAAAAATTTACTTATATTTCACAGCTAAGTAGTAGTTTTTGTTCGCAAATGCTATTAACCAACTATTCATTTATTACTTTGAAATCGTTCAATATTTTCAAATGAAATTTGAAATTTGCATTTTTAACATGCCATTGAGAATTTTATATTCATCATTAGGTATATGGTATATGGCTAATGATCTCTTTTCTTTTTGAAGAAAAGAATTGTACTCCACTAAAATATATCAAACAGACAATCATTAATTAATTTTTTATTATCTTAATTTTTTTTTTGTATTTGGTGTCGTTTTTACCAAAGAATGAATTTTCCCAATGTAGATTTTTCATTTCTTTAATACATTATTTAATGTCAGATGGTACTTGATAATGTATTAAAGTATTTAATTTTTTCGCCTGAAAATGGCGCCCGATAAAGAAAAAAAAGAGATAGATATTTTTTGTTATGAATTGAACAAGCAATTCAAAAATGAATTTTTATTTAAATTTTCACCGTGCGATGCCATTTTTTTCTTTCAAAAAAGTTGGAAGAAATAAATAGTCTGCGAAGAAAAGTGATATAGAAAACTCTTAGTATTTTTTAAAACAGAATCACTCCTTGAAGTACTAAGTTGCACTTCTGTAAATACTAACACTCTGTATACAATATTTTGAGTAAGTAGAAAAAAAATGTAAATTTCACAATATCAAATTTTTTTGTGGCAAAAAATTTTGAGGTATTGAAAAAATATCAAAGAATATTATATCGTTATGTTTATTTATTATTTATTTATTTAAATTAACGTGTCTCGACAGCTATGGTCATTGACACAAAATCACATTGAAAGTAGTCAATATTACATCAAAAAAGATTTAAATAATAGAGTACAGTTCATTATCGTTATGTTTGAATTGCTTAAAATTCTCGAATTCCGAATTAAAATGAGTATTCAAGATTTTGTAACTCAAATTGAAAAAAGTTTTGGATATAACTTCGATGTTAAATTTAACATATTCAATTTCATGATGATTTGTTACCTATAGGTAAGTATAGTTTTCAAATATTGAATTAGTCCGAATTTAAATTGATGAGTTGCGAAATGATTTGCAGCGTTCGATATCTAAATTTATAGCCCTTTGAAATTTCCACTGTTTACGTAGTAATTGGGAAATATTAATATTAAAATGGTATTCGATACAACATTTCAGATCCTTTTCCTTTTAAAGGAGAAGTGATTATCAACCATTCTGTATTTGACAATTGCATTATCGAAATATCATCGTTTTTTCTATTTCGTATATTGCAATCCAATACTGTGAAAAAACTTTTTGACCAAATCGAAGAAAATAATTTCTTAGTGATTGTATGACGCTACAGCCCCCAAATCAAACAAGAACATCAATCGTTCATCAGAAATGAGGGGAACTTTTTAGACAATTAATATCCAATACATCGAATTCAGGGGTTCTCTTTGTGATCTAACACCCTCTTACTGTTGCATACTGTGCCATCTTCAAACAACCGAAAGTAGTGAGCGAGGAGAACTGAAATGCATCAACGATGGTGCCATATGGCACTCAACCACCTACTTCACTGCTAGTTCTCACAATGATTGCCCATCTGTTGGAGAATAGAATGTCTTATCTGTGATATCAAGTGATTAATTAACGATTCTTGCTTTCGATTATCTTTCCACAGGGTTCTTTATGGGGTCAGTCTGGCGATGGAGTGGAAAATGTTTCGCTTTCCAAGGTGAGGAAGAAATAATTGATTTCATTTTTAAGGTCTGAACGAAGAAGCCTTTCAGGATATCTAATATAGATATATTCGCAACAAACAATTCCAAGAAGACTTTAAATGGTGCTAGGCTAACAACATTAGCTCTTGCAGTATCTCCATCAGTAACCATCAAATGTATTTCAATAGGTATTGATTTATTTACTCCTTTTTTTCGGTTCTATGCTGGTATCCATGCGAAGACATAAAATTACTTATTACCCAAGAGAGACTCCTGGATATCTATTAGGGATTAATCAAATCAAGTAGCTTGACATTTTAACCAACTACTTGACTTGAAAATTAAGCTCGTGAAAAATTGCATACTTGAGCTTGACTTATCTTGATTTTAGATATTCATTGCTTGACTTGATATCAAGCTACTTGAGATTACTTGAGCTTGATATGCACGTGTCGCACGGCATATATTTCTGCAATCTCGTGCGCGTTCAGACCAAATAAGGGGATTCTTCGAGCGCCGAGAGACTGAAGCATTCGACAGTGTGACTTCATTTTTAGTTTACTCACATTTCTATGAAATCAATTGGTAGATTTTGGTAGTTTCAGAAATATCTTTCCAAACTCGGCCAAAATGACCTAGGATTTTTTATCAACAACAGCATCATCTTCAGCTCCTCTTGAAAGACAATTTTCCAGAGCTGATCTTACAGTTACAAAAACCCGCAATAGGTTAGGCGACAAATCTATAAGATGCCTTATGTATCTTAGATCCTGGATGGAAAATTATTAAATCAAACAAAGCCTGGAGGTTTCTCAATGAAACTTTTTTTTTATTTGTTATGATTTATAGTCTATAAAGTCTATAGTGATTTAATTTATGTTTCTATTTAAAAAAAGTTGATATTCTCGGTTCTTTCATACAATAAATGGAAGTGTGTTTTGCAAGGTTTCTTCGTATTTTATCATTTTTTTTATTGATGTCACACTGCACAACAAAACTGCTAAAAATCAAGTAGCTTGATATGATTCACTTGATAAATAAGTACGTAACTTGACTTGAGATTGAAAAACTACTACTTCACTTGAGCTTGACTTGAAAGCAAGTCAAGATCAAGCTAAGTAGCTTAAAAATCAAACCAAGTCGTGCATCCCTAGTATCTATGTCCACCTAGCATTGAAGCTGGACTCACAAGCCTTAAATTAGAATATTAAGTAAGTTTAACAAGCATAAGAGCAGTGAAAATATTTTCGATAAAACCGTTTAGCCCCCTAATTTTGAATTCGAATGAACCACTGAGCAGGACCAGACGAGTTCGATGACTAGATGACTCCTCGCGTTGACTCTTAAATATTAGATACCATATGCGTACCACCGAGGTATTAATTAAATTTAATTCTCTCAACAGGTGTGCTGGACACAATAAGACACCGGAGGAGTCCACCCTCTTACAGTGGACAAGCATGCATAATCACCACGACTAGGTGGCATATGGCACAATGGTAAGATCAACTTCCGGCCTGGTCCGTCGAACTAGGATCGCGACTGTATGTATGGATATTTCCGGTAGGTTCCGCTTCGATTGAAACAAGGGAAAAATAAGGGAAAACGGAGTTCCCACTGGTGCTTTACCGGTTCTTAATATAAGTTTCGCCATCAGGTGGTGTATCTCCGTAATTGTGTGGGAATTGCGGGGCTATTTTATAATTTTATCGGAATTACGGATCTTTATATGTGAACTTGACATCCTGGTCTTCGCACGTTCACTAATTCCATCAGGGACCAGGGTATATGGAAGTTTGGTATTATAAGAATGATATGAGTTTTGATAGTTTTGGGATTCTTTGGATCTACTTTGGATATTACTTTGCATACATGAAAAATTAAATGCACGAATGGTATTATACAACAACTTTTTCATGAGACCATATAGTTACTTGTTATCAAAGGTATTGTAATTTTTGGCGATAACAGCAGTCAATTGTAGCGGGTAAACTCGAAAAAACAACTGACATCAGGTGCTGTAATACAGTTTCTCCATCTAGAAACCATTTTTAATTCTAAATTGAGTTTGCGATTGTGATTGGTGGAAATGGAGACGAGGGAAATAGGGGAAAATGTTAGACTCGCTGATGATGAATTCCTCCACAAAATGATTCTGTCTGTCCGGCCATATACATGACAACTCAAGCATAGAAATACCTATAAACTTAAAATTTTCTAGGTAGGTACTGACCTCGAATGCCGTGATTGTAGTAGACGAAATCCTGCAAGAGGATCCGTAAATATGCCAGTTCGAAATTGTTCAGGTACGACAATTTCAAAATTACCTACTCGATCTCAACAACAAATTCAGACTAAATTGAAGAAAAAATTCGACGGAGTTGAGATTTTGAAAATAGTTAAATTATTATATATATGCAAAATTTCAAGCTGATCATAAAGAAAATTTGAAGTATCTAGAAATACCTTAAATTTCGGTGATAACAGATTCGACCGAGTTGAAATTTTTCGTGTATACAGGGTGTTTCCAAATTAGACGTTCGCTGTAGAGGACGTGTTAGTATTACTCATTTCCTGCCAAAAGTCAACAGTTTTGAGATATTTGAATTCTGGTGATTTTTAAAAGATTTCTTACTTTTCTTCATTTTTCCTCGATTTTTTCTATGTTGATCAAATTTGATTATAATATTGAATTATTTTCGTCGCCAGCGAGAAGCCCGGATCGAACACCGTTAGAATAGACGATGTATTGAGAAGTTCGAGAGTCAATTTCAGGAGGAAAATAACAACTGAAGAAAAGAGGAAGATGGCACGTTCTTGCATAAAAAATAGTGAAGGTAAATTTGAACATTATTTATGAGTACATTACCTACTGAAATTTTGAGTTTCATTGAAATAAAATTCATTAGTTTTTTCTTTGCTTCTTTTCCTTTTCAAATCAGAATCTGTTGAAACAAAACTAGTGCCTGAATTCTAACGAAAACTTTTTCATGAAATAAAGAAGGAATTTGGCAAGTTTTCAAAATAATTTTGTCATACATAAATTGTGGAATTCGGAAGTTTTTGGCAAATTTATTTTAGAAATTTACTCTTCTTTTATTCACATAGCAACTTTCAAATCATAATAATTCTTATTCAACATCTAAAATAGCATAGTTCTGGTTTTTTCATACATATCTTATCCATTCCTGATGAAAATAATACAAAATTCAAATCAAACTTTTTCAACGGAGAAAAAATTGACGAAAAATGAAAAAAGGTGAGAAATATTTTCAAGTACACAAGAACTCAAATATATCGGAAACTGTTGATTTTCGGTTATCAATGAATTTGGCTCAATCGACAGCAAATAAGTGATAGTAACATCTCCTTCAAGGTTCAAGTCTAATTTGGAAACACCCTCTATTAAAATAACAGTTTCAAGCTTCATGTACAATTTTGTGTTGATAACATCATTAGAACCACTATCATTAGAGTAGAATATCGAAAAAAAATGAGGAAAGCACTGAAAATTGAGTGGAAAGCTTTCGAGCACTCATTCTGACAGGCGCTGATTACGCCCTCTGAGACCACACTTAGGGCACAATTGATAATAATACCCATAGATCCAATATTCATTTCCAATCTACTCTTCAGCCAGACCGGACTGCAAAACGAAACAAAATAAAACATCAGATGATCAAACTTCAGGCTCAACGGAAGCACGGCCTGAAGAGTGAAACACGTATGTCGGACATCTCATAATAAATATGAAATTATTGGCCACTCCGATGCACAGGGCGAATTCCCGATGGCCATGCCATCCAGCCTCATAAACCTCTCATGGGAAGGCGAATTTGATTTTTGGCTCGTTTTAAAAATTGTGTACAAAATGTGTTTGTCCTATACCGACGCAGGTAATGCGTTTTGCATCGTTTTTATGCAGCCTGATGCTTCGATATTTAATTTGTATCGACGTTTCGCCGGACAGCGCTCTGTTTGGGGACGGAGTTTGGCATCGAATCGAATTATGGCTATATTCATCGGTAAAAATTTGATTTGCGTGCGAATCAATTAATCCCTTATGAAAATTCTGCGGATTCTGGCTACTACGCACGGGTAATAACTAAGTTGGTCGATCCATGCAGAATCTCAACATTTGCTTCACTCGAAAGCACCACCACTTCTTGAAATTATTGTGATGTTAATTTGCATTAGGTGTCATTTTTATAAGGATGTTCTGAAATCTCAAATCCTGCCCTATTTGATAATTGTCCAAGCCAAAAAGTCAATCAATGCACCAGACACTTGTAACGCTATTATTGATCACTCCTTTTGAGTGACAATTGTAGAGCAGAGACTTTTAATTCTTTCAATGGTGGTTTGAATACTCTGTCAACAAAACTTCTCAAGATCTTATACGATTGATAGACACTGAATTCAGAAAAGGTGGACCCTTCCACTATACCAAAGATACTCAGCCTAATATTAACAGAAATTCCATTGGGTTTCAAGTTATAAATGGATAAGGCTTCCTTCATTTTCATTAACATTGCACATGAGGAATGAAGGCTAAAGATCAGGGAGTCTCCATCGATGTGTGAAAATTTTGCCAATATAAACTTGACTCAATATAAAGTCACTCTGGACAGTTCTTATTCTCTTATAAAGGAATGATCCCGCTGGTAAATACAGAAGAAAAGTTCTGGGAAATTGAACGTTTCCAAAATCCCAGAACAAATGTTCTCCTTAACGAAAAACATTAAAGAGAAAAGAAACTCATGAACATTATCGGAGGCATCAAATTCGTCCTCTAGATTGAGCATTCGCGAACTGTCAATGTCAACCTTCATTCTATACAACCGTTCAGATGGCGCAACTTCGATATAAGGCAATCCGAAGGCAATAAATATCGTTGCATACTATTTGTAGAAGAATCATGACCATAAAAAACAAAGAACTAAACTACCAAGTAAAAGTGAGATGGTGAAAGCTTCTCTGCTGAGAGTTGTGTTAACCTGATAAACCTCCAATCTTGTGATATTTTGCTAAATTTCACTCATACCAAATTACCAATATAGTGGTTGCTGTACTGATGCCAGAGTCAAAAATCGAAATATCTAAAAGAATAATAATACACATAATAACAGTTTCTAGAAACTTCAGAAATCAGCAAGGATAGGTGAAATTGTCTCAGAGGGTTAGGGTTTCACGGCTTGGCTTGATATTCAAGCTATTGGCTCAAGCTCAAGATCTATTTAGTACTTGACTTAACATTGAAAAACTACTACTTGACTTGAACTTGAGTTGATTTCAAGTCAAGCTCAAGCTATTTGAGCCTGAGCTTGAGCCAAGTAGCTTGAATATTAAGCCAAGCCGTGAATCGCAATTTTTTATGATAGATATCCTGGAGAAGTTCCCTACTGATCAAGTCTGAGCGCTGGTTTAACTATCAATGTTTATTCACAAGGTAGGAAAAAAGCAAGTGCAAATATCACCAATGGCGATATTTCAATGAGTTATATCAATAGTGGACAACGGTTATTCACATTTGACCACTATTGATGACAAAGATGATGATATCAGCCTACAATCCTTAAAGATGGTCTTCTTAAAATATATAGAAAGACATGGTGGTTTGGTTATGAAACCAACAGAAAAAAGACGTGGCAGTGTTTTTGAATTTTTTTTTAATCAGTTGAGTAAATTCACTTTGATTATCGACTCAAAAAAAACTCAATAATATAATAATGAAAATTAAAACTTATGAAAGTATTTTATTTCCATAAATTATTTTGTAAATAGATACTTTTTGGCATTTAGTATTTCCTTCATTTTGTTTATCACTTCTTTATTGATTCCCGATTCCACACTTAGAACTTTTCAAAAGATGTACTCATAATGTTTAAAATCTCCTCCAAAAGAAATTGTTAATGACTATAGCAGGTGATATCTAACCTTTCTAGCAATTATTTCAAGACCCTACTCAACCAATGAAATTTCTGTTCAGAATCTGTCGAAAATATCTATCACTGTATAAAACCAAGTGACGAGCTGCAAAAGCCGTTTATCAACATTTTCGACTCATTTGATTCAGCGTATCACCTATTGAAGTCGAAAGTACGACTTTTTTAAGCAACGACAGGACGGAAATCGAGGATTTTTATTAAGCGAAAACCCTTCATTAATTTAAGTAATTCGTTATACGTATAGACGTATTCGTTAATTAAGAAAGGCGCAATGCCAGCGTCAAGTAGGTGTTCACTATCATCACATTCTTTCTGACAAATGGGCATGCTGGTATATTTTCTACGTTCTGTGCTGTTACTTCATCTCCCCTTTTCAATGCAGCATCATCTTAGAGCTAGGGTTGAGACAAAAGACCAGACTACTCAAGTGTTCGCTTTTTTCCTACGTTGGGGCCCTTATGTATAAATATATATGGTTTCTCCCGTAACGTTTCGTTAGGAATATCGATCGATATGGAAAACTTCGAGAGGAAGCCATCAAATTGTATTTTTTTTATTCCCTTCATATTCACACTTCTTATCTTTGATGGTGTTGTTTTTACTGAATTTTATTAATTCCTTTTCACTTATGACATATGTGAATCCATAGAACATTAAGTTCTCAGAATACAATTGCTTCTTCTTCCTGATATCTAACCTTCTGGGATAATATTTATTTATAATACAAGTGCAGAAGGCATTGGTATTCTTCCACGAGTTCAAAATTCAAAAACGAGCCACGAAGTGGCGAGTTTTGGAATGAACGAGTGGTAGAATGAGCCTTCTGTACGAGTATTATACATTATTTTCTCTAATTCATTGCATTTTCATTGAAATTAATGAAATATTTCCATAAATATAATTTAGTGATTTTTGCATTGAAAAATGTTGGTTGGCAGAACTAATTCCTTTAAGGCAAATTGATGAATTGACAGATAAAGCCGTGGCGGAAAGTTCGGAGTACCAACATAGAATAATAAAATATAACCATGAAAACTGTGCGTTTCTGATATATTCTCGCACGATTTTGTTCTACAAGATGTGGAAGAATGAACGGAATAACCACAGAATTAGAGAAAAATAATATATAAACTTTCAGAAGTTCCAATTAGTTTTACTTCACAAGTAGTAGCAAAATACCAATATGCAGACTATTCCTCAACCGATCAGGTTCTTGGCGAGATCCCGATAGTCCAATATCTTTCTTGTGTAATTCTTGTCCTAATTGACAGTAAGATAAAATGTGTGGTGAGAGCAGAACGAAATCTGAAGTGTTGCCAACACAATTTCTACAAGTGCTCAGTTACGATATCCATCTAAGAATATATATCAAACTTCCGGCCAAAGTGTCTTCTCCAATTAGAGAAGGTCTACAAGTTCCACTTAGGACAAGTGTACAGGAAGATAATAGATAGGTTTATCTCAAGAGGGGCGAAATGTGTCGTGCATAGATATGAACCCGAATTGAACTGTATTGGTACCGTAAGGTCTGGTGGCTTGATAAGAACAATAAGAGGGTTTCGACGATTTCGCTTACCTACTTGAAGCTTTGGGCGAGCTTTTTCATTCCACGTCAAATTCTGGTGAAGATCAATTGAAGTCGTTACATAACCCCACTTTTTAATCATTTCGATATACAAAGGAATATCGTTAGGTGTTATGAAAAGATGAATAAACAATGCCTTAAAATTTGGTTGCTACTATTTCAGTTGATGAATGTCTTCAGAATTCTTCCATTAATCTTTCTGGATTATTCACAGCTATTTTTATTACATACAGAAGCTTTAATCAATTGTGTTAACCGCATTTGTATATCTTAAGACGTCTCAACGTCTGAGTCACTTGGTTTTATTGCGTCAAAATATGGGAAATTTATTGTGACTATCACATGATAGAACTTCCTCATCTACTTTTATTTTATATGATGCAAATGAAGTCACACATATCACATGTTTAGATAATCATTGTCCCTTCAAATTCTCGTCTTATCTTGTTGATGTGGCTATTTTGAATATTGCTATCTTTGTTGTTGATACCGGTTGTGGAGGGAAAAGGTTTTTTTTTGGTAGGTATTTTAAAGTTTCGTCTTCGTTGGGGGTTCTGAGAAATTTTTTATTGTATTGAGAACCAAGTGGAAAGTGGAAAGTAACAACTGAAGAAAAAAGAAATGGGGCACGTGCTTGTTTAAGCAAAATGGTGGAGGTCATTTCAAACATAATTCATGAATATAAATATAAAAATTGACATCTTTGTGCCTATTCCTTCACAATAATATATCTTTCTGATATATTTGGTTTATTTTTGTCTTGGAATATAATTACAAAAATGTCAATTTTTTATATTTATACTGAATATCCTTCATCATGTTGACTCACTGAACCTCTATAATAATTTATGAATACATTTCTACTGAAATTTTGAAAAACATATATTTATTTCGTTACTTTCCTTTCTTTGTTTCTTCTTCTAGTGCTTGTATTCTAACGAAAACTTCATCAAGAAATGAAGAAGGAATTTGGCAAGTTTTCAAAATAATTTTGTCGTATCTACATAAATTGTGGAATTCGGAAGTTTCTGGGAAATTTATTTTAGAAATTCACTATTCTTTTATTCACATAGCAACTTTCAAATCATAATAATTCTTATTCAACATCTAAAATAGCATAGTTTTGCTTTTTTCATACATGTCATATCCATTTCTGATGAAAATAGTCCAAAATTTAAATCTTACTTAGTCAACGTATAAAGAATTGACGAAAAATGAAGTTATGAATATTTCAAAAAAACACAAGAACTGAAATATTTCGGAAAGTGTTAATTTTCGTTTATCAATAAATATGGCTCAATCGACATCAAATGAGTTATACTGACATCTCCTTCAAGATTTACGTCAAATTTGGAAACACCCTGTTAAGTAATCAGGATTAAGCTGTAAGAATTTGTTTAGATGCTTGGCCTCCGAGGTCATCAGGTCTCAATCCACCTGATTCCTGTGCTACCAATATTCATAATTAGAGATGTCGAAGGTTATAGCGTTGGTGGAATCAATATCAGGATGTCTCAATGAAATGTAGCTTTCTTAAGTAAAATCGTAATATTTTTCCTACAAGCGTTCGCAAAGTAGGTAGTAGTTTTCCGCATCCGTTTACTTGCGCAAAGTTAGACTTTTCCGCACATCGTGTCTAAAAAATGATTTTTTTCCTTGCGTCCTATCTTCATTAGTGTCGGAGTTATGAATGCTTGAGTCATGGTTCAAATTCCGCCACGTGATATTCATTACAGGTTTCTTCATACAAATCAAGGTATTCTATGTAATAACAGGAAAGCACGAACGAAGGTGTTAAATTTTTAATGTTTTTATGACAAAAAAATGTAGTTAATTCAAGTAATGAAATCTGTCATACTCCCCAAAATGCTTCGCAAAAAACCACAAGGGAAGTTGACATCCTCTTTGGCTCGTGGCTAAGTGCCACGTCTTGGTTTTTTCCAAGGAGCGGAAACGCAATTCTCCGTTACTATGACTAGGTTAATCGCACGGACAAATTAGTGAACACACCATAGAGCCAATTAACCGGGCTATATCCGGTCGCGTTCGAGAAGTGTGCCCCTAATGGCCGCATCGGCCGAAAAGGGGGCAAAGCCGCCTTCGAAAAAACCGATAATAGCGATTTTGAATCGCCGCGACCGCGCCAACTACGACAATTTCCCAGTCATTTCCGATTTCGTTATTTTCGTTTCCTAGATCCGGTCGACGGCCCACAAAAACATTTTTCCGGATTCTTTTTACGCGCGGGCTGTAAAAAAATCTTCGTGTGCTCCGACGCCACCAGCGAGTTCTACCGGAAGACGCGGTGACGTCACGAGGTGTGATTGTCCGCCGGAGATGGGCTCAATGATTGTTCAGTTTCCGGTTCCGATTGTTACTTTGGTCGTTTCTATCGAAGTATGTGGGATATCGGTGTAGCATGACAAATTGCATATGCAAAGTGAATTTTTTTTCGTGCGAGATTCCGTGGTCGTAGAAAAACGAGATTTTGGTGGTAATTGATGGTTTTAATCTTTGAAGGCTGAATGAAGACGAAAAGTGCAGATTTTGAGGAAAGTGAGTCTGAGACAGAATAACTGCTGAGAATACATAGTGGGCATATCTCACAATTCAAAGCCCATTAATTAACTTCATGAGTATATCTGAAGGAATTATGTCTACCCTGCATTCACTAGTTATTTTTCTAGCAAGTGCGGAAAGTAATACTTTCTCGCACGCAAATACCCTTAGGCGAAAGACGCAAACCGGAGTTCGGATAAGTTTTCACGTGCAAAAAAAGTTCTTTGCGCACGTCTTAGGAAAAACAAATAATCACAGAAAATGGAGTTATTTATTAATAAAAAAAGAACCCTTCCTGGATGACTTATGGAACAGCTTGATGAAGACTGACTTTGCCGAAAAAGACATTTGATATTATGGCTTGATGAAAGAAGGTTAATTTAACACATTGTTTAAATGTGACCGGAAGTGCTGGTCAGCCAGGCCGTGTGCCATTGATCGGAACAAGTGATAGTCCGAGGGAGCAACGTCTGGAGAATACAGTTGTTGTGGTAGGACTTTCGATTTCAACGTTTCCAATAATGTCTTGACCACTTTCACAACATGGGGTCGATCATTGTCATGCTGTAAAATCACTTCATCATATGTCTCGTTATATTGCAGACGTTTGTCTTCCAATGCTCGGCTCAAACGCATTAATTGCGTTCGATAAAGATAGCCTGTGATTATTTCAGTTGGTTCTAACAACTCATAATACACTATGTCGAGCTGGTTCCACGAAATACTGATCATGGCCTTGAAACCGTGAACATTCGATTTGGCCGTCGATTTGGAAGCATGGCCGGGATATTCCCATGATTTTTTACGCTTGGGATTATCGTAATGAACCAAATTTTTTGTCTCCAGTCACAATGCGATGCAGAAATCTTTTCTGTCTTTGCCTTGTAAGCAAATTCTGTTTTTTTTTAATGGCCTCAAATAAAGAAAAATGTCAATGGCACATGACAAAACTGCATGTAAATATTGAAAGATTTCCTGAATAGCAAATGTTTCAATGAAATCATGTCATATAAATCTGCAATTTTTACTAGCCATTTCCATAACACATACTTCAGAAGCTAGGTACCTATCAATGTTTATATATACAGTTTGGAATTTGTATTACATTTCACTGAAATAAAACTGCTCAAGTTGGTTCGAAATATGTATACAATACGGTTTTACGTGTAACATTTGGATCTTCATTTTACGGCTGTTTTATAACCCTTACAGCTATAGCACAGATGCTGACATCCACTGTCAACAGATCCAAGAAATATTCTAGCATCCTTTCCACAGCAAAGACGTAGACAGGACCAATCTGAAGATTTCCTACGTGATAATATGATTGAAGCAATAAAGCAAGCAATCAATTTTAAAGGCTCGTTCTATGGAAAGTGCGAAAAGGCAATAATTCGGCAATCATTTTTATTCTTGAAACAATTTCATCTGAGTTTGCAAGTTATATTACGATGATGTTATAAAGAAACCAAATGTCAAGTAAGCCGTATATCTGAGAAGCTATCTTTTTTTTATTGAGGCGAGGTGTGTGTTTTTATTAGCCTGTTTATAATCTGACTCGGGGAAGGAATGACTTTTAAAAAGAAACGCCTTAGAGCGTTTTCATGTTTATTATATTTCTTGCGGTTATAGCCCTTGTAGCCATTTAGGATTTATGTCGAGTGACATAATGTAAAAGTTTTATAGATAATTCATATGAAGTGGGAAACGAAACATAACCATAAGAGAGGCGATTCAAGAATGATGGAGGAGTTTATTTTTCTTCAGATTTTTCCGCGTGTTTTCTTTTGGCTCGACCGAATAGATTTTTTACTATCACGTATGATTTTGCTCCTGAGAATAAGGTTGCTACTTTTAATCTTGTTTGTTCAACTATCAAATCAAGATCATAATAGTTATTTATGCAACAAGTGCAAAAAGTGAATGTTTATTGCACACGACGTGAAATTGTCTGACGAGGCCGTTAGGCCTCGTTGGACAACACGTCGAGTGCAATAAACAATTTTTGCACGAGTTGCATTCAACATTTTTTCTACGTTCATGCAAAAAGCAAAAAATGATTTATTGAGGTGCGGCACTAGGTGTAGGAAAATGAAAAGCGCAACTTGAATACTTTATTATTAATATCGATTTGCATTGAAACAGGAACTAATGCGTTACGAACAATTTAACTCAAACTTTATTTTTACCCTCAATGTTGAAAGTGAATGAACAATTGGTGCAATTTTCAATATGAATATTTCGTAGTGAAGTACTTTTTAAATCCACTTCTTGATTTGTTACTGCTGTAAACGTACTAGTACTTGGTAACTGTACATCGTTATTTCCTTCAGGCTGAAATATTTGTTTGTCATGATGACAGCACTTTGAAATAGAATGACAGATGAGTGCAATAAAAACTTTATTGCACTAGTGCAATAAAGAACTTCTTTTTCCACTAAATATAGTTCAATAAAGTTTTGCTTTTTGCATGAATGTAGAAAAATATACGTATCTACAACCTAATTTTAAAATTTTCAATCAAGTGCGGAGTCCTTCCGGTGAGATTTCCTCTGTAGGGGTGAACCGTGAACGCGGTTTTCTATCAGGAAAAGATAGCATAAATCACCCCTACACACATGAAGATATGCAAATGCTGCAGTAGACTTGAATGTGTGGAGGGTTGCGGAAGGAAGGAAACCCTATCCTTTGTTTCTAAAAGACATGGTGGTTTAAGAGGTAGCCGGGAACTTAGGATATCTCACGGCGATCATCTCCTCTTTAGCCCTTCCGTTAGTGTTGATACAACCCCATGCAAGACAGGGGGGGACAAACTGCTAATGAATTTCGCCTTTCTGAAAATAACCATTATGATAGAAATCTGACCTACGCAAAGGTATGGGTACAATAAGCAGAAGCCTCTACTTCTGTATATTCTGGAATTTTAGTGATATAGTAAATGGTATAGACTAAAGAAGAAACCTAAAAGTATATTCATTTGGAGCCTCAAGATATTTAACTGAAAAAAAAAAAAAAAGTTGAAAATCCAGATTTCTTTCAATTTATTTCAAAGGCCATGTTTTTGTAAATATGTATTCAAATACGCAATTTTTACATATCTTCAACATGGTTAGATTACGTTGTCGAATTGTGATATATTTTCAAATCCACAATTTTACTATATCGTTATGAATGTATATTATATTGAATGAAATATATTTATTTGAGTGATTCTTGATTAAATATGCAAATTTGAATATTTGGAATCCGATATTTTTCCTAATTGTACAATTGAAAATGAGCAGAATGTTTACTATTTTCTGTATCTATCTGCTGAAATCCAAGGTTTGGCAACTTTTGCTCTCCTAGTGTCCTTGGTTGTTTCACGTCGTTTGGCACGCTTGAAGTTTGTTTTCTGAATTTTTGATATATTTAGGTATTCATCTCAATATATTTTGAGTTGATATGAAACGTTGATTCACTATGGGGCATAAGAAGTGCGTTCTTTGTGGACTCGCGAATTGAGTGAAATATCGTATCACTGATATGTTTTCATTTCCGCGCGCTTCATGTCAAATTTGACAAAATTTGCTTACTGAAAATGACATATGCTCCCTCTGTCTATGTTTATCACTCTGAGCCTAGTCAAATCTGTTGTTACGGAAATATTGAATAATGTATTTCGATATCCTTCTCAAATTTTCTATGGTTCTCGTGAGAAAATTCACTAGAAAATCTGCATCAAACTTAAAATTATTTATAGGTTTACAATTTACGTCAAAATTTTTACTTGAACATATCTGCTGTCACTAAAATTTTCATATATAGCTTGAAATCATTATTACACATCTGAAAGCAACTGAAGGATTTTTATTCGATTTTTGAATTCTACACTTTTGAAAACGTGAATTGTTGATATGATAGGTTTTTTCTAATGATTTCAAATGCTTAATATTAGAAATAATAAACCAAATGGTCCAAAAAACTATAACAAACCCTCATCAAATATGAAATTAATGAATTTTGGATATTATTCTATTGTATCGTTTATTGGGTTTTTTATTGAATTTATTGAATTTCCATTAATTTGACAATTGATAACATTATCTTCCTTATACTTGGAAATATAATTCTAAATTTCAATAGTTTAGAATTCAGAAATCAAAGATAATGAATTGTACTCAATTATTTAAAGCTATATTGATATAATATTGTCTACTCTCAATTTGATTTTGTGTCAATGGTTATAGCTGTCGAGACACGTTAAATTAAATAAATAAATAAAGAATTAATTATACAAAAAGTGTAGGTACAATGAATTATTTACTTGAAAACATGGTTTGATAATAAGTTGGAATAATATTATCACCTATTAGTGTTATGGCCTAGTGTATAAATATTAATATAATAAGTATTCACCTACATATGTTATTCATAAGTGAAGATATTCGATATTCGAGACAGATGAATATTGTGAAGAATTTGCAGTGTTTTAAAATTTTAGGGTCAGCTTCCTCCATTCCATCGCTCAGAACCAAAACAGGATTCATTGAATCTCAGCAACGCTGCTCTTTTTAATTAGATAATATTCGACGCTATTAGATTAATAGATTATAATTTCTCATCAGGCAAAGCAAGAATAGGAAGGAGTTGTGATTGAACATCCTGTCTAATCCGTATGAGAAAGGAAGAAATCAAAGTAAACCCTTGCTGAGAAAATTCTACAAAGGAAGTATCTAATGAGGAAGCTTGTAAGAGTAAAGGGAGAATATGTGAAAGCAGTGGTGTACTGCATGCATCGCTTCAGAACGTGGGTGGAAATAAATACTATATTTTTAATCACTAAATACAAAACTAAAATCTAAATCACGAATTGACTTATTCATTTTGAAGATAACAGAAAACTTTTGGGTATTATGAATCGGACCTAGAATAATTCAAATTTTTCAATTTCTATATACCTACGTACAGCATTTTTACTAATAATATGTGTGAATTATTCACAATCACTTAATCATTAGACTATTCTTCGGTAAATTTTTTGTAGTAAATCGTAAATTTGGAAATTATTGAAACTATTGAAATTATTGGGATTATTATTTAGAAAGAAAATATGTTAAATTCAAAATGAGCGGTCGACACTTGTGTAAACTGATCTTATCTTGGAAGCAGGATATATTCTTTATCGATTATTGCTTTTCTTAGTTACCGTCTCAAGACGTTTCAACACCACGTTGGTGAAATCGATATATTTTTCACGGATAAGAAAGAATAAACTAAATATTGGCTTATCTGAGTTCGATACATGCGAAGGACCGTTTTGGTCGTTCTCAGATGACACAGCAAAAAGTTCGTTAGGCAAAATCGAAGTATGTATCTTGCTGAGACTGCATAAAAATCTAGTTTGAACTGAGGTTGAAGGTCTGTTGACGAAAAATGAAGAAGGATAAAAAATCTTTGAACCAATGATCTAATTGGCATGGTATCTTGGGCAATTGTTGGGGCGGTCTTAGATAAGTACGATGTTGCGATTTTGTTGAGGTTGAAGGAAGAAGTCAGTATCGCTTAGGGTCTCTTATTGAGAAGGGTTGAGAATTCGAACGTCGGTCGCGAAACAATTTCTTTTCAAGATCAGAGTAATATTTAATGAGGATAAGTTAAATAGATGGTAAATTGGTATATGAATGAGTTTTCGAGATTTTAAGTATTCAAGAGAAGGGATTGTTTTGGCTCTGAGAAAGGAAGAATTAGAAATTTCGTGGATACTGTTATTTTGGATTTATTTTTTTATTATATTTCAGTTGAAAATTTCAATTGACTTTCATTGACCCAGAAAATAAGTCCTGTCCCTAGAGAAAGAAAGTCAACTTAAAAGACCTGTCCATTGAAGCGACGGGCCGGACTCACAAATAACATCTTTGTGAATTTACATAATTATTAATTCTCCGAGACCTCAGGAAAGCCGCTCTTCCAGGGGTTAAAAGAACATCTCAACCGGAGATAACTGAACGTTGGTCAACATTCTCTGACCAACCCGTTCATGACATTTTAGGAATTGATTTTATATTCAATGCGAAAAAATGACAAATGATGCTTGAAGTCCGAGTGAGTATAAAGTATTATTCAATAAAATCATTAAATTTATTTCAATTCATTATGCAAATACCGGCAAATTCGCACATTCCAACTTGTCATTATGCACAAGCCGATGTAAGTGACATAAAACAGGGAAATACAAGTGTTCTAGATGAAAGTAATAGCAAATCGAAAAGGCTCATGAAACATTGAATTAAATGAGCCACTCGATAAAGTGCCGTTTGAGCATTTTTCGATAAAAAATCATGCTCGTTTATGAAACAGATTGATTGTCGAGTACACTCAAACTAATTAATTTTATACACACTATCACAAATACGATTTGTCAACTCGTTTGATTATCCAAATTGCTTTTGTTGCTCTTTATGTGAAAAATAATCGGTTGCCTAGACACCTGGTCGAATATCAACTCTATAATGGTCGTAAGGAAGCTAGGAAGTTATTACTTCATCACAAATTGAATCGTGAAAGTTAACTTTGTAATATGAGCTAGTTCCCGGACATCTTTAACGTATAAAACTACGTGAAAATAAATCGGTTGTTTCGGACTATTATTTCAGACCCATTATAAATCACTTAAACTACAATAAGTATCGGAACTTACCCAATTGCGCAATTTGTTGTTTCAACCCCCTTCTGGACATATATTATTCATTTCGGAAAAGGAAATTCTATACGTCACGACGTTTACTTGATTTTCAGTGATTTCGATAGAATTTTTCATGGAAATGGTACCTCGAAAAGCAGGACAACGGAAAATTATAATAATTTAGGTATAATGATTCAAAATGAGTGTTATCCATTTTTCTTGAAAAGTGCCCGTCGTTGGAAATAGCACCCCAAATATATAGGGTATATCGGGTGAGCTTGATGGAGTGGAATCAAAACATATTTCTGGCGTTTCTCCAAACTTCTAACACCCCCTCGTGAATGAATGTTTCATAATAACTCAAAACATACTGAAAAAAATAACTAGAAGTATTTAAAATCAGGTAAAATGCAGGATGTGTGCAAGATTAACGAATTAAAATTCGTAAAAAAAACTCGACTACTCCGATTCGAAGAATTTTTTTAATCGAAAGAAAGCTGAATAGAAATTAGCATAGAGTAATAAACATAGATAGAGGGAGTATATGCAATTTTTACATGTCCCAAACATGTTTAGATTACGTTGTCGGATTGTGATATATGTTCAAATATACAATTTAACTATATCGTTATGAATGTATGTTATATTGAATGAAATATGTTTATTTGAGTGATTACCGATTAAATATGCAAATTCGAATATTTGAAATCCGATATTTTTTCTAATAGTCGAATTCATAATAAGCAAAATATTTATTATTTTCTGTATCTACCTGCTTAAATCCAAGTTTTGGCAACTTTTGCTCTTCCAGTTTCATCGGTAGTTTCACGTCGTTTGACGCGCTTGAAGTTTGTTTTCTGAATTTCTGATAAATTTAGGTATTTATTTCAATATATTCTGAGTTAATATGGAACGTTGATCTACTATGGGACATAAGAAGTTCATTCTTTGTGGAGAAACTTGTGAATTGAATGAAATATCGTATCACTGATATGTTTCCATTTCCGCGTCAAATTTAATACTTCATGTTGGGGACAAAAATCTCTTACTGAAAATGACAAATACTCTCCTCTATCTAGATTTATTATTCTTAGGAAATTAGTATTACAACATATTCATACAAAGGTTTGCAAAACCCCTACTGCGTCAGTTTTTTTATGGAAAATTTCTATAGGAAATATTCAGCTGGTCTTTTTTGTAAGCCACCCTATCTATTATCTACCGATTATTTTGGAAATGACTTTCAATTGATGTATCATTTGCTCGATCATATGAATGTTTATACTCAACTGACATAGACTCTGAAATCATTAAAAACAGTAGCTGAAAAGCTGAAACTCAAATGCAAGTTATAGTAAAAACTACTACTTATTTTTAAAAACATCATTAATTCGAAACTAAATGTTGGTCGTAAGATGTAAAACACTTTTTGATTTTCTTGATTCTGTGCAGTCAATTTTTGTTCAATATTTAAACTTTCAAAATTTCAGAGGATGTATAGGTAAAGATTTTTTTTGTTACCCATTCCAAAGCTTCAAAATAAACTCGAAGCAACTCCCCTGCACCTGAAAACCAGAATTCCCATAATGTCAGGAAGGAACGACTTACTAATTACCACTTCCTCATTTAATGGTCAGCCTAATTAAATCGTGCAATATTTTCGGTAGAACGAAAATAGAACAATTGAAGAAACCTTGTGAGAGCGTTCCGCATGGGAGCTTTACAGATGTGTAATATGAACTAAAACTTAAATGCTCCTTCCGTTTTCTTAATGTCGATAGCGGATGTATCTAGTTAACTGTTAAGTGTGAAAACACAACGCGAAGTTGTTGAGCTAATTTGAGTCGAATTAATGATGCTAATATATTGTTCTGTCGCGCGATTCGTCTTGTCTATGTTCCACATAAACGATGTAAACAGTTGAAAAAAATTCGGGTGATTTATATATCAATGATTATTTTTCTCTTGGAATCATTTTTGAGAAGTGAGAATAAAAACCATTTCAGGAGTGTATTTTCTTTCATGCGATTCTTATGCTCATAAAAAGCAGCACCACTTTCCATTCATTACTTTTTACCATGATTTTAATATCTTAGAAAAGAAGCAACGCACAAATCCATACCTCACAGGTATGACTGTAAAACACAAATATAAGAAAAAACATTCAAAATTGTATGAATCTGATCATCGATAAGGATTTAGCTAGAATATCTACAGAGTTTTTCAGTAAGAGGTTTCATGTTGAATAGCCTGCTACCTAGACAGCTGTCACTTTTGAAGCTTTGATCTTTCGACATTCAAGAAGTAAAATTACGCCATTACTAAAAATGGAACGATACACGCTTCAACAACGTATTGAAATAGTTAAAATTAACTACAAAAATGGTGTCAACTTAGCAATCGCAAAACTTAAGCCCCTTTGGGTAGTCTTGAAGCACTTTTCGGGCAGTAATAGTGACAATGGTGGAAAAATTTGAGCTGTTGGGACAAGTTGGTCATGTGAAGAACCGGAACCGTGTGCGTCACTCAAGGACAACCCGGAAGATTTCTGTTAGAGCTCGTTATGTTGTCGAAAACCCTGGTTTGTCAATTACTTTCCAAAATGGCCAAGGATTTTTTATCAACGCCAGCATCTTCAGCTCCTGTTGAAATACAATTTTCCAAAGCTGCTCTTATACAGTTACAAAAACCCGCAATAGGTTAGGCAACAAATTCATAAAATGCCTCATGTGCCTTAGATCCTGGATGGAGAATTATGAAATCAAACAAAGCCTGGAGGTTTCACAATATTAAGAAACATTATTTTTTATTTTGTTATGAAAATAAGTGAGTTAATTTATGATTGTATTTCAAAGAAGTTGATAATTTCGGTTCTTTTATACAATAATTTAAGTAAATAAAAGTGTTTTTTTGCAAGGTTCCTTCTCATTTCATAATTTCATTATTGATGTGACACTACACAATAAAACTGCTGAAAATCAAGTAGCTTGATATGATTCAATTACTTGATAAATAAATACTCGACTTGAGATTGAAAAACTACTACTTGACTTGAGCTTGACTTGAAACCAAGTAGTTTGATAATCAAGCTAAGCCGTGAATCCCTACATACTGTCATTTCTTGAAATTGTTATTGATTTTCACGTATAATATTATATTATTTGTATGATATACTTACAAATAAGATAAATAAAGAGTGGTATCATCGAAATAAACCATACTTCAAGGAATTTTTCACCGTCGTAAACAATGATAGAATATTCAAAATTGAAGCGACATTTCCAGATCCGCAATATTCTGGGGATACGATCTTATCGTGATTTTCGCGGCGTAGCATTCAGATGATCTCTAGAAAGGACTTGAAGTAGATGTGATTAAAAGTCTCCACAAGACGCTAAATACATCAGGCGGGACTCAGTCGATCAATCCGTTCTTCTCAGCCCCATCCAGCAGGTCTCGTTAGTTCGACAACTGTTCCGCCCTTTTTGTTTTTTCTGCGACGAAGCGGGAGATGAAGAAATCACATTTTCCACTCGAGATCCTTTGCCCTCTCCTTGCGTATTCCCTAAGAACACTCACAACCCTTCCTTTGCAATCTTTGATATGGAATGCGAAAGAATTTTCCGTAGCGTTGGTTCTTGATGAAATCGAACACACAAAGGCTTCGTACGCGCGCTAGGAGTTTATCGAGAAATCCCGTTCTTTTTTTTCATGATAGTTTCCATATCATAGGGGTCTTCGGTCTTACTCCGTATTCTTGAAAGCGACGAAGAGAAAATTTATTTACAAACTTGCATATTCATTCATGTTGCTGCGGAAAATGGGGACAAATAATGAATATGAAGATCTACAACAGCTATACAATAAAAATCGCTCTTCGAAGGAATCAACAGTTCTATAGAACCATAGAGTAATAAACATATATAGAGGAAGTATATGCAATTTGTCCCCAACATGGTTAAATAACGTTATCGGATTGTGATATATTATCAAATCATTTTACTATATCATCATTAATGTATATTATATTGAATGAAATATATGTATTCGAGTGATTCCCGATTTAATATAGCAATTTGAATATTTGGAATCCGATATTTTCCTAATTTTTGAATTTATAATGAGCAAAATATTCATTATTTTCTGTATCTACCTGCTGAAATACAAGGTTTGGTAACTTTTGGTCTCCTAGTGTCATTGGTTGTTTCATTTCGTTTGGCGCACTTGAAGTTTGTTTTCTGAATTTTTGGTATATTAAGGTATTCATTTATTCTCTTCTACTCTAATATATTTTCAGTTAATATGAAACGTTAATTCACTTTGGGACATAGGAAGTGCGCTCCTTATTTTTTTTACAAGGATTAACATATAAAAGAACTCAATATTGAAAAATAAATCGTTGAACGTAACTATTTACTTGAATTCAACTGACAAAGAAAGCATTTTAAAATTACTTTTCAAATCATTCATTCTGGATTATTTTTTTTCAAATAATGTTTATTATTTGCGCCATATATAATTCAATATGCTAGGGTTCAATATGCCCATTTGATTATTTTATAGTGGAACAATCTGAATTCATATGTGAAAACCATAATGTTACATATTATATTATAACTACATATTTATAATCATCGTATAGTAATAATATATGTTTGAATTCCATAAAATGTACACACAGGAATTTTTTCATTCGATTTCTGGATTGAATACATTCCAAAACGTAAGCTGAAGAGTTCAATATTCTGAAGATTTTTCTAAATACCAAACCAATATTATTATCATCAAGAATCTTTCTGGTAAAACAGTGAAAATACAACATATGAAACCACAAGACTTGTACTTAATTTATGGAGACATTGGACTCAATATGCCCAACCAAATTCAAAAGCACAATTTTAGAAAACATTTCGACAAATTAAGAAAATCAGTTGCCGATAATTACTGATTTCATATAAAATTCTACTCAAAACTTGAAATCTAACACATCCAGAGCAGAATAAAATATTCTTCAACGAGAAAAATATGGTAAAAATGGGTGAAATATGAAACAAAAAATCACGAAGCGATTCCAATGAATGAAAATTGTAAAAATTCAGAAGAAATGAATGTAACTTTCGAAATGATCACAATATAGCAGGAGGCAAAACACCAAAACGATTATATCACGTCGTAAAGTAGTATATTCTCTTATCAATACGCCTTAACTTTGGAAAATTTACGGATTGTATTGGTTCATCAGAACATGAATTGTATAATCGACACAATATGGCCCTTCAGATTTTGAAAACACAATATTAGAAAATTTTAATAACCGGTAAAGCTTTTACCTGATAAGTGAAAAATTAAGAGCATTGGTTAATGATTTCAAATAACTTTTCGAGAACATCTAGAGGAGTATATTTTATCCAAAGCCACTTGGAGGAAGCCAGAATACATGATTTTTTCGATGATACAAGGGTTGTCCACGTTTCCAGAAATTTCTTTGGGACCAGTGAATTTATTTCCTGACAATACTTTGAAATAAACCCCGGTATTTAGCGGATCGCGGCATAACTTCAAAGGGACATCTGGCCAAGCGTTTTTATGGACTAGTTCAAGTGATTTTGGATTTACTATATGATATTTATTCGACGAAAAATAATGAAAAGGGGGAGATATGAAATAATAAATCACGAAACAATTATTTCAAAAAATGAAAAATACAAAATTCAAAATAAAAATAAAATAACTCAATTCGATAATGAACCAAACGATCCTTTGCAAGGACTTCGAATAAATTCTGTCAAAAAATAAAACTAGCCGAACTAAATCGCGAACGCATCGTTCAAACTCACGCGCCACCCATGAAAACATCCCAGAGGGACAGAATGGCAACGAAACAAAAGCTGCGGGGGAAAGAAAAACACTGCTGCAGATGACTGCATTCTTAAGATGCATGCTACGCCGACGACTTGAGATTTCCGACCATTGATTCAGGGGTTCGCGGCAGGGAAAACGTAAGATCAATACACAAACTGCAGAAGCTCGTGGTGTGGTAGTCCTGAAAATAAACGTGGGGAAGGTTAGGGTGCCTACCGTCCATCCCCCGCCCGCACCTACCCCATTCTTTCCTCCCGATGTTGCTTTTCTTTGCCGATTTCCTACGATCTGCCCTGCTAGCAGTTCCTCTGTCCATTAGGAATGAATGGAAAACGCGGTTAAAAGGGTGGGGGGTGGAAGGATTATCAACCTGGATATGGCGACTGACAAAGGGGATTTGCTGGTGTTCCTCAGGGGTCGGGAACTGATTATTTTCCTCGAGATATTGAATGATCTCGAGATCTGAAGAACTACTGAAATGTCTGAAAGATTAAATGAATCCACTAAAGTTTTCGCTTTCATTCGATTTCAAAATCGAAAATCAATATAACTACATAAAAAAATGTAAGTTAGGAAAACCGCTCAGAGAAATTGTGGCTGAATTTTTTTATATACATACATAGATAGGTATTAATAATGAATGACAATAATTTCACGAGATTCAGACTATTTTTCAATTCCGGGAAAAGTACCTCCTCGAGCGGGACTCGAACCCACAACCTCCGACTAACTAGTTCGATTCTCAAACCACTAAGCCACCGTGGAAGCTGAAGATTCTCCGCAATGAGTAATCCCAGAATCGAGTGTTAATAACAATCGATTCTGGGATTAGTGGTCAATTTCATTTATTAACACACAGACCTCAAACCATTATTCAATTAATAATAAAGTTTCCAGTGCGGCATCTGAATCAGATTCAAATGAAGAAAACGAATCTATTCATTTTAACACAAGCACGCAAGTAAACGAATTGAACTGATTTACAGCCCTTGGTATTCAATACAAAGAATATTGAAACTGAACATCCAATATGGTTTCAGTTCATTTCAAATATACAAGGTGTTTCACGTGCGCGGGTCATTGGATTTTGTAGCTTATCCTTTGAGCAATATTGAAAAGTGACCCATAAAAATAATAGTATTTTTCACGAGCTATACAAATATGTTGTAGGAAAAACTATCGAACCAAGGCATAGAAAGTTATTGAGAAAAAACCGTTTTTCAAAAAAAGTCTAGAGACTGTTTCTCACCAATTGTTCCTTCATTTGAATTTAACAAATTCATTTGGCTAAAAAACTAATGAATCTTATCGGATAACCTCCGTATTCCCCTGATATTGCTCCGGGCGATATTTATTAATTTCAAGATTAAAATCATCACTGCAGGACATCGTACGTAGGCAATATCAGGGAGAAAATACAATTTGAAAATGTTTTGATGATTGAATGATTAATTGGCGCAACTGCATTATTTCTTAATGGTCCAACTGAGAAGGCGTTATAATAAATTTGGGAGAATATTACGTATTGTATTTTGTGTTTAATTATCTAATATCCATTTTTTCTTGGCGTAGCATAAGTATTATGGGTAATTCCAATAAGGTCAACAATATTCTAATCCTTGCCTGACTATAATTAACTCCCAAACACTATCAGAATTCGTCACTAAACACTAGATTGAGTGTAGACTTTGCACTGACCTAGTTGGCGACTTCAATGTCACTATATGAGAGATAACACGAGTAGGATATGAAAAGATTCCAGAGCCATCAGGTCTCAAGTAAAAGGCAGGATTCTTCTTGATTCTGCAGTGACATACTTCTTTTTTGCTCTCCTCCAAAACATAGCTAACAGCCAATTTTTACGTCGTAGTAGTTTCATTGAGAGACGTCATGTTAATCGACTCATTTACCTTCGAGTCTACCTAAGGAAGAGGAAGCTTTGTGATCAATTTCAGGATGAGAAAATGTTTAGCCTTAGATTTCGAAATTTCCGTTTGAAAAACGAGTTGCATACCATTTTGAACAAGTTTGGTTTCGTCCCTGTCTGTCAGTATGTGTCTGCAAACACTTGTAACAACTTTAAGATTACAATTCTTATTAGATTTTGACGGGATTTTGTATGAGTATCTCCAATTTCTAATAAACAATGCCCCTGTTCATGCACAAACGTGAAATTCAATATTTTGCGTTCTACTAATTAGATTATCATAAAATTTAGTTTAGGCGTATGGACCAGGCATATAAGTATTTTCATAGAAATATAAAGGAGTTGGATCTATTGTACGCATTGTGTACTCAAAAAACTCCCAAACTCGATTCCTCAAAAGCATGATTACTGGATTGTTTCTTTGAGCTATGTTTGTTGTTATGTAAATATTTTTTCTTTTCTTCTAATTCCTGTTTACCTTTATTTTTATTGAGTTAAATTCAATTGTACTATTTTTAATTGTTATTATTAGCATTATTTTTATTGAATAGCAAGGTAAAAAATTTCAATTAAGGCCGATTGTATATATATTCCACCTATGAAAAATGTATATTAAAAGTGAATGAAATATTGCAACTAAACATAACTAGAAGCTCTTATCTTAATGGCACTAATACCTATCCCATATCCCTCAAAAGAACACAGACGACAATAGCGTAAAAGGGTAGCAAAGTCCTAATTAATTCACAAAAAACTGATTTGCGCCGAATTAACCGCAACTATTTCAATATCCCTAATCTCCCATTTACGTAAAACCCCCGGTTATTTAATCCTTCCATTCGAGATGAGCTTTTGTAATCTTATTTCCTTGTCCCATATCTGCGGCTAATGACGAAAAGACAAAAGCGGTCGACTTACTCGCATGGCTGGCACATGCTTTCGCATGGACCCATCTGCCAGACGAGGACGTCGATCGAGACGAGGCTGATGGCTGAAAAGTACCTATATTTGCTACACACCGGGGATTAAAGCCCTTAGGTTATCGATTTCCGGAATTATTAACTAGTCATTCTACTTGGGACACAAGTGCGGAAACAATCGGTTTTTTTATTGTCTGCTCTAGACGCTCGGAAACGCGGTTGACATGGTATGTTTTCTTTCCGTATTCAATTAAGGTCAGAACGGAGCACTTGCGATTGAATTCTACACCCAACTATACTGATTTATACGATTGCGTTTTGTTGGTTTGGAATGAAGGGAATTCAGTCTGATGCATCAGTGATGGAACCTAATGGAAATAGAATTTTTATTTTCTTACGAAAATTTCAAGTTTCTGACGGTAACATTCGATTTCAATAGGCTCGATAAGAGATTTCGAAATTCCCTCCTGTAATTTAGTAATATTCCTACTATTTCCGGAAAAATATTATTGCGTCAACAAAATCAAGTTTTAAGTGAGATAATAGCACCTTTTCGAGACTAGCTTTTCATTGTTTATTTTTTATCAACGCTGATTGAATGAAGTCAAATTTATCACTAACCGACGAGTAAACGGCAAACAACAATTCAATAGTGCAAAAATCAATAAAAAGCCAGCAGTAAAAAAAAAATTCAAAGCGACTCAAGTCAGCAGTAATAAAAAAAAATTCAAAGCGACTCAAGGTAAGGTTACCTTTATCAAAGACATAAAATAGAATATTATATCTGAGGCTTATACTCAAAAATAACGTAATTTGATCTGATTGGTGGTGAGATAATATGGCTGATTGCTGTATTTTATACTTTCAGTTCATTGAAACTATTATTAATCTCAATGTTTTTTTCCGACCATTAATGCTTTAATTTTTAATACCCTCATCCAGCTTATTATAAGGTTTCTTTGTACATAAATTATTCTCAATAAAAAAGGGATGAAACCTCTTTGATAGTTATCAGAAGTCTAATATCTATCGAATATCAAATAAGATACAATAGGTATCTTTTTTCACAACAGAAATAATAACGCAATAAAAGGCATATATTTATTATTAAAAGAATAGAATCTTACAACATATTTTGTGTGTTATTTGTGTGGAATGTAACAGACTTGTAGAAAATATTTGTTTTTATGATGCAACTTTAAGAAGCTTATGACCAGTTGCACCATTTGCCTAAACATTGATTAAAATTTAAACATTGATTACTTTCTGATTTCACTTAAGAAATCAGTATGTAATCAATGTTTAAATTTTTAATTTTAATTTTAAACATTGATTACTTTCTGATTTCTCTTAAGAAATCAGAATGTGATCAATGTTTAAATATTTATATTGATACAGAAAATAATGAATATTTTGCTTATTATAAATTCGGCAATTAAGAAGAATATCGGATTCCAAATATTCAAATTTGCAAATTTATTCACTCAAATGAATATATTCAATTCTAAATAATATACATTCATAATAAAAGAGTAAAATAGTGGATTTGAAAATATATCACAATCCGACAACGTTACTGCAAATCTTTCTAACAATCTTAATTTCTCTATTTTCTATCAGAATTCAATGATATACCTACCGCATAAAGGTCTAGTAGAAATGCTATAAAAATATTGAAACATTGAATATCGATTTGGTGTCCACAACGTGTTTGTTTACCTTCAATCGGCCATTTTCCAAAATTGTGCAACACTATACCTGCCAGTAGATATTCTGTGATTCGCGAGCAGAAAGAAAAACCGTGTGAAACGAAACAAAGTAAATAAACGAAACGGTAGACGCAGTGGCAAGACCCGAAATTGAAACAGATTGAACGTGTCGACAAAAAAAAGGTTTGTGTTTCGTAAACTGAAACGGCCGATCCATTAATTCATTAAGCAGCGAAAATGATCAAAACTAATTTTCAGATGAGAAACGCGTACGTACTAATTAGAAATAGAATGTACAGCCACGAGCGAAAAGAGCATTCAGCTGGCGAGCAGCTCTTTTTTTTGATAAAAAACTAGCCAAGGGTCAGTATACATCCGCGAACATGGAAAAAAGTTTAGTTCTTTTAGGCGCTCCATGTGTTCCCTAACTGGGATATATTGATTTTTTAAATTCCCGTTAAAGAAGCTCAACTCGTTGAAAGTTCGCCTTCAGTCCCTATGCAGGTCCTTCCGCATCATGGTTTCGATTCATTTACACTGAATATTCAGAGTAACCGGAGTTCACTTGATCCGTTGGAAACGTCAGTTCGAGTACAGGGTCTAATAAAAACATCGGACTGTATACATTTTTTCGAGGAGTTTTTAACGTTATTTGAAATATGTCATATGTCTTCCAATTTTACAATTTTTATAATTCTTACATTTTCAAGGAAAAAGCAACAAATTATTTCTTTTACAGATATATTTCAGATTTTATTATCTCTTTTTCTTACTCATTTCCATCAATAATCCATATCGAAATCCCGAATACCTTTCGATGAATTAATTATCCTTTGTAATTATCAAATAATAACTTAGGTACCAATTTTTAAACTGTATTTCTCTTTAGAAAGTCTTCACAAATAAATAAATGTTCATTTGAACGTTCAGCTATATGCATGATTTATGAAAATCCCCTTATGAAGTTTATTTATTGAAACTTGAAAGTGGAGCATAGACCGTTTAGACGAATTCTATAGAGACACGTATTGATTCCATAATAAAATACCACGGAAAATCTAGAGAAAAATCGAGGAGAGAATAACTATAACAATTATTTTTTTATTGATCCTTTGGGACACAATGTAAGTATGAAATTATTCTAGAGAAATCCAAAGAGCTCTTGAATGTTACAAGTATTGCAAGTGATGGAATAAATTATTTGCTGAGAATACAACGCCTTCAAATATTGATGATGGTAATAATACTAAATATATCAATACCAAAAACTTAATATATAAACGATTCTAAAAATTTTATTAACTAACCGAAACGCCCCCACATAATATGCTGACATGACAACAAACATGGTCTAATAACAATGTAACAAAACATCATCCAAAATCGGTTATATACAGTTATATTCCCCCTGATGAAACATATTGCATACTTAGGAACCACATCATCTTTTGATAGAGACCACAAAAAAATCAAACAATGATTACCTTTAAGGATGTGCAAAAAAACCGGCCTCATCCACTTAAAGAGCCCACCTAAAAAACCTGAGAACGTGTTAACATATCCGGAAACAAACATTAGACATCCTTTCCGATAAAAGGTTCTGCTACAAAGCCACCCTATCACGCCTGAATGACTGAGTGCATCATCCAAGATGCCGACTCATCCTAGAATTGTTTTCTTTTGATGAAATGTGCATGATAAGGCGTTTTTCTGTTCCGCCTTTCCATTTTCTTAAGACATGTGTGCTAATTCTTCATTTTGAGGCGATACCAATGTTCCAGTTGGGGAGAATCGAAGAAAAGATCGGAGGAAGTTAATTAATGGAATTTTGGTGATGGGGTGAATGATACCACACATTAACATTGACAATTCATCAAGAATTCAAATCGAGATGGGTATTGGTAAGCATAAATGTCATCTTCATTTTATAATTCGAATTCAACTTTTGTATATTGATGATTGGTTCCTACTCCTTTGAGTTTTCCTTACAAGCAATGAAATTTTATAAACGATTAAATCTCGAAAAACGATTATGTCATAGAGAACGATGAGGCTAAATCTTTACATCATGGTAAAGGTAGTTTCATGAAGATGGACTTTGTTTTACATCCTTTGAGAGATAGATAATGTGAAATGAAGACATTACTTTTACCATTGTCTATTACTACAAATGAAGTGGACGTGGCGTGAACGCTGGTATAGTGTAAAAATACCGAGCTACGCTCTCCGATTCTCATTACGTATCTAGACTTAGACGGGGAATATTGAGAGATCTTAGAACTCAATAACGTTTTGATTCAACTACCTTCTTCTCATCTCTTCTATTTCATCATATATTTTCATAAAAATATTTTTTTTCTTCTTAGAACTGAATCACGTTTTGATTCAAGTACATACTTTCTTCTCATCTCTTCAATTTTATTTTATATTTCATAATTGAATTTTTTTCGTACCAAATAATAAGATGATGCTTATAATAGCTTTGAAATCTTAAACTTAACACTTTATTGTATAAAGTATCAATAACGGTATCTGTCGTCTTCGTGAGGCTTATAGGCTTTTTCACACGATTTCATTAATTTTTTCCTAAGTGTACTGAATTGATATTTCTGCTGACTTACTTTCCGCCAATACCAATTCTACTAATGCACTAAAAACCGTAAATAATTTCGAGGTGTTCTGTAAAATTGGCAAAATAAAGACCCATATGTTTAAATTTTATTTTAACGTCAACGGATTGTGTGATTGATTATACGATATCACCTCCTTCCTCTTTGTTGACGTCTTAACAAGATGTCGTTAAATTACAAGGGCTCATAAGTTAATTGCAGTTCTCATGATTGTCGAATGACACGGTAAAAGCGAAACTTAATAATTTGAGAACTTTATGGTTGGTAGATTTTCCGCTTCGAAGAAGGATATTTCCTCTATTAACAACTGCTTATACTTGTCTATCATATGTCCTGAGCAATCAATTCGGATAGAAGGGACTGTGAAAAACTCGTTATATCTACCTTTTACTTTTACAACCCAATTTAAGGGATAACATATGGGTATCCTTAGCTTGAAATTGTTTAATCAATCAACGACACAGTATTTAACAGTCGAAGAAGTCAACCGCAAAGAAAAAGGCGTATTTTGTAAGCTACACTCAAGTTTAATTATGCTCAAATTGACTCATGTTTGTTTACACGATTATAAACAGAATGAGTTTCGAAAAATAAAAGTTTGAGTCAGACCAAATAAACAAAATTTTTCATTTGGATAATTATAAGTGATTAGATGATTTGAACTCTGTTGACGCCTTTCTTAGAATTAAACTATTTCTGCTGCATATAAGTATGTTTAAACAGGGCCGCCGCCAGACATTTTGGCGCACCGTCAAATTGAAATTTCGCCGCCCTAACTATCTAATTCATCATCTGTCGCGCAAATAATGAAATTTTAGAATTATTTCGAATGTTGAGTGTGCACTTACCTTTTTTTGCGAGTGGACTGTATTTTCCATAGACGAAATAACATGCGGTGATATCTTGTACATATAGCTCTGCGGCGGTTGTTTTCATACTGTCTCCTATCTCTCTTCGACTTCGTAAACTCCACATGACACGGCACACATGTGCAACCCTCAACAAAACCCGCGCAATTCAAAAACGAAAACAACTAAGAAAGAATGAAAGAAAAACTGAGGTGAACTTCTATCCCAGCAAAACTAAACAAAACAAAAATGAACTAGTGGAAGAGAAAATACCGAACATTCTCCCCCACTAAATTATGCAATAATTTAAATAATTTATTACTACTAAATACCATTACTTAGCTCGGCACTTGGTAAAGGACACAATTTTACCAAAGCCCTCTTTAGAACGCCATTCTTCGTTCGTACATCAGCAACTCTCGCAACCTCATCTTTTCCATAATAAAGTTTTTGAATTCGCCCTACTAACCATTTCATTGGCGATGTCTGGTCATTTTTTATGAGAACTATTGTACCGACCCCAATTGGGTGCGAGGCGTTCAACCATTTACTTCTTTGTTGAAGTGTGTGCAAATATTCTAACTGCCACCTTTTCCAAAAGGATTGAACACATCGTTGTAAAAATTGGAATCGGTTCAATTTACTGATATTTAAATGGGCTAAATCAGGGTCAGGCAATGACGTCAGAGGTTCCAAAGTTAAAAAATGTCCCGGTGTCAAAACTGACAAATCATTGGGATCATTACTCATTGGACATAAGGGGCGAGAATTTAATAGCGCTTCAATTTGCGTCAGAAGAGTGTAAAACTCCTCGTAAGTCATAATCTGTTGACCCACAACACGATGAATATGTGTTTTTACAGACTTCACTCCTGCTTCGGCCATACCTGCGAAGTGTGGCGAACCAGGTGGATTAAATTTGAACTTGATTGTTTCGCGTTCAGCAGCTTGCTTCATTAAAGTGCCTATTTCCCTACTTGCGCTTGTAAAATTTGTACCGCAGTCAGATATTATACAATCGCAGCGTCCTCTACGAGCTATGAACCTCCTCAAGGCAGAAATAAAAATCTCGCATGTCATATCTGAAGCCAGTTCCAAATGTATGCACTTAGTAGCCATACATACAAACAGACAAATATACGCTTTATGAGTCTTAGCACCGCGTATTTTACCAAGTGTTATAGCAAAGGGACCGGCGTAGTCGAGACCAACTACTGAAAACGCCTTCAACTGAGAAACGCGAAAATCAGGAAGATTACCCATAGGGGGTTGATAAGGCCTTGGTGATAAGCGCCAACACTGTTTACATCCTGATACTACCCTTTTAATGGAACTTCTAGCTGATAAGATCCAAAATTGCTGTGAAATTAAAAACTGAAGGGTTTGGACACCCGGATGTAAGTGAGTGATATGAAAATGTTGAATTATTAAATCCGTGAAACGACTCCTTTTAGGCAAAATTGCGGGATGCTTCTGAAGGAAGCTCAAATTTGAATTTCTTAAACGACCTCCTACCCTGAGAATATCATCTTTATCCAAAAAGGCGTTAAGTTTTCTTAAGAATTTTGATGTTGATTTTTTATTTTTCAATTTCTGAATTTCATCATGAAAATGAAAAACCTGAACATATTTAACCAGCGTCATTAAGGAATCATTAAGCTCCTTCACTGTGAGTACACCAGTTCTTCTGTTCACAGAATTTGCAGAATTATATAAAAATCTTTGAATATATGCGAGAATTCTTTTCAATTTAGATAAAGTAGAACAATCTTGAATTAGTGTCTCGATAAAATTCGGAATATTTAAAGTGGTGAGAGTCAAGATTTTTTGTTCCACCTTTTCATCAGACAAATTCACATAATTCGGATCGAATTTACTGACTGGCCAGTATTCGCTCGACGATTGAAGCCATTCTGGGCCGGAAAACCATAATTTATTTTGTAGAATTTCACCAGGTAAAAACCCACGAGAGGCACAATCTGCCGGATTGTTGTCTGTTGAAATATGTTGCCAAGAAGCTGGGGGTATTTTATCTTGAATATGAGTTACACGATTGCTGACAAACGTTTTCCACTTATGTGGAGATGATTTAATCCAATGAATGACAATCATACTATCGGTGTAGGCATATACATTAGAAAATTTAATTTTGTTATCAAAAATTGTCAACACTTCTGACAGTAAATTAGAAAGCAATACCGCGGCGCACAGTTCCAGACGGGGAACTGAAATACTCTTCAAGGGAGCAACCTTTGTTTTTGCACATACAAAAAATACATTAACTTTACTATTTTGTTGAACCCTAAAATATATGACCCCGGCATATGCCTTCTCAGAAGCGTCGCAAAAGGCATGAATTTGGCATTCATCACAATTGTCAACAAGAAAACGCCGAGAAATCTTAAAATCTGACAACATCGCGAAAGACGATTTAAACTGGTACCACTTTTCACAAATTTCGCGAGGCGGCGTATCATCCCAGTTGAGACCCAAAGTCCAGAGACGTTGCATAATCAATTTCGCGAAACATGTCAATGGTGCGAGAAATCCTAAAGGATCGAAAATTTTGGCTATATCGCTCAAAATTTGTCTTTTTGTGTAACCCACAACAGTTGAATCTATAGTATATATGAAAGCGTCCAAGGATGGTTGCCATCTCAACCCTAAAACCTTTATGCAGGAGTTTTCATCATCGAAAGAAATCGATGAATTATTGTTGTAACGATATTCAATTGGTAAATCATCTAGAAGTAATGGAGTGTTGGATGCCCATTTGCGCAATTCAAAACATCCCCTGTTTAAAATATTAATTAATTGATCGCGAATTAACTTTGCTTCCTCTAAACTGGAACACCCAGAACACACATCATCTATATAGATATCATCCTCCAAAATATTTGCGGCCAGAGGAAAATCATTGCGTTCATCTCTGGCTAACTGCAAAATGACTCTATTTGCTATAAATGGTGAGGAAGACAAACCGAAAACTAATCGTTTTAAGCGATATTCTCTAACCTGATCATTTCGCGAAAACCTCCACAATATCCTCTGATAATCTTGATGCTTAGAATTTATTAGAATTTGTAAAAACATTTTTTTTATGTCGGCAGTAAAAACGATTGAATGCACTCTGAACTTGAGTAATATTTCGAAAATATTATTCTGAAGTTTCTCCCCCACCAAGAGGGTATCATTTAACGATATTCCTTTCGACCTCGTAGATCCATCGAAAACTACTCTGAGCTGTGTGGTAGTACTATCTTTCATTACGCAGTGATGGGGTAGATAAAATATATTTTTCTTTGCGATAGGATTGTCACTATTCTCAACCTCAACTTCCTCCATGTAATCATTTTTGAGATATTCATTCAAAAAATCTGAATATTGTTTGAATACTGTTGGTTGTTTGTATAAGCGACGTTCGAGCGAATAAAAACGGCGCAGAGCTATCGAGCGAATATCTTCCGAATCAAATGAAGGTTCGGAATTTTTGAATGGTAAATTGACAGTATAACGTCCAAAATTACCCCTTTCATGAGTCTCAGCGAAAATTTTTTCACATAACGCATTTTCAGGCGAACATATTGATTTGACTGAAGGAACTTCCTCAACCTCCCAGAACCGCCCAATCAAGTTATCGACCGATAAAGCATTATTGCCCAGAGCTGCGAAAAATGTAGACACATTGGCCGTAATATGAGTATCATAAGCGTTATATTTACCCATAAGTATGTAACCGAAAATAGTGTTGATAGCTACTGGTTCATTTGCATGTCCTATAACACGACCTTCTTTTAAAATATGTGGAAAAATATCGGCTCCTAATAGCATATCTACCGGAGCAGGTTTATGAAATGAATCGTCAGCTAGTTGGATATTATTCAGGTGAACCCAATGAGTATGATTTAATTTTGAGACCGGCATATTGGCACAAAGTTTGGGTAAAACAACCGCGTCGATGGTAAATATAGGAGATATTTTTCCAACAGGCTTTATTTTACATGTAACACCACTCTTGGATGTCATGTTAGTCATATTTCCAAGACCCTGTATCGAAAGTGAGCAACTGAAACGTGATAAACCCAACCTATTCGCACATTTTTCGGTGATATAACTTGTTTGTGAACCACTATCTAATATCACACGTACCTTTTGAAAGTTACTATAAGAATCAGAAACCTCGACTATTGCAGTTGAAAGTAAAACACCAACAGCTGAAGACATCATTCCAGAAAATGTGGAAATGTCTGGTGACTTGGAAGTACTAGGTAAAGGTTGAGTTGTTTGAGAACTGACTTGAAGATTATCGGAAGAAGAGTAATTTTTAGTTAGATCCTTATTTACGTGTATGCTTGAATGATGTCTTTCATGACAAAAATGACAAGTTGATTTTGACCTGCATTTATAAATTGAATGTTGCGAACTTAAACAATTTGTGCATAGTTTGTTTTGCTTGACAAAAAGAGATCTGTCATTAGGTGTTCTGTTATGATATTCAGAGCATTTGTAAATTGTATGATCCTGTTTACAGAATGAACATGTAATAGTTGAATTTTTTATACCCTTAGAAGCGTTTGCGAAGTATGTTGAAGACTGTTTTGGTCTCGAATGAGAGGAAAAATTTGGAACATTTTTCGAACTGGGTGATAGCGTGTTTGAGGATTTACCCACTGAGTAAAATTCTTAAACTTTGAGTATTCTTTGAATTTTTTATAATAATAGCATTATCAATCTCTTGAAAATGAGCGAAGGCTATAAGTCTTTTGTTATTATAGCGTTCTGAAAGTGATTTAAAGGCGATCGCATAATTGGCACTTGACATTGGCGTAGTCTGCACTAGAGTGAGAGGCGGACCTCGTAAAGAGGAAATCAAATAATTGAATTTCTCGATGTTCGAAAGAGAGGTATTATTATGAATGAGATTTTCAAACATGTCTATAAAGGGTTTAAATGTTTTTATATCACCTGTGAACTTTGGTATTTCAATCTTGGGAAGTTTAACATTATGATTACTGGTTTGAAATATATCCCCAATAGCGCTAGCGGAAGTTGTAACACTGGGTTTCACCTCGAAAAACTCCTGAAGTACTGTTTCAATATAGGAATAATTGAAATCAAAGTCTTTTCTATTTGTTTCCTCTTTACTTATGTCTTCATCATTGATGGCCATAAGAGATATGAGAGTTTGATGATGAGACTTAAATTCTTCGCGGTATGAATCAAGATTCTGACACAAATTTTTGAACTGGGCGCGTTTATTTATATCAATTTTAGCCTCATCAGCAAATGCCTTGATTTCAATAATCTGATTCTCACTCATTGTTCTAAGAGCTCTAGCTTGTTTAATTTTATTCGTGTTTGCCATTTTCGAACTTATCAATCAACTCCAGAACCCCGAAACGGCACGGCACTGACCAAGTCAGCTGTTTCAGGAATGAAATGCGATAAAACACAAAACCTCACAAAAAATGACCAGATTTGTTGTTAGCAGATAAGGCGTGCGAATTTATGTCGCAGTTGAATGATAATGAAATCAATCAATTTGAAACGGAATTATATTGCAATGAAAACTGAAAAATTGAATTCTAATGAATATTGAGTTTATGAAATAATGAACAGGAAGAAATGCACCTCTAGTTATGCGATTCTTGGCACGAATGGACCAAATAATGTCGCGCAAATAATGAAATTTTAGAATTATTTCGAATGTTGAGTGTGCACTTACCTTTTTTTGCGAGTGGACTGTATTTTCCATAGACGAAATAACATGCGGTGATATCTTGTACATATAGCTCTGCGGCGGTTGTTTTCATACTGTCTCCTATCTCTCTTCGACTTCGTAAACTCCACATGACACGGCACACATGTGCAACCCTCAACAAAACCCGCGCAATTCAAAAACGAAAACAACTAAGAAAGAATGAAAGAAAAACTGAGGTGAACTTCTATCCCAGCAAAACTAAACAAAACAAAAATGAACTAGTGGAAGAGAAAATACCGAACATCATCATTGACTGCTTTTAAATTTATATATTTTATTATTAGTTACATACCAGAACACATTGTTTTTGGAAGCTGAGGGCTCTGTAGAACAACCATTTAGTACTAAATATTTCTCAAAGTTTTTTCATTTTTCAGTTGTATTTGATCGCCATTACGATATACGGTTTCTTGAATTTAAAATCACCTTGTCAAATTTATCAGAGGACGTTTTGTCGATTTTATCAAAAACGTCCTGAAACTATTTAAAAGTAGCAAAAAGACGGCGCAATTTTTGAAGTTGCATTTTAGTACCTATTTGTATTTTCATAACTATAATTGAGAGCGTTCAATCGATTTCAATAAAATTGGCGCTTGGCAAATTTTTATATTCCTGCAAAGATGGATATTTTATCTAAAAAAACATTTTTGTCCCAAAAAGTATGTTTTGTTTTATAAACTGACTTTGCGCCTCTACAATTTAGCGCCTCGGCAAAAAATCAGGTATGCCGATGCTGGTAGCGGCTCTATGTTTTTATATTTATTATATTTTCATTACAGGAAATGTGTCTCTTTTCTTGAGTTATATTTTGAAAGTTCAGGCCATGTTGGCGTGACGGTTTGACAGATTTTGTATTTCTCGCATTCTACAGGCAATTTTCAACATTAATTAAACCCTTGCTTCAAATGATTTCAAATTCCGCCGGTGTACGCCACTGTCGATCACGTATCTCCTAATATGAAACTTTACATATTTCATAAATTAATAAGCCAGAAAGCGAGATGCGGAATCGAGATCGAACCGGCAAGAATCGAAGCCGCGAATAGTCGCTATGCAGGCCAGCCAATTGCACCGCAATAAAATATTGGCGCGCTAATTTCGCACATACGAAATACAATCGTTTCGGAGATGTGCACATATTGGTCGGGAATTTGGCAGTCCGAGTGATGAATGTCATGCATAACATCGGCTGTATTATTGACAATCGCGCGGCGTACGAACGGTTCGTGCAACTAAAGTCAACGGATGAGGCTGCAGTAAAAATGGCAGATGCACCTATGCGAATCGCCAGTGGCGCCACAGAATTCTTCATGTTTTTCTTCTTCTTCCTTGAACGGTCTCGACTGGAGGCGAAGTAAGGAGAGACGCTTTATTGTTAAACGCTGATAAGCATTGAATAAACTTATAAACAACAATCAATATTTCAACTTAAAATTTTGACAGGTCACGTATCGACTGCATAGAATTAAAAATCAAATGAAAAAATACTGCAAATTTCATTATCTATGATTGCACACATAATATTCCAACTTGTGAATGAATCTTATAACAAACATCTTGCTGCAATGTTTGAAATTGTTTGTTTTGTGTTTCAACACTTTCTTCAAGAATCATGCTAATAGATATATCGCGTATATATAGCAATTCCTAGCCATCACAAACTTGGCTACGTCTTTTCTTTGAGAACACTGTGAATCAATTATTGATAGTTATAATTCAAGTCAGAGTTCTTCTTAGTAGACTTTTCACAGTTTCTTTAAATTACAAATGAAGATGATATACACCAAGTACAAGAATTAGTAACTGAAGTACATCTTGTAGAACTCCAAATATAGGTAAATAACAGTTTTGAATAGTTTTGAATATTCCACTTTTTCTCTAGTTTCCATTAGAAAGCGAAAACAATAAACATTTCACAAGTCTTTAGAATCCCAAAAATAAGTAATTTTTACGAAATATGATTAATTTTCATAGAGTAATAAACATAGATAGAGAGAGTACACGCAATTTTTACATGTCCCCACATGGTTGAATTACGTTGTCGGATTGTGATATATTTTCAAATCCACAGACCACAATTTTACTATATCGTTATGAAATATATTTATTTAAGTGATTCTCGATTAAATATGCAAACTTGAATATTTGGTATCGATATTTTCTCTAATTGTCGAATTTATAATGAGCAGAATATTTATTCTTTTCTGTATCTACCTACCTGCTGAAATCCAAGGTTTGGCAACTATTGCTCTCCTAGTGTCATCTGTTGTTTCACGTCGTTTGGCGCGCTTGAAGTTTGTTTTCTGTATTTCTGATATATTTAGGTATTGATCTCAATATATTTTGATTTGATATGAAACTTCGATTCACTATGGGACATAAGAAATGCGTTCTTCGTGGAAAAACTCGCGAATTGAATAAAATATCGTATCAATGATATGTTTTCATTTCCGCGCGCTTCATGTCAAATTTGATAGTTCATGTTGTGGACAAAATTTGCTTATTGAAAATGACATTGCTCCCTCTATATATGTTTATTACTCTGAGCTTCAACATGAATATACAGCCTACTGAAAATTCGAAATATTTTATTTTACGAAGGTCATCGAGGCCCCATCGAAAGTGCAGGGCACCGCTGACGCTGTCCAGTTCGAAAACTGTTCATAAAACCCTGTGCAAGTCTGATGCAGGCATCATTCAATTACTCCTGGGTGTGGCCACAGCCTCGCTTATAAAACATCGATCGAAACGAGCGGTCATCGTTTCAAAAGTTCGCTCTTTGATTCTCTTATTGCCGTTTTGGATCTGCAGCACATGCGCTGCCGCCAAAACGCACCAAAGACTCATCAGTAATCGCCAACAGGATTCATTTATTTTACCCCTTTTCCCGGTAAGATGCCCACTGTGTCCCTTGCTCCGATTGATTCTTTTCTGTATCCTGATACGGCTGGAACGAGGAAGAGAATTCTATGGATGTTATGATGAGGCGAGCGGGGCTCTGGGTTTCCGGAAGGAAGAGGTCGAGACTACGACCCGAACTCTCCTGCCTGCTGTTTGAAGAGTATTTGGATGATATTTTTTCATGATGATAGACAAGAAATCGATTCGATCTGACAGTCAAGTCGGTTTGATTATATCATCTGACGTTCTAAACCATAGATCAACTAGGTCTAGACAAGATTAATTTGTCTATGTTTTAAACGTTTCAGTGCTATGACGTCAAATTACCCTGATTGGCGTTCGCAGTCACGTACTAGTCGATAGGAATAAAACATTTTAAATCTATTTTATTGGATTGAATTCGAGAAATAAGATAATGAAAATGCTATTTTAGTATTTTAAAAACGGCCTTTAATATGGAACACCCAAATTCATCTGATTTTTTTATATGACGCAATATCCTTATTGTGCTCATTTAAGAACTAAAATGACACATGTAGACAGTCATCTTGTTTTCTACATGATACAGATGGCTAGAATTGAATCATGGATTCATTAACACTAATATTAATACCATTTTTGACCCAAATTCTAAAATGGTTATTGGTATATTTGGCAAGGTCTGGTATATTATAAGAATAATGTTTTCCTTTATTGAAGACTTTTTCGAAAACTGACTATTTTTAAGAAATAATCAATATTTTATTGATTGTTTGTTGTTATAATTTGGTGAGTCAAATCCAAAATCCAAACTAAAACATATCTCTGAACCATTACCATCCAACATAGCTAATTCATTAATTACTCTCTTTCACCACCTGCCAGCTGCGTGTCCACACAAGTCCGAGTCGGTCCTCAACTTAAACATCCTGATGAAAAAGTCTCTCCGAAAAGTTTACAACTGTTGTTAACAACAAAATAAACCCATAACACCAATAGGAGACATAAATCTCCTTACCGACAATTAGTACCTCGGGTCTAAGTGAGACATCTTCTTTTGTGTACCAGATAACACAAATTAACAATGTAGGACCACTGAATCTGAGTCAGTTTGCACTAAATCACTCAAGGACCGGTGTTGGTTTCCTCTTATTTGCGGTATTTAGGCTACTCAAGTGTCGAATTAAGGCAATTTCGGTACCGGAAGTGCAGAGAATGGAAAACACAGAAGGTTCGTCGAATGTAGTGCAGTTCTCAATGGCTCGACAGGTGGGCTGTCTTGAAGGAGGAAAGTAACAAATTTACAAATAAAACTTTTACGATTTATACTCATTATACTCCTTCAACTTGAAAGATGCTAGGAAACCAGGTGGTAGGCGTGATGTTTGATCTTTGATGTTCCGGAATTGAATGGGGACTATTGAGACCCAATATCTTACTGCGGTACAACGTGAGTTATGCGCTTGGTGGGTATTTGGGATAGGAAGACATTAGTTATAATGCCGGTTTACGATTGCAGGGCGAATTCAGCGGAATGTTGCGAACAATGACGTACATGCTTCTGGGTCGGTCTTGGAGTTCTTTAAGGTGGTAGTTAAACCATTTATACGATGGGATGGACCGAGGATTATAATAAATTTCTACAGGTATATGATGAATGATGGGGGAGCTCCTTGCATTAATTAAGCAACTGTGTATTCAGTCATGTTTTTCATCGAAATCGACTTTCAATATTGAACATAGAGTTACTATTTCTTGACAAATAAAATGAATAGTATATTTGTACTTTTTCAATTTAATGCCATATTAAATTATATTTGAAATCACAAAATATTGACGTTAGTATCAGGCCAATTTAAAAGGCCCCAATCTGATGCATAGATAGCGGTGAAAGTATTAAATCCATATGATTTTTAATTAGTACCAACCTTCAAACGATACGTATTAAAATTTGACAGTAGTCCGACTATTACTTTGTGAGATTTTGCGTTGTGAGTGTAGCTACTTTTGATATTTAAAAAAAAGATGGAAAAAATATAGTTGAAGCAGAATCTTGGCTTGATAAAGAGTTTCCGGGGTCTGTAGTAGGAATATCAACCATCATTGATTGGTATGCTAAGTTTGAACGTGGTGAAATGAGCACCAAAAACGGCGAACGCAGTGGACGCCCAAAAGAGGCTGTCACAGACGAAAAAAGAAAGTTCACAAAATAATTTTGAATAACCGTAAAGTGAAGTTGATTGAGAAAGCAGACATAAAATATCGTCTGAACGTGTACATCATATCATTCACGACTATTTATACATGAAAAAGCTGTGTGCAAAATGGGTGCCGCGCGAGCTCACAATCGATGAAAAGCAACAACGCGTTAATGATTCTGAGTAGTGTTTGAAGCTTTTTGAGTGAAATAAACCTGTGCGTCGATATGTGACAATGGATGAAACATGGCTCCATCATTTCACTCCGGAGTCCAATCGACAGTTAGCTGAGTGGACTGCACACGATGAACCGAATCCAAAGCAGAAACACAACATTCAGCTGGCAAAGTTATGGCATAAGTATTCTGGGATGCACAAAGTATAATATTCATTGATTACCTCCAAAAGGGCCAGACCATCAACAGCGATCATTATATAGCGTTATTGGTTCGTTTAAAAGATGAAATCGTTAAAAACGACCCAATGAAAACAATGGCAAAACTGTATGAATTGGGCTTCGAATTGCTTCTGCATCCACCGCATTCGCCAAATCTGGCCCCTAAGCGACTTTTTTCTGTTCTCAGACCTCGAAAGAATGCTCGCTGGAAATAAATTTATCGCCAATGAAGAAGTAATCGCCGAAACTGAGGCCTATTTTGAAGCGAAAGGCAAATCGTACTACAAAAATGGTATGAAAAGTTGGCAAATCGCTATAATCGCTGTATCGCCCTCGAAGGCAACTATGTTGAATAAAAAATACGAATTTTGCCAAAAAATGTGTTTCATCGTGATAGACCGGGGACTTTTCAATTTCAATTCTTCTCGAGCTTGGAAAATAAGCAAACAGCTCTTTTAGTTACCGAGAAGATCTCTGATCTGTGGCGCATATCTAAATTTTTTTTTTTCGATATTTGGATGTTATAAATTCCAAAAACTGTGAAAATTTGAGCGTTGGTTCAAATTCTTTCCGCGAACGATTAAAGACGTTCATTATTAAAAATAATAAACCAATCGGCAATTCATGCTCATGAATTCAACTGACGATAGCATCGAATTTTCCGACCACCCTGTAACTGGTAGCGCATCAGTCTCGTAAAGAGTCAGATACCTCGACGTCCTCAGTTCGGAAATTCCATCCATGTACACACACGTACACACCAGCTGGAATATCATCCCGACTGCACCAATCGATCACTATGCATCATCCCGAAACTAGAAAACCATGATTCTGTGCAATTTTTTTCCAACCCCGTCGGGGGGCCGAGTCACGCCGCGAGTCCGATAAAAATGTTTTATGCACTAGCCTCGTCTCCTTCCCCCCAACGTCACCTGGCCCTGCGTTCGTCCTCCTCCCACCGATGGAGTGGCCAACGCGATGCATATGATTTATGTGATCGAGGTGTTTTGGAAAGGCCGAGGGATTTGTTTGTTTTCCATTTGCTGTGTGAGTCAACCTATCGTACATGGTCATTGGGCTTCGGCAAAATTAGTGAATTTAAATGAAAAATTTCCACCCTCCCCTGTTTTTCCGGCCTCTACAAATATCGACATGTACGCATGTATATACCGAATTGAATTTCATTATTTTCCGCCATCGTTCGGCCTCGGGTTTTTCTAAACAACAATCGCTATTGACTAAAATACATTGGACAAACTACTCATAGTATTCTCAATAGGCACATTGAGCATAATATGGACTTTATAAGCAACAATAATATCGATATAAGTCTGTCGTTGCGAATCAAAACTGTTCGGCATCCGGTACATATAACGGTTGAGTTGGCATCCGTATATTAATTTACTGAAATTGCGTAAGATGGCTTCTGTATACTCAAGTTCATTCTAGGTGGCATCGCGTAAAGTTGTCACGTGAATAGTCGATATTTATATGCATGATAATCACAGCTATGGAGTTGAATGTATTTCATATGACGTCATCTTATGTATGTTCGAAAGAAGAAATGGTGATAAGCTCCATAAAATGAAAACTTTAATGAGACTGTTTTCTGTTTAGAAACACGGCCAATTTTTCAAATATTTTGTATTTTTCTAATTGAACGTTTTGAACTGTATTGAACCCACTATTTATTTTGATAATCTGAAGTGAAAACTTGCAAAAACGTTTTACCAGGTTGTGAGTTGTATTGGTTTGGGTGTTAGGTATAGCTCATAATTTCTATTTGCATAACATTTTGAATTTCGTCAATAACCTTTATTTTTGGTTCCATATTCAATCACTCTTTCATTCCAAATCTTACAAGAAACACAAGCTTCCTGACTTACCCAGAAAGAAAGGACCGAAATTCACGATCACATTAAAGTTAGATGATGGGGAGTCAATCAACGAATCTGATCGCTGCATAAAACCATCGAAAATAGAAGTAGCTACATAGTCTATTTTTTTAAAGATAATTTTTTATCCATATGCAATCACTGAATAACATCGTATTTTGATGAAGAGTTAACGAAAACCTAAAAATATGAAATGATCCTCGTGATATTTTGAATCAATTTAATATTTGTGCGCTTATTTTTCAGTTCCAAGTTAATCCGATAAGTATTTTTCGACGAATTGGATATGGTTTTTCGTGAAAAAGCAACGATTATTTCCAATACTATTTTTCTTTGAATGTGTGGAATCCAAAAATCGAATAGAAAAATCCGTCCAAAAACGCTTTGTCCCCAGTTTTCGTCAAAAAATATTAATAGGTGTCGCTATTATAACCATTTCAAATTTCTATTGTTAAACCCTTTACGAAAGATAGTTCTCTCTTCTTCCTAATCTTGTGTACCTCACCCTAAGTTATATCTAACGTCCCTCGTATAAAAACTCCAGATGTATCACACATAATCAGTCGGTATTTCCAACTCATCCCATCCGTTTTACCTCTTTCCCTGAAATTATTCTTGTTTTGATCAATTTCTACATCTGCCAACCCTGAATTGCAATATTTTTCTTGAAGAACCCTTTGTTAATCCTTCCAGACACCTCCACCCTCTTCGGTATGTGGAGTATAAAGGTCGAGGGTTTTATAGTGGTCCTTTGAAATCTTGTTTTGATCTCAAGACGCAGGTAGTTGGGGTTGATAACATCTCGAATGCAAAGGAGAGATTTGCAATGTGGAATATTGGAAATAACTCTTTTCCATCTGCACATGTAACACCTTGAAGTCGGCATCTGCAGATGAAATTTTGCGGTACAACTGAAGCGGAAGAATGATTCAAATTTATTTAAGAATAGGTATATTTTGTGTATTTGTTCATTTTTCATTTATTGTATTCTTCAAAATTTGATTCAATTTAATCTTTAATCTATGTTTAATAATAATAATAATAATTTCATTCAATGAAATTACTTGGCTCCTCCGAAATTCTCGGTTATTGTTATCCAATCAATCACTCATATCACCAAACTTAACACATTAGAATAACAGTAATAAGAAAAACTAAATTCATAAAATGAAAAATTTTCTCTCAGATGCATTATCATTTTCCGTACCTCCATATATCGAAACGTGCAAAAACATGTGAAAGGGGAATAAATCATCAGAGGAATGAAATAAATATTTACACATTAAATAATTGAAATTGACGAATTCAACCAAGTTATGAAAACCATTACGTTATATGTTAACGTGGTGGAAAAAAAACTGATACCAATCATAACCTGTTGAACACTGAATTAATTCCAATTGAACCTAATTTATACATCCATTACGGCCTGTTTATTTCGGAATTGATTTGCATGATACGATTTGATATACAATCCAAATTGGCCATGTTGCCTGTCTTATTTACTTTTTGAACATATCCATACGTTTGGGGTGGGCCTTGGATTATTGGATTTTTTTCGAACGGTTTTATTTACTTTTGGAAGATCGGTGAAATGGTTTCATTAGACATATGGAAAGGGATATTTGTATAGATTTATAATTGTAATTTGATGGAATTCGATTGGATCAATCGAATCAAATGATTGTAAAAGCTACAAATGTTAACACTATGGTTTACTATTCATTATTTAGAGCTCTAAAATGTCTTTCTGAAGAATTTGATGATGACGAAACCGAAAATAGATCTATAGAGTTGTACAAAAAAACGTGATAAAAATTGCTGAAATTTCTGGTGGGCACTTTGAGTCGTAAAAAGTATATACACATATTTTCATTTTTCAACTAGAGATTAATAACTTTTACTTTTATTAGACGTATCAAATGACTCTTTTTAGCATTTCATAATTCGGGAATGATCTCGAACATTCGACCAAATGTTAGTCATCTTCATATAGGGTGACTCGATCAATTCATTTTCATAACACCCCTCCGCCTCTTCCTATTGTGTGATTTTCTTGGGTTACAAAAACGGGAATGAATATAAACCCCGTCATCACATAAAAATCGCCAAATTACATCTGGTGGTTGGTAGAGGGTTCTAGTGACCTACTACTAGATTAATACACGTATCCCACCCTAACCTACAAAATCGGTCTCGAGTAAAACACACCCTTAGATCGGGATAGAATAAGAATAGGGAATAGAAATAAAGTGCAGTGGACCAGTTATGTCATCGGGAAACAGGGTCGTATTAGGAAGGAGAACTCCAAACCTAGGTCAGGGTTGTCGAATTGTTTTTAGTTTTGGTGAATAATAGGTGTTCAAGCAAATGCACTTATAGTTTGTCTATTATTAAGTATTTCAAACTGAGCGCAAAATTTTGGAATTAATTGAAACAAATTCGATTAGAATTTTTTACTATTCAAAAATGTACCTACGTATATGTGTATATAGAATAAAATTTAGTCGTCATTCATAAAAATTCACAAAAATATGTGTAGAGCTAGAAATACCAATTCGCACATAGATTCAACAGGATGGTGCAACAAGCATTCTCGTTATTATATTGGACAGCATTCTTGTTATCATATTGGGAATATAAATTATGTGGTCTGCCAAGAAATTACTGAAAATTGATCATTTAAAAAGCCCGTAGAAAGAGATTTTCGAAATGATTTTTGTGGGTTTGTACATCAACCCTATATGAATATCTGATTTATATTCTGAATTGCAAATGGAATGTCGATATTTGAATGAAATTAAGTATCATGTTAATGCATGATATTAAATGTCGCCTGAAAACAATCTTCTTCAACAACTACTTTAGTTCCCTGATATGCTTTCGGCTGCCTTTTTTCCCTTTTTTGACATAAATCATCACTTCATGATGGCCATGTCAACTCCAGAAAGTCAAGATCATTCACTTCGAGTACTGAAGTAATTTCTAAAAAAGTGTTTAACAACATTTCTGTTTTCATAATTCTTTGACATAATGAATCTATAGAATGAAGTTGAAAATTGTATTTGCACAGCTTTATGATGATGATGAAAGCGTTATGATGATGATGATGATGATTATCTGCACAGCTGCAACAGTCTCATAATTAACAACCAAGATGCAAGCAAAAAAATCATTAAAGTTTAGCAGGTTTTCGCCTGGTTATTGAAACGTTGCTCAAAGCGTTGTTCAATCAACAGAATGTTCCTCAATTATGTGCGATTCAACCTTTTCTCCATCAACATTCGATTTAACCCGATTTTTTACTTCAGTCCCAAGAATTTCAATAATTTTAATATAATAAGACTAAGAAAAAAAGTGTTGAATGATCCCTTCAGTAAATATTGTAGACCTTTCAAATCTCATTTATCAACATACCCTCATTCAAAACTCCGAAACCTGGGCAATGAAAGAAAGTCCCCAATTTTATGTGTTACTTCCGGGTGTAACTATCACGGTATATCTGGGCCCACATTGTGTTCAAATACCTCAAGCACCTTGAATAAGCTCATTATAGGGTACGAAAAATTTCACGACCGATACTACGACCCTGCATCAAGCAGTCGCTGCAAAGGACAACATCGGAACCAGAAGTAGTAACAATGGGAAAGGAGAAGGGTAGAAGCTCAGAGTTTCTATTTATTGGAAGGAGGGTCTTTTCTTTGTTATCAGGACTGGAGAATAAGTCAGCTGGCTGATCGGAGCACGGGGATGCAGAGGTGCAGCTGCCTCCCTTAAAGTTGAAGTTTACTTGCATTCTGCGTGCACGAGACCAGTGGCGTTTGCGGTGATTGATTTGCACGGTTTGAGAGTTATGATTTATGGTCCTTATTAATTTACACGAGTGGAAATTAATCGCTATCTGGGAGGTGGTTTTGGCAGAAACATTTACAAATTGATTCAACATGTTGCAAGAGGAACAAAGACGCATTTTATTAATTCGTGAAAAAATAGTAATTTACGTAACAATTCCGGAAAATAGGGTTTTTTGGACGAATAGACAAAATTCCAGGACGAGCGTAAGCGAGTCCTGGAAGTCTGTGAGTCCAAAAAAAAACATTTTCGGGCGTGTTGCGTAAAATATTTTTTCGGACACCATGTAAAATAACACTATCGTTGCTGCTTTCCATATTTTATTGCGATTGCGATCAAAAAACATGCAAATTTTTGACAACTAATTTCATATGAACTGCCAGCCGTTATCTCGGTTGCTATGGATTCTATGATTCTTTTCCGGCCTAGTCCGGGAAGTACGTACTTTCCGGACTAGGCCGGGAAATGCTACTTTCTCAGAGAAAAAGCGTCCGGGAAGTGAGCACTTCCCGTAAAAAATGTATTCTTATGTGTTGGAAGCATTTTGGCCATCAGCAAAGATAACCGAGATATTCAGACTTCACAATTGCTCTTCCCCAACGTCAATAAAAAAGTTTTCGCCAATAAAACGTTGTTGGAATATCATAATCAAGATGAAGAATGCTAAATTTAAAGGACATATATGTCTGAAGCTCTAAAATAATAATACTCGAATTGTAAAACTATCGTAGTTAGTTATTTTCATGGTTATTATGCTCCATTATTTTTATTGTCTTTCGACTATACATGCATAAATGATAGAACTTCCAACTCCAAACTGTACAGAATATTGTAGAGACGTATAAAGACAATTTGGAATCATCATTTTCCTGTTCAATGCAAATAACATTGGCATCTCAGGAACCATTTTCAAAATTCTCTCCTTTTGTGTCAAGGATCTCAAATCGATTCTGAATAAAAATCTGGTATCTCTACTTTTCTGCATCCCACAATTGACACTTATGAATCAGTTTCAATCTTTTGGCTCAAAATGCGAATAATTCCTTTTCTTAATTTAATGTTTATAGGGTCAAAATTCGAGAATTAACGCCCAACTGTTCATGTACCTGCCAGGTGTGCGAGACCAAAACAAACCTGGCAAACTTCCAGCTTCCCCGCCTATGCCTCACGTTTACATTTTTATCTTCACTTCTCTCTTCAGACTAAATACAATCTAGCCAGCGCGTGTCAGGCACGGGGCCCGTTTTTTGACCCTCCTTCTAACAAAAGAAAGTCGCCCCTTGTCGAAGCGCACCACGATCTCAACAATGCTACACCGGGCCGTAATCTTAATGCCTTTTATCATGCAAATGCTTGCCGATCAAACATCTGCCGATCGTTGTGACGTCGTCGCGTGGTTCGCCAATCTGTCTCAAGGAAAGCGTCGGCAACCGTGACGTCACGAGTGACATAAGAAATACGTCTCAAGGTTGGGGAACGTCCGGTGACGTCAGACGTTGTGTGTGTGTCAAGAGGGAATTCCTTAGAGGTCGACGTTCCGTAGGTAAACAAACAAATGGCAGGATGTGGAATCTCCTTGATACGGTCGAAAAGGTGTCTGCGATCTTATCGCATTTTAACGATTTCTTCTTTATGTTCCTTTCTCGGTCTTTTGTGGGAGTTGGTTGTCAACTTAACCGCGTAACAAGTGGTTGGTAAGGGTTCAACCCCAACTGATACGGTCTTATATTAACGCTTTAAAATTTATGATAGCTAATCGTTGACAATCGTGATGAATATAATTAGGTTTGATAGGTCTATTAATGTTTAAGTTTAGACCATAAAGCCACCCTAAGTTTGCACAAAGTTTGATTTACTGCAATTTATTTATACTTGAATCAAACTTCAATTCATCATTCAACAAACTACTGGAAATATCAAAACATTATTTTGTTTCCATATTACAAAATTTTTATTCCTATTCTTTTTCATTTGAAATTTCATCTTTCAAGTCTAAAGCGTTCAAACTTCATAAACTTCTGTAAAGGAAAGAATTTATGAAATTCAAAATTTAAACGAGTCACTGTTGATATCTACACTATATTTATGTATATAATTTGAATGTGAACATATCCGTTTACTAGAATTAATCTCAACCAAAGGGTAAAATTTGATTTTCAAACTCATTTAGATCTAAAAAATAATTATTCACTTACTTCATTAAAAATAAAAGAAATTATCTGTGAGTTTAACGTTCAGGATGCTACTTTTTTGGCCAAAGTCAGTATAACATTTCAGCGAGCATTTCAATTATGAAATTAATGTTTCTACTTAAAAAAATGTGTTCAAATTTTAGATGAGTTTGTTTATCTTAAAGCCTATGATGAGTGGGAATTTAAAAAAAAGCAATCCGAAAAGTTCTTTAATCTTTATTTTTATCAATTTAATAATTTATGAGATATTGTTCATGAATATTCATTTTGAAAATTTTAATATTTTATTCCGATTAATAAAATAAATTTTTCCATTGAAGTAAAGGTATTTCAATGCAAATAACTATGTAATATCAAAAGATGTATCTCATTAAAAAAATGTTGGATTGAATGCAATCCAAATTTTACTGGTTAAAATTTTTTTTTGAGATTATTGTATAGGAAATTATGAATCAAATGAACTAACAATTTCCTCAAAAAAAAATACAATTTAGGAATTTTGTGCGTTGTATAGGTAACAGATGCTTAGAGCTTGTTCGAGTCAGAAGAATCGGTAATATACTGTGTAGGCTTTGTTACTGTGTCCCAGAGCCACTTTATTCGTGTCATAGGGATCAACAATTTTATTGAGAATGAATTGAATTATTCAATTTGAAAAATATTGTTTGATACGGGGGTCTTAATGAATGATTAACATCGTAATGGCTTTTGAGAGATTCTTCACCGCTTATTACTAAGTAAAATTAGAAGATATTATATGGGTATGCTAACATTTCGAAATTGAATGTAATCAATTCTCATTGAAATTTTCTGAACTCTGTGTTTCCGAATTTTAAAAATATTTCAAAGGCCACTATGTTGCTATACAAACATTAAGAAAGACTTAAGATTAAATAATCATAATTCGTCAGCAATATATGTTCTTTGAGTAGCTTAATTGTATTTTATAGAATATAACATCGATAAATGTATTATTCGATTCTATTCTGAAAAATGGATCTGATCTGATAACGCAGTATGAAACTTAAATTTCAATTATTTTCGATTTACACCCAATGTAATAAAATTCAACATTTTGCTCCCTACAAATGGGGAAAAACATTCAAACATCATGCAAACCTAAACGGGTCTTGTAAATTATTCTGAAAGTCAACCCCAAGCTGCCGGAAGTAATTTGTGTAAGACACTCGAGAACAAGATTAGAAACCAACTGTTGCTCTCCTCGGATTTTCTTAGACGGCAAACTACCTCAAAGAAACGAGCAACAGGTAGCCACTTGAAGGGATTTCCTCAGCTAATAACTTTGCCGGAGGGTAGGTAATCTTATTGACAGATCCGATAGCGTTCAACAGATTGAATTTTCCGGTTTCTTTTACGACTTCCACTTCCGAACTTCCCGGCACGAATTCGCAAGACGTCAACGCGATGTCAAGAAGTTTCCCGTTTTCTTTTACAGGGTTTCCAGATGCTCTCTTTGGTGTTTATTTCACGCCTTTTCCGAATGAACAGATTTATTTTCCACCTCTCTGAATAGGTAGAATGGTTTATTTTTCTTTATTTGTTTTGAATTCGTTAAATTCTTAAACGAATATCCTAAGAAAATTGAATTGTATAGCTTTAGGTGAACAAACCTATAGGTGTTGCACAAAGGTGCACAAACTAACGTCACTGTTTTCATAAAGCTCAGGATCTACCTGTGGACATCTTTAGAAAAGATATCGACCTTGGTAAATCCCCTGGAGTTAGCAGGTTGTACAGAATGAAAACCTTCTTGAATGGAATAAGGCGGATGGTTCCTTTGAGTTCTTCGGTTCAGGACATCCTCTTATGGACTTGTTTGTCACAATGCAAGGTTCTATTGAAGTTTTTATGTGTGGTGTGTGAATGGCAGTTTATGCTCTTTTTGATCTTTTGTATTCAGCCTGATAAAACTTATTGGTATATGTAGGTAAACCTTAATCGACTGAAGAATAGAGTTCTCATTCTTTTCGTGAATTATTGATCAGTTGTAACAACTTTGAAGACAATTAGAAGTCAGTCTGATAAATGGAATGATTAGTATCTTCACGGAATAGGTCGCTTCGTGTAATGATGAACGTCATACGTGCTGGCAACAAGAAACTTCTTCCATTAAAGGTCACGAAAACCGAATCACAAGATCGATATTATTCCATTAGCGTCTTCCTTGAAGACAGAATGGAATTACGTACATGTTATGGGCACGGTGATATTTTCTGATGTTTTATCATCGATGTCAGAAAAGGGTGAAAATAGTACAAAGTCCCATAAGAGATGACTATGTTTATGCCGAACGAAAGTGGATCATCCATTGATTGATTATACATGAAAGAGAAAAGCATTGTAAATTTTATATAAGCATGTGATTCTAAGTACACAATAATGGGATAAATCTCTGTTTTTTACCAAAAAGGAATCAATATAATTTTCAATATAATTCGTGGTTATACATTTATATTTTATACATTTTATATTTTAATTCTTGACTATATTTTAGATGACCACTGCATTGTAAATATTAGGTGTATAACTTTTCTTCCGTCGTTTTGCAATATGTAGATGGCTGTAGGCTGTAGCGGTAAGTGGTATTCGAAATAAATAGATCGTAGATGTCATACAATGAGCTTCGGTATTTATAAACATAACGCCATCGAAATATTAGTCGATTTGTGTCTGCATCATAAAGTTATTCTCGATTAAACATGTCAGCTTACGAGCCAAATTCTCGTCATTTATGGGAAGTTTTAATTTTCTGCTTTAATATGAAGATATCTGCAGTTGAGACCCATGGAATGCTCTCAAATACCTATGGTGAGGTCGTTATTAGTGAAAGAACGTGCCAAGATTGGTTTCAACGCTTCAAGAACGGTGATTTTGACGTCGAAGACCAGCATGGCGGTGGAAGAGAAAATATTTTCGAAGATGCAGAATTGAAGGCATTACTTGATCAAGACTCGTGTCAAACGCAACAAGAATTGGCAGAATCATCAGGAGTGACGCTACAAGCCCTTTCAAAACACATGAAAGTCATTGGATCAATTGGATCGATTCGTGGATTGCTTCAAAAGATGACCAGTTTTTTCAACGTGGGATTCGTATATAGCCCGAAAGATGGGAGAAAGTAGTGGTCAGCGATGGACAATACTTCTGAATCATAAAAGTATAACCTGTTTTTTACAATAAAGCCTCGAATTTCGGAAAAAAAGAGCGAAAGCAAAGTTGTACACTTATGTAGATTCAGAGTATCGTGTCCACTGTTTTTCAGGAACAATTAGAACTCCTTACATAATCCAGAAATCATTTCCTATAATAAAATTTGATTGAATTAAAATAAAAATAATCGAGTTCAAATGGAATGAACCAAAATAAACATCCACAAATATTTTTTTTTCATTTCATTTTATAATGAATTTCCACCAAGTAAAAAGCGCAAAATGTTTACCGTTTTTGTAGTGAATTGTTACCATTTTGGCATTTTAATGTATTGTTGAAGAGTGTACCTATCATTTTAAGTAATAGTGTAGTTTTCACACTTGTCAAATGACGAAAAATGACAGCTTCAAAAGTGACTGCTGCTGAGATGAAGTGTTATTCAAATTAAAACCTTTTATTAGAAAACCCTTTATTAGTTCCACTACGAGTTTTTACTAATTCAGAACTCAAATTCTTAATTTATATGAAGGGATAAAAAAACAATAGATTCTACTCAACATATCCTTGGCAATCCATCTCAAAATGAAAGAAAATTTGTAAAAAACCAGCCGATGGGTTATCATACCTCCAGAAGGCAGCTCGTAAACGCAGTAACCGCCACTAATTCCAAGTAAGTAGTCTCTGAGCACGCCAAGCATTTACGGACAAATGAAGTCACACCTGTCGCCGCCGCGACGACCGCCTCCAACCTCGTGCACTAAGAAAACAACGGAAGTTAGGTGGCGGAAATGAGCTACTTGACGGAAGTAGCTAAGTAGCGGCCACAATACACCCAGATTCAGCTTGCGTGTCGTTCCCATAGCGCACACCGTCATATGAGCGTTTACCACCTCCCAGATTTCTCCAGGGAGACGTGTAATCTAGGAAAAATTTCCGATGTTTGATGTCCGCCGGAAATACCTACATTCAATCAACTGGTTGTTGATGATTATTTTTCTAATTCGATAGCAAATCCGTTTATTCTTCCATACCTTGTAGGACAAAATCGTGCGGGAATATCTCTGTTTCACATATTTATGGAATTATTCCATTAATTTAGATCAAAAATAAAATAAATAGAAAAAACCTTCAAAACAATTTTAAATTGATGGGTAATAACATAGTACAGACAACTGATCTAATGGCTTTGTTTACCTATATGAACCATGAAGATCTGTTGGCAAAGTAGAGCAGCTGGCTAACTGCTCGTTTATCCTAAGATATCCGATTCAACTATAGGTACCTAATGATGTTGACAAGATTGTGTTTTGTGTGATATAAATGAAAAGGTAACCGAAACTTAATTTGCTAACTATATATGATAATCATACTTTTATAAAGGGTGTTTTACAAGCTCTATGTCAAACTTTGACAGATGCACTCATTCTGAACATTCTCGTTTAGATATTAGCTACTGATCTTCCACTATGTGGTGGCGAATTATTATGTCGCTCCCACATATTTCCAACAATATTGATCGCTATACCTTTGCAATTTTAATTGGAATGACATTTATTGCTATTAAATTTGATTTTTCATATGAAATTCACGTATCTTTTCATGTCGAAAGGTAGTAGCGATCGAATCTATACCAAAGTTTAATTCGAAAAAATGCTATATCAATCAAATATATCATAATGAAAGATCCAGAGTATTTATTTTCAAAATTATATTATGGAATATTCTTCACGGACACAAAAAGTGAAATAATGAATTAGAATAAGAAATGAATTTATCACATTTGAACGTGTTTCGTTCCAATTTGAAATTGATTTTTTACAATTTGAATTTGTTAGGTCTCAATTTGAAAAGGTATGGATCATCAATGAAGTCAAAAATGATTAAAAAATGATCATACAAATCTGCATTTGATAGAAAATTCTTGACATCTACTGGCTTCAAATCATTGTTGAGATCCCCACCTAAACGTTGACACCAAAACTATGCTTGTAATCATCTTGTTCTCTAATGGCTTATGAATTTTGCAGTGCCCATACATGTTCATTATGATTATTGTTGATATCGTCTTTAGTGGAACAAGACTCACTAGATGACAAAAATAATGAATCTTTATTTTGTGCATGTTGTTGAAGTAACCATTGACAAAATTCTAGTTGTCATATCAAATGGTATTTTCATTAGTGGACCTACTTTTAATTCAAACAGGAAAATGAATTATTTCAAATTCTGCATTTTTTAACGAAAACTATTTGGAACATTGTCTATATGAAATCAACAGTTCAGAATGATCACAACTAAGGAGTCTAAAATACTGGTGTATTCTCTTATAAGATTTTGTTTGAGATAATTCTGGCGACTCGGCTCAGAATGGATCCCTTTTCCGTTTTCTTCCTCAAGGTGGCGCTATACAAAGGATTAACCAATCAACGGCATCATTTTAAAATTTTCTTTTGTTTTGTCAAAAGTCGTTGATTTTGTTGTTATTATTGATTTAACCTCAAAAAACTACATTGACAGTAAGTCAACGTGAGTGCTATAGAAAACGTTGCGGAATTCGAGTGAAAAGGGATCAAAACCATTGAAATCCAAGAAGGCTGGTGCCTTGAATAGTCGCCACTTTAATCTTAAGGTTTTTCAAGAGTAAGTAAGAACACCAGAGTTTTAGAAATCTTAATCACAACCATCATAAATCAAAGCTTGTTATGGATACTGTGAATTACACGAAAAGTTAAAAAAGGAACAGGTTTTGGTAGAACTGGAATGGAAGATTACTATGCTTTCGTAACTTACAAAGTTTTACATAATGAGGTATAGAAAAATTGAATTTTTAGAAAACAATGAATTATATTATAATTAGGAATTAGTTGCCTTGCAAACAGTTATTTTACATTTGCCCCTTTCAACGAGGATTTAGTACTCTACTTCGTTATAAATGGAGCCAAATATGCAGAGCACCTATGATGTTTAGAGCCGCGAATAAAAAATTGCCAAAATGACGTCACGGACCTTTCCAACCTGGGATTCGCCCCTCATTACAGATTGAGCACCAAATTGGATGGGACACTGCTGCCCCCAGCGAATTTCCACACACATTTTAGCTTTAATTATCACGCGAGACCCTGTAATCTCTGTCAGCCCATCGCTGCGTCCGTTTTCATTATTAATAATTGATTCTATATCGTTCCGTGACAAGTTTTACAAAAAAAGCGTGACTTATTTAATGCAGTTTATGCCCCAATACGCCCTCAGATCCTGCTCCGGGGTGCATTATATATTTATGGGGCAACCGCTTTAATGTTATTATAATTGTTTCAATAATTTAGAAAATCATTCGGACGTCGCACGGAAGAATTTTTTAGCGATTGCGTGCTCGGAGACAAGTCGTCGGCGACTGATTTATCATAACCAGGCGTAGGTGTCGTTTACCTAGTGTCAGAGACAGACCGTCATTACCAGCCTTTCACAAAGAGCTTTTTTCATGAACCTAGGATTAGCGGACATTTCCAGTCGTGTACGTTTCTTTTGTTTATTCCCCGTTAAGGCTTAGACACACGCATGATTGATATAGATCTAATTTTCTACCGGGCGCAGAACCCGCAATTATGGTGGTCGAACAAACGGCCAAGGTGATGGGTTTATCAGGAAATATTTTTCTACTCGCTTACTACTTCTAATATGTTTTAGTCAGAACTGAGGGAAGGAATTAATTCTTATAGAAATACTAGAAGTTTTATGTCGCGGTTTCAGTAGATTAATGATGCATCGGCCTTGACACTCAAATGTTACAAATTTGAGGAAGTTATTATTTCAATCACTCAAATTGCCACAGTTAATTTTAAAGTCGAATGGAGGAGAAACCATTCGAATCCTAAATTTCAGATAGTGTTCATTCGCCAAAATTTGAAAAATATTTTCTTGAAATAAAAAAATAATAATAACAGTACTTTATTGCATATGCAACTGGCCATCGACCAAGGGTCCTTCAGCCTGTATTTTAACAATTTTTGGTACATTGAATTTGTTTAAGGTAAAAGGTTATTATTATTTCATTTTTTCATATCAAACTTTTGATCTTTGCTATAAGTGGGAGTTCTGGATGTTTTCTCTTAGATGTATTCCTTCTATCTTCCTGGTATTGAGAAATCACTTCATCCAACTGCACTAACCTATTATAGAATGCCTTATTCAGTCTGCTCATTCTTATCTCAATAGGTTCTATTCTGGTATTCAGATAAAGTAGACTGTTTGGAGGATTATGAAGTGGATTTCTAGGATGTCTCATTCGGGTTATGGTTCTCAATGCGGTGGTTTCTGCTACTGTGAGATTTTTAATTGCTGGAGGCTTGCAGTTGGCAAACACTGGGTGTGCGTATTCTAATAAAGGTCTACAGATTGTTTTATATATTATTGATGCACTTTTGATGTTAATGCCTTGCTTTCTGTAAACTAATTTGGAAAAATATTTGGCTCTTGATATTGTTTTTCTCTTCATCAACTTGGTGTGTAGGTTGAAGTTCAATTTACAATCAATGTTCATTCCAAGGTATTTGATTGCAGGTACAGGTTTTATGCTTTTTCCATTAATCTTTAAAGTTGGTGATGCAGGAGAGATTTTGTGGTCGAAAATTATAAACTGCGACTTGTCTGGATTAATCTTCATTCTCCATTTCCGGAACCAGTTGGAGAGTTCATCAAGGAGTTCTTGAAGCTTCCGTGTGCAAGTTTTTAATGTTTTTGCATGGGATACCAGAGTTGTGTCGTCTGCAAATTGCAAAATGTAAAGGGAGTTCATATTTTCTCGGATGATATCATGGCAGAAGAAATTGGAAAGGAGTGTCGAAAGAGGAGAACCTTGAAATAATTTAAAGGAAAATCCATTATATCAAGAAAAATACAATTAATTTTTCATGTCATCATATAAATCTTCTTGCCAATATATTTCCAATTTTGGTTTGCTTTTATATAAGTTATTTAGCTTTGTTGGAGAATCATAGGAATATTGGTTATCTCTTTTAAATTAAAATGCCAGTTCTTTAATTTTTATTACCTTATTGTTCCTAAATTGGCGGTGCAAAGGAATATGACAGATTTCTTGGATAATTAAAAAAAGTCCTATAAACATATGCCCGCAAAAGCTTTCTTTTCGAGTTACAGGGTGTTTTTTGTAAGTCTTTCAATATTATTTTTTTTGTGAGGATTATACCAGTTTATCGAATCTAAATTAATTTTCTCTACAGATTCGGTAAATAAGTAATCAAAACTTATAATTTATTCATCACAGCTTATTAACTGGATCTTCATAATATTATGGATTTTCCAGAGGATTTAGAATTGTTTGAAATTTTTTCTCGTAATCGGTAACAGAAACGATAAAATACAAGAAACCAAAAAGATGTAGCAATGAACCAAAGTTTCCTCCAATATTTTTCTCTGAGTAGTCCACAAAAAAAAAATTCTGGGGAAAAGATGCGGAAACTGATAGAAAAAAAACGACAAATTCTAAAAAGTTTGATAGATGACCTGGTAAGAATGCTCTACACCTCTATGTTGGTTCTTGCTAGAAAGGTACATAATATCGATTTTCATACCTAGAGCAATGCTCAAATATTATATATTGGGGCATTAATACCAAAGGTTTTTTGAAATAGAAAGTAAGAACAAATTTGTCAATATAGCCATAGTATGAAGAGGATTAGTTTTTGGATTCAGTAATTTAAATTATTAGTGATGAAATTTTTTATAGTATGATAATTTTATTAATAATGAAAAATAATCGAACGAATACGGAGACAAACTTACACGAGACGGCCGAGACACAACAAAATCTACCTCCAAATCATTATTTTTGAAATCACAACAAAGCGAAAACTAACCCGATTTCCTGCTACCCGGATTAACCCGAATAGTGCACTTGAGGCATGCCTCGAACCGTTTACTTCTTAAAGAGGAAGGGAGGTGAATATACAAGAGTTGTGAGATTGAAAATAGATATTTTGAAATAGATACCCAGTGCCGTACCGTATGATGTCAAATTAATGATGAGATGGATCAATAAATATTCCATAATTTCGATTAATACGTGTAATTATCAGAATTTATTTGGTCAAGTCGCCACTGTTATTAAGCCTAAAACAGAAAAAATAATCTCGAGTCTAGATTTTTCGGTGCAGACCAACTCCCAGTCCCCTCCATCGGGGGACCCCACCATGTACCAAAGTTTAATTTGCGGAAATTGGCGACGATCCTCAAGGAAGGTCCGCCAGTCCTCGAACTGGCGAAACAAATCTTAAACTTCCACCGGTCCTTAATTAAACGATGTCCGATTGACGATAAATTGCCCGATAAGAGAGTTTTGAATTGTTATGCATTGAATCGGATTAATCATTTCCGTGGAGAGATACAATTATGGGGTGAGTTAAGGAAGCAATTGGAGTCTTGAACAAATTCAATTTATACTCTCCCTGGGATCTGGAAAGTTGGCTGGATGCGGAGTTATAGACTGAAGTACCTTTCTCAGTTCGCGGCATTCTCTTAATCAATTCGGTTTTTTTCGGCTCGAGTAAGGAGGGCGGAACTTTTGCTGATCGCATTGTGGAGTTTTTCTAAGGGAGTGTGCGCTCGGCCTTGTATGGCAATTGCAACTTCGACATAGCTTCCAAAGGTACAGGATCTTTTGTACTAGTTTGTTAATTTTGATATGAAAAAAACTTTATCTACGACTGCTTCATGTTGAAGGTATTAGACCACTGAATTTGCTGCATTTGCGTTACGTAATGAAACTCATTATACAACTCAAATATCATTACGTAACGCATTTTCTTAGGAGAAGAATTCAGACAATAAATGAACCAATAACCGGCACTGCTTCTTCTATATGGGATGGAAGGTTTCTGAATCACTAATTTCTACCAAACACATCAAATACCAGCCGAAAATTTTACTTGAAAGGCATTGTTTACAATCAAACATGATAGACGTCAAGTGGTTGTCAATGTATTTCGATGATCTCAAGGCAATTGATATCAACTATGACATTTTCAGTTCAGTTTCACGAATAAAGTAAATTACAAAGTTATGTTGATTAAAGGCAGTCGTACATAAAACGTTGTACTATACATGTGTGATAATGCATCATTACTTATACGTGTGCTTTCATAACTCATGCTACGCACCCATTTGCAACTTACACACTCATATAGTAATGATGCCTTTATCCGATTCGTATAGTAAATATCAATATTTTAACTCAAAAATTGGTTTCGCATTTCATGTCATGGTTCAAAGTACGAAATACTGAAGTCAGAAATAGAGCTTGAAATAGATGGTAAAGGAAGAACATTAGCGATTGGATACATATAAGCACATCATTGCTTCGAGCCACGCAAAATCGAGAGATACAGTTCCTAAATTGAGGGGACAACAGAAAATGAGAAATTTCTTTCATAATTTTAGGAAAAAAGAAGTCCTATAAACAAAGTCCTACAAACGCTTTGTTTTCGAGACACAGGGTGTTTCTTGTAGTTCTACTTTTTTGTTATGATTATACCAGTTCATCGAATCTTTTTCAATCAATATTTGCCACAGATTGGTTACATAAAACTTATAACTAATTTATTCATCACAGCTTACTTACTGGACTTATCTTCATATAATAAACCTCTTCCGATAAAAATCCAGTTACTGATGTATACAAAATCACATTCTAAACGGGGCATCCTAGAGCAAGAATGACAAGAATTAGACCCCTCTCGAAATCGTCTCGAGGCCCCCAGGAAAGTTTCAAACCTTCGATTTTTCTCGCGGTTTTCGGGTCTTTATAATAATTTGGATTTTCCTGAGGATTACCAGAGAACTGTTTGAAATTTCTCTCGAAATCGGTAGTAGTAGATACGACAAAACTATAAGAAACCGAAAAGTGTAAAACTGAGCCAAAGTTTCTTTTTACATTTTTCGAAACTACCAGTAGTCTACCAAAAAGAAGTTCTGGAAGAAAGAACACTGTTAAAAAAAAATATTACCCTGAATATTTGCTATGAAAATTAGCATCCCACATGGTGAAAACTTCAAATTGGAATATCTATGCCAAATTTAATTAAATATCTTGTGAATGGAATATGCTTTGAGGGTACCACCTAAGAGTTGTGTTTTCAATTTATTTTGCGATAAACTATGGTGAACCTTTTTAATTGAGGTGACGCTCATTATGTTTTTCTCATCATGGGAAATAGAAGCTTGTCGATAGACAAAAACTGAGAGAATTTTCCGAATAACGAAATCCAACGATAATAGAAATTGGCGAAGGCTCATTCGTCCGAATTGAACATGTGAAATGATCCAGGTGTTCAGTTCGGTCCGTCCAATAGATAACATAATTAAAGAGACGTTTTGCATCCCACCCCCCCTCCTATAACGAGGACATTTTACACAAGTACCTTCCAACATTTTTAATTAACAGTGGCTGTGGCCCTCGCGAACAATAAAGCCGAAGTAGTGGAGATGGTTAATCACTATCTTCAATTTGCGTTTCAAAGGACGCAGAGCTAGACCTGCTGCGACGCGAGGATATCCGCTGGCGATGCGGTCCAAAAGACAGTGATATCATCAGGATTTACGCCGTTGGTCACAACGTGAGATATTTTTGTTCCTGTGATGCTTCTTCCGATGAGGAAGTTCCCGTTTGTGGTTGTAATTAGCCAACTGGTAGGAAAATAGTAGGTGGAATTGTTTGCGGAGGATGATCCTCACATACTTTTTCTACGGTTTTTCGTTTAAAAGTTCTAGGTTGGAGGTGTTGTGAGCTTCAGACTGAGAGTGAAGAGGACGCGTTTTTTCTGGAATTTGCCAATTTTTAGTGGCTAGTCCCGATCGAATGATAATATTAGATATAAAATGAAGGCTTTCCGCCGAGTCAGATGATAAACTAGATGACAGTGTTGAGAAAACAGAGAATTAATTATCATAGAGAATAAAATATGTTTAAATTTCCTAAAAAATTAGACTGTTTTAATTCAAACATTGAAATGACCTCACATTCAAATGTAATTCATGGACATACATAGTATAAATTTCTTATTTATGTCTATTAACCTCTGAGTAATAAACATAAATAGAGGGAGCATTTTCAGTAATTAAATTTTGTCCCCAACATGAACTATCAAATTTGACATGAAGCGCGCGGAAATGAAAACATAAATGATACGATATTTCACTCAATTCGCGAGTTTCTCCACAAAGATCGTACTTATCATGTCCCATAGGGAATCAACGTTTCATATTAACTCAAAATATATTGAAATCAATACCTAAAAATATCAGAAATTCAGAAAACTTCAAGCGCGCCAAACGACGTGAAACAACCGATGACACTAGGAGAGCAAAAGTTGTCAGGTAGATACAGAAAATAATGAATATTCTGCTCATTATTAATTTGGACAATTAGGAAAATTATCGGATTCCAAATATTTGAAATCACATATATAATCGGGAATCACTCAAATAAATATATTTCATTCAATATAATATACATTCATAATGATAAAGTAAAATTGTGGATTTGAAAATATATCACAATCCGACAATGTAATCCAACCATGTTGAGGACATGTAAAAATTGCGAATACTTCCTCTATGTTTATTACTCTATGCTATGAAATCTTACCTAACCTAACCCTAGCCCGAAATTTCCCAGTGGCTTACCATTATTTCCAAAAAAAAACGGATAATGATGAAGAAAAGAATGTCTCATTTGTATATCAAGAAATGCGCAATCACCAATTACTTCCTGTTAATACCCACCAAATTTTATATTCGAATATATCGACCGTTTTTACAGTTATAAATAAGCAGTCAGTTTTTAAGAAAAACTTCAAAACCCCGTATCTAGGAATAAGAAGCATCTCTAGATCTTTTTTTATCATCTTGAATTCGAAAATATGAAGTTTTTCAAAGAAATCATCTCCAAATGAAATAAGTTTTCAAATTCCGAAATTAATCGAAAAATGTTAAAAATGATGTTCATCTATATTATTTACAGTTGTCCCGATTCAATTTTTTACGCGCTATAAAAGCCCTGTAACTTTCAATTTAATTTTGAGTTGATGGGCTATAAAAACTATATATTTAAATATATTCAACCATAGTTTTCGGTGAATAAATACTTATTAGTAATTTAATTCAAATGGCTACTCCTAGAATTATCTCGAACAATATCAAATTCGTACATTTCAGCCTATGTATAGTCCTGGACGTTTTAAAACCGAGTTCATTTTGAATAATGAATATACGCTCTGGAACATGATAAAAGCTGCACTTTGCATTTATAAATAGAGGGCTCATATGTAATGTTTGCAAGGGTATTGACTAACGAAAATTAAAACATTATTTCGGGATGAAAATTCTGTTATTAATTTTCTTTGGTTTCCTCTCATCTCCAGTATTCGCAACCACCACCCATGAATATCGAATTTTTTCATAACTGCGCATTTATATCGTTCAAGAAGATGAAATATTATATCCGAGTAAAAATGGGCATAGATTTACCAATTACTTTTTTCATACGATTTTGAAGTTTGAAATAGATTTTACTCCAATGGAATAAAATTCATGATTTTTTCTAAGGTGTCTTTGTAGTCAGATAGCGAAGCTCGAGGAAAGTGATTCACATTCAAATTCTCATTGAAATGGTATACACTGTGTCCGTAAAGTATGGAAAAATTTCATTTTTGGCTACAGACCATTTTAAGAAATAATCCTGAAACACGTCGATTTTTTATTTTAATTTACCGTATTTTAAAATAATATTCTAATATACAGGGTTGAGTACTTTCGAGTAATGACGTCACCGTCATTTTTTTTTAAACGGAACACCCCCATTTTGTCTCAATTTTCCGATCACTCTAGCCGAGCTGATTCCAAAAATGTATCACATGTTGATTCCAATTGGATTAGGGTGGACAAAAATACAATAGTTTTGTGTGTGCTCCTAAAGTAACGCGTAACATTCCTTATTAGTTAAATTAACAATATTATCACAAATACGTATTGTCTAGCGGCAATTGGTTTGAATGTAACACCTTGTAGTTTGTTATATTTTTAGACTAAAATAAAAAATCGACGTGTTTCAGGATTATTTCTCAAAATGGTCTGTTTAGCTGAAAATGAATTTGTTCCATACTTTACGGATACAGTGTTTATTTTATAATGAAGGTTTCTTCATTCGAAAAAATAAACTTTTTTGTTTTTTAATTTCAATGTTTTAATACAGTTTCATTAATTTCAACATGAATATCTTCTTTCTCGAGTTGTTTATCAAGTACTATCGCTGCTCTTGGTTGAATCTTCACGATATCGATTATGTCAGGAATAGTCAATTCACACCTGTTCAATACAAATCCCAAAATCCCTAGGGAACCCTGGAAAGACAAGAACCAATTTGATGGAAATTGACCTTGATTACTACCGCTGCAATATACACAGCCATAACCTCATCAATGAATTAATTATCGGCATTAATTAGCTTTGAAATCAGTGCAATGTTGCTAATTGATTATTATGTTAATTTGCGTTCGAAGTGTTCAAGTTATTACACCGGGCGGAGATTCGGAATTCTGAATGGAATTATCTCTCACCTGATCCAGAGAACTTCGTTTGAACTATTGAGTTTATATAATTTTCGTTTATTACTTTTGATTAACTTGAGACATTTGTAAGAAAACAAGAAACATAATGTTTTCGAAAGAAATATAAGTTTAATGAAATCAATTTTTTTCAACTCGTCAACGTAGGTCAGTTTTGTTTTGGGCAAATTTTGAAATTTTTAAAAGATTTAAATGAAGCCTCTTGAGATAGTTTGTGAATAGATAAAATTTTTTGAGGAAACAATGACAGTATCAGTTAAATAACAAAAGGCAAAAAAAAAAAATTGTGACGGTAAATATGTACATGCAAACCGTTTATTATTTTAACACCTCAAGTGTTATTAAACAAGGTTCCTCAAAAATGCAATAGCTTTAGTTCTAAGGAGTTATTTAAAATCTTCTTAGAACTGAAGCTATTGCTTTTTTGAGGAACCTTGTTCAATAACACTTGAGCTGTTTTGGTGTCGAGGTTTTTTGAGCTGATTCTATATCAATTTGATGTCCTGAAACTTAAATAACTTTCCAAAAGTTGTAATGTCATGCACAACAAATTATCGTGCTGTAGCTCACTATCTTCGTTATTTCAACGGCGTCTAACTGAAAATGCACTGGATCGTGCAATTCCCTGATGAGCGAGCTTGCAAATAGACCCATACCGCATACATGAACGATAAGAAGTCACATTAGTGGTGGCATATGCCTAAAGACCACCGACAGACATCTGTGCTCTGTTTGCCTACCGTGGCCAGCAGCCAGGTGGTAATGTCTTTTCGAGGGTTACCCTACTAGATGGCAGATGTACCACCTCACCCCTTGCGCCCACTTTAAAGCGTTTCTTATAAACAAACGGATAATCACTTCGACGACATACTTTACGAGTATTAATTTTCTATTTTTTTTTCTCTGGTTTGATGTTGGGGAGTTACCTCCAGGTGTTCTGACTCCTTATTTGTACATTCTTCTCGAAGTAATTTAGGTTGGAGTCGTAAATGAGATTTTCTTGAGATTGAAAAGGGCACGCTTCTGTTATTATAATTGTTACATTGCGAAAAGGGTTAGAGTAATAGAGAATTTTTTATAATACAATACAGACAGATTACACATTCGTCCAGTTTGAAGGTTTCATCTTGGAATTCAGCAATTTGGAAGGTTCAACGAGGTACTTTTATATGAAATCATGTCATAATTTCATATTATTTCTGAAGGAAACTTTGTAAGATGGAGGACAGAAGAATAGAATTGCAGAACTCTTTGAATAGAGATAAATTGTGCTTTCAGAAGGTTACTTGTGTGGTTTGTTTCTCAGCAATGAAATTCTGATGATGTTGAAGTCTGATCTATAATTAAATATCTCCATCAATTAATTTATATTTTACCTGTGGAATTCTTTCATTTCCGATTCCTCGTTCATAAAGCGCATTAAAATTCATAATGAAACATGGGTTTACGAATTTGACACGCAAACCAGCTAACAAGTTCCCCTATGGTGCCTTCCAACTGAGGTGAAAACGAAAATAAGTAATGTTTCATTGTTCGCAACAAGCATATATATGGCTTAAGGGTTATAAAGTCTATTCTATAGAGCAAATTTGTCGAATAAGATAATTGAAAAGAAAATTTTTGTGTTTTCTGTAGCTGTTGTTCAGATAATATTAGAAAAATGTATGAGAAACTTAGAAATTTCTATGAGAATGCTGAGGTGAGTTTTAAGATGCCAAATGTAGTTGACAAGCTTTAAGATACCTATTTGACAATTCATATTATTATCTATTCATAATTTCAAAATAATTGCAAATCAATGAGAACTTTCATCCGAAATTTTAAAGTTAGACCATTATGCTGAATCAAAATGGATTCAAAAAAAGTTGAGCAATATAAAAAATAAGAAAAGTTTATGCTCGAGATGAGATATCCTTTGAAACACAGCATTTGCATGAACATCAACAAAAAAAAAGGAGAACACTGACCAAGCTATTGATACTGAGAAAACTAAGGAGCTTTGAAGAAAAACTAAAAAAATCTTGGAATTTTAACGCTCTGCAATCCGCTAACGAAGCATTTGTGGATACATGTATGGAAAAAAGTATTATTTTGACCTGAAAAATACCACCATGAAATCTTGTTACTAAATTTTGAAACGATCCGTGGATCTTAACGCAAAATTTTAACTCGGTCGAACTTTTTGTCATTGAAATATTTTTTTTTTCAATATTCTGCTTGCATCATATACATATTGTTTCGACGACGCGAGCAACATAAAATTTTGCACGAAATCTGAAATTGTTTTTTTTACATATGGATGCAATATTTCATCTAAATTCTAAATTTCTAAATTGGCAGGACAATTTAGTTTTGACGACCATATTTACGGAATATCTGTAATCAACGCAATCTGAAACCTAATCAGAAATAAATAATTGTTTAAGACCATTCCCGCTCGAAACTTATTACTATGCGCTTAAAAATAAATTATTCATTCAATATAAAGAGAAGAGCCAATTTACAATTTTTCGTCATTCTCAAACTCAATTTTGATCAAGTAAAAAATCACGAGAGTTGATTCTTTTGTAGCACGTTCAAAAGGATTGTTCATAGTAGGGATATATTCGGCATTAAAGATATCTCTATGTCTCAGGACATTTTTCGCATTCAATTTTAACTTAGCAAATTTTTATCATCAATGTAATACTTGACTACTTGAGTATAATTTATATACTAACATTATGTCAAAATTATTTCTTCTTATCCTAGTGTTTTCATTGATAGAGAATTATATAAAAAGAGTCATAATTTATCGATAATTTAAGTCCCTATCAATATTGTGTCGAATAAGTGAAAAATAAACACACAGGTCTTAGGAGCCACCTTTCTAAAGAATACCTAAATATAAAAGACAAGCGCCGCCTTGAGTCGGTCCTTCCCAGCGTAGCGCCACAAACGGACGAGACAACACAAAGCCTTCAAGGTGTACGCCAAAATCCGAGATCAAACAACAACCATTCTCGAGGAGCCGATTCAAAGAGATCACTTGACCGCAAACTGATCTCGAATTCGTCTTCTTCATCACCGACAGGACGAAAGATAATACGTAACACGATATTATATGCATATGTGCCATTTGCGGAACCCAAAGCGTTTGTTTTGCGGTCCGGCAGATGCAAACCCAGAAACGTCTTATTCCAAATCGATGAGTGTCACTACACAATGGATAAAACGAGGCGAATATCGGATATCTGCGATCTAATCGATCAAAAAGTGGACATCGATACCTATTGTGGGATGGTACTCTCGAATTATCTTGCCAGAAGGCGGTTTAATTCGAAGGACTTGAATCACGCCACACATGGAGGTTTGTTATGGGGTTTTATCGGAGGCTTGTATGGATCCAGTTGTCATCTGGAGGGCCTGATGATGATGCATTACGTGATCTTCAGAAACCCTCGATTTTCTTTAGAGTGGCTGTTCTTTTTGTGGAGTGTATTAAAATTGTGTAAGTGGAGAATAAACAACACTGGTGAGTGGTGGTGTTCAATCTGGAGGTATTTGGAAGGTAAGACATCAATAGGTAACCAATATTGTAGGAATATTTAATTCAATAATGCACAATTTTATTTTTCAGGAGATGTCAGCTGTGGCTATTGTTGCTGGGAAGATTGTGAGAAGATGTGGTTTATTATTACAAATGATAAACCTTAGCAATAGGTCAGAAAAAGAAAAAATCAATCCCTATAAATATTTCACAGTTCACGTTTTGAAAAGATTAGAATATAACAATATTCGTCAGTACGTAGACCTTTTGTCGTAAATGAAAAGAGTAATTCGTAAGAAAATTGGGAGGAAAATTAGTTGTGATACCGCAATGATCCTCCAAGTTAATCTATTTCATTAATTTTTTGGCAAAACATCAAGGACTCAAAATTTGAAAAAATTAATTATATTTACTGAAATTGATTACGTAGAATCATGAAATTTCGAATCAATATTGTTATCGATGTACTGAATGAATTATTTCTACCGCAAGATTCTAGCTCAATTGCTGATATCTTCAGCATCACCAAATAAGTTCCCCCATAGCACTCGTTTAGCCTTATTGTCTTCCTACCTAACATGCTACGGCTTTTTTTTCAAAATTTATTTTTTATTTAATGATCTTCGGATTCGAAGTATTTTTCGAGTAGTAGAAAATGATAAATCATTGTGTGGTATTTACATATCAGTGTTTTTTTATTCCTCTCGATGCTATTAGTTCGTTGAAAATCTAATTCTTAAATTCAACATTCAAGAAACTAGGTAAGAATCGCAGAACTGAATGATGAATTTCATCAATCCACCGTTCAAATTTTCCTTTGTCATCTAATCTCATTTTTAATATTGACATTCTATTCTCACTGGTAAAAAATAAAACAACAAAAATAACTTGGCTTTTAAGGTCTCAAAGAAGAAAAAGAACTCTTCGATAAAGATATGCATTCAAAAATTAGTTTCAAGGGACCATGACTATATTTTTTTTGTTGAAGAATTTAGGTACATGCAATGCATTCTTATGTGATGTTTTCATGAACTGTGTATATTTAGTATACCTATGAGTAATGATCATTCAAAAAAAAATTAGAATCAATGATTCATTAAATCAGATTATTACAAGTTCCTAGAGAGTAATTGGACGTCATTGATAAAAAATAGAAAACAAACCATACAACCAAGAAAAGCAAAATTTTTTTAGTAAAGGAAATTTATGAGATTTTTTGACATTACTATCAAAGAAAATAGGTAATACTACACCTAAAAACATCCCAAATTGTTCATTATTGTATTATGAGAGTGCTTCTACTCCCAGATGCAAATACCGACAATCTTCTCCAATCTACAACGAGCTTGTTAGTGTGGAAGGGAAGACATTTCTGAACACACCTTTAAACATCCGGTAGTTTTCCATTGGCTGCGACGATTTGTACTCACAGCGAATCAGAAAAAGCCGTCACGCTCTCTCGTGGTATGCGAATAAAAGCAAACGATCGTATCAGGTGAAAAAAAAATTTAAAATTAGTTGGTAATGACCAGAATGGGCAATGCTCCGTGTGCCAACGCTGATCGAAGATCTCTGTTGTAGGTAGTCAGAGGTGGATTCAGGGAGAAATGTCAATAACATGCGTATACCTAATACGCCACTTAATAAATCAATAGTGCCGAAAGTTGAGTCTGTAACGGGATTTTGTTTCTGTGTGAAAAATAGATAAGAACGAGTTTCATATTTTGATAATACTCCTTGTCATAAATTGATAGGGATTTAACAAGCCATGTAGCTTGTCATTTTAACCAACTACTTGACTTAAAAATCAAGCCCGTGAAAAATTATATACTTCAGCTTGACTTGACTTGATTTTAGATATTTATTGCTTGACTTGATATCAAGCTACTCGATATTATTTGAGCTTGATATGCACGCATCGCACGGCATATATTTCTTCTAATATTTTTATCAACGCCAGCATCTTCAGCTCAATATTAAGAAACTTTATTCTTTTATATTTTGTTATGATTTATAGCGATTTCATTTATGTTTCTATTTCAAAGAAGTTGATATTTTCGGTTTTTTCATGCAATAAGTTTAATAAATAAAATTGTTCTTACAAGGTTGCTTCTCATTTCATCATTTTTTTTTATAGATGTGACACTACACAATAAAACTGCTGAAAATCAAGTTGCTTGATATGATTATTATTATTTCGACTTTTGCCTATACGCGTAGGATTTTTCCTCGCCGTCGGCTTCTCACTCCTCGCTAAGAGGAACATTCACTCAATCCCAGATATTTAAAATATCAGAAGGGCTGAGCTCGGTCGTGTCCGGTCCTTGTGGTCCCCCTGGTTCTCGTCGAACTTCTGGTCTTCTTACACGCGATCCTTGGACCTGTCCTTCGCTTCCTAGGAATTTTCTCACCGTCCTTGCAGTACCTAAAAGAACAGCTTTTTGCATTATATTACATATATACTCACTAAGTCCTAGTTGCTTGATATTTCTCTTGAGATTTTTGGGTACTATTCCTGTTGTTGAGATGATAATTGGAATAGTTCTCGTTGATATCATTCCCCACTGGCGCTTTATCTGAAATTCGAGGTCCCTATATTTTGAAATTTTTTCGACCTCTTTTTGACGCATGTTGTTGTTATTAGGTATTGCTACGTCGATGAGTATTGCTGCCTTTTGTTGTTTATCAACTAGCAATATATCTGGCCTGTTGTGAGGGACTGTTTTATCAGTCAAAACTGTACGATCCCAGTACAGTTTATAGCGTTCGTTTTCCAGGATGGTTTCCGGTCGGTACTTGTAGTATGGCACTTTTTCAGAATTAATTAGTGTTAATTTAGTTGCCATTTCTTGGTGTAGTATCTTTCCTACTGCATCGTGTCTCTCTTTATATTCATTTCCTGCAAACATTTGACATCCTCCCGTGATATGTTGGATTGTCTCATTCGTTGGACAACCATAACGGCATCGATCGTCAGTAATAGTTCGATCCTTTATGATATGTTTACAGTAATTTTTTGTTGAGATCACTTGATCTTGGATGGCTAAAAGAAATCCTTCCGTTTCTGGATACATCGCACCTGATGTGAGCCAATAGTTCGACGCTTCAGTGTCGACATGATCCTGGTTCACCTCGTTGAAATGTCGTCCATGTAGGGGCTTTTCTCTCCATCTTTGCAGTTTTTCTTGGATTGTCTGGTGGTTGTATGACAATTGCTCCTTGTGCAGTTGTAAAGGTGTTGATTCGTCTGCTTCACACAGTACTTTGTAGATCTCTGACGTGCCTGATTTGTCTTTGAAGGATGTTCGTAGGCATTCAATTTGACCATGGGCAAGTTCCATGATGTCTAGCAGACCTCTGCCTCCTTTATTCCTCGGCAGTGTCGTCCTCTCAATGCTACTTTTCGGATGGTGCTTGTGTGCTTTCGTCATCAAGGTTCTCATTTTGCGTTGCAGGTTTTCCATATCTGTTTTGGTCCATGGAATGATACCGAAAGAGTATGTAAGAATTGAACATGCAAATGTATTGATAGCTCTCGTCATGTTCTTGCTGTTGAGGTTTGTTTTCAAAATTTTGTTGATTCTCCTAATGAACTCAGTTGTTAAGTCTTCCTTCATTCTTTGATGGTTTATTCGTCGGTTTTGTTTCATTCCTAGGTATTTATAAAGATCGTCCGATTTCATTGCTTCTATCTCCTGTCCATTGGAGAGAGCTATCGGTTCATCTTGGATTTTTCCACGCACTACGCTAATAGTACGACACTATACATATTATTATTATTATTACTTGATAAATAAATACTTGACTTGACTTTGATGTTGAAAAACTACTACTTGAGTAGTATGAGTATCGGCGCAACTACCAAGCAAAAAATATGTTTAAATATCGTAGCAACCCTTCGTTGATGTTCTAAGCCAATTCAGCCAACTACGATCCTGAACACATCGTCCATCGGGCTCCAGAATCAACTTCGATTCCTGACGCACAATACAGAGAGCTAATCAAAACATACATTCTGATTTCTGGTCCAGCGACTGAGGAAGATGAGGTGACATTGGAAGCGAGCTAAACAGTCGACACCGACAGAATGCCATCTATCAAAACGAAAGGTTATAAACCTTACAACCAACAACTATAAATCCTGTTTATTATTACGAACAATGAAACAATTGGAGAGGATCGAACTGCTAGATGTTCCGTTCAGAAAACTGCAAAGAGGAGGGATGGAATGGAAGAGATTGCATGTACCGGAAGATACCAGTATATTAGCAAATCCAAAGGATTTTTCTGATTGTTAGGTATCTATACCATTTTTTCCTAACATTGAAGAATTTTTTTACCATCTGAATTTGAACTTCGTTAAACAATTCAAGATGTTAACATGTTACCTTTATTCAGTCAGAATCTTAAATTCGTGATTTTTAATATCTCGATACCAGAGATATTTCAAGAATATAATTCAGAAGAATGAAATTTCTTATGTTTTTTCGTTATTTATAATGCGAGAAACCGTAAAACGCCTTACCTCTTCTAAAGTTTCTGTGTATTTTCGATTTTCCCGTTAGTTATTCTGCTCTTTGTGACGTCGTCAAATCAAAGTTGTTTGTTTTTTTTTACAGGGTTTTCCAAATTAGACGTGAACCTTGGAGAACGTGTTAGTTTAACTCATTTGTTGTCGTTTGAGCCATATTTAGAGATAACCAAAAAAAACATTTTATGAGATATTTAAGTTCTTGTTATTTTTAAAAGGTTTCTCACCTCACTTCATTTTTCATCAATTTTTTCTACGTTGACCAAATTTGATTACCAGCGAGAAGTCTAGATCTAACACCGTTAGAATAGACGAAGCAGCGAGAAGATTGATAATGAATTTCAGGAGGAAAGTAACAACTGAAGAAATAAGAAAGAAGGCACGTGCTTATATAAGGAATGATGGGGGTCATTTCAAACATAAATTATGAATAAATTTTCTACTGAAATTTTCAGTTCAATTGAAATAAAAAAATTTCAATTCATTACTTTCCGTTCTTTGCTTCTCTCTCCTTTCAAAACAGAATCTGCTGAAACAAAACTATTGCCTGCATTCTAACGAAAATTTTTTAAGGAAATAAAGAAGGTCTTTGGCATGTTTCTAGAATAATTTTGTCATACATAAATTGTAGAATTCAAAAGTTGTCGGCAAATTCATATTAGAAATTTCCTTCATATACCAATTATTAAATCATACTTATTTAATTTATAATCTAATACAGCATAGTTTTGCTTTTTTCATACATATCATATCCATTTCTGATGAAAATAATCCAACATTTAAATCAAACTAGGTAAACGTAGAAAAAATTGACGAAAAATGAAGTTAGGTGAGAAATTTTTTTAAAAACACAAGAACTCAAATATCTCGGATATGGTATCTACGAGCACCTGCATGATGTACTAAGTTCACCCACCCAGATCGAAGCAACCATACGATTTCTCAAAGATAATGAACTGTACTCTATTATTTAAATCTTTTTTGATGTAATATTAATTACTTTCAATGTGATCTTGTGTCAATGACCATAGCTGTCGAGACACGTTAATTTAAATAAATAAATAATGAATAAATATCTCGGAAACTGTTGATTTTCGGTTCTCAATAATCCTTCTAGTTTCACGTCTAATTTGGAAACATCCTGTATAGATCTCTCAATGAATTTGAGTCCAAATGAAATTTATATTAGATTTTAATAGTGGATTTCTGTTTTTCTCGACTTTTGACACTAAATCGTCTTGAACTTGAATAAAAGACGTTTGTTTCTGTTTTTTTTGGGAGATTTGTACCAAATTTGAAAACTGAGATTAGCGCTGATCAACCTATTCAATTCTGATGAAGACTTTGAATTCAAATTAAATTTTTATCATTGATCCAGTGAGCTGTTAGCAAAGCATTGATCTACTTAGTTTAGAAGCTACAAGTCCTTGAATATTTCATTTAGTAATAATAGTCTCAACTTATGTCTATTTTCGTTTTTGTTATTTTTTGTTGGAATATTATTTGAGGTAGAGAAAACGATAAACTATTGTATAAAATTGCCTCGTTTTTCCGATGAGTAATATATAATTGGAATGAAACGTTACTTCGTTAACTTACAGATGACTCTGGAAAACCGCTTGAGGATAGTTCCTGTCATCCGCTACAAATTTCCATTTCGCCATGATAGGGTCCTTGGATATCCACGAATCAGAGAGCATTAGAAGAATTGCTAATGTACATGCACATAAAAAACTAATAATAGTTCCGTACGGGCCCCACTCGAAGCCGGAGATGAAAAGATAAAAGAGGCAGGGACTTAATATCATGTCATCATGGAATGGAATTTAAATCTGAGGTAAGAGATGTAAATTTCCTGTTGCGCGGACAGGATGCACGGTAGGATGGAGGCATTATTGTCCAGGATATTGTAAGTAGGACTTAAAAAATTGTTTGTACAGAATAGGAGCCATTGAACAATGGCAAGAAATCGCAAATTATAAACAGGAAAGAGATGCTGTGGCTCGTCCGTCATTGTTATCTCGGAGAGTAGAACGCTGGCTGATTTCGTATTGTTGGCTAATCTTTTTAATGGAGATTTGCTCATTATCGTGGACATGTTTTATGCATCGCAGCAGGATATCTCAACCGTTAATCAGTCGACTTTGCGGAGGGATGCTCGTGTACGCGGTTCTGTCACAATTCGACCACAAATTTATAATTCATTTATCTATTACCTTTCGACTCGATTTGGATGAAATACAGCATGCTGTAGGCCGTGTCTACCTGGGAACTCATATCTCTTTGATTTCAAACATTTGCTTGTGCAGACAAACCGATAAAATTTTAAAGAAATTACATAATGAAAGCATCATAGTGGTTATATAAAATTCTATGAGAATTATCAGTGGAACTATGAGATCTACACCTTTCCATTGGTAACCAGTGCTATCAGATATAGAGGGTGTTTTTTTAGAGCTGTAGAACTTTAAATTGCAATAAAACAACGATGGATTATTCGATTGAAATGAATTTTATTTTTCCGCAAGATAACCTTGTGGCATTACATTTTAAATATGATTTCTGGCATATGACCGCCACGGCTGGCTCGGATATCCAACCTCGACGTCCAATTTTCGATTACCTTTTTCAACATTTGTCGCCGTATATCGGCAATAACACGGCGAATGTTGTCTTCCAAATTGTCAAGGGTTTGTGGCTTATCCGCATAGACCAATGACTTTACATATCTACACAGATAGTAGTCTAGGGGTGTTAAATCACAAGATCTTGGAGGCCAATTCACAGGTCCAAAACGTGAAATTAGGCGGTCAACAAACGTGTCTTTCAATAAATCGATTGTGGCACGAGCTGTGTGATATGTTGCGCCGTCTTGTTGGAACCACAGCTATAGGACATCATGGTTGTTCAATTCAGGAATGAAAAAGTTAGTAATCATGGCTCTATACTGATCACCATTGACTGTAACGTTCTGGTCATCATCGTTTTTGAAGAAGTACGGACCAATGATTCCACCAGCCCATAAAGCGCACCAAACAGTCAGTTTTTCTGGATGTAACGGTGTTTCGACATACACTTGAGGATTAGCTTCACTCCAAATGCGGCAGTTTTGTTTGTTGACGTAGCCATTCAACCAGAAGTGCTATCTGTGCTCTTGTATCATTCATTGAAATTTATGATGCCCCGTTTACATTTCCTCTGCTAATACGGACATTACATCTACACATTCTTTGTTGTTTGAAGTTGATAATTTTTTGTATTGCTCTATCTCAAAAGAATATAAAAAGGCATTAAACATTGTTAAGTCAAATTACCAAAATGAAATATTTAGTTCATTGTGGAATCAGCACTTATTCACTTGCAGTGAACATTCAGTGGATAAGAATGTAGTTACTTCAACCTTTGTGAATCGAACTCAAACTTATTGAATGGAGGAATGAAGACGCATACTTCAGAAAATTTCTGCTGTCCTAATAACAGAATTCTCCGCTATCAGAAACCAAGGAGAAGAATGGTAGTGGATACGGATTTATTAGTGATAAAAAATATATCTAGAGAACTGTAATTATGGAAATATTGAATATTCTTATTTTTCAATATGACCAAATAGAATAAACAATGGCGTTACGCAATTTTTTCGAATTTTTTTGGCATGTGAAGAGAAATTTTCCGTTGAAAGAGGGAATAACGAACAATAGTGTGACATTAGTAGTATTTTTTTTTTGCTGCCAGTTACAATATATTCAGGGGTTTCTACTTAGACTCTAAATGTTCAATTTTAAATTCCTGAAGGCGATGTTATCTAGGGAGGAGTATTCATGATAGTTTTAGTCTTTGTTTAGAGCATGATGATTTGAATCCAATACCTAACATCTTACTCTTCCAATATTATTTAATAATCCTTGATTGGGCCCTGCATATTCAAGTCATCAGACAATCAGTTTGAGAGATAAGCTCTTCCGTTTCCTCTCAGATGACATATTTATCGTGAGGTTCCTTTCTTCCAGAATAGACCTTATCAAATGTCTTCCTACGTACAGTGACGATAAGGAGATATTCAGGAAAGGACTTGGTATCTTGAATAAATTTCTTATCATTACTTTGCAAATGTAGACCCACGTCTCACACATGAGGTATGAGCAATTTTTTTATCATTTCATAACACAAAGTAAATAAGAGATCAGGTCATTTTAACCGAATGAAAGTCAAAATTTATAAGGAATTAAGAAATTTAGTACATATATTCATTTTAGCAATTGCACAACGTCACGGATTGCCAACCTCAGATGACAAATGTATCGGCATCGGAACGGAAATGTACACAAAAAGCAAAAAATTGTTGAATTTTATGTTGTCAACCCTTTGCTATGCAGCCGTCGTACTTATTCTGATTATGCGTATATTTTCATTAGTATTAAGAATTGGTTTTAATTGTTTTCGATTTTACTTTCATCTGCTATTCTCATATTCTTCAGCATTTAAAAAAATATCGATTTCATAAGATTTCGAAAAAGAATCATACATGTTTTGTATGTTGTGAATGTGTATGTAGTGAAGGGATTTTTTGGAATTTCGGCTACGACATTTTCCTTCGTATGTAGACTTCATGCCATTATTGAATTGAATGGACTATATACAGTGATAATCTGCGCAATTCTAGTAGAAATCGAACCAGAGAGAATGAGAGCCAAATAATTTTTCGTAGTACATAGATATAGCCGAGGCGAAATTCAAACAATTTCATCAAAGCACAAAATAATTTGTTGGAAATTGAATATAATCAAGATTAAGGCAACAACAGTTCAATAAATTTGTAGATAGAAAAGCTACTTACTTTTATCTTGTAGGAAGGATGAGAAATCTTGATTTAGATTCCATTTATAGTCTGAAACAAACAAAAAAGATATAGGTAATCGGAAAAGTTCGAATAATCGATGTAATGAATAAGTAATTACTTATGCAACGAGTGTTAACAGTGAACTTTTTCTCACGACTAAAAACTTTTCATGGGTAAAAAAACTGTATCACGCGAGTAAGTGATAATATCTAGTCTAATTGAAATCGAGTAACAGAGGAAAACTATACGAGGAAATCATTTTAAATTGAAAAAAATTCATCAGAGGCCATGAAATTGTGATATTGACTTAGAAACCAGCATATTTTTAAAGTAATGAGAACAAAACAGGAATAAATATTTTATGATTTTTTTTTTTTCAATTTTTGTTGAGTTAATTTATTTAAGATGAAGAACGTCTTGACTTGTAAGAGTTATAGGTGGAATATAGATTATCCCACAGGATTTTCACCAATTATTTCCAATTTTGGAGAAGATGGAGATTGATATATCAATATCAAGAAACTAAAAAAAACCAAGCAGCTGAAGATATATCCAAAACTTTGAGTTATTTGATAAAGCATAGTTCAATCCTCATCAATGTTTTAAGAAATAGTGACCGACTAGGAGATAAAGCCTTATAACATTTTTTTATAACACAATAACTGAAAGCCAGATCGTTTTTCATTTCATTTATTTTTCATTTTTTATCATCATTGATGAGAATATAAGAGAAATTAAATTGATTTATTTTATTCATAGTCGACCAAAAACTCAAGAATGAGAAAACTGTGTATGTTTTCTAATACGCAAATTGCTAGGAGCGTTTTTGTTGAGGGGGCGTCTTAAATGAATACTCAAAAGATTATATCCTCCTACTGTCTAATATTTCACTTATAATCTTATCGACACATGAGTCAAATTACTTTGACATGTTACGGACAAACAAGAACGAGAGATAATATTTCTACTTGAAATTAAAGCATTGAAAAACATACGTCATATAATGATCATTTGAGCATCGGACTCTAATCTGAAAATAGTTGAGAGTGTTACAGTGATATCGAACAATTCATGAATTGATAATACCTACTTCAATATATGATTCAAGACCATATTTTGTTCAGCTACTTATTTGTACCTATTGGTTTCTCATCGCCATAAAAACTTCAGAATACGCAGAAATGAATATGAAAAAACAACTGACTCGAGATCAGGAGCGTTTGAACGTTAGAATCAATGTGCATATTGAAGACCACATGACTTTTGTTTTTGAGATGTTAAATAAATTTCAAGTGAATTTGTTTTTACGAAAATAAACAATATTTTACTGGTATTTTCGTATTATTTTATCAAAATGAAAATATGTTATTTAAAATTCTTGTAACTCCTATATTAAAACGAATCAGACCTATGACCATAGGAAATAGTTATTTTCCTATCTAGGGAGGAAAGTTGTACATTCCCGCTCAAGATAGGACCATATTTTTTTTCAACAACCGTATTATGAAATTAAGAAAAAAAATATATGAATGTTTTCTTTTATTTCCAATAAACATTTATTCATCGAATAACGTAACAATCAACAAAGTACGCGAAAAGTACTTCTTCTCTGAAGCTGTTAACATTCTTATTTTGGCGCCAGTTCAAAAAATGATCATATTATTTTTCGTACGTTTCATTATATTTTTTAGACAATAGATCCAAAGTTTCTATATTAAGTGATTCCAGAATATCTTCTGGCAGCTCCAAATCAGGGAATACATTTTTAATATTCTGTACTATTCACGAATTGAGCAATTTATCACAGGAATTTGGACAGAAATATTAATATTTTTCAGCCTTTGAAAAAGGAACAAGAAGTTCCGAAAAGTTGGCAAAATCATAGTTGATTATTTCGGTCCAAATTCCTGTGATAATTGCTAAATTTTTAATATTGTTTTTATAAATAATAAAAAATAATAATAAACAATTCAATAAGGATGAACAACTTTGTCGAGTATTCGTTTTAACACATTGATTAATCGGTTTCTACGAAAAATAATAGAGCATAACTTTGAATAGTTATTTATAATACGAGTGCAGAAGGCATTGATATTCTTCCACGAGTTCAAAATTCAAAAACGAGCCACGAAGTGGCGAGTTTTGGAATGAACGAGTGGTAGAATGAGCCTTCTATACGAGTATTATACATTATTTTCTCTAATTCATTGCATTTTCATTGAAATTAATGAAATATTTCCATAAATATATTTTAGTGATTTTTGCATTGAAAAATGTTGGTTGGCAGAACTAATTTCTTTAAGGCAAATTGATGAATTGACAGATAAAGCCGTGGCGGAAAGTTCGGAGTACCAACATAGAATAATAAAATATAACCATGAAAACTGTGCGTTTCTGATATATTCTCGCACGATTTTGTTCTACAAGATGTGGAAGAATGAACGGAATAACCACAGAATTAGAGAAATAAATATACAGATCCATGTATGCCAATCATAATTTTTGAAAAATGTCAGTTTTCTTTGAAAATGCAATAATTTTCAAACGGAAAATTGAATGAATAATTGGTTTGACATCAATGAAACAGCATATTTTGAAATATTTAACTAAAGTGAATTAAGAGATTTCCTGATAAAAGTATTATTATTCACAAATTTAACAAATATTTAATTTTCCTCAATAGTGCGTAAAGGTGGCATTTTCCAAATCGAAAAAAATGCGGGAAAGTAGTTATTTGCAACCAGTTGTAAAAAAATGAAATATTCAGATTGAGCATAATTTGTCAATCTTTGTCATGGATCTTATAGAATTCTTCACCGTACGAAAAAGTGTCGACTTTGCAATGTGTTCTGACATCAAATCGACAAACTACATAAAAAGCATGAGAGATCTTTTCTAATGAATGTTCTCGATCAAACTATTCATCATTTAGTCAAAAACTCCGAAACGAAATCAAGAATCCGGTTCTAAATGAATTCAGAACGCTATAGGTAGTCAAAATCGAAGTGCAACCCCATCATCGAAATAAAAACAAAAATATCATCCCCCCGGATCTTCGATAAACTTCGACCTACCGCAATAATTGCAGTCTTTCATTAGTTTTTCGTGCGGAAAACACATTTATACCGAATATCGAATCAATCAATGCAAATATGGAGTCTTCGATGTCAATTAAAAGCGATTGTTTTTAACTGGGATCCGAACGATACTTTTGGCGAATGGCGTCCCGGTCGAGATGCAGGAAACTATAAATAGATTGCACAAAACACCTTCGAACACGTCAGATATAAAGAGGTTAATTCGGTATCGATTAAACGAAATTAGAAATTTAAATTCAAATGCGGGCCTGCGATCTTTCGGATCAAGAACGGTGTCTGCGATCGGTTTACAACACGTCACTGAGGGGCGTTCGGAAGTTTTATGACTGGTTTTATACAGGGTGATTCCTAAAAATAGACAACTTAGATAGATTCTACGAGTCGAATGGCGAATATTAGATAAAAGATTCTCCATTTCAGTATGAAAACAGTGTTGTTTTCAGCATTGTTTTCAGTTATATTTTTCGTTTTGTGTTTGTCTACACTGACTTTCGATCCTATTAAATTTCAACAAATGTAAATTGTCAAAATAATATAATTTAAAATAATTCGCAACATTATTCGCAATGTCATATAATTCTCGTGGTGTTAAATGGATTTCGTTAGATATAATTCACGAATTCAATGCCTAATTATTAAATTATTTCAAAATTCGAAACGTACGATTCAAATTCTAATTTCGAAATGTAAATTTTAATAACAGTCACACCAACTATCAAGAGACAATCCAAAAGTCAGTGGATGTATAATCTGAATTTTTCATTGGATTTCGACAATATTTCACAAAACTTGACTGAAATAGAGAAAATATCATCTAATACTCGTTGCAGAAGGCAATTCCAACACTCATGTGTTCGAATTTCGCATTCGTGTTGGAATAGGAGCTCATTCTGTAATTGGTTTTAGAATAAACTATTATAGTTTTTAATATCAGTTTTATTCGATAATACTTGTATTTCCAATTATCAATGTAAAGAATTTCTGTGGAACATATTGTTCTTTAAATTCTTTGATTTTTCTTCATAATGAATCGAGAAAATAAAATCTATGCTAAACATAAAAATTGTACAAATGTATTGATACAAGTGAATATTACATACGTTTTCATAAATATAAAAGTGTTTTCTATTTGGAAAATTTCAATTCAATCGAATTTATGTCACCGAAATATTAATTGTTGATATTCCACTAGAATTTTTTATGGTTTTGACGATAAGGTTAACAAGAAATTTTGTACCAAGCTTGAAACTACCATTCCGTATCTGTTAGCAAAATCTTAACTAGCTCCCATCTAATATACCTAATTGAATGATTGATTACTTTTTTCAGAATTCTTTTTTTTTTCAGTTCTGGTGTCGCTATTAATATGAAAGTTGGCTCGTTATTCATATTTTAATCTGGATCATTATTTTATATCTAAATCCAAAATTTCATCTTAATGAAATCTTTTCCGGAAAAGATCGCCCAATTAGCATAAAAGAAAGACATTATTCAGACAAGGTGTACCTAGATTGGAGGTACAAACGAAAATCACCGAATCATTAAAGCAAAATAAAAGTATAAATATGAGCGCTCTGTTAAAGAGATATAGGATGTTAAAGTTTTATTTTTTTTTTGAGTTTTTTCCAGATAGCACCTTTCCTTCACAATATATTGAACATACATTTGGCATAGATATTATAAAGTATTCATCATGTGATATGCTATTTTTGAATGCAAATCTACATAATCATATTTTTTTAGAACAGTGCCTGCTTTTTTCCTTCAGATCTTTTATTTGGTGGACCACAAGTTTTTGGTTTCTTATAGTTTCGTCGTATCTGCTACCGATTTAAAAAAAAAAAATTTCAATTAATTCTCTAGTAATCCTCAGGAAAATCTAAATCATTATGAAGATCCATCTAGTAATCTGTAATTAATTATAAGTTTTGGTACCTATTTACCCAATCTGCAGCGAAGATTAATGATAAAGATCCGATAAATTGGTATAATAATAACTAGAAATAATAATAGACATAGTTAACTAGTATCTCGAAAACAAAGTGGTCGCAGGCCCATATTTATAGGACATTTTTTTCTTAAAATTATCCAAGAAATCTCTCATTTTCCTTAGTACATCCAATTTAGGAACACCCTGCATAGTTTTCCCCAAATAAACAATTTTAATAAATGAAAATAATAAATTTTCTGACAACGGATTAACTTGCTTTTGATTTCCTCACTACAACAGAAGTATGGTTGGATTTACTCTACAATATTTTAAGATTCTCAAATGACGAACCAATAAGTTAAGTCTGATCAGATAAATATGCGGATAACATGACGGAAATCGGATACCTCCTCCTAAAAATCTTGCCAATACCCCAACCAGATATCGCTTTTCATTCCAATAACGCTGCAGTCTTCAGCGACTATAAAATTCATATCTATCAAAATGCATAAATCGCTCGCACGGCTTTAGCTCCAATTACCGGTTAATACTTCCGTAACGGAAATAGCAGGCGCCCCCTAGCGGTACGCGTGCGCACGCAATGCCATCACCAGATTTACCGCTCACTAATTGCTTATGTACATATTGCATTTACAACTATATCGTCCTTAATTACTGACCACAATATGACTTAATAAAACAATTCCATTACTCTCTGAATACATACGATGTTGTTTGGATGAATTGGCGATTAATCGCTTCGATTTGCAGATTGATATTGTCTGGTCACATGCTACATTCCCGAAGCAAGAAATTCGATTTCCCAAATTGCGCGAACACATAGATATTTGGGGGGATTTTCTTTCAATTTTATGTTGAAGCATATAGAATATTTGACATTTCAGGGATATTTTCTATTGATTATGTACAATAATTATCTTCTAGTTGGGGAATATCATAAGATCCAAAAAATTCAACTTGACTAATTTACGAAACACTTCCAAAATTCAATTCTGCTTATGAGAGGTCTTAAAATTTTACCAACGCGAAATAAAATTAACATTGACAGAGATAGCCTTTAATCCTATTCTCGCAAAAAAAAACTTATTGAATCAATATTTAAGTTTTAATTGGCTATAAAAGTATAAGAAAAATGGAATAAATTAACTATCACATCAATCTCCTAATTCCCTTTAAGATTTTCGAATTATTTTTTAGAGTTTTGAAAAGTACTACTATGTTTTGATTTGCTTCTTGGCTTGATGAGTTTGAAAGACGGGAACAGTAACTTACACTTAGAAGCTGTTGTGATCCAACATGTGATTTTGGCTTCAAAATAGGTTGGTATGTATAGTTTATTGCTCTGAGAGAATATTTTGAAAATTAAAAAAAATGAACCTGATTCGATTTACGATTTTTATGAAAGAAATCTAACAATCGATTTTGCTTTCACGACGTTTTACAATTATACAAAGCCTGCAAAAAGTCGGAATAAAAATATAATTGACTAAGAAATCATTTTATCTTATTCATGCCAAAAGAAATTTTAATTCATATACCTTTTCAATTTGGAAATTAATTGGTATTTAAGTTTTAATCGGCTTAATGAGTAAAGAATAAATTAACATTCAGCCTCCTACTATGTTCGAAAATAACACGCGCCTTATATCGTAGAGTTAGACAACTGCACATACAGATTAATGACGATGAGTGATGACAATACTGACTGCTATGCAACCCACAATACATCAAAATACCATGATTTCTTCAAGTTCAACTAGAAATATTAGGGGGCTCATGGTGGTTTAATGAGTAAAAAATATTTTATCATTTACATTAGTATAATTTTTTTTTCAGCCTTCTACTATGTTCGAAAATAATGTATTCATAACACGCTCCTTACATAATGGAGTCAGATAACCGTACATACAGATTAATGACGATGACAATACTGATTGCTATGCAACCCATATTACATTGAATTACGATGATTTCCTTGATGTCAACAAAAATTTCTTTTCTAGAATTTTTGCTAGCGGTTCTTTATTATTTCTATTTATATACCTACCATTGAAACTTTCTCAAAATAACTGAAATTTTACAATTACCATATGTGAAGAGATATGAAGAATAGAATAAAACAATTTCTCCGAATGTTATACTATGAAAGCTATTTGTAACGAATTTGGCGAGAATGTCTTAACAAAATTGCAATAAAGTTTACTCAGAAATCATTTAATCTTATACATGCCGAAAGAAATCCTAATGCATATAACTTTTCAATTTGGAAATTGTTTCGTATTTCATTTTTGATCGGCTTAATGACTAAAAAATAAATTAACATCCACATAAAGAAATATTTTCCAGCCTACTTCAATGATCAGAAATGATGCGCCTTACATAGTGGAGTTAGATAACTACACATACAGACTAATGACGATGAGTGATGATGATACCGACTGTTATGCAACCCATAATACATTAAATTACAATGATTATCTCAAGTGCAACCAAAATCTCTTTTCGGAAATTTTTAATTTTTGCTAGCTTTTCTTTATTATTTCTGATTATAAACCGTCGGAGCTTCCTTAATCTAATAGAAATTTTACAATTGCCATTTGTGAATAGGTATATGAAGAATCAAATAAAACAAATTTTCGGAACCTGATACTATGAAAGCTATTTGTAGCGATTGGTGTGAGTCTTTTGACTTATGCGTATCACAATAATCCGATTTACGATTATCCAAGATTTTAGCAACAGTGCATTAAATTGGTGAAAATTTCTCGAGAACAAAGTTTGAAGAAATAATGAGATTCTAAATGTGTAATGGTGCTATGATATGAGGAAGTGAATAATGTTCATTACATTCAACTCAGAATGTACCTACAGTTGTGAAATTATGTTTCGAATATTTGATTCGAAATTCACTTCGAATTGTAATATCATTATGATGCAATTTCCGTTAATACCTGAAGTGAGCTTTATACTGATAACGTACATATTTCGGAACAAAGTAATAACCCAAAAACATTATAATATTCAACTGTTTCAGCCGATATCATGATTAGAATAAGTTTTTACTTTATATGTTTTTACTACCAAAAATGCTATATTAAAAGTTTGGAGATTACATTGGGTAACTTAAGAACTTTTCAACCTGAAAGTATAACACTTTTTTGATAACCACTGTCAATCGTCTATGAAAACAGGGATATATCCATCAGAATAATTGAGTAAATTCTTTTTCTTTAGAAAACATTCCGTTGTCTTTATTTTGCAATATTGTTTTTATGCACTTCAGCATTCTTTGAATTGTCACTGTCAATCTTCTACGAAAACTGAGAGATAATTCCATCGGAACTATTGACTCAATTTTTTTTTTCTATATGTTTTTACTACCAAAAATATTATATTAACAATTTGGAGATAACATTGTGTAACTTTTGATTTGAAAGTATAAATTTTTTTTCAAATTTTACACTATTATTTTTATGTTGTCTGTGAAAGTGCAAACTACCCACTGTTAATCGTCTATGAAAACAGGAATAAATCCATCAGAATAATTGAGTCAATTTTTTTTTCTTGAAAACATTCCATTGTCTTTATTTTACAATATTGTTTTTTTGCACTCCCGCATTCTTTGGATAACCATTGTCAATCTTCTACGAAAACTGAAAAATAATTCCATCGGAACTGTTGACTCAATTTTTTTTCTTCAGAAAACATTCCGTTGTTAACCAACAGTCCTAATCCATATCAGCTCATCCGCCAACGGGCCGTCATACACCACAGTCGCCTCGCGTTAATAGGTTTCCCTGAACATGGGATGATATCAATCGACAATCAGCATCAATGACACCCCCACCCCTCAAACTATGTACATAATTTGGTCACTAGTTTACACATTATGGGTAATTGCGGTCACCCGCAGATTGTTCATTATACGTTATGCGTAAATGCACGTGCCGGTCACGTGGTTAAGAACTGAATATAATCTAGAATATACCCGGATCGTAAATAATTTTCGACGTTGATAATAATAAATGCCAATTTTTTATAATTACGAAAATTGGTGGATGCGAAAATAAATGAAATTCGTCCCTGCATCCACCATTTTCGATTTGTGCTGGTTTTTCTTGGAACCATTTACCTCTAGAACGATAAAAAGATCATTTCTCACATGCGAAAACTCTATAGCTTGAACAAACACAAGAAATTCATAATGATCTCTTGAAATATTTATGTTTTCTTGAAAGTCAATGTTATCGATCTATTTTTTAAATATTTGGCGGATGCTCCCTAATGCTCCATCATCAAAGTTCTGTGCATCCGCCAAAATCAGCAATGACAAACTAATATTCAACTGGAGGCTGATTAGATCTTGACTCCTCTAATGGAGTAACATTTTATACTCCCAAACCGCATCCTGTTCAAATCCTGATATTTAAATAGGTTTGTGTGCCTCTCCTCTCGCACCACGGGATTTAATAAATCCATCAACCAAAATAAATAAAGTTTATGCGGGATGCGTTTTGGCGTTCGCAATTAAAACATCGGTTTTCATCTACATTGTTAAATTCCAATTTTGGAATAGCATGTCCATTGGAAACTAGACGAATCTATATTGTGACCTGAGGTGTTTGGATAACTTATCGAAAATAACAGTTATTATGTCATAGAAAATTGAAGTCTAATTGATATATTGATTAACCTGTTTACCTATGATCATTAGGTTTTTTTTCATTTTTCAATCATTTCCTTGTTCTCTTTTTAGGGTCTTTTGTCAGTCGGCGATATCTATGTTGAAAAACGTCTTTAAAAAATTTCTTCCTACCTTGAACTTGTTCCTTCTTTGAATGATATTTTTTGTGTAGATTATAAATAGCTCATCCGTTTTTATTTTGTGGGTTGTAGTTCGCAGAGAATGTTATGAAATATCCATTGAAATAATAGCGAATTACCCTTTTCTTCTTTAAAGTTATTTAATTATTTTTTTTTGTCTTATTATATCGTTCTAAGAAGTCTTTTTAGAGAATATTAAAAACCGAATAATTTATAATTGAATTGAATTGATGCTATTTCAATCAAGTGAAGTGTGAAAAAATCATTATGAATGAAGATGTATCAGATGAATATCAGTGCTTTCATCAATAGTCCAGTTCCATCAATGCAACAACACAAATCGAATTCGTTGGATATTAATCCATCGAACATTCTGTTAATTACGGTATACAATATCTGTTTCAATTACATTAATTTTCACACGCATTTGACACTGACCTAGGCCGATTTTAGGCTGAAGGCCGCCACTAAAACAATAATGTGTATTGTAAACATCAAATGATTCAAACCGCCGATATATTAATAATAAATTTGTTACATATCGAAGTACAAGGTAAATAGGGTAACGCCCTGATGGTTCATTGGGCTCATCAAATGGTCACATCACACCACAGCTTACCAATTACGTATTGAACAGATTGTTTCTGTGGGACTGTTTGAATTTTGTCAATTTGTAGTCTTCTGATTTGAAATTACCCATCAATTTTTGAATACAACTTCTAACGATTCAGATCAGATGATGACAGATTTGAAATGGTTTATAAACCAGAATAAACTACCACAATAGGGTAAATTTATAGAGTACTGGCAATCTATTCAATTTTTTTTATAGCCAATACCATTGGTTCAACAATTTCAATAAACCTTTAGAGAAACAAAATTTCAAGCTAGGTTAGCGTTAAGAAATAGGCAGAGCTATTATCGAATGAAAAATTTCAAAGATAAGTGTTCAAATTCTGGTACAAAACATCATTCAGAAGAACGGTCCTCCTAGCTTGAGAACTCATTTCTTACTTACCTACGTAGAAATCACATTGAAATAAATAATTACTGAATAATTATAAAAAACGAAATTATAAAATTGGGAAGGTGTGAGGTATGGTATTTGAATTTGTTTGGATCTCGTTTGAAATTTTGAAGTCTACAAACAAAATTTGTGAAGTATAACTGGTCTTGAAGCTACTGATTGTATTCTCATTTCTTGAATACTTTTGGTTTTTGAATGTAATGTCTAAGTTTTTTCGTAGGAAGTCAGACTATACATCATATCAAATAATCAAAAAATGGTACAAACATTCTTTTATTACTGAGTTGAAAAATTTATTCTTTAGCTTTCGAATGTTTTTTTCGGACTTTCGTTCGAAATACACTGTAATTATCTTTATTTATTTCTGAACCCTACAAAATAAAAAAAAAATTGAAAATATATATAAAAGGTATAGTGATGGTCTAACGATTTGGAAAATTTTGATGAAGGAGAATGAAAAAATTCATATCTAACCTACTCTTATATTTCAACCGAGTAAATCAGATTTCCAAGTGAAGAAGAAAGAAATAAATCATATCATGATTGAATTCCAGACAGCTAATATTATATTCGCAATCACAAGTTTAACTTAGAAAATTCATTTGTTATGAAAATAAAGAAAACCATTTCAAAACCAAACTTTCCTGTTCTTTTTCAAGCATTATTTCGCATGATTAAGTGGAATGAAAATAACCGGCATAACATTAACAAAACTAACCGATTTTATTATTTGCCAATAAAAAATACCAAATATCCATAAAAATTACGAACGTGCAAATGAAGTTGTAAAGATTATAGCTAACACCAAGGAGATTTCATAACTGATAATTTAATATTCTTAGATTCAGATTTCGTAATATTAATATCTTAGGGTATAAAAAACACCTTTTGCAAAAGGGAGAGCAATATTATTGATTTTTACCAACTGGTATGAGGACTTTAAGGTCTCCCTTCTCATTTACCCTTCTTTGTGAATCCGGTTTTCTAAGCCTTTAACGAATTTCTGCCAAGTGGAGTGAACCCAAGCGGGTCCTTTATGAATAGCCGGTCAGTTTGAGAGTTGAAGCATTAAGAAGTTTGCATTCATACAGGTGAGATGTAATTTTGATATTCTTATCATTTTCTTGAAGACAGTGTTATGAGGTTTCAATATTAATTTGTTTTTATTTCATGTAAGTACAAGTTATAATTTTCACTTTGTTTCATCAGTCGAAAAATCTAGATGTTTAGAAGATTCCTAAGTGGTTTTTGAAAGATTCAAATTCTAAAAAAAATTCCATTACAGTTCAATATTTTTTTCAATGATTACAATAATTTTTTTTATATTATTCAAGTGATTTGAAGGGGATGAAAAATTTGACTTCAATTACTCTCATAATACTTGAATAAATTAGCAGAATCTCATCGAATTCTGGATGAAAATACAAGATCAAACGCACGTTCAGAAATTCATTTAGGTTCAGAGAAAATTTCCCAAGAGAATTATAGTGAAATATTCTACCATTCCCAAAATAATACATTGAATTCGGTTTTAATGAATTCAGCGAATGCTTATTATTATCAAGATCATAATTTCATTTCAATTGAATTTCACAAAATATCTTCGAAACATATTGACTCCTGAAAATTATTTAATTCAGTTCTATTCTAGACAAAAATGAAAGTATGAATGCACCTTCAGAAATTCATTTAGGTTTAGAGAAAAATTTCCGATAACTCCTTTCTCTAAATAATAATTTGAATTCTGTTAGTAAAATGAGTGAATATTTATTAGTATCCAGAACATAATTTCATTTCATTTGAATTTAGTTTCAAATTATTCATCGAGAATTACAGAAAAATGTACCACATTATTATTTGGACGAAAATGTGACTGAAGTATCTGGAATTTTCAAATATTCCTTGTGTATTTCAAGTTTCTTTTCAAATTATTCAATGACTTAGGTTTCGAAAACATTTGGAGGTAGATAAGGAAAAGGATTAAAATGAGGAGTAAAAGGAAAAAACAAAAAAAAAACAAAACAAAAAAAACAAATTCTATTTACAAACATCGATAGTAAAAACTCTAAATCACTTCGATCAACCTCATTACCTTAGACATCTAAATCATAATCCTATAGAATCGCGTCACATCTTGGCAAAATTTTCGGGTTACCAGAACAGGAAAACGTAGTTTTATCGCAAGTATACACGAAAAAATCTGAAATAATAAACACAGTCCGCACTACCAAAACAATCCATATGACACGTGAACGATACAAGTCGGCAGGCGTAGAGCGCTATCCACGAAATGGTCTAAGTCCGAAAATGTATCCGGCTCGAAGGACCAACAACGTTGCGCGAGCTAAGAACGTCCTTACAGTACGGAAGGCGCTGAAGGAGTGAGGTGTCTCTCGCCTAAGACACTAGCCCAAGGCGATCTTTGGGGAAAAGACGGCGGCGCCGTTACACAGGACGCCGGGAGACGACTGACACAAGACGTTCGTGGGGCAGCGACGCGCGCGTCCCTACTGCGCCCCCACCATCTCGCCACGCCTCCTGAGGGGAATACGCTAATTAAGTGATATTTTTAAGTAGCAACTAAGATTTTTCAAGAAGTATATATCCGTTTCTGTTTGTTTATTAACACGCCGTTTTTACTGGTCTCGACGCCCAGCGTCGACTGTTTACACCGCTAACGGGATGTTGGAGAGCGCAAAAAAGACGAACAAACGAACGTTAGGTCGGATGAAAGGGAAGTTTTTTCAGTTATTCTCTCAGAGAGTTGACAATTATCGAGACTCCTTTTGCCGGCAGTCAGTTGCTGGCTTTTTGGGAAGTAACATTCTTCTTTTTGTTTATCTACTCAATTTGTGGAGCATTTTTCGGGATTCTTATTAGGAAAAGATTGAAAGTTAGTCAACAGACGATTGATCACGTTTACTTAGATATTTCTTATCAAATTAGAAAATATGCTTTCGCATTATTCACTTTCATATAATATATTTCGAAACAGTTATAAACGAAAAAATTGAAACAAGAATAAAATTTGGATAACTAAGTTTTGAAGAAAAGCAAGAATAAATCTTTAAAGGTCATATTTCCACTGGTCAACTTAAAATTCCCTTCTTTAATGAGAATTTCGCTTCTGCATATTCGAATTACCATAACAAAAGTTTTCACCAATGAAAAAGATGTGGAGTGTTGAGTGACAATTAAAATTAAACATAATTTTTGAGGAAAGAATTATTGATAAGAAATATAAGACTCATATCGGATTGGATGATACTCAATTTAACGAAATTTCTCCAACTTCACATGCTATATCGACATTTCAATCGGCTAGTAGTTAGATGAATGTGTCGAGACCGTATGTACTTCGATACAAAAAAACAAGCCCGATAGGAATCTGAAACACGGTCTGATAACTCTTCATTAAACCGGCCTATTCTGCTGCGTCCTTTCAATGGAACTAGTCATCGAGAAGTACAGCGGTTGGACCTGCTTTCAGCATTCAACATGTTTTGAAAGAACTATGAACAGCGAAGACAGAACTGATGAACATTGTTCTTTAATCAATTTGACTTGATTAGTTAGTATTGTTGGGTATTTCTCCTGAAGAATTCCATTTTATTTCTTACTGATTCATTCATTAATTTGTTTTTTAGGCAGAACTAACTCTTGGAAAATTCAATGAAGGGGGAAATGAATGGAGTGCTTACATTGAACGATGGTCAGTCAAAAGCGTCGACCAGTGTGTAGAAAAAGAGGGAGCTGAATCAATGGCCTTCATGCATAGAAGCAGACAATTCGTTCAAGAACGGAAGTTGGTTGGGGTTGAATTTGAATAGCAAGAAATGGAAAAAAATCTGAATTGAGTGAAATGCATAGCATGAATGCAGAGGAGAAGGAAGGATTTACTTCTTCCAGGTAACTTCTCGAAAAAAAAAACAAAAGCCTTATATCACATCATAACTACTGATGATCAAAACTGTTATTATTATTTATATCCATTAGTTCTATTCATTAAATGATTTATTGTTGAGTGTGTTGGGATGTGGTATTTTTCATCTGATGACTATTTTTTTAGTATGAGTTTTGGAGGTGGGATTATTATATCATAGGATTATCCTGTGAGTTCTGGTAGATGTTGTGTTATGTTGTGTTTTGTTTAACGATTTCTTATTTTTATAGATTCACGCGATTCTGATCCTAGTGGTCACTAAACAGTCCCTTAATTTTCACTTGTATGATCTACACCGAGTGTTTCACTTTTGTTTACGGAAGTTGTTAACTTCACCGTAAATATCATCACAGTCCTTGTAATTGTTGGTTAGGTTGCCGGTATCACTTTCACTGGTGTAAGAACTAGTCGAAATCGCACTTAACCTGGCGTTGTGAGTGTGTGGTGTTTTGTCAACTTTGATCAGTGTCATTAGAAAAATATCTTACCTTAATAAAGTTCCTTAAAGTTAAAAAAAAGGCGCGTACACTTACTAGGAATCACAACACTTAGGGTACATGGCAATGAATGCCCGTCTTGTAGCACACTATCAGGCATTATCAAGTAGTGGGGAGACGCATGAGCAGCGTCTGGACGCCGAGGTTGCCGACTGGTGGCGCCCTCCCTCACGTGGGCGACGTCTCGAACTAATGCTGTGAAAATTCCACAACGTGGTGAGTTTTCCGAGCTGCGTCCTCGTCTTCCCGATGGGTTGCTGACCGATTGGGTTGCATGGGGGAGAAATTGCCGTCGAGTAATAGAGAGGGTGGCTTTGCTGTTTTCGGCTCCGACTAGGACTTTCGGTTATGGAACGCTAGACGGAGTTCAGTTAGGATCGCAAGATGAGGCTCATAGAGATTCGATTATTTTTTTTTGGTTATTTTCTTAATCTTTTGTTGACGTTTTTCAGTAAAAACTTTTTCATCTCAAAAAAAAAATTCTTTATTTTTTAACTCTTCCGAAATGATTTGTCAATTGAAATGGAACTTCTTGGTGGAACTTACATCAAGAAGTCGATTATAATTATAATATTGATAGCAGTTCCACAAAAATTTTGGTGCGGTCAAATAAACACATACATACACATAGGTATCGAAAGTTCTGGCGCAAATTTCAACAGAATGAGAAAATTTTTAAAATCCTTATTGTAGAGTCGGCTTTGACGAGAACAGTCATTCAATCATTTTTTATTTGAAGGACATTTCAGTTTATGATTCTGCTAAGCATGTTTTAATTCCTCACCCTACTTCCTATCCCCTCAACTTTTTTTTAATGGAAATATATGGATTGTGATACATCAAATGAAAGCCTATTTGATTACCCATTCAAAATTTGCGATTGAAGATTACTGCAATCAGCCCATAATTCTTGTACAAATAATCATTCAGAAGAATCATTCCACTCTTCGATTTCTATTTTCAAAACTGAGTATATCAATGCATTCTTGGAGTTAGATGGTTTATATCTCATTACCTTGAGATACAATATTTTATTATTCTTTGCAATCCCATTCAATTACCACTAGAAAATGTCTAGTACTAATCATTAAAAGAAGTGGATTTAAAGATATTAAATTAATTCGAACTCTGAGCAATGATAGATTTAAACCCTTTGGTCTTTGAACTACGCGACCTGTTGTAAATATGCATTATAAAAAAAACATTTGTTTTTAAATAATGAAATTTTTTTTTGAAAGTTCATAAATCTTAAACTATCTAAGTTCTCCCTCTATGGATATAGAAATGCGAAATTTAGTTATTTATTTTCATATCATAGTATTTTTCTTTAGATGACGATAACTTTTTCTTTTTTTCAGAATTGTTTCGAAACCATTTAAAATGTTGACCTAAGATGAGCTCAATGTACTCGTAAAAACCAACCCCAACAAAATTAGTTCGGTAGGCATCTACCCTCAGTTATTAGCGTGTACAGACAGAAAGACCAACATATTATGAATTGCATTTTTGTGTTCTCTTACTTTTTTCTAATCGCTCACGCTAATTTCTTCATCAATATATTGCTTTATTAGGTATATGTAAATATGCAGATTAAGTGATATCTCTCGCATTTTTCTTCGAGACTTTGGAATACCTACTTAATATTAGGGACAAAGAAGAATATTATTTATTCAATCTAAGCAGGCTTTGCAATCAATCAATTTCCAATATATGTATTCTGCCTCCACAGAATATGCAATTATCTGTTTTTCGTTTGATTATGTTGGACACGGTCAGTACTATCTAGAGTGGTAGGTAGCATATTAGCTGATTTTTTCAATTAAATAATTTTTGTACAGATTACATTTAAAAATTTCTTCACCCTATAACACTTCTACATTTATTGGATTGATTAATTGATTGAAATACTTAAATACAGATTTATTCAAACTCCAGGAGAATAATCAAGTTAAGTCAGCAATTTTAATTAAGTACCTACCTAATGTTTACCGCAAACATAACTCTAATATCATTTTTCAGAGATATCAATGAATGTGGGAAAATATTAAGTGACCGATCAAAGCAAATCTCCATTATTTGCGTTCTTTCAATAAATAAATAACGAATCGTATGGACAACTGAAAATTTGGGCACTTTGCAAAATTGAAATCCCTCATGTGTCGTGAATGTTTAATGATATCGTTGTATCGTAAAGTTGTGGAAATATACATTTAGAAATTATTATCATTTTGTTCTTGTTCAAATTCAACAGTTATATAAATGTTCGAATATATGAATGGAATATGTTCTGGAAATTATATTGAAAATATTAATTCTGAGAGACATAAATTGAATATTTGATTCATTATTTCCAATAATTATTTGAAATCGTCCGAGGAAAAATAATTCTGACCACTCTTGATATTTTCACAGTTCACGTTTTGGGATGTGAAGAATTCAAAAATTGCAAAAAAAAATATTATTTGAATGAAAATTACTGTTATTATTATCATTCAAAAAAATCAATTAATTCTGAAGGGAAAAATCAAGGATTTTTGAAAATTCTTTTTTTGTAAACTTGACAGAACACGATCATGAAACTCAAATCATATATTGTATATTTAGCTAAAGATGATGCTCCTATTTTTATATTATTAGATATCGCAAAGACGTTCGATAACTTTTTTTTTTGTATCCTTCCTTTTGGTAGATAACAGTGCGTTAGATTGCAAGATACATATTTAGATTTATTATTCGATAACTTCAGGAGTACCGCAGGGTTCTATTCTCGGTCCAATACTATTTTCGATTTATATTTCGGATGTTAAGTTTTCAGATTTTGATTTTCATTGTGATGACACCCAGGATCGTCTGTCATTTCAGGTTTTTTTCAGCGCTCCTTCACTCATACAGTGAGGGTACATAATGTTCATTTGTTGTTATGTGGTTTGCTCTTTGTGAGCTTATTGAAAAAAAAATCGAATGAAAAGTTGTTGAGGGAACGGATGATATGTTTAAGATGAGTAAACTATTGTTATAATTGTTGCTTCATGGTTATTGTTTCATATTTCTGTTTTTGTTTGTAATTTTTTTAAATTTCATTGTTTGGGGTTGAATGGAGTAGCTTGAGCTAGACTTCACCCATATATTATGTATTATTTTTCTGGCATATGAAGGCACTATTATGTTTTTTTATTATGTTTTCGGCTTATGGAATGCAATATTTCATTCAATTTTGTATAAATAAATAATAATCTTGGTGAGGTTATTTGAGTACAAGTTTTTGTCTGGTAGACATCGCCTAATGCAAGATGAGCTATTAATTCATTAATGCTAATAAATTGTAACATTCTCTGACAAACTGTGGGCAAATAGATACTGGTACAAATATTAATAATTTTCAGGCTTCAAATCAACACGTTCGACCAAGTTCGAATAAAACGTTGAATGTAATTATCGTATTCAGTTCAACAATTATAATTAATATGTTGAATCAGTGGTAATTATTCCCACTGCTGAGAATGACCAGGATACGATCATAGTCGTTAGTCATTCCAATTGAAGAGCCTTGCGACTATATTTACTATTATTTGGTTTATTTGTGCCGAATCGTCCGATGAAATTTTCTCTTGTAATACCACGATGGATTACATTTTCACGATAAGTCTGTCGATTTATTTCATGACTGTATTGAGTTGGTTGCGAGCGGAACTTTTCCTCGAGACAAATTATGTTTCTTGCAAGTAACACAATTGAGTTATGAGACTACTGGGATTGATTCAATAACGGGTGGAATTTTATTGGACTATATCAGCAGAATTATTTATAAATTACATTGAATTGTCGTATACATAAACTTAAAAACATCTAACTTGATAGATCAATCATAGTCAAGGGTCAAGTCGTATAATCCATAATTTGAGGTGTGTAGTGCTCCTGAGTGGTAGGAAGTTAGGTACATTCAGCAAGAGCGAAAATAGTTATTGATGTAAATAGAAGTTGTTCCTAATATCCCAATTTGAGTTTGAATGGAGTATTTATGAAGACTAATCTGTGAGTATCGTGAACATTTTTTTTAAAAATTTCAAGGTTTTCATTTTCCTTTATCCAATAATCTAGATGTGAAATATTTCAAGAAGTTCATAGTTCTAAAAAGAGTTGAATCAAAAACAGAATTCAGAAATTCAAGAAAGCTTTTGAGCGCTCGAAATACAGAGCTATTGTGAGATGTGTTTTTGATTTATTTTCATTTTTGTCGGTTAATTTACCAGGGTTTCTTATGATACTAACCTCCAGCCATTTAGTATAATATTCGTGTAATTATTTCACACATGCAAACTGAATTAGAATCTAGCTAGATCTGTTGTCACGAAAATATTGGGTATTTTTTCTATATTCTGCTTGATTTTTCTCCGTATCTGGTGAAGCGATCGACATATGAAATTTATCATAAATTATTACAAATTCTTCGTCTTCTTAAATTTTTTTAGTTTTGTTTACCCAATCAACTAAAATTTTTTTTTTCTGGTTGTTGTAATGTATCTTCATTGAAATTTTCATCAAGATGATCGACAGTGTAATTTGTAATAATCAGAAAAATAAAATTTCGAACGGACCTATTTACGGAACCCCTATTTGGATAAGGTTCATTACCGATATCAATCGGGGCAATTGAGATCCGAAACTACCCTGAAGTTTTCGAATTTTTCGAGTTATCGTGTTTACGGACAGTAAGCCGGATAGACAAAATTGAATTTGTCATTGGTGGGAACCTTGTTGTTTGACACGAATTTCGAGTCATAATGAAAAAAACTATACACCGTGATTGAACGGAATAGATGAAAAATGCACTGGCATACTTTTTCTGGAGAGCCTTCAGACCTATTTCTTCTAGAATATATTTTTTGTCATCAATTGATTTCGAATTTTTTTTTTTCAGTTTTCTCCATATGAATACGATATAATTGCTATAAATTTTAATTAGGGATTCACGGCCTCGCTTGATTTTCAACCTACTTGGCTTGAGCTTGTCTTGATTTCAAGTCAAGCTCAAGTCAAGTAGACGCTTTTCAGTCTCAAGTCAAGCTCAAGTCAAGTAGTAGCTTTTCAATCTCAAGTCAGGTCTAGTACATATTTAGTACTTGAATCATATCAAGCTACTTGATTTTTAGCAGTTTTATTGCGTAGTGTCACATCAATAAAAATATGATGAAATGAGAGGGAACCTTGCAGAAAACACATTTTTATTTATTAAACTGAATGTATAAAAGAACCGAAAATATCAACTTTTTTGAAAAAGAAACATAAACTAAATCACTATTAATCATAACAAAATAAAAAATTAGAAAAAAATGGAGATTTTATATTGAAAAACCTCAAGGTTTTGTATGATTTCATAATTTTCCATCCTGGATCTAAGACACATGAGGCATCCTATAGATTTGTCGCCTAACCTATTGCGGGTTTTTGTAACTGTAAGAGCAGCTCTGGAAAATTGTCTTTCAACAGAAGCTGAAGATGCCGGCGTCGATAAAAAGATAATTCTGAAACTACCAAAATCTACCAATAGATTTCATAGAAATGTGAGAAAACTACTAATAAATTCACACTGGCGAATTCTTCAGTCTCTCGGCGTTCGAGGAATCCCCTTATTTAGTTTAAGCAGGCACGAGATTGCAGAAATATATGCATATGAAGCTCAAGTAATATCAAGTAGCTTGATATAAAGTCAAGTAATAAATATCTAAAATCAAGTTGAGCCAAGCTCATAGCACCTTTTATTCAGAAGATTTTCAACATAAATTCATCGCTAATTTTGAATGTAAATCTACAGGGTGATATTTTTTCTGAAGTAGTGTCCGCTTTCTCCTCCAGAATATTTTTTTCGTTGGACCACTGATAGTTTAGGAAAAAGTAAAAAAAAAACTTTGGATTAGTGCTGCACTCCTTGGTTCCTCGTAGTTTTGTCATATCCGTTAAAACGATTTTATATATATATATATATATATATATATATATATTCTGGGCTCAACAATATCGTATATCACATATTAGTAAGATACAGCCTAGTGCCGTCTACCCAGTCCTCTTCTCCAAGCCTCGCGATCCTGTGTCAGTTCCACGTTCAACTGTCTCTGTTCCATAATTTCTGATAAAACGATTTTCAGAAAAAAAAAATAATCAAGAATTCCTCGGGAAAACCAAATTATTATAAAGATCCAGTTAGTAAGATGTGATGAATGAATGAATTATGAGTTTAGGTACTTATTTCTCCAATCTATAGCGAAGAATAATAAAGATTCAATAAACAGGTATACTCATCACAAAAAATAGGACTACAAAAACACCAATTTGTCTATTTTGGAATAAACCGATATTTATTGAATTTTCATCCGGCATTTCTTCTATCCTCCCTGTATGTAAGCAAAAAGTATTCGTAAAAAATCTGTCTGTAGTCCGAAAGTTACTCGAATTTAATTATTTTTCTAGGTTCGAAACAAGGATATAATAAATTTTTTTTTTCAATTGAATCCATAAAATTAACTGCTAAAAATTGAATCATACTGTATGATTCACTGAGGAGAATGAATCATAACGATTTTACATTTCATGAATCTTTGCATTTAAAATTCCTACATAGTGAAAACAACTCAATTCACCATGCTGTCAACTTTCTAGTGTCTGGCGAATTAGATTGTCCACTACGAGATTTCACTATCACCCTCAAATCGAATTAATTGAAATTGATTAGGGGTCAATTTACTGGCCATTGATATGCAGTCCTCCAAGATGGCCCTAATGTGGGTCAAATGACAGACCGAATGTATTTCCGGGAAGAATTATGTCTTGACCAAACCGTGTTCGCTGTCCCCTCAAATAGATATAGTGGAAATTGGATGAACCAAACCGCACACCAGATCTTTCTTCAACCCCGATCCCAAATCCATTTAAGGACCGTAAAACTCGCAAGAACAGCCAACAGACTCCTTCAATTCAATTTGCGATTCCATGTGGACGGATGACAGCAGCCACCTACCAACGAATGAATACAAACGGCTTCGCATAAAAATACTGCAAATTTTGAACTTCGGTTTATCTTTTTCCTTCAGCTTGAAGGATTTCAGCCGATGACCATCAACGGTATTCAATTGTACAAATATTTTTTTTAGTGAATTTAGGCATCGAATGCTAAGGTCCGTTCATGATTGGTATAGTTACATAGGCGTACAACTTTGCTTCCGCCGTTTTTTTTTTCCGAAATTCAAGGCTTTATTGTAAAAATCTATGCATCTATACATTTATGATAGGATTAGTAATATTGCCCATCGCTGGCCTCTACCTTCTGCCATCTTTCGGGCAGCGTACGAATCCTGTGTTGAAAAAACTGGTCATTTTTTGAATTGATCCACGAATCGATACAATTTTTTACTTCTTCATAAGACCGGAAGTTCTGGTCAGCCAGGCGATTTGCCATTGATCGAAACAAGTGATAGTCCGAGGAAGCGAAAAAGGCGAGTGGGGTAGGACTTCCCATTTCAACGTTTCAAAGTATATCTTGACCACTTTCGCAACATTGAGTCGAGCATCGTCATGCTCTAAAATCACTTGATTATGTCTATCATTGTATTGCGTCCGTTTGCCTTTCAATGCTGGGCCCAAACGCATTAATTGAGTTCGATAACGATCGCCTGTGATTGTTTCAGTCGGTTTTAACAACTCATAATACACTACGGCAAGCTGGTATCACCAAATATTGAACATGACCCTGAAACCGTGCATATTCGATTGGCTGTCGACGTGGAAGCATGCTTGGGATATCCCCATGATTCTCTGCGCTTTGGATTGTCGTAATGAACCCATTTTTCGTCTCCAGTCACAATGCATCGCAGAAATCCCTTCCATCTCTGCCTTGCAAGCAGCTGCCGTTCAACATCTCTCGGCTTCAACTTGTACAGCAACCAATTCCCTTGTTTCTGAATCATCCCATGACTTTCAGGCGTTTTGAAATGGCTTGTTACGTTACTCCTAATGATCCTGCCAATTCTTGATAAATTTGGTACAAGTTTTGATCAAGTAATTCCTCCAATTCTGCATCTTCGTAAACTTTCTCTCTTTCACCGTCATGCTCGTCTTCGACGTCAAAATCACCGTTCTTGCAGCGTTGAAACCACTCTCGACACGTTTTTTTACTGATAGCGGCCTCACCATAGGTATTTGAGAGAATTCGATGAGCCTCAACAGCAGATTTCTTCATATTGAAGCAGAAAATTAAAACCTCCCGCAAATAACCAGAATTTGGCTTGTAAGCTGACATGTTTAATAGAGAATAACTTTATGATGCAGGCACAAATCGACTAATATTGATTGATTTTCATTATAACTGAACAACATATTGTTGTTTTGTCATTGGTAGACTCATAAACTGAGCTTTCGCACTGATTTTATGGCACAATGAGCAAAGAAAGCCATATCGTAAAAATTTCTTCATTTATTTAAATTGGGTCAACTATTTATGTGTACCTTAATAATGAACTAGTGCACTTGAAGCCATAAAATAAAAAACAGAATCTTCATGAATCTTGATGAAACTGGGTAATTTGAAAGGAATTGACAACGAAATTATTCCATAGTATGTTTCAAAATTAGGGTTCAACAACAAACTTCTGAACCGTGCATAGTGATTAATAAGCGAGCACTTCACAAAAGATTGAATATGCAAATTGAAATTAATAATTTTATATACAGTTTAATGAAAGAATTTTGAAAATTGAGCTAAAAATAAAAACAATGAGACTTCAGATTTTACTAATTATCAACTTGTTGAGTTTTTTTGCACCTGAGAGTATATCGTAAAATAGATAATAAATGAACTAAATCCTGAAATTATCACTCAAAAATGGCACATTGAGTAGGCTACCAAAAAATAATGAATTCAAACAGTTAGCAATGAAACATCCATAAAGATAACAAACGAATTAATCAATAAATAACAAAAATATAATTGACTGATCATTTCAATGTTTCCATCAAACAGAAAGGCCCAATTCACAAAAAAAGAAAACAGTTGATAATATCTTCATCACCATCCGAATAGGGTTTGAAATGTAATTATCGATCTTACCCTGTTGGCACTCGACAACAGGTGTTCTCCGACGAGGTCTGGTTGAAAATAAGAGTGGAATTTTTTCGAGTTCAATTCCCTATCCGTGCAACTTGCATTCGTTTTCCCATTGATAGATACATTTAAGCGGGGCGGTTTTATTGAATCGCTAATAAATCGCATTTTTGCACATTTCGAATAAATATGTATTGGCCGAGTTTATTCGTTATCACTGCTGATTGAAAAGTCGACTTCGTACATCTGTGAAAAATTGAATATAGCGCGGTTTGATTAATTTTTATATCGTTTTGAGGGCTGGCAAATTTCGTTGTTTTTTTTTTCAATCACGATTACGTAACGAATTAGTCTATCGATATCGATGCTCGTATTGTAAATGTTGGAGGTTAAAAAATTTGTCGTGTCTGTTTTCCGGTAAACGATCGTTTTCGAATGGGGTTTCGAATGATTGATATTTTGGAAATAATAGGAGATGTTGTAATGTGACCTTTGCGAAGAGAAATATTTTTTTCAATGATTTACCAATTTCACGAATTTTATTCTGTATACAGGATGTCCCAAGTCTGATTGCCTATTAGACCTTTAGAATTAGAAGTATGATATTAGAAATTTTTCGAGTTAGATATATTATACAGTGATTAATTTTATATACAGGGTGGTCCAGATTTTAGTTCAAAATTTTTGATTTCATTGAATCGCTAATGAATCGCATTTTTGCACATTTCTAATAAATATGTATTGGCCGAGTTTGTTGGTTATCACTGCTGATTGAAAAGTCGACTTCTTACATCTGTGAAAAATTGAATAAAGCGTAGTTTGATTAATATGTATTTAGTTTTGAGGGCTGGAAAATTTCGTTGTTTTTTTTTCAATCACGATTAGGTATCGAATTAGTCGATCGACATCGATGCTCGTATTGTAAATGTTGGAGGTTAAAAAATTTGTCGTGTCTGTTTTCCGGTAAACGATCGTTTTCGAATGGGGTTTCGAATGATTGGTAGTTTTGGAATAATAGGAGATGTTGTAATGTGACTTTTGCAGAAAGAAATATTTTAATCATTGGTTTATCAATTTCACGAATTTTATTCTGTATATGTATACGGGATGTCCCAAGTCTGATTGCCTATTAGACCTTTAGAAGTATGATAATATCCGATTTTTTTTCGAGTTAGAGATATTATACAGTCATTATTTTATATATAGGATGGTCCAGATTTTAGTTCAATATTTTTGGCGTCGGATAGAACAACTATTTTCGATTTTATTGAATCGCTAATAAATCGCATTTTTGCACATTTCGAATAAATATGTATTGGCCCAGTTTATTCGTTATCACTGCTGATTGAAAAGTCGACTTCGTACATCTGTGAAAAATTGAATATAGCGCGGTTTGATTAATTTTTATATCGTTTTGAGGGCTGGCAAATTTCGTTGTTTTTTTTTTCAATCACGATTATGTATCGAATTAGTCGATCGACATCGATGCTCGTATTGTAAATGTTGGAGGTTAAAAAATTTGTCGTGTCTGTTTTCCGATAAACGATCGTTTTCGAATGGGATTTCGAATGATTGATTGGTTTGGAATAAAAGGAGATGCCGTAATGTGACTTTTGCAGAAAGAAATATTTTAATCATTGGTTTATCAATTTCACGAATCTTATTTTTTATATGTATATGGTATGTCCCAAGTCTGATTGCCTATTAGACCTTTAGGAGTATGAAATTATCCGATTTTTTTTCGAGTTAGAGATATTATACAGTGATTAATTTTATGTACAGGGTGGTCCAGATTTTAGTTCAATATTTTTGGCGTCGGATAGAACAACTATTTTCGATTTTATTGAATCGCTAGTAGATCGCATTTTTGCACATTTCGAATAAATATGTATTGGTCGAGTTTATTCGTTATCACTGCTGATTGGAAAGTAGACTTCGTACATCTGTGAAAAATTGAATATAGCGCGGTTTGATTAATTTTTATATCGTTTTGAGGGCTGGCAAATTTCGTTGTTTTTTTTTCAATCACGATTATGTATCGAATTAGTCGATCGACATCGATGCTCGTATTGTAAATGTTGGAGGTTAAAAAATTTGTCGTGTCTGTTTTCCGATAAACGATCGTTTTCGAATGGGATTTCGAATGATTGATTGGTTTGGAATAAAAGGAGATGCCGTAATGTGACTTTTGCAGAAAGAAATATTTTAATCATTGGTTTATCAATTTCACGAATCTTATTTTTTATATGTATATGGTATGTCCCAAGTCTGATTGCCTATTAGACCTTTAGGAGTATGAAATTATCCGATTTTTTTTCGAGTTAGAGATATTATACAGTGATTAATTTTATGTACAGGGTGGTCCAGATTTTAGTTCAATATTTTTGGCGTCGGATAGAACAACTATTTTCGATTTTATTGAATCGCTAGTAGATCGCATTTTTGCACATTTCGAATAAATATGTATTGGTCGAGTTTATTCGTTATCACTGCTGATTGGAAAGTCGACTTCGTACATCTGTGAAAAATTGAATATAGCGCGGTTTGATTAATTTTTATATCGTTTTGAGGGCTGGCAAATTTCGTTGTTTTTTTTTTTTTTCAATCACGATTACGTATGGAATTAGTCGATCGAAATCAATGCTCGTATTGTAAATGTTGGAGGTTAAAAATTTGTCGTGTCTGTTTTCCGGTAAACGATCGTTTTCGAATGGGGTCTCGAATGATTGATAGTTTGGAAATAATAGGAGATGTTTTAATGTGACTTTTGCGAAGAAAAATATTTTTTTCAATGATTTACCAATTTCACGAATTTTATTCTGTATATGTATACGGGATGTCCCAAGTCTGATTGCCTACTAGACCTTTAGAAGTATGGATTTTTTTTCGAGTTAGATATATTATATAGTGATTAATTTTATATACAGGGTGGTCCAGATTTTAGTTCAATATTTTTGGTGTCTGGTCGAATAACTATTTTCGATTTTATTGAATCGCTAATAAATCGCATTTTTGCACATTTCGAATAAATATGTATTGGCCGAGTTTATTCGTTATCACTGCTGATTGAAAAGTCGACTTCGTACATCTGTGAAAAATTGAATATATAGCGCGGTTTGATTAATTTTTATATCGTTTTGAGGGCTGGCAAATTGCGTTGTTTTTTTTTCTCAATCACGATTACGTATCGAATTAGTCTATCGATATCTACGCTCGTATTGTAAATGTTGGAGGTTAAAAAAATTTGTCGTGTCTGTTTTCCGGTAAACGATCGTTTTCGAATGGGGTTTCGAATGATTGATAGTTTTGGAATAATAGGAGATGTTGTAATGTGACTTTTGCGGAGAGAAATATTTTTTTCAATGATTTACCAATTTCACGAATTTTATTCTGTATATGTATACGGGATGTCCCAAGTCTGATTGCCTACTAGACCTTTAGAAGTATGATTTTATCCGATTTTTTTCGAGTTAGAGATATTATACAGTGATTAATTTTATATACAGGGTGGTCCAGATTTTAGTTCAATATTTTTGGTGTCGGATAGAACAACTATTTTCGATTTTATTGAATCGCTAATATATCGCATTTTTGCACATTTCGAATAAATATGTATTGGCCGAGTTTATTCGTTATCACTGCTGATTGAAAAGTCGACTTCGTACATCTGTGAAAAATTGAATAAAGCGTGGTTTGATTAATTTTTATATCGTTTTGGGGGGGTGGCAAATTTCGTTGTTTTTTTTTTTCAATCACGATTACGTATGGAATTAGTCGATCGAAATCGATGCTCGTATTGTAAATGTTGGAGGTTAAAAAATTTGTCGTGTCTGTTTTCCGGTAAACGATCGTTTTCGAATGGGGTTTCGAATGATTGATAGTTTTGGAATAATAGGAGATGTTGTAATGTGACTTTTGCGGAGAGAAATATTTTTTTCAATGATTTACCAATTTCACGAATTTTATTCTGTATATGTATACGGGATGTCCCAAATCTGATTGGCTATTAGACCTTTAGAAGTATGATATTATCCGATTTTTTTCGAGTTAGAGATATTATACAGTGATTAATTTTATATACAGGGTGGTTCAGATTTTAGTTCAATATGTTTGGCGTCGGATAGAACAACTATTTTCGATTTTATTGAATCGCTAATAGATCGCATTTTTGCACATTTCGAATAAATATGTATTGGCCGAGTTTATTGGTTATCACTGCTGATTGAAAAGTCGACTTCGTACATCTGTGAAAAATTGAATAAAGCGTGGTTTGATTAATTTTTATATCGTTTTGAGGGCTGGCAAATTTCGTTGTTTTTTTTTCAATCACGATTACGTATCGAATTAGTCTATCGATATCGATGCTCGTATTGTAAATGTTGGAGGTTAAAAAATTTGTCGTGTCTGTTTTCCGGTAAACGATCGTTTTCGAATGGGGTTTCGAATGATTGATAGTTTTGGAATAATAGGAGATGTTGTAATGTGACTTTTGCGGAGAGAAATATTTTTTTCAATGATTTATCAATTTTACGAATCGTATTTTGTATATGTATACGGGATGTCCCAAGTTTGATTGTCTGTTAGACTTTTATAATTATGATATTATCTGATTTTTTTCCTGAGTTAGTTATATTATATAGTAATTAATTTTCTATACAGGGTGGTCCAGATTTAAGTTCAATATTTTTGGCGTCGGATAGAACAACTCTTTTCATGAAAAAAAAATTCATATAAACAATATATATCCTAACAAGTTTCCTTTTCAAGATACAGTGTTTTACTTATAATTCTAGTATTATTACATTTATTGTTGTAATTTTTAGGCATCGAAGTCTAAATAGTGTATTTTTCGAATTGAGTAAGTGTCTTCTGCTGAAATTATCCAGTGGCATAGATATAGGGGTGTGATGATCCTTTTCCTATTGAAAATCTACACCACTGTCTTTTTCCGAGAGAATTGTTTCATGTCTGAAATCAACAGTTTCATCAACAAAAAATGGGTCATAGAATATACCATTTTCAAGATAAACGAGTACCAAGCAAACACTATTCACAAAAATCTACAAAAATTAATTTTTCAAATTTTCCCCTTACAGACAAATGTCTACCTTTGGTGGCACAGTGGTTTGGGAGACGGCTGTGATGCCGAAGGTACCGGGTTCGAATCCCGGCTAGGTCATGGATGTGTTGTACATGTTATGGTATGATGAGGTTACATGTAAGAGTAGCTTCAAGCTAAATGTCGCCTTGTTATATCTAATTGAAGAATAAAGTCGTTAAAAAAAAAAAAAAAAAAAAAAAATGAGAGTACAAAAACTGACGTAGTGTTATAACGCTTTCAAATGGCATTTAATTGAACATTCCAGATCGTGAAAAAATTAGCAAAGCACTGAGGAGTCAGGAGCCTTTCAGCACTCGTCATTCATGCGCCACAAATGCAGATCTGAAGCCCACAGAACTTTTTTTATATGTATGTATATGTATATTTCGTCTCGAAGAGCGTAATGGGCAAATAAATGAACGAACTTTCAGGAGCTTCTGCCGTCGCGTAATTGCTTTACTATTACTAGTTTTTTCGATAATCTGCTTGAATTATCAATAGTTCTGATTCTGAAGACGCTATCAATACGAATTTGGATAATTTTTTCAATATTCGAGTTTTCTATGGTTCTGATGATGTTATCTACACAAAAATCTGCACGAAGCTTGAAATGATTTCACTTCACATCTAGGCAAAGTTTCAATCAGATATCATTTTTGAATTTTCTATTCAACATGATCAACTCGACATTTTCATATTTTTCTACTTCAAAAATGTGAAGAAGGTTAACGCTCAGCATATTGAGATTAATTATGATAAACAGAATACCTAAGGAATTGACAAAGCATATTTCCATATTTTTTGTATTGATACTTTGAAAATATATGAATTGATGCAGTATTTCAAACAGAACAAGACTTATTTTGTACCTACTAAGTAATATCATAGCATAGCTTATAACTTGAGATAAGATCAAGACTGCGAAGACCGGATACTACGTAGACGCCAAGTAGAAATTATAATCCAGCAAAACAACTTGAGGGGTGTATTTCCTTCAACAATTCCAAGTTAATATTTTTGTCGCCCATTAAAATCATTCATTATTTTTGAATATTTCTTGAGTTTTAACATTCTATCGAGAAAATATAATTCGAGATAATCCATCTGAAGAGATTTTTTTTTGGCACCAGTTGGCAGAACTGGCTCTCATACAAGAGTTTTGAGCGTTATCTGTCATCTAGTTTGTTTACATTGCGACATTTTGTCATTTAATGCAAGTTTTCACAATGGACTACGAAACTGTAATAAATGTCTCATTGATTTTCGTATGCCAAACCAAAGAAAATAATTTGTCATTGGTCGGAAACGAAAAGTCAAAGATTTTGCAAGACAATAACGAATTACAGACCAAAACTTAACTTAATTCATCTTATAACCACCGTATCATCTTGATATGATAACGATCGACTTAGCGAGACAAGATATTATAAAATTTGCAATACGATAACTGTTCCATGTTTTCATTTTGGTGTAGGTATATAATTAAGAAGGTGTAACCAATTTTGGTGAATATATATAATAAGTGATTCATCGACCACTTTGTGATAGGTACTATTTTAACACAATAGAATGACTATTAATTATAAATGGAAATGAATATTTATACTACGGCTGTAAAACCGTTTTTTTTTTCAAATTTTTTCAAACTGTCATAATTTGTATTTGTATAAACTTACCATCCAACAAATCCGAAAAATTCCTCCAATATCCGATTACCCTTTATCACTCTTATTCTTTATTGCAAAAAAATTATCACACGCGTTACTTGAAATTGAAAATAAATTATGTTACTACTTGATTCGATATACTATTGCACTATAATTCCAGATCTGCCTTGGCAGTTTTTGCACACTACATCAGTCTGAGGAAGTGATGCTTTCTTAAAAATAGTTAAGATAAGACTGACAGGGGAGTTTTCTTCAAATTCTAAAGACGTCTGATTGAACCCCCCACTTTTTAACGGTCAGAATTGTACAAGAGTGCCATATGGGCCCAGGTGAGAGGGTAAGGGATAAGAATAAGAGATCTATTAAGAAAGACACGCGACCGTTGGAACTGTTCTCCTTGGGTGGTTGCGGAGGTTATGGGGCTCGTGCCTTATGCACGCTTGGTTGCACCTTATGGGTCGCAAGAAGTCGATGGTCACTGCGATAAAAGTGAATGAGACATTTCCAGCTGGTTCATGCTACGTAATAGTGGTTGGTGTTGTTTTTATACATTGAAAGTGCAGGGTAAGACATTTTTACTTATTTTATGTGCCATTTGGGATTTTCAATAATTTATAATCACAAATTCGTTGTCTAATGAGGGGATCTCATAATCCCTTTGAGCTAAAAAAAAAACTATGGCTCATTTTCGGCCTCGATTTTTGAGAGAATTAATTTTGGTGAAAAACTTGTTTTCAAGTTATAAGGGAAAATTGGAAAATAGCGTGAAATGAAAAGTTCTCATAATTTATTTATTACTGCTGCTCTATGAACATAAAACAAAGCATTCTCCAGGCACTTTTTCCAGTAGAATATCTTGGTGTTATATTTTGTTTTCCATTGCATTTAGTTTGGAAGCTATAATACATGCTTTTTTTTATGTAAACCATGAAAGATTTTATAACAAATGGAATTGCCTAATTTGAATTTCTTATACAACTATAAAATCATCAAAAGTTTCAGTATCGCACGACAAATCAACCAAGTGCCTATCTATAATCTGTGAACAGATAATTGAAATATTCGGTGGCCACCAAGGTCTGCAGATTTAACACCGTTAGATTTTTTCATCGTTTCAACAATTTTCTTTTGATAAATGATTCTTTAAAATGTGACCAAAGGAAAACTATAACGGTGTTGAATCCAAAGATCTTGCAACTGATCCATTTATGAAACCTCAGAGGTTTGACCCAAAACGAAACCACTAACAGTTTACGGTAAAATATATTGGTAGAATTAATTCTCTTATTATTAGATGACATTTTAGTATTTCGAGTTTTCGTGCAAAATTTTAACAAAGAATAAGAAGTGGCTTTTTAAATCTTCAATTGAAATGTCGTTATACTGGGAGTTTGATAGTACCTACCAAAGGCGTACCCAGGATCAAAATCAGGGGGGGGACCATGCTCGTTCAGGTTGTGAAGTTTTATAAAATAGCAATAAATTACCCTAATTTCATTATTTTTGTTATCATCAAAATAGTTATATCAAGAATTGAAATGAATTCCTGCAACAAAATTTAATAACTATTAATGTTTTTGCTTCCAGGAGAGGCAGCTGCCACCTGTCCATTTCAGACTCAAAGAGGTGTCGGGCAGTTTGAACTGCCTGTATAGTGTTATAACTTACAAGAAGGTTGAACGATGAAACAGCACTGAATCTGATATGACATCCCCAACAAATCTATCAGCCCTATGTGGACATGTGAATAGCATATACAGAAGCACTAAAAGACATAGACTAATGATGATCATTGAATCAATTAAATGGCAAAAAACCCGAGAAAAAACCCAGGTTATTTTCCTACAGAAAAGGAGACTAAAAAACAACTCAAATCTGAGGAAGGATGGGGAAGAGATAAACTGGGAGAATGATGTCAAGTATCTAGGTGTAGCACTAGATAATAGTCAAGTATCAAGAAGACGGGAAAAAGGGACAGAAAATTAGATATTAAAAGCTGCAATGAATATGTGGTGGTTCGTAAGAAACCAACAAATCCACAGAGACTTAAAATGGAAAAATATCACTGATTTCCCGAAGAGAAAGGTCTCAAGAGTTTTGAAAAAGTCAGTCAGCATCCAAATGACTAGCTAAAATGACTAGTTGACAACTACTTTGTTGTAGATGTGATTAGGATACCTACATGACACTGTAGACCTAGACATCAACTTCTAAGTGAACAAAAAGTGAGTAAAACTCAGAGAAGAGACTCTCCTTTGACAGGCATAGGTATACACAAAAAACACGACTTTTTTGAGGTAATTCCATGAGAATTGTCCCTGATTAAAAAAAAATGTATAGTGTCTTTGCTCTTCTGAATTAACTACTATTCTCTCGTTCATTTCAGCCACTGATATTTTGTTCAAGGACTATTCAATCTTCCAATTGGTGAAGAATGGAAATATATTCATGAAGAATTTCCATCATCCAGCCAAATAACTATCTAACATATAGTCCATCATCAATATCAGAACAACAATTAGATATTCTGTATGGGCCCGAATCACATCAACAGGTCAGGATATATGAGTAAACCTGAATTGAACTCCCCAAAGAAACTAACCACCTAACGTTTCTACACCTTTACAAAGACCGCAACCAGATGATGGAAACAGTCCAAATAACTATCTAACATATAGTCCATCATAAATATCAAGAAAACAATTAGATATGAAGAAGTTATAACATCGTATAGTGGCGTTAGAAATCTTCATCATCGCTTTTTCTTCACTTGCGATAATTCTATATGATAGAATTTGAAATCATGAATTTTTAATTTATCAATTATAATTGGACTCTTTTGAACCTACTGCTTCCAAAAGCCAATCATTTATAAAGACCCTGTTTATGTAAAACATAAAATTTAAGTGTGAAGATTGAAAAGTTTTATTCGCGAATATATTGATTCCGGAAATATCTAGTTCACTAGGATCTTGTGTAGAATATAATAATTCATCCCTTACGTGGTCGGAAATTTGTTTTGACGTCCTGATTGCAGATACGACGTGTTCGCGTGACAAAAATGCACCCATATCGAACCAGGTTGATGGAATTCAACAAGTTGAGTAGAATGGCACATTAATATAACAGGGCGGATATTTCCTGCGATGAAGACTTATCGCAAGCAGCAAATTAAGGGTTGTGGATGTAAGGAAAGGGAGCAGCGAAGCGCGAACTCCGGAAACCAGGTAATTGTTGCACACGATGCACGCGTACGTCGTCGGTTGCACACACCACATACGGTCAGACAGCACCTTGGACTATGAAAAATAGGTAGAATGCAAATCTTTCTGTCTTTGTCTTTCATGCGGCTTGATTTAGGTTGTCTATAATAATTGGACGTCACCTGAAATTTTCACTCCTTGGTCTTGGAATGTATAGAAGAATAGTTTGTCATTTTTTCTCATATCCAGATGCGTACTGCCTATAATATATATAATTTCTGCTTAGCTAATAAAGTAGTACCTATATATAAGAGCTTATGTAAAATGTCCTTCCATTTCTTCTTTTATCTTTTCATAAGGTTTTTGTGAGCAGCATCTATAGTTTTGTTTTGAAAAAGTCTAGCTACAAGAGTTTCCTATTTTTCAAAATTTTCAACGTGGAACTCAGAGCGTTCGTGGTCAGACACTTTAGGATTTAATTTCCACCAACTGTTGAATCCTGTGATGAAATGGATGTTTTAGCGACAGTGTGCATCTATGGTATCAGAGAGCTTGCAACAAAAGCAAAACAATGATTTCTTTTCAGGGGGAAAAACCATCCATTTTCTTAAGAACTTTTCTCCACTAGAGAGCTGTCTCCAAAACCAATTAGTGTTCGACTGTCGAGTGTGACTTTTGGAATTTTCCCCAGGCTTATGTACAGCTTCAAATGGTCTCTCTAAGTGTTGGTATCTCACTTCCTAGTCTTATTATCTCGGTTCTGAAACTATCTGGCGATGGAATAGACCAATTTCCAACATCAACATTTATTGATAAATCCTTTGATTGATTGATGATTGGATTGGATCCAACTCTGGGTCAGAACATAGCAAAGGCGGATATTTCTTCTTCCCTGTCTTCTCCATGCCTCCTTCATTTCCTTCTCTAGTCCTCATTATTTTTATTCTTCTACTTTCTCTTTTTTGTACTTAATTGATTTCGTATTTAACTCTTTGGTCATAGCTTGTACTTGGACTTTCTATAGATTTCTTTGTCCAAAACGACGTTTTTTTGGGCAAATTTTGAAATTGAACCTGACAGACGCTGAATTTCTCGTTCTTTGACTTTTTGTTTATTTTTTCCCAACCACTGAGATAGTTTCGTTTCATTTTATCGTTAGATTGTTTGGCTAAGAAAATAATTATAATATTTTAGGCTTTATTTCCAAAATACAAAAAACCTGAGAACGAGAAATATAACAGAGCTTGTAACAGGTTATATTTGTATCTTTGGAACAAACAAGATCGATGTGTTGCAGAAAACACTTGGCTTAACAAATTAAGTAATATTTAAGACATTCTGTCAAAAAGGTCTAAAAGGCAGAACAAGCAAGTATGATAGAATAGAAGCTCTAGACCTAATAATTGAACAACAAATTGAAACTTCTATGTACAGGGTGTTTCAAGTTCGAGTGTCTATTAGGAGTTTCTGGAGGACTGAACCAATTTGTAATCTGGAAATTGGGTTTATGATATTGTTCGATATTCTCTACAGAGCTTAGATATTTTTGAAGCCTGAGCACTTCGAGTTATCTGTATAACGGTGCGAAATAAATTTCTCGACATTTTTTTTTTAGGTTCAGTTCTCCAGAAGCGCTTAATAGGCATTAGAACTTGAAAAACCCTGTATATATTGTCACAGAGTAACGAACTAATCAATAAATAAGATGGACTACAAAAACCATAAACGTCAGCACAATTCGAGTATATAAACGTTTATGGACTTTTACTTTTTGGAAGATTGAAAGATATAATCTTCCCCATAGACGTTAGGTCCATAGATGTTAAGTCAGGCGATCTAGTCGGCCATCTGTTAGAACTCCGATAATACTTCAGACAAATATCAAGTAACTATGCTATTATTTTGAAATGGTAAATTTCATCTCTATCGAAATATGTATATAGAAATTACGAGCGATTTCTCATGAAATATCTGTTTGCGAAAATTTCAATTTACGTCATTGAATTCTACGTAAAAAGTTATCACAAGAATGTTTCTACTGAACTGAAAAAAGTTATTGCAATATTTCGAAAATGATCATTTTCGAAAAATACCAATAACTATTTTAACGATGATAGTTATAGAGTTGCGGTTTTCGCCAATGAGTTTCTCATGAAAATTGGCTCTCGGACATCGACATCAGTTTTCCTCTATCTAGTATGATATACTACTTCTCATTCAAAAGTCTTCAATTTCGCCCATCCTGTGTAGAACAAAAGAAAAAAAAAATACTTTTTAGTTATGTGGCTCTTTTTATATCAACCTTGCTAATTCTTTCATGAATTGGTAAATTGTACAGACTGTAGGTTAATAATACTTTTTCATATGTATAGACGAAGGAATGCTGAAAAACAGTGGGACAAATCCCATAACAAAAAATTTGAATTTCATATGAAACTCGCCTTTTTTTTTCGACAAGGGGCGGCATTAAACTCAGATAAAACTTCCAGTCATCCGTACGCCTTTCCAAACGATGGTCTAGAAAGATTATGATGGAATGAAGTGGAACATGCAAGTCCGGTTCTTATCGTAATTAAAACTGATTAAATTCCCTCATATCTGAGCAGGAGCAGAGACACTCCTTGCTAGAATATCGCATAATAATGAAACAGTCGTAAATAACTTTTTTAATAGGCAGCCCCTCTGGTGACCAAGAACGACGACAGCCATGAGTTTGCGATATTGCGGGGTAAGTAAGTGAATTAGTGACCGTAAGGTGCGCCCATCCCTGGAGATGTCTTTGGGGGTGGCGTGGCAGGTATGCCAGGTCCCTTAGCGTGATGCAAAGTAAACTAGTCTTTTAATTTCAGCTACTGAGGTGGGGCTCAATAGCATTAAGACAGGTTCTCGTTTCGTCTAAGGGTGTGGAGTGTTCTCAAAACAACAGGATGAAAAATACACATACAGAACTTGTGTTGATTGATGACAACTTTTTAATTCATATACAGGGTGGCCATTTGAAAACGAAACAGACGAGATTACAGACGAAATAAAGTTTTTCGATAGAAATGCTCGGACAGGTCGATTTCTGTTTCGAGGGGGACAACTTAAGATGTAGGTTACGGACGCATAGCGCTTCAACCCTTGCTGCTACAACCCCCACCCCCAATTTTTGAATAGGGAAGATGGGGTGAGTGATACCTCATTTGAAAGGTATTTTTATACTGATTTCAGCACAGTAATTGTTTTTTCATTTTATGCATTAGTTCTCGAAATATTCATGCGTTAGTTAGTTAGGAAGGAAACCACAGTCATGGTTGTTTTGAGGCTCAAAATGTCGATTTTTCACAAAACACTACAAGTGCCATGAAAACACTACTTCATTTTCAAATACTTAGTTAAGAATATTTCGAGAACTAATGCATAAAATGAAAAAACAATTACTGTGCTGAAATCAGTATATTCAAATGAGGTATCACTCACCCCATCTTCCCTATTCAAAATTTGGGGGTGAGGGTTGTAGTAGCAAGGGTTGAAGCGCTATGCGTCCGTAACCTACATCTTAAGTTGTCCCTCTCGAAACAGAACTCGACCTGTCCGAGCATTTCTATCGAAAAACTTTATTTCGTCTGTAATCTCGTCTGTTTCGTTTTCAAATGGCCACCCTGTATAATTCTCCTCGAGTAGATCCAGTTCAGTGCCTATAATTTAGAAGGGTTTATTATTTCCAACAATTAAAATCAACCTACCCTGAGATTTCCATAGTTTTAGTTAGGATTGTGTGAAAAAAAATCGAATAAAATCCTAGCTCAAATATTAGTCCTACTCAAAATATATTTTGAATTAGATATTATCTAATATTATTCTTAAGATAAAATACATGCAACTTCCTAATAAAATAAAAGTCTCGTAATCTAGTTGGCAGACCTTGGATCTGTCAGGTGTTATTCTAGATTTGAATGTGTGGAATGTAGGAATTTTTTTTAATTCGCTGCAGCACTAATTGAAATTTATTGCTTTCGATGACAAATTTTCGAAATCTTTCGTAGGTCTGCCATGAACGAAATCACTTTAAAGAGGAACTATAACATATATTGATGAAGCTTACCCCGAACTAGATGAGAAATTATTTTAATTGAAGGGGGATATCTTGTGATTGCATTCTTAAGTTAAGTGAGACGGCAACATCCTCAAGAATTTTGAAAGGCAGTAGTGGTCGAGGGATAAAAATTCTATTGAATATACTTTTGTTTGGAATTCGTTTCTGGGTTTCCTTCAACATTCTGTAATATTTCACTCAATAAGTCCAGAGTCTTACCAGTAAAAACACATTATTTCCTCAAACATTAGATCTTATTCGTCAAAATTATAATATTTAAGAGTGATACATATATTATTCCAATGCTCCTCTAATTTTTAAATACTTTTTTATTGAAATATTTCTTGTTCTGGATCATTCTTTTGCAATATGCAGACAGCCAGCAATCACGAAACTCGATTTAATCCATATTCGAACAATAATGAATATAGCATCACTCAACCGTCAATATCCCGTGCCATTTATCAACTCTATATTTCAAAATTTTGACACCCAACTTTTGAAGCACTGGCGATGTCATCACTGCGCTAGGCCCAGGACTTATTGAGTGACGTAATATTCTCTAGAGAAGATCTTCTAGGGAAGTAGAAGTCTCAAGTCAGGAGAACTTGGAGCTCATTCTATAGTATCTTTCCTAGCAATCCAATTCTCGGGAGACTGGTCGTTTAGATTATCACGTAATATAGCCCAAGTAGCTAATTTTATTGACTATTTCCCTCGTCGTAATTTGCACCAATCAGAAACGCGCAATTTTGAATTACAAATGGTTTCTAGGTGGAAAAACTGTTTGGCAGGACCTGTCAGCAGTTTATTCGCGTTTACCCGCGGCAAAACTTGACAGTTGTTGTACCCAAAAATTACAATACCTTTGAAAACAAACGTAATTATAATCTCCAAGGACACCAGAAAACGACGCTCAACAATTTTTTCTGATTTTATTGTCAAGTGCTAGTTAGTCAGCTTATATCGTGAAAAATGAGTCGCTTTGGAAGCGATTCTTTGTCTAATATTGATCTGGCGATTGAGAAAAGTATACCGTATAATACCCTCAGAACTCATACTTCAATATGGAAACAGTTCATGATATTCTGCAAAGCAAAGAACTATGAGCTTATGGAAAACACAACTTTAGAACAAAACTAAACCTAATTCTGAAAGATTGGGCGTGGAATATGAAGGAGGAAAACGGTGAAAATTACAAAGAACTAGTTGTGAAGACAATGTGGAACACCGTTGCAAAAAAAATGCAAGAAATGTATTTTGTGAAGTGGAAAATAATTTTTGACCCATTTAAAGACATTATCTTTAAGTCTAGTAGGGAAGCTCGTAATGCGAAAAGAAGGAATTTGCAAACGTGTGCAAATAAAAGGAAGTGCAGCTCTGCTTCATTGAAATTGGATGAGTATTATGCAATGGTTTCATTATGGGATGAAAACACTCCAGCAGGACTCCAACGGAAATTTTACCATATCGCTTCAGTGGAACTTGCCTGGAGAGGTGGAGAAGCAGTAAACTGCAAAGTTCATTATTTTAAAGAGGAAGTGGATAATTCTGGGATGAAAACAGGTAGAATACACATTTTTTTAAATAACTGATTTTCAAAAATCCAACTTTTTAGGAAGAGAAGAATATAATCCTCTCTTCAATAAAACGGCACAGGGTGGAGAAAAAAAATGGCCGAAAGTAAATGGCTGGTCCCTAACACGAAGAACCCAACCTTTTGTCCAGTCCGCCTATTTAAAATTCTGATGGTTAAACGTTCATCTAGAATAACAACTGATAGATTATTCTTAACGATTAACCCATCATGGAACAAAGAACTTTCAAGTGGATGGTACAAGAACACTCCAGTGGGAAAAAATGAACTTTCGAAATGGACTAAAGAAGGCAGGATTGAATACAAAAGGAATAAAAATAACAAACAACACTATGCGGTCGACAGCAGTCAGTAACTTAGCTAAAGCAGGGGTAGGTGAACAACAATTAATTAAAATTACTGGCCACAGTTCAGCCAACTCAATTAAACCTTATCTGCAAATGGATAATGAGCACTACTCCAACATCATAAACACCCTTAGGAAGTGACGCCTCAGAACCTCCAGCTAAAAAGCAGAAAACAGAAGATCCTGCAGTCACTCCTCCCGCTTCTTACTCAACAGATTACATTAATGATGTACCTACACCCCACATCTTCAATGAATCAACAAAAGTTTCAAACAATACCCCTACCGTGTACCAAAATTGCAATTTATATTTTAATTGTACCATAAATAATTAAATTTGTAGTATTTTGGATGAAATGAAATTGAGTATCTGTTTTTCAGTTTTCAAATTAATACATATACATAGGTAATGCATGCAGAATAATCTGTTACTCAGGAAATAGTCTTGTCAAATATCATTCGGGCATCTAATTTTTCCTGTGAAAAAAATCGAAAAAACACATTGCAAAGTAATATTTTTGACAAAAAGCATTCGTGCAGGTGCAAAAATCCTCGTCTTCGACTCGGATTTTTGTTGCCACCAGCACTCATGCTTCTTGTCAAAATATTACTTAGCAACGTGTTTTTTCGATTCTTTTCGGAAAAATTAGATGCCCTTATGATATTACTTACGACTATTTCCCTCGTCGTAATTTGCACCAATCAGAAACGCGCAATTTTGAATTACAAATGGTTTCTAGGTGGAAAAACTGTTTGGCAGGACCTGTCAGCAGTTTATTCGCGTTTACCCGCGGCAAAACTTGACAGTTGTTGTCACCAAAAATTATAATACCTTTGAAAACAAACGTAATTATAATCTCCAAGGACACCAGAAAACGACGCTCAACAATTTTTTCTGATTTTATTGTCAAGTGCTAGTTAGTCAGCTTATATCGTGAAAATGAGTCGCTTTGGAAGCGATTCTTTGTCTAATATTGATCTGGCGATTGAGAAAAGTATACCGTATAATACCTTCAGAACTCATATTTCAATATGGAAACAGTTCATGACATTCTGCAAAGCAAATAACTATGAGCTTATGGAAAACACAACTTTAGAACAACTAAACCTAATTCTGAAAGATTGGGCGTGGAATATGAAGAAGGAAAACTGTGAAAATTACAAAGAACTAGTTGTGAAGACAATACATAGGTAATGCATGCAGAATAATCTGTTACTCAGGAAATAGTCTTGTCAAATACCATTCGGGCATCTAATTTTTCCTGTGAAAAAAATCGAAAAAACACATTGCAAAGTAATATTTTTTGACAAAAAGCATTCGTGCAGGTGCAAAAATCCTCGTCTTCGACTCGGATTTTTGTTGCCACCAGCACTCATGCTTCTTGTCAAAATATTACTTAGCAACGTGTTTTTTCGATTCTTTTCGGAAAAATTAGATGCCCTTATGATATTACTTACGACTATTTCCCTCGTCGTAATTTGCACCAATCAGAAACGAGCAATTTTGAATTACAAATGGTTTCTAGGTGGAAAAACTGTTTGGCAGGACCTGTCAGCAGTTTATTCGCGTTTACCCGCGGCAAAACTTGACAGTTGTTGTCACCAAAAATTACAATACATTTGAAAACAAACGTAATTATTATTTCCAAGGACACCAGAATTAAACCTTATCTGCAAATGGATAATGAGCACTACTCCAACATCATAAACACCCTTAGAAGTGACGCCTCAGAACCTCCAGCTAAAAAGCAGAAAACAGAAGATCCTGCAGTCACTCCTCCCGCTTCTCACTCAACAGATTACATTAATTATGTACCTACACCCCACATCTTCAATGAATCAACAAAAGTTTCAAACAATACCCCTACCGTGTACCAAAATTGCAATTTATATTTTAATTGTACCATAAATAATTAAATTTGTAGTATTTCGGATGAAATAAAATTGAGTATCTGTTTTTCAGTTTTCAAATTAATACCTATACATGCAGAATAATCTGTTACTCAGGAAATAGTCTTGTCAAATACCATTCGGGCATCTAATTTTTCCTGTGAAAAAAATCGAAAAAACACATTGCAAAGTAATATTTTTTGACAAAAAGCATTCGTGCAGGTGCAAAAATCCTCGTCTTCGACTCGGATTTTTGTTGCCACCAGCACTCATGCTTCTTGTCAAAATATTACTTAGCAACGTGTTTTTTCGATTCTTTTCGGAAAAATTAGATGCCCTTATGATATTACTTACGAAATGATCATACTCATGATTATTATTTCAGTTCATTAAATCTTAATTATTTTCATTTCAGAAATTGAAGAATGAAATTTGATATCTCTTCAAATGTTAGGAAGATTTTTTCATCACTATATAGGTAAAGAATTGTTCGTACACCCAAAATATTTTTGCTAAGAGAGGTTCTGAGGAAAACACTAATTTAGGTTAATTTTTGCCAAGGACTATAACAAATGATTTTATTAAATAGTCATCCTTAGAATGGGTCTCAAGATTATTCAATTTTAGTATATGAGTGAGTGAATTAATGATTTTGTTCTGTAATATTCTGTATGTAAATATTCAAAGTATTCAATGAAATAAAAATTTCATGTATTGAGTTCTATACCTACACCTTTAACCGCTCCGTAGCCAAGATTCTGCACAGGTAAGTTCTGTGTTACATATAATAATACTCATCAAACTTCAGAAGAACCCTCAGATCAATTTCTGAGGCGTGAGATCTAGAGAACTTACTTGCTCACTCCCATTCACAAAAATTAATTGAAAATTATAGGTAATAACTTCTTCTTCGTGAACCCCTCTCCATCAATGTAGGTTGGATATCACCATGGTAAATTGCGTTCTATTTAAGGTAGCTCGCATAAGCTCCTGAGTAAAAGATCCTGTGTAGGAGCATCCTAAAATTTGAATAATTTGCGGCGATACCACATGATAAGAAATCTATCTGATATCAAGGAAACGAAGTGACTTTTCTGGAAACCTTTGATTCATAGATATTAGAAGTCTTAAGATCATACTTTTTGTATGACGGAATTTAGATCAATTAATGTTTTCGTGGACTGCCTCAGTATTATAATTCTTCATTTTTTTTATGCTTCTAAGACTAACATAGTTGAAGAAATCATAGGTATCACTCATGGGATAAAAAAATTGGTTTCCGATTTAAAAATTTCCATTGCATTGCAGACCATCCTAGAGTTTTTTGTCTATGCTTTATTCGGAGCAATCGTCTTTCGATTTTGATAAATTTGGTAAGGGTTTTCTGAATCGGTCGTAGAATGGACCCAGACGAAATTCGCCTTTTCCAGATAAAGGCTATGAAGTCAGAAAGTGCAAAGGTGAAATTAATGTAATATACAATCTTGTATTCTGATTTTAAAATGACGAGAATGTGGATAATCAGATCGACCAATAGGAGATTCCATGAGAAATTTATCCTTTCGAATGTCTGGTTCGTTTCACTCTTAGGCAGAATACGAGCCATTTCAATATTTCGCGTTCTACTAATACGATTTTAATGAAATTTGGTTTTGGTTAATAGATATATGGAAACATAAACATTTCTCAAGAATTTAAGCTTCAATTTACGGTATACTTTACGCATGCGTAAATCAGAACTTAATAGTATATTATTCAACGAGCGGTAATGTAGGTCATAACTCACGCAGATGTAATTCATCAAGTGAGTTATGACCATTACCGCAAGTTGAATACTATACTTTATCTACGACTATATCAATAAATACTAAGAAAAAATACAAACTTAGAATATAGACAGAAGGAACGGAAAATAAACATATGTGCTCGATCCCGAGTACAAAAAGATGGAAACTTAGCGTCACCAATCACAATCGAACTAGCTTCGGCTAGCTCGAATCCAGAACAGAGTACAGGCATAGAACTATATTGAAAAACCTTAATAGTTGCCTATAAAAATGCATTAAAATATACCAAAAAACATTCCCTGTAAACGATGACTTAATGACCTTACTGCTACACCAATCTTGAAAATTTTTTCAAACTCCTGTATATTTTTTTCGTGCAAGTAATTTAGTAATGTAACATTAGCTGTTTTTCTTTTGGAAATGTATGCCTATATTACAGGGTGTTTCCTAAACATGCGGCAAAAATTCAGGGGGTTGTTCCTTGGACTATTTTAAGCATGTTTTGTCCTTGGATGATTTTTGAAAAACCTCTTTGTTTCGAAGATACAGGGCGAACAACATTTTTTATATTTTTAAAATTAATAATAGTTTAAATAAAAATGCGTACCGCACTGTGTTTACTAAGTAGGTACAATTTATTTTTGAATTTGTTTAACAACATTCCAATTACTAAAAACGGCCAGTTTTTTGACTAAAAATTGATAAGTGCAGATGGTAAAGGAATACAGATTAAACACGGTTTTCATTTGAATTAATAAGAAATGATCCTGGTGTTTTTGAAAGGGTTCGGCAGTCAATGAGGAGAAGATTGGATGCTTGTATGCTGGCTAGAGGTGGTCATTTTCAACAGTTTTTGTAGGTTGAGTTGAATTTTCATGTAATTTTTCATAATAAAATGTTATTATCTGAAATTTTGTTTCCCCTATATCTTCGAAACAAATAGGTTTTTCAAAAATCATCAAAGGACAAAATATTCTTAGAATAGTCCAAGGAACAACCCCCTGAATTTTTGCCGCATGTTTAGGAAACACCCTGTATATTTCATCTTCACTATCTGAATTAATCGTTTTCAGCAAAACATTCACAATAATTAGATATCAACTTAATTTGAAAACCTCAAAATTATTAAAGTGACATTCCCTCGGACATTCCTCCCCTCAATAACAATAATGGCCCTTTCGGCCAATCGAATAGAAGCAGAGAAGTATAGAAGCACAGATCCATATTTTCCGATTTATTATAGTGAGTTATAGCAGTGAGTTATTATAACTCACGCTGTTTGTTAATAGGTACTATTAATTGCTCAAAAGCAGTTGAATAATGAATATATAATTCAATAGGAGTAAATAAAAGATAATACTAGTACTGACTTTGTAGGAGAGGAGAACGATAAAGCATAGTGCCACAACCATTGTGACTTAGAGCTTTTATTTGGGTTTGAAATATTCACACACCATACAGAAATAGATAAATAATCGCCTTAATATTACAGAGCACATAATGTTTCAATTGCCTTATATTATGATATTATCAAAATTATATCTTTGATATTTAATCAGCAACCAGAACATTAAAATTAACAATCGAAGAATGATTCTGTCCCTATGAAAAATCGTGTCTAAACTACGCCCTATACTTATCCACCTACAAATATCGTTCGAAATTAAGGTGGACATTTGATAAATAAGATTTAATTAGGTAAATGTAATCCTAGTGCATTAAGGGATATAAGAATGCTACGTGGCAAATGTGAGTCCCATATTAAAATGCGTTTCAAATTAGAATTAATTGCTCACAGTGGAATGAGAGCGGCTATTAATTATGTGAAGTGAAGACAAAACGGTTTGCTAATTGTTCCACGTTTTGTGAAATGGTTTCGTTATTTTTGAAGTCTTTCCGTTCGGAATGGTTTTTAAACGCTTATTACAATAAGGTATAGGTATATTTATTATGTATCTACCTTATGACAGTCTATACTTTAGGTATATAGACTGCCGAATGACAATAATGTATGCTAAAATAAAAAACACATAAAAATTCTTGTAAGAGATAGTAATTTTTATTACAAGGGCATGAAGTTGATGTATATGCATCGAGGGAGATGAATTACAAAGCTGAGAGCTTCTGGTCTAAGATTTGGAGAATATCAGCCATAAAAGCAAAGTTTTTTCGCTAGAGATTATTCGACCGAATGAGACTAATGTACTATATAACTAGGGAGGGGATGTAAGATGTGGTTTAGTTGAGAAGCTTTGTCATTTCAACTGTGATGTTTAGAGAACATGAAAAAATCTCCCAACTAAACAAGCATCACCTCCCTATTCAAGAAATATTGGGAGTTGTTGCCAACCTCAGATGACAATGTTATCATAGGAACTCTTTCTCCGTTATACCGAACTTGAAAATTTTTTTGAAAATTTTCAAAACTTTTAGGTTCTTGAGTTTGGGCGGTTCAACTGTCTGTCAACATCACCTTTTGACGGTAAGTTCAATGTTACATTATTTCGTGACTAATGAACCGATTTTAAAAATTTTAACTGGGTTTTGTACAGAACATAAATAACTTTCAAACTAACCAAGACTCGCCATATCTTCCATATTAAAAAAATATTGGGGGTTGATGCCACCTTCATGGGGATATGTTTTTTTTGGAACAAACTCATGGAAATTTCCACCCCTCAAAACAGAAGATGATATAATCTTTTTAAAATCATCGAAAATACCTCGTTTCTGAGTTTGGAGGTTGGGTCAAATTTTCGTTGGGAAATAAGAAAACGAGGACTGCTCTTAATATGGGGTTGTCCATATTAAGTGTGATCTTTTTTTAGCATTTTTTAACCCCCCCCCTCCCCCATTAGTGATACGTAGTGAGGTTTAAGACCACCCCCCTCCCCCTTCTCAACATCACGTGTATTTTTAGTACCTACAACGAATCTTAAAATTTTCTGAATATTATCTTAATTTAAATACAGGTATAAACTATAATCTTATTTTATTCTGAAATTAAGGACTATAATAAAAATGTCTACACCTGGTTGCAAGTTTTTTTTGATTGCCATAACAATAATAATAAACGAAGAGTGTCATCAAAGGAAAAACATGTATTGTACTAGTACATGAATATATTTAATGTATATTGTCCTCGGACCACGGATTAGTAAGACATTCTTCAACACTAACAACTGGATAAGCATCTTGCAGGTCAGTTGTTGGCACTGTGCTTTGCACTACACGCCGCGCCGTGCCGCTTAATATTTGTTTAAAAATCGCGCGTTTGACGAAAAAATAAATACACGTGATATCTTACTACACCCCCCCCCCTCCCCCTTGTGTTATTTTCGTGATTTTTATCAAACCCCTTCCCCCCTCCTTTCAAGCCTCACGTGATTAATGGACAACCCCTATGGGGATTCATCTTCAGTGAGTCGAACTCACGAGAAGGAGAATGCTCTTTTGAGAGCATTCTTGGTTTAAAATTCGAAAAATGAGTTGAAATATATATTGGGTAGAAATATTGAACCTTAGAGTAGAGTAGAGTAGATAGAGGGGGCACATGTCATTTTCAGTAAGCAAATTTGGTCCCCAACATGAACTATCAAATTTGACATGAAGCGCGCGGAAATGAATACATATCAATGATGCGATATTTCTCTCAATTCGCGAGTTTCTCCACGAACTTATGTCCCACAGTGAATCAACGTTTCATATGAACTCAAAATATATTGAGATGAATACCTAAATATATCATTAATTCAGAAAACAAACTTCAAGCGCGCCAAACGACGTGAAACAACGGATGACACTAGGAGAGCAATAGTTGCCAAACCTCGGATTTCAGAACGTAGATACAGAAAATAATAAATATTCTGCATACATAAATTCTTCAATTAGGAAAAATATCGGGTTCCAAATATTGAAATTTGCATTCTAATCGGGAATCACTCAAATAAATATATTTAATTCAGAATGATATACCTTCATAATGATATAGTAAAATTATGGATTTGAAAATAATATTACCATCCGACAACGTAATCTAACCTTGTTGGAGACATGTAAAAATTTCGTATATTCCCTCTATCTATTATTAAACTTTTTGCTTTTTGCATTCGGCAACGAAGAATCTGTATCAGAGTACATCCAATTATCCGCATTATCCCTCCAACTGAACTTAAAAAAGCCGCCATATCGATACCGGAAACCGCGAACACGGCCCTGAGGGGGAAATATCCGGACCGCATCTTCCTCTTGATCAGAGGCTGACGCGTAGCGGCGTCAATAAAGGTTTTATTAAGTACACACGCTAATTATTCGATCGAATATCGAGGCCGATCACGTTCACACGTACACACGATTTCAGCGCTTATTCAATTTGTCTGTCTGTCCATCCGACGTAACGCAGGGGCCAGAATCACTTTTCTCGCTTATTTATAGGCCGCCGAATCGATGTTGAGGTGAATCGGAAAGCATATAAACAAAAAATCCATGACATTTATGGCCGGGTCTAATTCAGTCATCGTTTTCATCGAATTCTGATGGCGAACGTGTAAAAATTCGTGCGACATCCTACCACACGGAGAGTTCGAATATCTACGGAGAATTTTGATTGATGAGGGGTGCGGAAGAGTGGAGGGTTTTCAGGGTTGGATTGAAGAAATTTTTAGATTTTAGGTAACGCAGCATAAACACAAAATAAACAATGAATGGTTATGGGAGGTAAATCCAACCATTGTGCATATGAGAATCCCAAGACACTTATACCTACTTAGGCGTTTTCACACAAGATTCAAATTGAATATGTTGAAAAAAGTACCATAATTTGCCATAACTTGAGTTTATTGGCGGAATGTAGTTCTTTCGGAAACACACTCACCAGCAAAAAATCTCTTCTTCTTCAGCCCTCTTTCATCCAGTATCGGACAGTTTTTTCCATGCTTCTCTGTCTTTTGCGGTTCTCATCCATTGCTTGCCGGCTATATCGACTATCTATCTTTTTCTCGGTCTTCCTATGCTTCTTTTTGTCTCGCGAGATGTCCAAAGAGTCAATTTGTGTAACCATCTCTCCACACTCTGCCTTGAAACATGTGCCACCCACTGCCACTTAAGTTTCGCTATTCTACTCATGATGTCAGTTACCCTGGTCTTTTTTCGTATTTCGGTGTTCGGAATTCTGTCCCTCAAGCTTATACCCAGCATAATCTTTTCCATGGCCCTTTGAGTTACTCCCAGTTGTTCTGCCACTTTTTTCGTTATTGCCATAGTTTCTAGACCATAAGTTGCCACTGGTAATATACAGCTGTCGTAGGCTTTGCGTTTTAAGAGTAGAGGAACATTTTTGTCCTTAAAGATGAAACTCAGTTTGCCGAAGGCTGCCCATGCTAAGCGCATTCTTCTCCCATTTTCCAATATTTGATTTTCTTTTCCATTTTTGATCATATGCCCCAAATATACATATTGTTCCACCTTCTCTATGCTTATGTTGTCTATAGTGACATCTTCCTGACTATGGCTCATTATCTTCGTTCTGTCAAGATTCATCTTTAGTCCTATTTCCTTTGACTTTTCATTCAGGTCTTGCAGCAAAAAATCATCTCCAACAAATGGAGTATAGGGAACTACAGCTTCCTGAAGAACGTCTTGTATGTACCCTAGATCATTTAGAGCTCCGTTTTCAATAACCAATAATTCGATAACAGAACACATAACAGAAGCCACTTTTGTTTTGATATCAAAGAATTTATCTTCAATTCGGCGTAAAAACAATTGAAATCGTTAAAATATTAGGAAAGTTCTTGGACAACCAACTTCAGTAAAATTTTAGATGGTTAAGTTTTTTGCCGGTTAGTGTAGTAGACGTGTTCCTAGCTACATAAGAGGAGAACATTTCAAAATGTGTCGTCTATTGGATTCTTCCTTTAGGTCTTACGTGTAGATTGTTTGGATATTCTACCTGAGGATTAGATATTTCGTGTAGAATGTTTGACATTCTATTTGAGGAAGGAAGAATTTATAGGAATTGCCTGCCTTACTTTCACATATACTTATTTGATAAGATATTAATTTTCAATTTTTCTGAGGCAATTTCATTTATGATTTCTTAATTGTTTTAAACTGTTGAATTGATTTAAATGACAGTTCGATTCATTTTTAATGAGCTTCTGATTCGTTATCATTGACAATACGATTTGTAATAAATGAGCTTTTATGGTTCTTAATGACATTTTGGTTAGTTTTAATGAGCTTTAGATTTTTCTGTAATGACATTTTGATTGGTTTTCAATGATCTTTTGGTTTGTGTTCAATGATCTTTTGATTCGTTTTCAATGAGCTTTTGATTTGTTTTTAATGATCTTCAGATTTGTTTTTAATGACATTCGGATTCGATTTTGATGATCTTTTGATTCCTTTTCAATGACATTTCGATTCGATTTGAATGTACTTTTGATTCATTTTCGATGACATTTGGATTCGTTATCAATAATATTTTATTTGGGTTTAACGATCTTCCGATTGTTTTTAATGAAATTTTGATTAGTTCCGAATGAGCCTCCGATTTGTTATTAATGATATTTTGGTTTGTTTTTATTGACTTTTTGATTAGTTTTTAATGATGTATTGATTCGTTTTAAATGACAATTTGATTTGATTCGAATGACATTTCGATTGGATTCAAATGAGATTTTGATTTGTTTTTTATCAAATTTTGATCGAAATTTCATTATAGTCCTAATAAAAGATTATTGAGAACAAATCAAAAGCTCTTTAAATCGAATCGAAATGTAGTCATAACCAAATCAAAAGCTCATTGAAATAATATCAAAATGTCATTGAAAACAAAACAAAATATCATTAATAACGAATCAGAATCTCATCAAAAACAAATCAAAAGATCATTAAAAATAAATCAGAATATAATTAAAAACGAATTGAAAAGTAATTGAAAATAAACCCAATGCCATTAAAAACAAATCAAAATCATCATTAAGAACAAAACAAAAGCTCATTAAAAACTAATCAAAATGTCATAAATAACAACAAACTTTTTTTTTGTATATCAATTTCTTTTTCTGAATCATTTCAAGTGATAGGTAGTGAAAAAGATCGATGTATTATACATTTAGATCGATAGGATGCAATTATGAGGGTGTACGTATGGATGTTTCGAGTCATTGAAAGGGAATCAAATATCCGTGCTCATAGGTTTTTGGAAATGTTTGATTCCAATCATTTATTTGAATGGAGAGTGTTATCGATCTGTTTCAGGAACGACTATCCAAAAAAAAAAAAGACTCTAATCTGTCAAACCAAAGCATCTTCTAGATGGATATCACATCGTCCTTGCTATCGAGCTTTAATACTTTCAATGTTCTGATGGAACCAAAGGTTCGTTGAATACGTTTTGTTTTGCAGTCCTAAAGGCATAAAAAAGAAATATTTTGTGTATCCACTTTGTAATTCAAGTAGGAAATTCCCCATTTTTAAATGAACACAAATTGTCCATTTATGATCTTCGTTTTTGATTATTTTCAAAAAGATTATTTCAAAAAGCCAATTGCTTTATTTTCATATTTTGCATGGTAGTAAAATAACCAATAGGAATTTAACCATATTTATTACTGTTTTAAGTATAGAGGAAAACATGTTGAACCATGTTTTGAACTGTCAGTAACAAGTGGCTCTTCATCTAGAGTGAATTGGATCAAACCCATTTTCGCTTAGAGTCCTTTCATATTGCTGCAGAAAACCAGGTTATTTTCCTAGCGAAAAAAAGCAAATGCTTATCCCTTTGGCGATAAAATGAAATATTAGTTCCTGGATAAAGTAGGATGTGAGGATTGTAGCAGAATCCTTCGAAAGTTAAGATGAACTATGACGTCGTTCAGTTATTATTGACTGAAAAATTTCGGAGACAAATTTACTTCATTGCCGCCTCTTGAGTCTATCCGAAAACGTTGAGTGCAGATACTGTGGGGAGACCTGAGACCAGAGAATCACGATTCTCCTTGGTTGCACATGATGGCTGAAGAAGGGTTAGACGACGTAGGGGAGAAAGACGTGAACCTCAGTTTGATGTTGAGCGTTATGGTATGGGGTGCTATTGCACATGCAAGTAGGTCACCTTTAGTTCGAGGTAACATCACAGCGCTGCGTTACCTTCAAGAAATAGTGGAGCAATATGTTCTGCCTTACCTCAACCGGCTCGAGAATCCTATATTTCAGCAAGATTATGCCCGATCTCATGTTACCAGAGATAGTTTAAGATATTTCGAAGCGACCCATGTGAATATTTTGCCATGGCCACCCAGATCCCCGATCTTTCGCCTATAGAGCACGTTTGGGACATCATGGGTAGAAGGTTTGGAAATTTCCCCAGCCCCCACGGACTTGGCGGCTCTGAGACATGAAGTACAGGTAGCTTGGGATAGTATCCCTCAAGAAGAAATAGACCATCTTATGGCATCAATGCCAAAACGGGGAGTGTATAGATAATCCCGATGAACAAACTCATTATTAACAAAATTTGTAGATTTGCAAACCCTTTGTTTTTTCTCCAAATTTCATTTAAAAAAATATTAAATTCAAACAGCTCCTTCTGTGTGTTGCAGTTTCTTTGTCAGTTAGTATATTTAAATCGTTGTGTAATTTACTACATATGAGAAACATTTGAATCAGCTGCTGCAACACTGTCCATATTCGCTGAAATATCTTGGCATATCGCTTATAGGTCAGCACTCCACCTCTGTGGTTCCAAATGATTTATGAACAGAGTGGCGAGGAAAAGGGGTAGGTCCCGAAACGACAATGCTTATGTGATGCCGTCGAACGGAACATTTGTCAATTCAATACGAAAAATACGTGGCAATAGAACTGATCACATCGGAACTGAATGGCGATCCATGTCTTGATATTGACAGAGAACGTCCTGATTTATTTTTTCCTTGATGTTTTTTTTTTGGCATGGCGATTCGCGATTTGTGGGCACAGCGTGGGTTTTACGCAGTTATCTGGATCCTTTTTAAATAACTGACCACGTAGGGATCGCTTTTTTGAAATGGAGAGTGGTGGAATGGATAAACGGGATGTGCGGGATATTTTGTGTAAATATTAGATATTTTTTGTCGTTGTTGTGACGTGTTTGATTGTTTTGGGTTCTAGTTGAAAGGAATTTATCTTGATACTGATTAAAATCAAAATAACTTCATTTCCGCGAAATGAATTCAAAGCAACAATTGCTTTGCCAACTTCACTGAATGATCTTTGATCACATGATATTTGAATCAGCTGAAGGGAGTTACAACATAGTTTGAATGGGTTGTACATTGAACCAATCAACCAATTCTATCATTGGTTAAAATTTAAACTTCTTTGTCGTCTCCCTCAGGGTCATGTCATCGAAGATAGGCCAAAGCGTTCGATAAAGTATGGCACACATTCTGCTTGATCGAGTAATGTCTTCGAAGAGGGCAATTTTAGCCGGAGTCTCGCAACTATCTCTGCTGTCACCGAAATTGTTTACATTATGTGTATCCCACATGCTGAAAACGGAGAAAACCTCCAGAGCTCTTCATGCTGTCGATACCGTCATTCTTGCCAATCCGTGATGTCCCAAACTGGTAAAGATGAAAACTCCACCCTGGATAATGGAAGCCCCAAGTTGAACTTTGATTTATTAGAACACAATAAGGAAATTACACCACCTACTGCACTGCTTTTCGGGAAATTCTCGATAAGTATGTAGACTTTCAGCAAATATACAGGGTGAGTCTTTGACTTGTACATATATTTTAACCGAAGGTTCTTGATGTCAAAAGAAACACTTTTTTATTTACCATTTTTTCCGATTCGGCCCTGTTAAAAAGATATAACTATTTTAAATTTTCAAAATGAGCTAATGCACCCCTGAAAACAGGAACACTGAAGTTTTCTCAAGCATAAGATATACCTTTTGAAACTTGAAAATAAGCTACTAAATTAGAAAAACCATCATAAATTCACGTTTAACATTCCATTTGTTGAACAAAGTAGTGTTTATAATAAAATAAATGAGTTATTCCAATTTCGTTGACGCTAAAGATTAAATATTCTTCTCTTGATTTTCTATTTCATTTTCGATAATTATAACGAATTGAGCTCGCTTCCACCCATATTAGCTTTGATATTCATATCCATTATTATGTACATCCCAGTCACATGAGCGTTCAATCTTTTTATATGGAACATCCATCCTTTGAAATGTTAAGCGAATGATAGTTTAATTTAGTTATGTTAAGAGTTAGAAAAGAGAGTTTCTTTTTTTTTTTGTGTGTTTATTTTTTCTGTTTGGAAATGTAATACTTTGGACGTATGGATTCTGTAATTTTTCAGTTAAAATGTAAATCACGTACAGGTTATACCTCCGTGTGGAACGTTTATACTGTATCTATTTCAGAATAAACTATATTATTATTATTATTATTATTATTATTCATTCATTATATTTCATTTATATGATATCGTTGTTTATTTCATTTCGTACAAGAATTTCCATTTAACCTTAAAATCTCAAATAAATAATATTCATCTGTGAAAGTTCTAACACAGACTATAGTAACACAGATTACTATGATTAGTCTGTGATAGATAGATAGATTAGTCCGTAATAGTAATCTGTGGTTTTAAGTTTGAATTTCAAATTTCGAGTGATGCCAAATATAAACACAGCAGTTCGGTTCGAATAATCTATGTTCTAACCTAAAATTTTCATTTACAGTTTACACTGTTATTGTTATAAGATATTTGTTATGAAATGAAGCATTTGATTTGTTCCAACTATCTCATAAAAATATTGAAATGCATCAATATTTTTAAAGCCATCAGTATGGAAATATGTAAAATATTCTGGCTCTGTAATCAAAGGAAAATGTTAGACTCCACTTGTAACCAAACTTGTTCTTAATGTGTACCTACATTATAGCCAACTTTACTACTTAATTCATCTTGATTTTGGCATTGAAAATAAATGAGAAGTATTCAATATAAATATCCACAATAGAATATCCTGTTTCTTTCAACTCACCTAATTTGTTTTCACATTAAAAGTATGTCAATCATATACTATTAGGACGAATTTATGGAATAGCAAAAGAATAAAAGTATTCAATCTCAATCACATGAAAATTTGTCTAGTATGTGTATGTACCTAGTCCTAGTGGTATGTTTCGATGTGAGTTTGAATGACACGAAGAAGAATACAGTATTGTTCGATAGCAGCAGTCTTTAGTGGTATATTGATTGTTGTCATTATAATGGGACTATTTTGTGAAAACTTTCTTAAACATGGTCTTTATGAATAATCTGGACTTTTCAAAAAGAATGTTGATTTTAGTGAAGTATCTTCTTATTATCAGAGCTGTGCCAAAGCTCAGTAATGTGTGATCAAATCGAGGAGTTGAGGTGAGCTTATTTAAATAACTTCATTTTCAAACTAAGTTGGCTAGTACTTCAATTCTAAAATCTGAGACATGACATCATAGTAAATATTCATTTCTGTATATTTTTTTTCCACAACAGAACAGAGTTGTATTCACCCCAAGTACCCAATTTTTTGAATTTCACAGATAATTTTTTTTTTTAAGATCAAGTTATTCGAAAAAGGCGCTTTGTATGAGAAAATATGAAGAATACTTTTATTTTTCAAATTAGCCAAATATTCTTCAATGAACGTTCAAATTACTCTTAAGGGTTGGTTTCTTCGAATTTCTGGTATTTTTATGGGATGTTATGTTCATAATAAAGAAACAGAAGAATGTGTATGGAATCTTGTGTTCGGCGAAGATGTCTCACATCAAAAAAAAGCTACATTTCAAAAACCATTTCCTTCGATACAACCATTTACGAGATATAGCCGAAAATCACACATTTTTTTAACGATTTTCAACAGCCTGTATCTTTTTAACCGGGCCGAATCGGAAAAAATGGTGAAGGAAAAAAGTGTTTCTTTTGACCTCAGAAATCTTGGGTTAAAATATATGTACTCACCCTGTATACTTATGCGACCAAGAGTGAAGCTGGAATGGCTACAGCATCGATAACCCCAAACAGATCAATATGCTGCTGTAAATTGAATCCACATTACACCATATTATCGCTAGTAATGCTACGCCATCCGTAAATCCTTGAAATATGCTGAACACGAACATTACAATAAATACCTTATCATAACTGACTCCTTGAACAGCTTATCAGGACTTGAACAGTTATGTCCCTTGAACCTACTCCTAAAACATATCAAAGATATACTGTTCACATTGACATCATAAACCAAAATTTCAAAATTTTTGGGGGTCCTGTCTGACATTGGTATTCAGGGAAATGAGCTGATTAAAAAGCATTTAGGCACATAAACTCAGACAATAACATAATGATAACTGTATCTCAAACGAGGACTTCAAAGTATTCCTGAAACATGCTATATCAACCACATGGACTGAAAACTGCAGAAGGAGCAACCGACAACTGGCTGAGACCATACCCAATATTAAATGCTGGAAAGAAAATTTAAACCACTCAGATCAAGTACTAATAAATCGGCTAAGGCTAAGAATAGAACATATCCGCTTAATTCATGGCTACATCCTCCAGAAATATGAAAGACCGAGATGAACAGAAATGTGATGAGGTACTAACAATCAAACACCTCTTAATGGATTGCCCCAGATACCAGGAGTCTCGTGCCTGACACGACATTAGAATGATCGCTAACAGTTTACGTTATAGGTGTGACATAGAATTGGTTGAAAAATATTTAGTGGATATGAATGTATTGTTACTATAGTACAACATGCATTTCCTTTGAAGAAGTCTCTAATAACCCAAGTGGTTGATGAGACTTGAAAATTTTCAAATAAAAAAAATTAAATTATTCCATATTTAGTTTTTGAAATGAAAGAAAAGGATTCCCATCATCACGTTAAATCGTATCCGATATTTGCAATACAAATAACGCTTTATATGACTATGAACTTTGTTACTAACGATATGAGCTCTGTAAGAATGCTTTTGATTGAGAAAATTAGACATAAGTTTAGGTAAAATTAAATTTTTCGATTGAGCCAGCAGTAGATGAATTACTGATAAATTTGTTATACATATCTAACTTTCAAGAGGAACTTAAAGAATTGAATTTTAGGGTAGATTTCAAGTTTGAATTGACTAGGAATTCACGGCTGGCTTGATTTTCAAGCTATTTGGCTTGAGCTTGACATCAACTTGATTTCAAGCCAAGCTCAAGTCAAGTTGTAGTTTTTCAATGTCAAGACAATTATTCATTTATCAAGTACCTAAATTATATCTATCAACGTGATTTTTAGCAATTTTATGTAGTGTCACCTCAATAAAATAATGATGAAATTAAAAGGAACCTTGCAGAAAACACTTCAATTTATTAAACTTATTGTATAAAAAAACCTAAAATATCAATTTTTTTGAACATGAATTAAATCACTATAAATCATAACCATACTAAGAAACCTCCAGGCTTTGTATGATTTCATAATTTTCAATCCAGGATCTAAGACACATGAGGCATCTTATAGATTTGTCGCCTAATCTATTGTGGGTTTTTGTGTAAGAGCAGCTCTGGCAAATTGTCTTTCAATAGGAGCTAAAGTTGCAGGCGTTGATTAAAAATCCTCGAGCAATCTACCAATAGATTTCATAGAAATGTGGGAAAACAACTAATAAAGTCACACTTGCGAGTGCTTCAGTCTCTTATTTAGTCAAAGCGCGCACGAGATTGCAGAAATATATGCCGTGCGACGCGTGCATATCAAGTCAAGTAATATCAAGTAGCTTGATATTAAGTCAAACAATAAATATCTAAAATCAAGTCAAGTCAAGCTCAAGTATGTAATTTTTCACGAGCGTGATTTTCAAGAGAAGTTGGTTAAAATGTCAAGCTACTTGGCTTGACGAATCCCTAGAATTGATAGATAACTAATTTTTTCGAATTTTGTACTGACAATCGTGCATCTCTCTCCAAAATTTTCTGATAGAAACTTTCTTATTCAGGCGAATGCGTTCGTACTATAACATTGAATCTTTTAAATATTTCAAATGGGCTTGTCATTCCATCTCGAACAATAATAAACCAAAAGCACTTAGCTCTCCTCTATACATGTTATACTTTCCGACCATTTTTTTTTTCAGAACTTCGAGTACTAAAACCTGAAATTACAGGAGGCGAGCACGCAATAGATAGCCGTGAGCGCGTTTGGGGTCCCAAATACAAATGCCATACAGTGATAATGTCCCTTTAATGGTCACTCCATGACACAAATATTCTTAAATGTTGATTTTACTTCATTTGTCTCTGAGATAATATCTGGCTCTAACGACCGTATTGCGACGCTAGGGTAAATGCATTAAACGTAATAAAGGAATATTTCCGTTCCCAGGTAAATATTCTGAGGAATTTTTATCAGCCCTCCATCTAACCTGCGACATTATTATTGATTCTGAACCTGAAAAGGGATATATTTTATGAAAGGTTTACCCATTGTTGGTGAACTCAGGAATTATATTTTCTCTAATTCTGTGGTTATTCCATTCATTCTTTCACATCTTGTAGAACAAAATCGTGCGAGAATATATCAGAAATGCACAGTTTTCATGGTTATATTTTATTATTCTATGTTGGTACTCCGAACTTTCCGCCACGGCTTTATCTGTCAATTCATCAATTTGCCTTAAAGAAATCAGTTCTGCCAACCAACATTTTTCAATGCAAAAATCACTAAATTATATTTATGGAAATATTTCATTAATTTCAATGAAAATGCAATGAATTAGAGAAAATAATGTATAATACTCGTACAGAAGGCTCATTCTACCACTCGTTCATTCCAAAACTCGCCACTTCGTGGCTCGTTTTTGAATTTTGAACTCGTGGAAGAATATCAATGCCTTCTGCACTTGTATTATAAATAACTATTCTACTTTACTTCAGTTACAATAGAAAAACTCCACCTATAGACCAGTCAAGACAAGAAAATCAAATCAGAAGATAATTTGAGTGGACCCTCTATTACCGTTGGATAGATCAAATAAGCGCTAGAGGCCGCTGAAAGCAATATCATTAGAATTAAGCACTCCAAATCAGAGACAATTGTCGAGCAGATACATTAATTCTAACTTCCTCAAGAGTTTTTTGAATACCCTCGCAACAAAAGTCAATAATGCACATTTTATTAAATCTGAAACAAAATGTATAGCCTTCCACTCTATACAAATAGTAATATTACTTGAAAATCCAAAAGTTTTTTCGTGGGTACAATGCTACAAATAACATTCTCATTCATACTGGGAATCCTGAAAGAAAAATACAGCTCTGGGAGTTTTATTGGATATATGCGGATTTTTCAATAAGAAGTTATCTTAGTATCAGATCACTCTTTATGTATTCTTGGGGAGTTCTTATTCTCAATTGGGAAATGATCAACCAGTTCTGTTTTCAGCTTGAGAATTCTTATTTACAAAGAAAAAAAAATGATTCACAATCCAATGGACGAGCTTTATGGATAAATGAGCTTTGACCTAATGAACAAATACATAGAATACTATATTATTATTATTATTATTTTTTATGGGTTACATAATAAATTTTATAATGGTATTACTTCCAGTGTTCCGTTATACATTTTGCTGAAATTGTATCCTATGTTTCCAAGAGAAAATGACAAGCAGCACCATCAGAGCTGTTCTCGCCATATAGCTCCAGAGTTCTTTTGAACTCCACTATCCTGGATGGCTTCAAGGTTACTTCCTCATTTCTACAAGTCTTTTATATGAAGCATTTTTTGCGTTGGCTAGCGATGGCGAGGCATTCCGTCACCAGGTGATCTGGAGTCTATTCCTTCTGCCCACAGAATCCGTACTCTCGTTTTCTGCTAGACTCATTCTCATGAGGTACTTCCTGAAGCTGCAATGCCCTGTTAAGAATTTAGTGAGGAGGTAAAATATGTTCACTGTCTAAGATGTCGCAATGTCAAAGTTTCGAATATAATTTTTGGAATAGTAAAACCCTGGAGATTTCGCCATATTGTTTCTCTTTCGGTTTTTTCCTCCTCCTTAACTCTTTCATGTAGGCACATTCACCTATACCTCAGAAATGTTTCTGGGCCAATGAAAGAAGTTTGTGCTACTTTTCTGGCCTTTTCTTGACCTTTTCATTTCCCTCAACTCCCGATTGACAGCGAACCCAGACTAAACAGACCTCGTTATTCTTGCCCATTTCGTTTTGTTTAGTTTTCTTCGGCACTCCAATACCATCTTAGAATCGATGATATCTGAGCTCAATGATCTGATTGCATTGTGACTTTCGAAAAATATCGCTTAATCACATTTCTGATGATCTTTCTCTGAAGTTAGATCATTATCTTCAGAATATAAAACATTCGGTGGCCACTAAGGTTTTTTCATTTGATCCCATTTGAAGAACAATATTTATCAATTAGAATATGGACTTGGTGGCTACCGAATATTTTAATTACCTGAAGTTCACAGATAATCATAGAAAGGCACGTGGGTGATTAGCCGTGTGAAATTGAAACTTTTGTTGATTTTTCAGTTTGATGAGAAATTTATCATGTTATATATTTACGAAATTACATTACAAAAAAACATTGTATTGAAACTTCGAAACTAATTGCACTAAAAAACAACTGATTACATCAATGAATTTTATGGAAAAAAATGCCCCTAGTATGTTTTCGTTTCATGTCGATGGTACCAGTAATAAAGAAGTAATAAGAAAAGACTACCTCGGTAGTATGGTCGACTGGGAGGTTGAAAGTGGTGCCGAGGGTACCGGGTTCGAATCCAGGCTAGGTCATGGATGTTGTATATGATGGGTAATAAATTTGAAAAGAGTCTTACAGAAAATAAATTGTTCGTTGTGTGGATGGTAAAGCCTAGCACATGTAAAGGAAAAAAAAAAGTAATGAGAACTTTTCATTTCACGACATTTTCCAATGTCACTTTATGTATAGCTTGAAAACAGTTGAACATGAAAAGGTTGCGGTTTTCACCAAATTTGTGACACCCGATACAGCAGCCTAATGGTAGTGACCATTTGGTGCTAAAATAAAATTGGTTAAAATTAATAGATACATCTTGAAATAACGATAGAACGTTACGCTCTACAGAATTCAGAAGTTATCATGGCAGTTATTTCAGTTAAATTTTTTATCGACTATATGAAATAAAAATTGGACGTTGATATAACATTCACCATACGATAGGTTCTAAACATTCCTGCTGATTAAATAATTACTTTTTTCCTTGCTAACTCCTTATGTTAACCTGTCTACTATTTTAACAGTGTAATTGATATCAATTCCACATCCTACGGAATCCAACTGTTGTTTTATTGTCTTCGAGATGTCATAATCTTAACAAGCACTACAGAATTCTACCTGTGTCTCATCGATTTCCCCCCATTAAAAATTTCGGATGCTCCCAACAACTGTTCTTTATTGATGGTGTTAGTTTATTCGAATATCAGTCATTTAATAGTACCTACTCTCCGGAAAACGACAAATGAACAAAAACTCTAACTATTTAATTCAATATTTTAATATATTCAATTCAATTTCAATTTAACGCAATTTAATATTTTCTTCGTTTCCTTTTAAGGTAATTCCTCAAATTTCTGCTATAAGAAGATTTCGTTCTAAATTGAAGACGCACATAGATCGGTCTTTCCTATCAAACATTTATCACACAGGGTGTTTTTTGAAAATGATTCCAGCTTCCACAACTCAGGTGTTGATAATTTTTTTTCTTGAAAACCGTGAATTTCAGCAAAAAATTACAAGAGAACCTATTTGTTAAGAATGGATTAGGCTATCTTAAATTAATTTTCTTATTGTAAAATATGAATATAGAAAAAGTTATTGCGAAACAAGATTGAGAGGTGGCTTTTCCAACCCTTCGGAATCATAGACGAACAACAACAAAAATTTTCATTGAATGCCTTCTTGCCCGCATAAAATGTCAGGTGAATGCTATTTCTGTGAATTTTTAGGTTTTTAAGAAAAAAATTGAAAATAACTTTTCGGGCGCTATCTTAAGAGGGCCGTAATTAAGCAGGGAGGCCCAAAAAAAGTTTATATGAAAAACCCACCCTATTTTCTAACAAGGAATCACTCCCTAATTTTTTTTCGCAACTATTCATAATCACCGTGATATAGATATAGGGACTAACTAAATCTTGAAATTTTCATGAGTGAGTTGAACCCAATAATTCAAGACCATTTTCGGCTCATCATCCTAAAATTACTGACATTTGTTTACCTGGAACAAGCACGAAAATAGAGATCATCTTGAAAAGTGCTTTATTAATTCCTTCTATTCTACAAACAGAAGTACTCATTACTTAGACCCAGTTGCAGGAACGTTCATAAACATTTAATGCCGAATTAAAATTTTAATTCTCCACTAGCAGCTAAAAGGATCCTTCTTCTGAAGGATTGGAATTTCAATGACGGCATTAAATCTTAACGAACGTTCCTACAACTGGGTGTTACTTTCTTAAACTAGACGCACTACTGTTCCCTCACTATCTTGTTCTTGTTTTTCAGCCTTTACTCATCCAGTGTCAGGCCTCTTCCAGTTTCTTTCATGCTTCACGGTCATTTGCCGTTCTCCTCCATTGTTTTCCTGCTATAGCGATTATGTCGTCTATCCATCTCTTCCTGGATCTTTCCGCGTGTGCCATTCACTCCTACCTAAGCCTAGCCACTCTATCCATGATGTCGATTAGTCCAGTTCTTCTACGTATTTCGGAGTTTAGAATTCTGTCTACCAAGCTCACATCCAGCATAGTTTTTTCCATGGCTCTTTGAGTTACTCTCAGTTGTACCGGCCTTTTTTTCGTCACTTCAATGTTCGCCTAATAAAAATTCAACCCACAAGTATTTATACGAAAATTTTTGTCAGAGATTATTCTGTGCCCCTGACAATGACCTTCATGACACTTCGTGATCAATCAATATAATTGCAGTTGTCGAAGGGAAATCTACTGAAATGGATGATGGTAGCGAATCAGTGAAAGTGACAGATCTAAGAAAATTTATTACTGAATGTTTCGTTACGGTAGGATTGAAAAAAACCTATTCGGAAATAGTCACAGAATGTCTAGTTGATGCGGATCTGACCGGTCATCATTCTCATGGAGTCTTTCGCCTGGACAAATTCATTGAAGATATCAATAGGGGAGATGTAGATGTGCATGCAGAACCAACCACCACTAAAGAAACAGCGGCCACTGCATGGGTTGATGGAAAAAACGGTCTAGGCGCTATCGTCGGAACATACTGCATGAAAATTGCTATGGAGAAGGCGAAACAAGTTGGAGCAGCTATAGTTATTGCCAACAACTCCAATAACTACGGCATTGCCTCCTTCTATGGCATACAAGCACTGAAAGAGGGTTTACTTGGAATTTCCATGACCAACAGCTCACCTCTTATGCTTCCATGCAGGGCCAAAGAACCTATATCAGGAACAAACCCCATATGTTTAGCAGCTCCAGGATTGTTCGGTGACAGATTCCTTCTAGATATGGCAACTACTGTAACATCTGGAGGAAACATCGAAATCAAATATAAAAATGGCGAATTTTTACCAGTAGGATGGGCAGTGAATGCTGCCTGTTTACCCGAGACGAACCCAGATGTCGCGGTTAAAAGTGGTAGATTCCTGCCTGTAGGGAGCACGGAAGATCTGAGTAGTTATAAAGGTACAGGTCTGTCTATTATGGTGGATATTTTGTGCGGTATTCTCGGTGGGGCTCATTACAGCCATAGAGTAGGCGTTTGGGTCGGTAGAGAAACAAGCCAACACGCCAATGTGGGACACTGCTTCATAGCCATAGACCCCAAACATTTCGCTCCAGATTTTGAGGTGAGACTGACGGAATTCTTATCATATCTGAGAGGTTTGAATCCGGAAGATGCTAGTAAATCTGTACGCGTACCTGGCGACAGAGGTCGAGATATAGCGAAGAAGATCGAGGAGACAGGAGGTATGTCATACCCAAAATACGTTGTCGAATCACTGAAAAACTTAGCAGCTAGTCTGAAAATCAAGTGCGTTCCCTTCATCCCGAAGAAACGAAAAGTTCAAATGACTCCTTCTGAAGAATTGGCAGCTCGGCTTGAAGCAGAGAAACTTTTAATGGGCGATATATCCGCCTCAATTGCTGAAGATGAAATGGCAGTGCCAGATAGCTCACTAATCGATAGAACTGATGTTTCATTCATTATGGACGATTCCTCTGATTGGCTTTGTTCAATAACGGGATTTACCTATGAAAGAGATAGAGCACTTTCCTTGTTGAAAGAAAAACTTGGTAAATTTGCACAAGGCGGTGGCAAGCCACAAGATGATGACAGTGGTGAAACTGAAGTCACTTATCTACATGCTGGAGGAGAAACTGATGAATCTCTTACTGGAGAAGAATCCATGAAAAGTACAAGCAGTAAGAATGAAATCGAAGTGCCTTCAGAACCGGATGACAAAGAAAAGAAAGAAAATGAAATACAGATAACAATGGATATAACTGGGGAAATCAACATAACAGGAGAAAAAGCTGAATAATAAAATCCATATTTCTCCTTATAAGTTAAAAAAATGTAGACCTAACTTATTTAATTTAGATTGATAATGTTTTATTTATATGTATAATTGTATATCGGAGTCTGAATACCTACACATGAAGAACAACTCATTTTTATTTATTAGAATATGTCATTCTGCTTTCGATTAATGATGGATAATTATAGTAAAATTGCACAAACTAGAGAGGAAGATAATCATTATAATGATAGGTGTAATAAGTTAAACATTCGAACCTGATGTGAGTAACATATGGGATGCTTGTATAATGCAAGTCTTCATTGTATAACTAGACACATTTCTAAGCGGAAATATTTTGTTTAATTGGTTTTTGAAATTCGGCACGAGTTTCGTCGTTTTGCAATTAACTTTTATTGTCTTTTTTTGGCGGTTATTATCTGGGGTTCGAGTGGTCTGGAAAATTACTACGAATAGAATTTGACGATAGGTTAATTGACATCGAAAATATTTAAACACAGTGGTGCAAAATTTGGTTAAATAACTTGGGTGAGGAATAAAACATTTTTTTCTGTGACGGGAAAAAAATTTGACATTTTATCTCTGTTGACAGGTAACAAAATATGACTTTTCACGAAATTACTTTTTTCCCCGGGAAAAAAGTGAGTACTTTTTTCCCGGATATATATTTATCTACATATAGATAAAGGAATAATAATAATTCGACCACACTGTTGATGGCTTTTGTTGTTGTGCCAGAAAAATAAGCCAATAACACTGTCTCCGAGAAAGAACTGCATGTCTTTTTCATTTTCCATTCCATAAATCTTGAATTCGCGGTTTCGTATATTTTCCGCGATTTAGCTGGCAATAATTTTCGTGACGCTACTTGCGCTGCTTCTATCAACTCCAGTGGAGTCAGAGAAAACACGGAAGCAGACATTTTTTAAATTTATATTATTCAACAAAATAACTACTAAACAATTATTACTGAGTTCGCAATTTTTGAAAAAAATCACAAAATTAAATTGACAGATATTTGATTACTTTGAAGTTTCCCTTAGCAACGCAGGTCTAATTGCAGCTTACTAGTTTAAAAATTCAAATTTCATATCGATAACATTCTGACTTTAATATATTGTAATAATATGGTCTTTCACTATTGAATTGTCGTTTTTCCTGTCACAGAAAAAAATAGTGTATTATACACGGGAAAAATATTAGATTTTATCTCTCGGTTTTTTGTCTCCCTCCGCTTCGCGTCGGGAGACAACATAACCTCGAGCTAAAATCTAATACTTTTTTCCCTTGTATAATAAATAACTATTTTTCATATGAACCTAAAACTTTATCCTAACAAGGTTCGTTTTCGAGATAGTTGATGTTTTGAAAAAATATCAGTTTTGTACTTATAACTCTAGTATTATTACATTAATTTAAATAATTTCTAGGTACTGAAATCTAGATAATATTATGTTCTGAATTAGGCGTAGATATAGGGGTGCGATGATCCTTTTCCTGTTGATAATCTAATCTACTATCGTTTTTGCGAGATAATTATTTCATTTCTGAAATCATCAGGGTTTTACTTAAAAAAATAATCTCCTGAATTTTTTTCATAGAATGTACTGTTTTCGAGATAATCCATTAAAAAGCAAACACTATCCACAAAAATCTTCAAAAATTGATTTTTCAAATTTTCCCATTGATGATGAGTGAAAATACAAAAATTAACGTAGTTAATCATAACATTTTCAGATGGTATTTAATTGAACATTTCAATTCAATTCAAATTTGTGAAAATTTTAATTTTTTTTTGTGTCAGATGAATTTTCACATTGAAATATTCAATTAAATGCCATCTGAAAGCAGTATAATGAACTACGCCAATATTTGTACTTTCAGTCATCATGAAAGGGATAATATGAAAAATTAATTTTTGTGGCTGGTGTTTGCTTTTTACTCGATTACCCCGTGAAAAAATTTAGGTGATCTTTTTTTTCAGTGAAATGATTTTCTCGAAAATAGGACAGTGGTGTAGATTTCCAATAGAAAAAAGGATCATCGCTCCTCATCTTCCCCATATGAAGTAGCAGTATCCTGACGACATAAAAAGACTTTTGAATTTTTTCCTTGTTTAACCATAAAGTCAGCATCAACCATTGGTTGTCCAAAATTTAAAACTTTTTGAATATCAGTTTTGACTTCTACAAGAGCGGTCAAATGCTCTTGATTTAGCAGCTGGCGTGATTCATCCAGTTATCAGAACGCTCTGTTATTTAAAATGATCCATACAAAAGTTTGGAAGATGGATAATAACTAAGTTGGTGCCAACCAAATTTGTACGAGATATTTGCAATATTGGTCAGTCGGAAAATGCAATATTACAAAGTTGGGATTTCTGATCAGATATTATGCATGAGTTGCTCTCTCAAGCAATATATCTTAAATGGGCCTCTGATATATATATATATATCAGAAATCCCAACTTACCTTTCTCATCTGATATCTGCCAGGTGTCACCGAGCCTAATATTTTATCCTTCATAAAATAAGTTATATCCTACGACTCTGGGACTTTGATCTATTTCATTAAAAAATTTGGCAAACTGTTTATATCCTATAGGATATTCTAAACTCCGAAATACGTAGAAGAACTGGACTAATCGACATCATGGATAGAGTGGCTATGCTTAGGTAGCAGTGAATGGCACACGCAGAAAGATCCAAGAAGATATGGATAGACGACATAATCGCTATAGCAGGAAAACAATGGAGGAGAACGGCAAATGACAGCATGAAAGAAACTAAAAATAACAGCTACTTCACTTATTTTTAAATGACTGATTTTTTTATACATTTTGTGGAATATTACTCTGAAGTCGAGACGCGTTGAAGCTTCACGAAAAAAGCATGAACTTTACTTATTTTCAAATGATTTTTATATATATTTTGTGAAATATTACTCTGAAATTGTATCAAAAGCGTCAGACGCTTTTGATGGACCCAAACTTTCGTTATACGCTTTAAACCTCTAAAAAAACGAACGAAAGTTATTTTGAAATACAGCAAATGAGGCATGACTTATTTTGTCATAACTTTCGGGATGAAAATTTCTACACTCAAAATATATATTTCAGAGCATCATAACCAACATTGGTTTTGTATATGTCTATCCGTCTATTAGTGTCCGAACATTCTTCTAACAACTTTACTGCTTTCAATCATTCTTATCGGGTCCTAATGAAATTTGTTATGCGCATTAATTTTAGGTCATAGATAGACTAGAAATATATATATAAGAAAACTTTTATTTGACGCTTCTATCCTGTTCATACTTTTCTATTCATTTAATTCTATCTACATGATAATTATGATATTCTTAAATAAGCGAATGCCCAACAAATGATATTACTCAATTCCTCATTTTACCCTTTGTCTCGAATAAATGAACATTCAGAAAGCAAAAGATCTTATCAAAAATCATTCCAAACTGATGAATTTTAAATCGAATGTTTGTGTCGGCCGTCATTTTCACATAAATGATTCAAATTACCTTGAAGAACGGATATATCCTGCCTCAGTCGTTTGAGGACAATTATACCTTAGCCAGGACATAGATATACCCATATAATTGTTTTTATCGGAAACGAAATCTTTCATGAAAACTTTGCCAGAAGGGAACATTGCACGGCAGGTTCACTATCTGATTGTATTTCTGCTGGAAAAACAGGCCATGGAGAAATGGAAAAGTAAGAAATCGGTTGAATTAATTCTGGAAGGATGTATTGGAAAACGATTCAGAGGCATCTGAAGAAAATATCTTATTTTTTTATCAAAATTTGTGTTGGGCAACATACAATAAAAGTTCTCTACTTGAGTAATACATCAGTTGATACATGTAGTTGAACACATTCCTCCTCTCTAAAAAGTCATAGCATCTCCAATCGTCCAATGCGAAATATGTTGCCAATGTTTCATGAGTTGTAGTTTTTAGATTTTACCACGAATTGATTGAAATGTCTGAGAAATCCAGAGTTAATTATGAAATTACAAAACTCTGGCGTGAAGAGACTATCATGTCTAAGGTTGAAGGGATTTAAGAAGCCACTAATATAAACATCATATTGAAAGTGATAGATCCATTCAGTTACAATAGGTTCGTTTCACTTATTAGGGCAATTGAAAAGTCCCCGGTCTGAGGCACAGATGGCGTTCCTTGTATTGAATCCATATAATTTTTAGTTAGTTATTTTACCAAATTCAGTACAATAATTTTCAAGAAATACTGTCAATTAAACCAATGGTTTGTGCCTGACAGTAACAATCATTACATCTAAACAGTTTCAAAATCAACAAATATACATGAATATACATATATATATATATATACATATATCTTCATTTCACTAGCTTATAATTATACACACATATTCTCCTATTTATTATTTCCTTTTTTTATTATTTTCTCCCCATTTTATTGATTCCCCTCTATTTTTGTTCCTCCCCCTATCGACAGAGATGAATGCAGCACAGTACAACTCAAGAATTAAGAATTGTGTTTTTTATTTTTCTGACAAAATGTCTGAGGTCACTTACACGCTTTATCTCCTGAGGTAAGGCGTTGTATAATCGTATACCTACGTGTGAGGCATGTTTTTGAGAAATTGTTTTCTGTATTTTCGGCGTTTTTATTTGATTTTGGGATTGACTTCTTGTGCTATAAGCATGCTCATACCCTACATAATCTACACGGTGTTTATATATCATCAACAGAGCATTTTTGTGGAATAATTGTCCAATTGTGTACACTTTAGCTTCATTGAATAGAGAGTGAGAGGGGTATAAACGATCTTTTTTCATTATTATCCTCAGAATGAATTTCTGAGTGGTTTCCAAACTTTCGAGATGAGTTCTATAAGCTGCCCCCCAACCAACTATACCATATTCCAAAATTGACTGCGCTAACGCAAAATAAATTGTAAATATTGTTCGTTGTGATAATATATTGACTAACAGTTTGAATTTTGGTAATGTACACCTAAGTAATTTTACTATATGTTTAATATGCTCATCCCATCGTAGCAATCGGTCTATGTACACGCCCAAGTATTTTATCTTACTGGCTTCTTCGATAAAATTCCGACAATCGCAATTATGGTCACAGTTCTTTTTCTTATGTATTTTAATGGTTTTTATATTTGGATAAGTAGACTCCGTCAACGTAAAAGTGATAAATTTCGTTTTCTGAATATTCAAAGTTAACAAAATATTTTCCATTTCCCTACAAATAACTGCCAACCCCTCCTCAGCTTTTTTAGTGACTGATTCCCACGTATCATCCACGAATATATATGAGGTATCATCGGCATAGGCCACAACTTTGGTATCCGAATCAAATTTTAACGTTAGTATTTCATTAATATATATATTGAATAACAAGGGTCCCAGGACTGTACCCTGAGGAACACCGTAGTTGATTATCTTTGCATTACTCTTCACATTATTGACTTTTACTATCTGAGTTCGATCTTTCAAATATGTTCTGATTAGGTCAGCAGCTATACCTCTAACACCGTACTGCTCAAGTTTCTCAAGTAAAATGTCGTGAGAGACCGTATCGAATGCCTTTTCCAAGTCTACAAACATTGCGATTACCTTCTTGTTTCTATCGATAGACTCGTATACAGTTTTTGTGACTTCGAAGATGGCATCACTGGTACTAATTCCAGTCCTGAAACCGAATTGTCTATCTGATAGTATTTTATGTTTATCAAAGAATTCAGTAATCCTTGTTTTGAGACATTTTTCAAAAACCTTAGCTATGACACCTATTACAGATATGGGTCGATAATTTCCGACATCAACCTTAGATCCCTTTTTAAAAATTGGAGAAACAATGCTCTGCTTGAATACTATCGGAAATTCGCCCTTCATCATAGACAAATTCAAGATATATTCTAGGGGTTTCAAAATTTGAGATGCTATTTGCTTAAGAGTATTTGGTTGAATGGCATCTGGGCCTGGGGCGGCATTGGCTCTAAGCGATTGAATTTGATTAAATATCTCTCTTTCAGTTATTGGCGACAAAAATAATGATTGTTTGACCCATTTATGTTTGATATTTGAGTATGTTGATTTATTAGATTTTTTAATTTTTTCGGCCATATTTGCTCCAATACCACAAAAATAAGTATTAAAATGATTTGAAATATCAAAATGGTCAGTAATTTGGTCTCCGTCATTGTTTACCACTTTTTCTATCTTCATTTCTCTTTTACTTTCTCTACCTGTTGCCTGATTCACAATCCGCCACAATTTTCCGACATTGTTAAAACTTTCATCTAATTGGCTCTTATAATAAAAATTTTTTGCATTTCTAATTAACACATTCAACATATTTCTATATTTCCTCAATTTCTCCTTCAGTTCCAGATTGTTAATATCCCGACTATATTCTCGATACATTTTTTCACGTTTTCTTATCGAGACTACAAGACCGAAAGACATCCAGGGTTCAAGTGACCTATGTTTTTTTTTATCGTGACTTTTTTTGTAACTGTGGAATCATTTATATGTTTCAATAAGATCGACAAGAAAATCTCCGTTGAATCATTAACTGACTCATTTTTATATAAACACTCCCAGTTTTGAGAGTTCAGTTTAGAACGCAATGATTCATAATTAATCCTCCTAACGATCTTATGTTCCGGTAAAAGTTCATGCGTGTCCTGCAAATCGCTCCCATAAAGTTTCAAAAATATGGGAAAATGATCAGTAATATGATATTTAAGAACAGCAAATTCGATTTTGTCACAACTGCCACCGGAACATTTTACAAAAAAGTGATCCAGGCACGCATTACCCCTAGTGGGTGTGGAAAGATAGTAGACAAAATTGTATGTATGCAAGATGTTTAAATAGTGATTTGTGTCCGACGAAAGAGGGTCGAGTATGTTGATGTTAATATCCCCCGTGAAAATAGTAGTGTTACTCTTCTCTAGGTGTTCTCGCAGAACCTCCGATAAGTCGGCAAAAAACAAATCTATATCCGTTGATGGAGGTCTGTATAGAGCAAAAATATCATAATTTAATGATTTTTTGGAGCAGGATATTTTCATGAAAACTATCTGTTGTTTTTTGATCAATGTAACCGTATGTGAAATATTTTCTTTGATAAATGCGATAGTACCATCGTTTTGGTTATATTTTGAACCACTATAATAAACAATATATCCTGGTATACTTAAAACATTCAAATCATCCACCTGCCAAGTTTCCGATAGAATTAAAATATCATATCTGGATTTTATTTGTTCCAGTAATATGAGAAAATCGTCAAGATTTTTCGATACACTCCTTATATTCAACTGACATACACTTACATAACAGGCCTCATCCGACTAAACATTTCCATTCAATTCATCAACCGAATCAAGCTCAAAAGTGACCGTGCTACACTCATTCTCTGTCAAAATTTCAACTTCCTCAATATTCAAAATGCAGTTGTATTCTCAGTTGTACCAACCTTCAAATGATACGTTTCAAAATTTGACAGCAGTCCGACCATTAGATTGTGAAATATTGCGTTGTGAGTCTAGCTACTTTTGTCATTTGAAAAAGGATGAAGAAAAAGATAAAATATTGCTTTAAAAGGAAAAAATATAGTTGAAGCAAAATCTTGGCTTGATGAAGAGTTTCCATCAGGGTCTGCACCAGGAAAATCTACCATCATCGATTGGTATGCTAAGTTTAAACGTGGTGAAATGAGCACCGAAGACGGCGAACACAGTGGACATCCCAATGAGGCTGTCACCGACGAAAAAAACAAAAAAGTTCACGAAATAATTTTGAATGACCGTTGAGTGAAGTTGATCGAGATAGCAGACATTGTGAAGATATCATCTGAACGTGTACATCATATCATTCACGAATATTTGTACATGAAAAAACTGTGTGCAAAATGGGTGCCGCGCGAGCTCATAATCAATCAAAAGCAACAACGTGTTAATGATTCTGAGCAGTGTTTGAAGCTGTTTAATTGCAATAAACCTGAATTTTTTCACGATATGTGACAATGAATGAAACATGGCTCCAACATTTCACTCCGGAGTCCAATCGACAGTCAGCTGAGTGGACTGCACACGATGTACCGAATCCAAAGCGTGGAAAAACACAACAGTCAGCTGGCAAGGTTATGGAATCAGTATTCTGGGATTCGCAAGGTATAATATTCATTGATTACCTTCAATAGGGCCAGACCATCAACAGCGATTATTATGTAACGTTATTGGATCCTTTGAAGGATGAAATCGTTAAAAAACGGCCCCATTTGAAGAAAAACAAAGGTGCTGTTTCATCAAGACAATACGCAATGTCACAAATCAATAAAAACAATGGCAAAATAGCATGAATTGGGCTTCGAATTGCTTCTGCATCCACCTTATTCGCCAGATCTAGTCCCAAGCAACTTTCTCTTGTCCTCAGACCTCAAAAGAATGTAAAAAGTAATCGCCGAAACTGAGGCCTCTTTTGAAGCGAAAGACAAATCGTACTACAAAAATGGTATTAAAAAGTTGGAAGATCGCTATAATCTCTGTATCGCCCTCGAAGGCAACTATGTTGAATAATAAAATCGATTTTTGCCAAAAAAATGTGTTTTACTCATTGTAGACCAAGGACTTTCCAATTGACCTGTTATAACATTACATGAATAGAATAGGAATATTTTTGCAGGTACCAAATTTTAATTGAATTTCCGTAACATATGGAACTAGTAAAATTATTCAGCTTTTATATTATAGCTACGATTATTTCGAGTTGAGTTTGCAAGCTAGATCAGTAATCGATACGGAAACGAAGTCTATTGAGAACTCTCCACTTCCTTTATACGATCGAGGAGAAGTTTAACCCTTTTTCCCTTGGTCCCTCAGATTCCCAATAACCTCAGATAGCACTCTACTTCGAACCCTCACTTTTCAATAAATGCAAAACCCATATTTTCTACGGACGAAGCACAACAAGACAAGAAATAAGCCGCATTCGACTCAAGCAGGGCTCATCGAAACGAAAGAGATAAAACTTGGGCACAATTGGAAATGTTTGAAATGTTTGAACTGCGGCTTTACCATTCCGTTGAAGGGTTAATAACAGACGTAATTAGTAGGAAAAAGAAGTAGGGGCCGCTTTTTCTCCGGGCGGCCACTTCTTTAATTCCTTGTTAAGCGTCTTTATGACGGTTGCTCTCTCAAGAAACACGAAAGGATTTAAAACAGCAAGTAGCCGGTTGTTTGGTAAGCCTTCAGAAAAGGATTCAATAAGTTGCCAGTTATAAGTAGCTTTAATTAAAAATATTAAGTGGAAGGAGTGGAATTCTTGACTGATCTTCTTGATTGTGACGATTAAACTCAATTTGTGCCGTTAAGAAGATGGCCAAGAGAAATGACGAATTAAGTTCCGGGTTCTTTTTCACCAAATCAATGGTATCATGATGAGTCTAACGAAGTGATTTTTTTTTCTTTTTAAATTAAATTATTCATCTCTAATCAAAGTGAAGCTACTGTTTACAGATAAAAATCAATTTAATTTGATAAAATAGCTATAAATTCCATAAGAAGATGATTGCTGATGCTTTCATCTTCATCGGAACCCCATACATATTTTACCAACAGAATAAATAGTTACTTTCATATTCAGGATAGCACAGAACATTGCATTTAATGCGTGATTTCTGAACATTTATGACCAGTACGACATCATCAAGCTCCATCTTTTCTCAGCTATCTGTTTTTTATTTATATCGATATTTATATTCTTCAATACAATGCAATAAAATTTATAGCCACAACTATTTTTCAAAATAACATTGTCAACAGCGGTAGCTACTGTGATATGTTTATTAGGCTCAAAGTTTACACAAAGGTAAATTATTATTTTATATTTACGAAATCTCTCTTTAGGTAGATTAAGATTTAGGGAAGTTTCATTGCACTGCGATTTTATATTCCACTGTTCCACCCATCAGCTATGTAGGTAAAATCTGTTGTAATTCTGCTTAATTTTCTATATTTTTGGTCTTGCACTAAACTTGAATTATATGGAGGAAAATCTCAACACGATTTAACCTGTAATCTCGGAAATATTGTGTATTTTTGGTCCAAAATTTTTTTTGAATTTTCTATAATTATGATGACGTGGTGAACATAAAATTTTGCATATAGCTCAAAATAGTTATTTCATGTTTACTCAACTCGGTCAGATCTGTCACGGATTCATCACAAATAGTTTTAACTTTTCTGCTGAGTTTTCTGTGGTTCTGATGACGCTATCACCACTAAATTTGGCAGAAAGCTTGAAATGATTATTCTATTCATACAGGCTCAATCAATGATCGGATTCATATTCAAGCAAATATTTCGAATTCAGTGTTAGGAATTTTTTCTGCAATATTCCTTTCGAATTTCCTATGGGTCTGATGATGAAAAATTAGCACGAAGATTGGTATGTCATATCGACAACCAAAGTTTCAAATCCGTCGGTTATGTGGGTTGTGGAAATATTTGGTATTAACTTTCGTTTTTCTTTCAATTTGCTATGGTTCTGCTTTCGTTATATACAAAAATTTCGACAAGAAGCTTGAAGTGGTTATCACGGAAATATTAATTTTTTTCCCAATATTCTTCTTGAATTTTCTATGATTCTCATGTGATCAGCTTGAAATTTTGCTTGGAGCATGAACTCCATCGGTTTTTTGGACATCTTGGGAAATATTGAGTTACTGTTTTTCGCTATATTTCTGTAATTTTTTATAATTCTGAGACTTCATTATGTCATTCTACATACAATCGCAAATTTTCATTTAGTTCGAACCTGTAGTTTCGAAATTAGTAAAAATAAAACATTTATTAACGGACATATATTCACGGAACCACTAGTTTGATCTTGCCCATTAACGAACTGCATTCTGGATCGGAATTTACCCTCAAAATCTCAAACTTTCTCAACAACACTGTTATGGTCTACATCTAATATCTACATCTGATATTATCTTGAACAATTCATATTGAGGAAGCTCTATTGATTATGATGTTTGCAGTTTATTCAAAATCTTATTCGTGCCTAGCTTAATACGCCCGATGAGTCCTATATTTAGTACAAATCAGTTGGAGTTCAGATCCCAATTACATTAAATTAGTCAAGTCCGAAACATCGAACAGATTTGGTCCAGTTAATTCCATTGCATACATTACTAACGTAGGGTGATTAGACAGCAAGAACAGAGGGATGATACCAGCGTTCTAGGAGAATGTCCTTAGACTGCTGCATCAGATAGTCAGTAGCGTAGGCGAGGAGTCTTCAGGCAGAGTGGTTATATTATCTGAACAAATTTGGCTTCGTGTCTGTCTGTAGGTCTTTATGACTGCCAACTTCTGTGAAAGCCTTAATTCTTAATTTCGACAAATTCTCCAAATCTGATCTATTTTAATAGAATGTGGGGTAGTGGGTCCCCTGGTTGGGCTGTAGAAGGTCCCATAACATGAATTCAGCTTTACCTAATAAAGGGTAACATTGAGAATGGGCAAACCTGAAATACTCGGTATTTTCAGATGTAGGATGACCATGCAATTTATGGTATTTCCAAATCTCACGTTTTCTTTATCCAACTATGCTTATGTTCGGATATTATATAGGTCGATAGTAATTTCTTATTCTTTCAATTCATTATGGCGATTTGAATTGTCATCATTTAATGTGGTATATAATGGAAACTATAACATTATTTACTCCTTTATGATTCTTTATTTTTTTGTTTTCAGATTTGAGTATGATATAAGGGTCGTCAACTTCTGGTGAAAAACAAAGATGAAAGGATTTTGTTTGGATGAAGAAGAAACCCTTCAAGATAAATAAGTCTGCTTATTTTGTAAACAAATACATAAACCAATCACTGCACCTATACTATACGGGGTGACAGAGTTTTTGCTGAGGTTTTTATCTGTGCTCTTGTGTCATACGTTAAAATGTACGATGCCCTGTTCACATTTCCTACTGTCTGTTCTAACATACACCATTTTTTTGTAGTACAGAGCAAAAAAAATTGAAAACTCTGTTAAAAAAGTGTTTATCAACTAAAAACAATCAATACTAAAAGTTATTTAAAATATAAGAAAAAAAAAGTTTCAGGTGTATCTGGGTTAATACTGTGATTCATCGACACATGCTTCATTATCAAAAATTAACATTTTTTGTATTGTAGTGATTTATTAATAATTTGAGCTATCTCGAATGGAAGTGGTAAACGAAGAATACCTATGGGAAATCAATATTTCTCCTTCTACAAGTACGCTGTTTATGAATTTGTTATAGGTATTTACACCAGGTCATAATCATAGGTAATTCCGTAGAAATTTTAGCATTTTCGAGTATACGGTATTCTTTTACAATTATTTACGATCATTTCAAACATAGAGGTCGCGATCTAACTATGTTCCATCCTATTAATGTTTTTATAGACAGTCAAAAGTTGTTTTATATTTTCTTGTTACGATTATCGATCTGTATTGATTTGTAGTAATTTATTGTTCTATTCCTCCTCTCGGGGTTGGTTTCTTCATTTGAGCCTTTACCAAGGAGTCATCAGTTACTTTTATATTTCGGATGTTGATTTGTCTTTTCATTTTTCTGAAGGGTTCGAAACATGTCTATAAGAGTTTTTTCAATAAAAAAATTCTTCATCCTTTGTGGAGAAGACTCAAAGACCTTAGTCTCCCTCTTTAATATGTTCTTCTCCACTTTGAGCATAGAATTCTTTCTTCAGATAGAAGTATTACAAGACCGAAGATAACACATACTGAAGAGGGGCAAATTTAGGAGCGAAAAGATGAGGAAGAATAGCGTCACAACCATTGGCAGTGAAATTTTTCATCCCAAAACCAAAATGTTATACGGTCCCTCGAAAGAGAACATTTCTTTCCCGGCCTGTGTCTCGAACTGCCAACCTTTGGATTAGGGATAAAGGGTTCTATTTACTGGACTAACTGACAGTGATGATCTAGGTCTAAAGGACCTCTTTATATCCAGATGTCCTTATGAATATGAAATTACTTTCTTCTTGATACGTCTGGCCATATGCTATCTCCGCCACTGGCTTTCCACATCCTACATTTCAGGTCCACCGACAGCGTCCCGTCACTCGCAACGCACTATCGTCCGAGGCAATCTTGATGCACATGCACACTGTCCGACAAACTCTAATTGTCTCTGGCGGACCAAGCAGGGGGATTAGCAATTATTCGATTAATGGTTCATCCCTTTCTTATGAGGCCTAGACATCAATCATCGAGATTATCATTAGAAAGAAAATCCGTGCTGCTGAGATTCTCGCCATGGGAGATTGAACAGCGAGCTTATCGGCATTTGAGACCTATTTAATTGTATAAAACGAGGAAAGTACTGACGTATAAACGGGAGCTTTTGAGCACTCGTCAGTTAGGCGTCAATCGCCTCCAGCCTATACAGCGTCGAGTTACAATGGACTAGTTCTCATTTTTTTGTTAAGGATTAATTCTAAAAATTTAAGTGAAATGAAACACAAATGGTTTGAGCAACCTATTCACGTTGAACAGGGATAGCCGTATGAGAGGCCATGCTTTCAAGCTACGAAAAGAAAACTTTAAGACTGTGCAAAGGCAAAACTTTTTGACAAACCGGATATCCGGTGTTTGGAACGCGTTACCTCCTGCTGTGGTGGAGTCAGTGTCGGTGAACTCGTTCAAAAACAATTATGACAGTTGGCATTCAAGTGAAAGGAACCTTTTTGTGTAATTTTTTTTTTTTTCTCTCCAGATCATCTGTATCATATTTCGCTCTTCAAGCACTTTTACCTTGTTCTCTTCTTTAAAAAAAAATATTTTTCTGTGAGTTTATGGGCATTGCCTAAACTTCAATCTTCGTTTAATAATAATAATAATAAAAATGTGGAAGAATCATTGAAATATCTCTAGAAATGAAAAAGTTATGGGATTTTGAAGTTGCGCTTGGAAGAATAATTTCATAGTCTAGTGTGTGACGTCACGCCACTTACACGAGGCGACTGGTATTCGCAGGGTGCTTACGAATTCATTGGTGTACAATCACTTGTACCGTTCGTGTCGTGTTTTGTTCGTTACACGATGACTGAAATAAAAAAAAAATCCTACAAATATTGTATTGTGCCTATGTGTGCAAGCACGACAATTAAAAACCGCAATAAATTGTTTTTTCATGTACCAAATGACATGAATCAAAGGAAGAAGTGGTGCAAATTAATGAGACGTGACTTAATTGGACCTAAAACTACTTCATATGTGTGTGAAGATCATTTTGATGTAAGTACCTATCAGTACTAGCTGTCTATTTCAGATAATAAAAATATTAAGGTGTAAGTTGGTTTGAAATAAGTTATTGAGTAAAAATAACTTTGTCCTTTCGCGAAGCTTTCTTCTTTCTTATGGTGAAATAAAAACAAAACTCGAGTTAAAACTACACTGTACAACTACAAACGGCGCGAGAGCCTTGGCGCGGCTAAGTATTTAAATGTAATTTATGGTGTAGCGATCACAGGCAAGTGGCGTGACGTCACAGACGAGTCGGAGACCAAAGACGTTCCGCGCTAAAATACGTAAATTTAAATAATCTATTTCTCAGTCATTCATTGATGGATTTTCAAGATGTTTTCAATGATTTATAATTTTTGCTCTATATTAAAATTCTATCGTGTCAAATATAGTATTATCAACATCACTAAACCAGTCCATTAACAACCTAAAAACCTCTGAAGATGCTTACCACACTAGAAAGCGAAGCGTCATGTGAAAACCTAACTAAACTACGGCTAAAACGCCCGGAACTGTATACAGAGGTTCAACATGTATGTTCAAAGGCGCAATGGGCACAAAAATTAACGAGCACACGTAAGCCCTTGATTTCACTTCAGTAGGTCTCCATTTCTTTATCGATATTCGTCAAGAATGTACCATCATATTAGGTGTACAACTTTGCTCCAGCCGTTTTGCAATAGATGACTGTACCGGTAAGAGTAGAAATAAATAGATCGTAGATGTCAAACAATAAAAGTTGAGGTATTTTTAAACATAACGCCATCTAAATTTCAGACAATTTGTGTCTGCATGTCAGCTTACGAGCCAAATATTCGTCATTTAATTGTCTGCTTCAATATGAAGAAATCTGCGGCTGAGGCTCATAGAATGCTCTTATATACATGTGAAGAGGGCACTATTAGAGAAAGAACCAGCATGGCCGTGGAAGAGAGAAGGTTTTTGAAGACGCAGAATTGGAAACATTACTTCATCAAGATTCGTGGCAAACGCAACAGGAATTGGCGGGATCATTGGAAGTGACGCAAGAAGCCATTTCAAAACGCCTGAAAGTCATGAGAATGATTCAGAAACAAGGGAATTGGGTGCCGTACGAGTTAGTTGAAGCTGAGAGATATTGAACGGTGTTTGTTTGCTTGTGATAATCCCATGCGCAGAACATCATGGGGATATCCCGGCCCCATATACGTATTCTGCAGATGCATAAAGCATAGCTGAACGATTCGGCTTTTCAATATTTATCCGACCAATAACAAAAGCAGTAAAGTGAAGACGTATATTGTCTTTATACGTCTGCAGTTTACTAAGGTTAGTCAAGCATAGACAATGGCCAGACGTAGTTATGTTAATATTTCTATATGCCAGTTTATAGAATGTAAATAAGGCGCAGTATGAAACCAACTTTTGTAATTGGTATTATATTTAAATTAACATAATGACAAATTAACATCCGCAAAAAATCACTATTTCCTAAATTTATTGTCACCTAGACCAATGTTACTCTCTACACAGAGTTGCAATTTGTGTGGTGCTCTTTTTTGCTGTTTTCTGTTAGATTTTCTAGGTTTTCGTATAGCTCACGATACTCTTCTACCTATCAATGTAACCTTACGTCTCGTAACTTTGAGCTTGACTTGAAATCAAGTCAAGCTCAAGCCAAATAGCTTGAAAATTAAGCCAAGCCGTGAATTCCTAGTGGTACCTTTTCCAATGGACTAGGTTTCATTTTTTTGTTAAGGATTAATTCTGAAAATTCAAGTAAAATGAAACAAAAATGTGGAAGAATCATTGAAATATCTCTAGAAATGAAAAAGTTATGAGACTTTGAAGTTGCGCTTGGAAGAATAATTTCATAGTACGCAGCGTCTAGTGTGTGACGTCACGCCACTTACACGAGGCGACTGGTATTCGCAGAGTGTTTACGAATTTATTGGTGTACAATCACTTGTGCCGTTCGTGTCGTGTTTTGTTCGTTACACTATGGCTGAAATTAAAAAAAATCCTACAAATATAACGTAATTTATGGTGTAGCGATCACAGGGAACTGGCATGACGTCGCAGACGAGTCGGAGACCAAAGACGTTCCGCGCTAAAATATGTAAATTTGAATAATCTATTTCTCAGTTATTTCTTGATGGATTTTCAAAATTTTTTCACTGATTTATCAGTTTTGCTCTATATTTTATTTTCTATCGTGTCGAATATAGTATTATCAACATCACTAAACTAGTTCATTGACAAACTATAATTATCCATTTCTGGGATCTGAAGAAGACTGAATAGTTGGTTTGAGTTGTTTCTGAGAAAGTGTTTTTCTCCAACCTCAGACTTTCTTCCTTTCAAAAAACCATACTGCTATAATCTACAATTTTACACGTATTTTCCTCGCCAAAGTGTTCTAATAAGAATGTGGTCTTTCCATCACCAAGTTCAAAGGGGCTACCTCTAAAACCGTTATTTGTCATATATATCCACCTTCCGTCAGAAAACACCCCATACAGGTATACACACGTGCTTGGTACGCTGGCGATAATGACTTCGCGAAAGAGGCACACTTCCGGCGATATCTAATGAAGATCGTGGAATTTGCACAAGTGTGCGTTCTAACGACCCACCTATTCTCGGTTCGCGCTCCGCTGCTTGCCTGCCGCCTTTGCATTTCGCCGATTTTATCTCTTAATTTTCTTCCACTATGTGTGCTACTGCGGATATGTGGCACACGCTCCAATTCAGGTCACTAAGATAATTAAGAATCCGGTTCATTTTGTACTGGTTCTCCGCCGAGGATGATATGTGTGTGTGGAAGCGCCGAGAAAATATTGCATGAATATTTAGCTTTTTTTGCTCACAAGGGCTCCTCACAGGGAAGTTTTGGGGTAGTTTCGATTTCTTAGATTTTTCATGATTTTTGGGGTGCTGAATCCGAATATTTGGTTTGCCACCAACATTTCGTACCGAAAAATTGAAATAAATCCAAAGAAAAATATTTCATTTTTGGGCGGTTTTTTAATATAACTGAAAAATATTTTTTTCGGCAACCGTCCGGGAAGTGCTCACTTTCCGGACGCTTTTTCTCTGAGAAAGTAGCATTTCCCGGCCTAGTCTGGAAAGTACGTACTTCCCGGACTAGGCCGCAAAAGAATCATAAAATCCATAGCAACCGAGATAACGGCTGACAGTTCATATGAAATTAGTTGTCAAAAATTTTCATGTTTTTTGATCGCAATCGCAATAAAATATGGAAAGCAGCAGCGATATTGTTATTTTACATGGTTGCCGAAAAAATATTGTACGCAACACGCTCGAAAATGGTTTTTTTGGAATCACAGACTTCCAGGACTCGCTTACGCTCGTCCTGGAATTTTGTCTATTCGTCCAAAAAAACCCTATTTTCCGGACTTGTTACGTAAATTACTATTTTAGTGAATCACCTTCCTATACAAAAATTTTAATTTTAGTACTCTATTGTATAAATACTGTGACGGTATTATTTCCTCAATATACAAATTGTAAATATGCCAAAAAAGAGTGAGTGCAGTTTGTTTTATCGGGTGTCCTTAATTCGTTGTCTAGTGTGAGGATCTCAAACTCCCTTTGAGCTAGAAAAAATGAATGGCACATTTTCGGGCTTGATTTTTGAAATAATTGATTTGGTGAAAACCGCAACTTCATTAATTCAACTGATTTCAAGCGACAAGAGAAAATTGGCAAATGGCGTGAAACCAAAACTTCTCTACCTACTTGACCACATATTTAAAAAACAAATTCTCTCTCTTCTCGAATTCAAATATCACCATATCGTTTATTATAAGAATTCATTACATGAAATTTTGAAAATGAAAATAACATTCTGCTGTCAACAATAATTCAAGAGAAAAAAAAAATCATAATAATTAATAATAAATGGAAACTATGTATAACACCAAAGACTAGTTTCAATGTGAACCATTCGAGACTTTTTTTTCGGAAAGTCATCTATTACGTCATCGAAGTTTTTCCTTGATTTCGATAAAAATGAAAAATGTTTTTCCGGTTCATTTCGTACTGGTTCTCCGCCGAGGTTGATATTTGTGGAAGGGTCGCAACAATATTGCATGAATATTTAGCTTTTTTTGCTCACAAGGGCCCCTAACAGGAAAGTTTTGGAGTAGTTTCGATTTCTTAGATTTTTCATGATTTTTGGGGAGCTGAATCCGAATATTTGGTTTGCCACCAACATTTCGTACCGAAAAATTGAAATAAATGCAAAAAAAGTCAATATTTCATTTTTGGGTGGTTTTTTAATATAACTGAAAAATATTTTTTTCGTGAATCACCTTCCTATACAAAAATTTGAATTTTAGTACTCTATTGTATAAATACTGCGACGGTATTATTTCCTCAATATACAAATTGTAAATATGCCAAAAAAAAGTGAGTGCAGTTTGTTTTATCGGGTGTCCCAAATTCGTTGTCTAGTGTGAGGATCTCAAAATCCCTTTGAGCTAGAAAAAATGAATGGAACATTTTCGCGCTTAATTTTTGAAATAATTAATTTGGGGAAAACCGCAACTTCATTAATTCAACTGATTTCAAGCGACAAGAGAAAATTGGCAAATGGCGTGAAACCAAAACTTCTCTACCTACTTGACCACATATTTAAAAAACAAATTCTCTCTCTTCTCGAATTAAAATATCACCATATCGTTTATTATACGAATTCATTACATGAAATTTTGAAAATGAAAATAACATTCTGCTGTCAACAATGATTCAAGAGAAAAAAAAAATCATAATAATTAAAAATAAATGAAAACTATGTATAACACCAAAGCCTAGTTTCAATATGAACCATTCGGGACTTTTTTTTTCGGAATGTCATCTATTACGTCATCGAAGTTTTTCCTTGACTTCGATAAAAATGAAAAATGTTTTTCCGGTTCAATTCGTACTGGTTCTCCGCCGAGGTTGATATTTGTGGAAGCGCCGCAACAATATTGCATGAATATTTAGCTTTTTTTGCTAACAAGGGCCCCTCACAGGAAAGTTTTGGGGAAGTTTCGATTTCTTAGATTTTTCATGATTTTTGGGGAGCTGAATCCGAATATTTGGTTTGCCACCAACATTTCTGTAATGTTCTCGATATATTAAACCAACACACTATTTTATATATCTTTATTTCTTAACGACCAAATACATACTGAATCAAATGAACATCAAAAAAAGCATATATTATACCATATTTATGATAAGAACAGAAAGTGTATTTCACATTCTAAACAAATAAAAGTCACATTCTATTAATGTATATCGTTCGTATACATCACATATCTTCCCCTTAAAATTTTCGACACAGCGAAATCCTTGAAAACCCAAAAAGTTATATATTATAATCAAAATTTAAGCTCAAAAGCAAAATCTATCTGGTTTTCTCCTAATTCTCTTAGATTTAACATCATTAACCTCTTCCCTTTCTTTTAAATCAGGAGATTTAAAAAACTCATCCAATCTTAAATCCTCTATACTAGATATACTATTTTTCTCTGAAACATTTACTTTTATATTTTCTGAGATATCTCCCATAGAGATATTGCTAAAATCTAATATTTGATTCAGATGCCGGTGCCAATATTTGTTCAGTTCTGGTATGTAAATTAAATAAGTTCGCGGTCCAATCTTCTCCTTAATTATTCCCTTGATCCATTTTGATTTAAGACCACGAAAATCTCTTGCGAGAACTATTTCATTTATACCGTATTTCCTAATTCTAGTGCCCTTATAATATTTTTTTTGTAAACTTTGCTTTTGTTCAATATTTTTGCAAATTGCGGCATCCACCTTCTTATTTACATTAGTGGGAGGTAACAGTAAATCAAGTGAATGCCGCAATTTTCTTCCGAACAAAAGTTCAGCAGGGGATTTACCAGTGGTACAATGCGGAAAACATCTATAATCGAACAGAAAATTTTCTAAAAATGAACTTAAATTGCTGTCTCCCATTTTACCTTCTAGAGCTTTTAATAGTGACAACTTAATATTTTTAACTGAGTTTTCAGCCTGTCCATTAGTAGCAGGATGATACGGAGGTCCTTGTTTCAGTTTAATTCCATTTCGATTTAAGTATTCTGTAAACTCCCGTGAAGAAAAATAGGTTGCATTATCTGATACTAATGTTAAAGGAAAACCAAATCTCGCAAATATGCTTCTAAGAAGTTTAATTGTGATGAGACTGCTTGGATGTCCTACTATAAATGACTCGACCCATTTTGAATATGAATCCACAAGAACAAATATGTTTTTACCCTGAAATGGACCCAAATAATCGACATGGACACGTTCCCATGGGCCGTTTGGACATTTCCATACCTCAAGGGATGCCTTTGGTGGGGCATTTCTATATTTTAAACATGCCTCACACGACTTTACCGAAACTTGTATATCATTATTCAATTCCGGCCACCAAACATACGAACGTGCAATACCTTTTGTTTTTACCATCCCCATATGGGACTTATGCAAGACTTTTAATACCATTCCTTGTAATTTTTCTGGGACTACCACTCTATTACCGTGCATTAAACAATCGTTTACAATGTTCAAATAGTTTCTATTGACATAAAATTTTTTTAAATCCGATGTTATTTTATTCGGCCAACCGTTCTTTGTAAAAAAAATTACTTTACGTAAAAGCGCATCATCTAATGTGTGCTTCGATATTAAATTGAAGTCGATGGGTATTTCCCCATTGTTTTGGATGAAACTTATTAATAATGTGTTACTTTTATCACCATTTTCATCATCTTTAATTGGCAATCGAGAGAAGCAATCAGCTAAATTTTCTTTGGACTTCGTGAATTCAATTTCATATTGAAAATTTGACAATATAAGAGCCCAGCGCTGAAGTCGATTTGCTGCATAAACTGGTATTCCTTTTTTGGGGCCAAAAATTGTTACCAAAGGTTTGTGGTCAGTATGTAATATGAATTTTTTACAATAAAGGTACTGAATAAATTTTTTTACACCAAAAATTATTGCAGCAGCTTCCTTTTCAATCTGTGAATATTTCAACTCACTTTGTGATAGAGTCCTAGAAGCGTATGCTATCGGTCTAAAACTACCTTCAATAATATGCATTATGACTGCACCTAAACCATATTGAGAAGCGTCAACAAATAAATGAACAGTTTGTTGACTATTAAAATGAACTAAAATGGTTTCTGAACCAAGAACTCTTTTGACAGTCTCAAAACTATGTACACAAGCAGTATCAAACTTCCATGAACTATTTTTCTGTAACAATTTATAAAGTGGTTTGAGTAATGATGAAGCATTTGGTATAAAACGGTTATAATAATTGACCATTCCTAAAAAGGACTTCAATTGCGTCACATTTTGAGGATATGGCACCTTCAGAATGGCATCAATTTTCTCTTTACTCTTATGCAAACCGTTTTTATCTATAATATATCCAACATAGGCGACACTAGGTTTAAAAAAATCACACTTACTTTTCTCAACTGTTAAACCACATTCGGACATCTTATGGAGAACACTTCGAACTTTATCGATGTGTTCTTTAATATCTTTACTCGAAATTAATATATCGTCTTGAAAACATGTCACATCTTCAAAACCCACCAGCACTTTTTCCATAATTTTTTGAAATTTCGAAGGACCAGAATGAATGCCAAACGGTAACCTATTATAAAAAAACAAACCCCTATGAGTACTGATGGTGGTGAGTTTTTTACTTTCATCATCTAATTCGACCTGCTGAAATGCACTAGACAAATCTATTTTGGTAAAAATAGTACCACCCTGCAATTTAGTGAACAGTTCTTCTATTCTGGGCAAAGGAAATTTATCAATTTCCAAATTTGGATTTAAAGTTACACTATAGTCTCCACATATTCTAACTGACCCATTACTTTTCAACACAGGCACAATGGGAGTAGCATAATCGCTATAATCAACAGGTGTTAGTATATTTTCTTCAACCAATCTATCTATCTCCTTTTCCACTTTTTCTTTCAGAGCAAAAGCTATTGGTCTAGGCTTAAAAAATTTCGGTATAGAACCCTCTTTAAGTTTCAAATGAATTTTTCCTTTATTAAATAATCCCAATTTATTTGTGAAAACATTTGGAAATTCCCTATGAAAATTTTCGATATACATCCGGTTATCTGAAACTTCCATCTTATTTATGCCTAAAGAAAATTTGTTGAGAAAATCTCGACCTAATAGGGGTGGTCCCCCATTTTCTACGACATACAAAAACAAATTTTCCAACCCACCTCTGTATCCAATACAAACATCGATTTTTCCCAAGGGATGAATTTTCTTGCCATCATAAGTTTGAAATATTTCTGTACATGAAAGCAATGGTAAGTTTGAAAAAAAATCCGCTTTGAACCTCTCAGAAATTACAGACGCACCGGCACCGGTATCTAACTCAAATTTCACAGGAACATTATTAACAAATACATCAACAAAAATGGGGTCTACATTTGAGGTATTCAAATGAAAAAGTTGATTTTCTAGGTCGTTATCAATGTCAAAATTCATTGACTGATCATGTGATTCCGTTGTATTATCCTCCAAATTCAAAAAATGATTTTTAGCTGAATTTACTTTTGAACACTTTTTCGCCAAATGACCTTTATTTCCACATAGATTGCAAACAAAATTTCGATACCTGCACAAACCATAGTGAACTTTACCGCACACATCACATTCCGTTGTCCGTTTCTTCTCGAAAAGTTTTCTTTCATAACCATGATTCGATTTCTTCTCAGGAAATTCAGGTCCAAGTTTCGTCTTCGAATAGTACATCTCCATCTCCTCTTTCTTCACATTTCCAAAAGCCACTTCAGTCTTGCATGTAGCCTCTTTTCTGCATGCTACTTCAATTGCCATTTCAAAAGTGAGTTTTGTTTCGTCTTCTTCGAATAGCCTGTCCATTATAGGCCCCTTTTCAAACCCCATTATGAATTTATCTCTCAAAATGGTGGATAATTCGGCCGTTTTGAAATTGCATCTGGAAGCCAGTTGTCTAACACGAGCAGCCCATTCTTGAACAGATTCTTCTTTGGCTTTAGAACAATTATAGAATTTCTGTCTTTCTGGAAAAACTAATTTCGCCGGAGCGAAGTATGTATCGAAGTACTTCAGTAAATTATCGAAGTCTTTATCTTGTGGAGTATCCGGGATACACAAACTGTTCAAAAGCTGAAAACTGCTTTCGCTGCAACAGTTTAGAAATATTGCCCTTTTTATTGCGGGATCGGTTATGTTGTTTGCTGCGAAGTAGTTCGTTAACTGCACTTTGTAGATTGTCCAGTCAGAAACACTAACATTGAACTCCCGTAAATGACCTATGGCTGCCATTTCAACTACTACCGTAAAGAAAATTTCAGTAACTTGTAAACTATCGATGACGTCATCCTCGTCGCCACTGTAATGTTCTCGATATATTAAACCAACACACTATTTTATATATCTTTATTTCTTAACGACCAAATACATACTGAATCAAATGAACATCAAAAAAAGCATATATTATACCATATTTATGATAAGAACAGAAAGTGTATTTCACATTCTAAACAAATAAAAGTCACATTCTATTAATGTATATCGTTCGTATACATCACAATTTCGTAACGAAAAATTGAAATAAATGCAAAAAAATTCAATATTTCATTTTTTGGCGGTTTTTAATATACCTGAAAAATCTATTTTTCGTGAATGACTTTCCTATACAAAAATTTTAGTACTCTATTGTATAAATACTACGACGGTATTATTTCCTCAATGTACAGGGTGTCCCGTGAACCAACTGATGCTGATAGCTTAAGTAATGCCGGACCAGAATATTCTAATTTGATTTCAGTAAAAGTGTCTTAGTTTTCGAGCTATCGACAGTTTTATGAACATCGTCAAAATCTTCACCTTAGTCAGTGCCATAGCTACAAATGTTGCTATATTGTTATTCTTTTTTCGATCGAAAATAACATCCTACCCAACATGTTCAAAGATCAAAGATGCGTATGGTATGCTCAGAAAAAAGGAATGATTCCAAATTTTTAATTTTTTCAAATTTCCTAATCCAACTTTGATCGTTTCTGCTATGATAAAATTAAATCAAACTAACTCGGCATGTTATTCCAGAAGTTAGACTCTTGAGTTAAATTTTCTTTAAAATATACTTTTCGGCTTGAAACTAAGGAAAAAAATTTGACATTTTGATGAAAGGGTAGCTCATTCTGGGATTCGTATTTCAAGACTTTTATTCGGAAAATTAATTATCAATGTGTTATTATTGTTGAAATAAATGTTAGAATTGCTTGCAACAGGCTTGAATGCAAGCATGAAATTTTTTTGAAAATGAAGTTGGATTACGAATTTTGAAAAAAATTAAAATTCGGAATTCTGAGCATACCATACGCATCTTGTGAAAATCTTTGGTCATGTGGGGTAGGCTGACCTACCTGTAATTTTCGATAGAAAGAGAAATAACAAAATACCAACATTTTTGTAGCTGTGGCACTCAGAATAATGACTAGGTAAGGTGTAGATTTTGACGATTTTCATAAAACTGTTGATATTTCTAAAACAAATACACTTTTACTAAAATCAAATTTGGATATTCTGGTGGGGCAGGACCTAAGCTATCAGCATACGGCGGGTGACTTCGGTCAACGGTTGGCGGTTGACGGCATACAGACTGTATGCATTGAAATCAATATAAAGATGTGAACTAAATTCCAAAAAATGGTTTTGGAAACTGATGATAACATTATAGTTATAGAAATTATTAAGTGGGAGCCATGCCTTTTATAATGAATTGAAATTTTGGAAGGGAAATAGATGGGTTTTATAGAGACAAGTAAAATACGTCAATTTTAAACTATCGTTTGGACCTGAACGGTTCATCGGACAAAAAAAATTAATGAAAGAAATTTTCAGGAAGATTGATGTACTTTGTTTTTTATGTACAGGTCATCAACGAAAAATTGATATCTAAAAAAATGAGACAGATAAAATACGTAAATTTTAAATATCTTTTAAGCCAAAACAGTTCATCGGACAAAATACCTTGAAAGAAGAACTTTGTATGAAATTTTATATTCTTCGTTTTTTAGAGGATGGAAAAATTCATATTTTCCGAGTGCAAAAAACCACCAAGAAATTTTGGTGGCAAACCTCAGGTTCCGATTCACACCCCCAAAAACATTAAAACTCGAAGAAATCAAAACTACTCAAAACTTTCCTGTGAAGACCACATATTGACTGGACTAGTATTGCATAATTGAGTATCAAAATTGTAAATATGCCAAAAACTGAGTACAGTTTGTTCCTATCGGTTTTCCCAATTTCGTTGTCTCGTGTGGGGATCTCAAAATCCCTTTGAGCTAGAAAAAATGAAGGGCAAATTTTCGGGCTAGATTTTTAAAAGAATTAATTTGGTGAAAACCGCTACTTCATTAATTCAACTGATTTCAAGCTATAAGAGAAAATTGGCAAATGGCGTAAAATCAAAAGCTCTCATAACATTTTTATTTCTGGTGCCATAAACAGTAGCGCTCCTTTCCTTCTGGAATGTATTTACCTAATTGACCATATATTCAAAAAACAAATTCTCTCTCTTCTCGAATTCAATTATCGCCATATCGTTTGTTATACGAATTCATCACATGAACTTTTGAAAATGAAAATAAAATTCTGCTGCCAACAATAGAACAAGAGAAATCAAAAAAATCATATTAATAAAAATATAAATGAAAAATATGTATCACACCAAAGACTAGTTTTAATAAGATCCATTCGGGACTTTCCTTTTGGAAAGACATCTATTACTTCATCGAAGTTTTTCCATGAATTCGATAAAAGGAAATTATGTTTTTCGGCCTATTTATCTTCGCAACACAAAGCTTTTTCAAAAATCATCAAAGGATAAAGTATCCTTGAAATAGTCCAAGGAATAACCTCTTGAATTTTTTTCCTAGCCGCGTGTTAATCTATCACCCTTTATAAACGAAACGTTGACTTAGTCCAAAGTGGTCGCTTGATTTCAATGGTCCTAACCTAATAACAACGAATCTATTTCTTATAATTTCATATGAATTTTGCGAATCCAATTTAAGAGCAGTATTTCACATTATAATAAAAATTTCAATTTCAAATTAAATAATTAGGAAATTGAGATCATATTTTCTAGCTTAGTTTTCAATGGAATGAATAAAAATTCTATTTATAATCTACACAAAATGCAATTCTGCGATACTGCATTGAACGTGAAACTGCAATCTAAATGTGACAGAACGGCAATCAAGTCATAAATCAAGAGCTTTGAATAATATCCTTATGGCAAGTAGATTGACATCGATGTTGCCGGGTGAGTTGGCATGAAAGTCCATGCAAATTTTACTGAGATATCTATATACATATATGAAACAGAATTAATGGATGAAGTAGAATATGTCCCTTCATATCACATAAACTGGGATATCGTAAAAAAATAAATATACAGAATCTCGTAATAACGAATTTTTTTTTCTGGTTGGTTGTAACTGAATGAGATTGTAAATTCAACAAAAAGTTTATTATGTGGTCTTTCGGCAGAGTAGGTGTACTTTAGCACTCACTACCCTGAAAATCATCATCAACACCCAATGATATATCGTGCGTGAGTTTCATAATTTTTGGGTTTTATTTCAGTAATTTTTGGTTCCGTCGCGGAATTCCAACACAAATTAATTTCTGAAAAAACAGTTGACACAAAATAGAGACATTAGGAAACTTGTTTGATATGAAAATAGAGAATTTTTTTGTCGAAAAGTCGAAAAGCTTTGAAGTGATTTCAATTTCAGTTATGAAATAAAAGACTATACTGAGATTGTCAATAACTAGTGAAATTTATTAGAATATTTAAAAAAATGGGAAATTAAAGGAGATTTATTTATATTTTCCCTTGAATTGTCACAAACATCTGAAAATACCGAACTTTACAGGGCAATCAGAGTCAAGAGTCAAGATTGCATTATCTATAACTCAAACTTGACTATAGCCACAGCTTTAGATTGGTTCATTTGAAAACAGCGTGAAAGAGTCAATATCAGTAAGATCGATTCCTGAACAAATCCTTGGAAAATTTGCAGCAATTTTATAGATATTTGCAATCATTTTCAGCATTGCACTATTTACTTGCAGCAATAAAAATTCTGCTTATCTCCATAATCCACTTCGCCCTTTTTTTGGGAGGTATCAGTTGCTGGTCTATAATAATTGGTGATATGCCTTTGGTAATTTTGATTCTTCTTTCTTCACTAACTATTTTTTCTGGAAATTATTATATGTATTGTAATATTATGTGATGTACTGATATATTGTATATATTCTTAGGTATGTCATATATTGAATTGATTTTGACACCATCTGTGATATTGAGATGAAAAAATATTATTATTGTTATATACAACAAATTAATCGGATGAGAATAATCGTGAGTTGGTATAAGTTATTTTTTTTTTATTTTTCTGTTATAAATCAAGATGCATTTGAATAAATCTTAAAATATGGTTGAAAGGTTAACCATTTAGAGTTTTTTCTTCGAAATGTTATTCCCCTACACTGTCGCATAAAATTGGGCAATTTAGATTGTATAACATAACATAAGTTTTTATATTCTATACATTTCATTTTTTCTTCGAAATGTTATTCCCCTACACTGTCGCATAAAATTGGGCAATTTAGATTGTACAACATAACATAAGTTTTTATGTTCCATACATTCTATACATTGGGTGAATATAATAATCAATGAAAGATCGATTGAGTAGATGTATCAATCAATAGATTTATCATGTGTGAATCAAATTGTGAGTTTATAAGCTGTATATCCTAAACTTTGTGACATCATTCCACTCCACTCAATATGACATCATTCCACTCCACTCAATGTCAAACACATTTTTTCTTGAAAATTCGACTATATTCCTCTCAACAGTCACCTTCAAGAGTGGTACATTAACTTCAACACTCCTCTCACTTTTCAGTACCTTTGCAGTACAGAGATTCATCTCGCTTCAGAAATAACAACTAAATTTAAAGTCAGTGTAGGTTCCACCATTTTACTTCTAACTGCTGTTCTCGATGCAGTCTGAATAAGATTTGTCACATTATTTTTTCTCATCAAAAACAGTGTTTTATCAATACCCACATGAAATTAGTTTTAATCCATTTTTCAAAAACCAACGAATGTAGCGTCATTTTACCTTTAATATTTCGATTCATTCTTAAGTCTATTACGATAATAGTAATATAAATCATTTCATCGTGATTTTGTTAATGTTAAACATAAAAACAAAGAATATTCGAAATCTAATATTATCATAATAAAAAAAAACGAAGAGATAATGAATCATTGAATTAGAAGAATAATTGTTTCATTTATGTTCCTATTTTGATCAGAAATAAAAGAAATTCAATCATAATTGAAATATCATCCAATCTCGGTATAATATATTAAATATGACAACCCTGTCGATAGCTGGACATCTCCTGACCAGGCGAAGGGTGAGGGGTGTGATGGTCAGTTGGCTAAATGCTGTAACTGGCGGTCAGAGGCCCTCTCTCGTCTAGTAGACGAACTGAGACAACTACTTTCCCTCAACCACACGACTTGTAACCTAGCGCCGCACCCCTTTGGATTATTAAAAGCAGGAACTAATTCTTGCAGCGCCTGAACGAAGGTAGAAATAGAGAAAGATGGAGTTAGTCAGGGGTGTATTCGGGAGAAATATACGGATCATTCGAACTACATAAATTTTCCACTTCGTTTGTTGAATCAATTCTTGCTTCGCATAATGCTCCAGAGAAATTTAAGGTTATGTTCCAAGTATAAATTCCTTAAAAAATTGGATTGAGAAGTAAACATGAAATCATGAATAAATATGATAATCCAGTATATACGTATATTCAACCTGGAAAAGACTGAACTTGATGAATCTTGTACAGGTTGCTGTGGGATGAATCTGTTAAGTTATCCAACACGAGAACACTGTGTTAACTTGAGGAAGGTCGAAGAACCCCAACATTTTCGGACTTTTTTTTGATCTTTTGCTCATATAACTTCTAAATTAGGTATTTTTCGAACAAAACGTTCATTTTCAAAGTTGTAGAGCATTATATTCGCTACAATTATTTATTTATAAACTTTCTCTAAGCCGAGATACAGCCGATCCAAATTAGAGGAATTTTCTCAAAATGGCAAAAATTGCCGAAAAACGAAGCTGTACGATGTATTCTTTCCCAGCACCTGGGGAGTAGATTTCGGTGCCCAAAAATGCAATATATTTGATAAAGGGTTCCTGATGCATAGAGTGGTTTGGTTGGACGATGTCAAGTGAAGCAACATTTCAGGTAGTCTGCCAAAACTATATATCAAAAGGCACTTTGGGAACAATACCGTAGTGGTTTTTGATCCTAGTGGGATAAGCTACCAAAGCACTAAGGCCTTAAAAACGTTCGGCATTCTTTGCTGAGTTGCTAAGTTTGTGTTTTCCAGAACAACCTCAGTCAGCACCATCACGCAGAAAAAATTTCTCTTCAACGACAGAAACAAGATGAAATGTATAACTATGCTGAAGGGTGCCTGGCAACCAAAGGGGATCCAAGTCAAGCAGTCAGTAGAAGACGCTGATGAGTACGACAGTGTATTCATTATGGGAGAAGACATTGATCTTCTAGTGCTGCTAAATGCTTTGGGGTTTTCGAAGAAAAAAGTCTATTTCCAGAAAAGTGGAAATGGTAAACCTCAACCGTCCTTTTTTTTTCACTCTTTCAAACACAGGCCCCCAAGACATACCTCAGCATTCTTTAGTATTGGAAAGAAGATGGTGATGTAGATGTACCTACCATTCATTTAGGACTTACCAAAGAGGCCTGATTTGGTTGTGAAGTTAAGGAGTCTACGAAAAGCTGCCACCAAACGAGGTGGGTATGACTATATTCACTTTTGAAACAAAGTCACCAGTGTTAATTGAGTGATTTTTATCTTTGTAAAAAGGCTGGTCTATTCTGCTCCGCAGTATGCAAGCAAGCACTGCGTGGGCATAGGATGCGAAAACAGACATCAATGAAGTTGATACTGATAAGAATTAGGAAAATCTCACGCTTCTAGACATGTTTATGGATAATGAATTCAACTGCGACATTGGAAATCAGAACCACTCTGAAAATTCAAGTTTCTTGATCCACAGGTCTTTTTTTGTGTATAAGGAGACTGGAATTTTATTCCCTGCGCCTATACTACAATTTTTTACGATTTTTTATTTGGGAGAGTTTTCTCTTTTCTGCATGATACTATTTTCCTCTATTTCATTATTTGAAAGAGGTATTTCCTCTTGTCTATCTTTCTTTATATTATCTTTCTTAATTTACTATTCTCGTGGTCTTTGAGCGTCTCTGTTTTCTTCTTTATTTGTTTGTTTACTATTTCCTCAATAGTTTCGATTTTCAATACTTCTCTGATTTATTGGTTGCTATACCATGAGGCGCCAACCGCTGTGATTACTCTATTTAGTGTACTCTGTAACTGATCTTTCTTATTGGCTTTCGTATTATACTTGGTTACTCCTGCATACGTGATGCTTGGTAATAGCACTATATTTATTATCTTCAGCTTGGTTTCTACTTTCTGGGTTGAGCAGCGGGTAGAGTCTCCCGTGCAATTGCCTTGCCTTTTTTCTATTATCTGTTTGCTAAAGTTCATTATTTCGTCTAGAATTACTCCTAGATATTTTGCTTGTAAGTTGAACAACAGCGGTCCTATCACCGATCCTTGGGGAACTCCTTCTTCAATTTCTCTAATCGTCGACCTGGTGCTATATCTATATTCACTCTAAATTTTCTATTTCCCAGGTACGATTTTATTAACCTCGTAAGTTTGGATGGAAGTTTCATCAACTTCATCTTATAAATCATGTGATGCCACATTTTATCAAATGCTTTTTCTATGTCCAGAAATATTATACCAGTTTCTGTAGATAGGTTCATTCGCTTCTTACTGTTTTCATTGAGTCTTTAATCATTGCCGATAAAAGGCTCTATGTCTTTTTCATTCTTCCAAATCTAGATTGTATCCGCCGTTTTTCATTTGTTGGGATAATATTCTGTTTCAAGCATATGTATCTGAGTATTTCAACGATTTTATCTCGAGTTTCTCCTGGTACATAAGTTTTCAATTGCTTGTATTAGTATTCCGTCTATTCCGGGTGCTGTTCTATTTTTCAATGTTCTGATGTGATCATTGTCTGTTTGAATTTTCATGTATTCAAACATGGTCTTCGTTGATTTTTGGATTCAGCTTAAATTGATGTTCCAGGGAAGCCGCAAACATTTCTTCCGTTTTTTCATTTGTAATAGCTACTTGATGTTCTTTCTTCAGCTTTGGCATCATTTTCCACAATGATTGGTCTTTCCTATCTAATTTTTTTTTTTTAAACGACTTTATTCTTCAATTAGATACAACAAGGCGACATTTAGCTTGAAGCTACTCTTACATGTAACCTCATCATACCATAACATGTACAACACATCCATGACCTAGCCGGGATTCGAACCCGGTACCTTCGGCATCACAGCCCTTCTAGCTTCGTGTCCCAGTCTTCGTTGAACACTTGTGTGACTCTGTTTTTCACTTCGTTGGTCAATTTATTCAGTATAGTTTTGTCAACGGGGTTCGATGTGCGTCTATACTGTTTCTTCGCTTTTTTCTTTCCTCTAACAATATTCTCAGGTAAGGGTAGCGGACTTTTCTTCGGTATTCTTTTGATCTTAGTGGACTGTACTTGAGCTTTGATTATTCTTCTTTCTGAATCCTTGGTTGCTTCGTCTAACCGTTCTTGGTTTTCTCTCTTAACACTTTTTGTTTGAAAAATTCCTTTCAATTTTAACCAATTGATTGATTTCTTGATCCTTCGAATATTATCGTGCATAACTACAGATGGTCAGACATCAGACTACAGAATCAATTTTGAGTACGGATTCGTTATCAGTAAGTCAAACTCTATGGTTTGATATCGCACTCTGGTCTTATACTAAAATATAATAATGTCACGAAATGATCGGTTTTTTTATGATTTTTTTCTGACTAGGAAAGACAGAACTTCTTTTTGATTGAGATTCCGAAGAACCAAATGGACATTGCCTTCATTAAAAGGAACCATGTACAGTGTATACCACAGAATTTCGAATACAGAATCAGATTGGACAGATCGACTGGAGCTCAAAGCGTGCCCATGGAGAGCAGAAATTCATCCATTATTTGCAGGGAATTGGATTGACTGTGAATATAGCACACGTCTCTGTTGAGTTTTAGTTTTAATAACGTCGTCTCTTCTATCCGAATAATTCGAAATAATCCACATCATTTATACATCTGATTCACATCTCTAGAGTCTCAGATAATTTATTTGATGTTCTTTGTAAACCATCAAACGTAGCACAGAAAAGAGACTCATCAGCAAATTAAAAATGCGAATTATTTACGCAGTATTGATTGCCGTGTGTGAAGAAATTTTTCAAATTTTTTGAGCAATGATGATTTCAAAAAAATGAGGGAAGCACTAAGTGAAGTTGACAGCTTTAAGGAGTTGGTTGATATAATTTTTTTAACAATTATGTGTTCTCCAAGGCACAATTGACGAATGACGAAAGCTCAAGAGCTTAGTTGGATCTGTGATCAGTAGTAATATCCCTAGGTCATTGATTATAGAGGAGATAATTTAATGACAATTAAAATCTCAATACGCTCAACATATTATTCTTACCATTTTCTATTATTTTTTTTTGTATTCCTAAGAAATTAAATTTGTTACAATTTTTTGCTAGTATGGATGAATACATGATAAAAAACTTTACTCAGAAACGGATATGTGATTTGAACATTAAAATACGTCAATTTGTTATCCTATTTTTTTGATGGCATGGAGGGTTGCTTGTCCCTATAATACCTTTTCAATTTTTTTCCAAATTGATTAATTCGTTTTCGAGAAATTTTTTTCAGGAAAAATTCTTGAAAAACACTGATTTGATGACAGGAGCTTTTCAGCATTCTTTCATTTATGAGCTTATTGGAGACCAAGTAACTGACGTGGGTATTGAATGATTGTTGATGAATTTCAAAATTCTCGGAAATTTACATTTTCATGAAAAAAAATAAAAAACAACCCATTCAAAGTTTTTCAAAAAAATGTGTATGGCATTCTACATCTACCTTAGATGCAGACGATCAAACGGCGGTGCTAGTATTGAATAAAAGTATATGATTTTTACAGCAGTCCGACCATTGTGAGATATTGCGTTGTGAGTGTGAATATTCTCGTTATTTGAAAAAAGAAAGAACAAAAAGAGTTTCGTGTGCTGATAAAATATTGCTTTTTGAAGGGAACAAAATACAGTTGAAGTAAAATCTTGGCTTGGTGAAGAGTAACCGGGGTCTGCATCAAAAAAATAAACCATCATTGATTGGTATGCTAAGTTTAAACGTGGTGAAAAGAGAACCGAAGACGTCGAACGCAGTGGACGCCCAAAAGTGGCTGTCACTGACGAAAAAATCAAAAAACTTCACGAAATAATTTTGAATGACCGTAAAGTGAGGTTGATCGAGATTGCAGATATTGTGAAGATATCATCTGAACGTGTACATCATATCATTCACGAATATTTGTACATGAGAAAGCTGTGTCAAAATGGGTGCCGCGCGAGCTCACAATCAATCAATAGCAACAACGTGTTAATGATTCTGAGCAATGTTTGAAGCTGTCTAAGTGCAGTAAACCCGAATTGTTGCGTCGATATGTGACAATGGATGGAACATGGCTCCATCATTTCACTCCGGAGTCCAATCAACAGTCAACTGAGTGGACTGCACACGATGAACCGAATCCAAAGCGAGGAAAAACACAACAGTTAGCTAGCAAGGTTATGGCATTAGCATTCTGGGATGTGCAAGGTATGATATTCATTGATTATCTCCAAAAGGGCCAGACCATCAACAACATTCATTATATAGCGTTATTGGATCGTTTAAAGGATGAAATCGTTAAAAAACGGCCCCTTTTGAAGAAAAAAAGGTGCTGTATCATCAACACAATGCGCCGTGTGATAAATCAATGAAAAAAATGGCAAAATTGCTTGATTTGGGTTTCGAATTGCTTCTGCATCCAACGTATTCGCCAGATCTGGCCCCCAGGCGACTTTTTTCCTGTTCACATACCTCAAAAGAATGCTCGCTTGAAATAAATTTACCACCAATGAAGAAGTAATCGTCGAAAGTAAGGCCTATTTTGAAGTGAAAGACAAATCGTACTACAAAAATGGTATCGAAAAGATGGAAGATCGCTATAATCGCTTTATCGCCTTCGAAGGCCACTACGTTGAATAATGAAATCGAAATGCCAAAAAAATGTGTTTTACTATGGTAGACCGGGAACTTTTCAATTGGCCTGTTATATTTAAAATCAGGAGAAAGAGCTCTACCGATAAGGAAAATTGAATAAAGGGCGTTTCATTCCAAAAATACCAGTTCACTTAAATTTTTATATTTATAATCGTTTTTTGCATTTCCTAGTACTGAATTCTGAATCTTCATAAAAAATACTTCGTATAAATGTTTTTGTAGGACCAATATTAACTGAGATAGCTTATTGAGTAAAAAATAAACAATCACCCAGTACACTCTCAATTATTTTCAATTCATCTGGAACTTAATGTATGATGATGAAAAGAATAACCTGCTAGTAAATTCACGCTTCACCCACCCAAAACTATACTCATCAAACAGAGACAGACCCTTCCAGACAAGGAGGGTTAACAGTTTAGATTACCCCATTTCTCAAAATTCATCATGCCAACTATTTCCCCAAAAACCTCCCTTCGTTCCACACACCACACTAGCATTAGTCCACCCGGGTTTGTCTGTGAGGGGGTGGTTGAAGTATCGGCGGTATGAGACAGGGGTGGCACAGGGACCCAACGCGCCATTGTTTTAATCGAACTCATCTCCAGTTCTCATTTCGAGCAAATGTTAGCAGCATGGCGGGGAATATTAGCGCTTCTAAGGGTGGCCATCAGATAGAGAGGGAGACAGGAGGGGTTGTGGAACGCAGGGGGGGACTTTATCGAGCAGATTCCTACGTTAAATCTAACTTGCGATCTATTTGTTCAAGCCGTAGCGTAGTTGGTTGATTTGCTCTCTTCCATGGAACGGAAACCTGCATATAGATGAAACAGCATCGAGGATGTTGATCGTTAACAGGGATAAACTGGAAGATTGGATGCTCTTATGGCCGATTACTTTCATTGCCCTTTTTTACTTTGTGTTCGTTTTTTTTTGGTACCGTGATAGCTTGAATGGGAATAATTGACCTATTGAAATCGGATTTTTTGCGAGGTAGGTATTTCGATGAACGTGGTTTTTGATGGTGACTTTAGCTACGGTATCTTTGATTCGATACTTATAAATTTCACATTTGTTGGTACATCATATTAAGTTGCAAGCTCGAAGTGTGGACGATTTATCTCTTTCGTTTCAAAGAATACGAAAAGGAACAAAAAATAGTTATTTGTTTTATTAGGCTGCAAAGTAGTAGATTGACTAGATCAACTAAATTTTAGTTTGACGAATTATGAACTGTTCTATTCTCTCTGAGAATAATCAGTTTGCAGCATAGGCAGAAAAGACCTTATATTCACGACTCGGCTTGATATCCAAGCTACTTGGCTCAAGCTTGAGCTTGATTTGAAATAATGATAATAGTAATAATAATAAAATGAAATAAATGAATAAAAATAAAATAAAATAAATTTATTCAACAAGTAAAAATGTCTTCATTAGGAAAAATTTAGAAAACACTTTGAACTACACTACATTCATGCAGAGGTAAATTCAGAAATATGAATATAATGACGGTATATGCTTTGTATATTTATGAATGTTTGTTGTTTGTTTTTAAAAATAGAGATAAGTTTGATATGGGAGTTAGTCATAATTATAATACAAGAACTCAAGATTTATTATATCCTTATCATAGATTAACCTTGAGTGAAAAAGGTCCTTATTACATGTGTATTAAAATATTCAATAGACTACCTAATTATATTAAATGCTGTGATAGTTTATATAGATTCAAGAAAATTGTTAAGAGAATGTTAATTCATTTGGAACCTTACAATTGTGGGGATTATTTTGTTTCTGAAAACTTGTGTATTTAAGTTCTTTATTCTGACGTCATTTCATCTTTTATGTAGCTTTTGTTGTGTAAAACTTGAAATAAAGAAAATTATCTATCTATCTATCACTATTGGGGGTGAGATTTAGCTAGTTAAAATTTGCGTATCTAGATTCAATATTTTGTAGAATGTGATACATTGTTCAATTCGTAATATTTTTCTTTATCATACGCTGAAATGTATGATGCCCCGTTTACCTTCTCTCTGCTAATACTAAGATTTCATTTCAACTTGCTTTTTTGTTTGAAGTTAATAATTTTTTGTATTGCTCTCAAAAGAATATACAGGGTTGAAACTATTTAGAGGGGCACAACAGGGATATCGAAAACCATGAGAAATGGAGGATGGCTCCTGAGATATCTTAAAAACCTAAGTAATGAGATTCTATTTTTTTTAGTTTTTTAAGATATCTCGGGAACCATTGAAGATGAATTTTTGGATCTGGTTACAACAGCAAACTCATCCCTAAATAACGCAACTTTTTTACAATTCAGGCCACCCTGTTTTTCTAACTGTTTTCGATATCCCTACAGTGCCCGTCTTAATACCTAGTTCTAACCCAGTATTTTATTTTGTGATAGAGCAATACAAGAAATTATTAACTTCTAACGATAAAGCATGTGTAGATGAAATCTTAGTATTAGAAGGGGAAATGTAAACGGCGCATCATGCATTTCAGCGTATGGTACAAGAGAATATATAAAAACCTCAGCAGAAACTCTGTCTGCCCGTATAGGTGTAGTGATTGGTGTGTATATTTGTTTGCAGAATAATCTGATATATTCAAATTCAAGGGCCTCATCTTCATCCAAACAAAATCCCCTCCATCCTTCCTTATCGCCAAAAGTTGACGAAATATAAACTATAATTAAATCTGAAATCAAAAAGGAAAGGAACAACAAAGAATAATAAATGTAATAGTTTCTATTAAAAGATTTTTTTTATGATCTGGTTCCCACGAAAGGAAATAAGATAAGATAAGATAAGATATTTTTATTGTGCTTATTACAAACAATCTGCAGTTTGTTCACATTCGTCAAAATACCTATATCGATTTAAAGTAAGCGACCCATTCTAAAAAAAAATCTGAAACTGAACGGATAGCTTGGAAACTACCATAAAATTTATGAATTGGGCCAGTATTCACCAAGTTGTCAATAGTTTCTTCTAGACCACACTGACATAATGGGCTATCAATAGAATGTAATTTAAAGAGCATACTATTGCAAAGACCATGAGCAGTCCGAAGTCGATTTAAAATAAACCAAATTGTCCTAGGGAGATTGAAAATTGAAACCTAGAACTTTCTCTGAAAGGTCAACGAATAGACTCTTGTTGAAAATATTACAAGAACTCCATTCCGACCGCCAAATTTTCTTGTCAATTCCATTAGATTGAAAGAAAGTATTAATCCATAATGATTTGCATTAAATTAGGAAATGGAACGCTTTCCATTCTACAAGGAACTAAAGATATTTGTTCAAGTGTTAGCAAAGTGTCCTCTAACATAGGTAATCAATAAAAATCGCCATTCGTTAACCAAACAGAAATCCATATCTTAAAAGCCTTCCAACGCAGATCATCTCTCGCATACATTACTGTATTGACAAAATATAAAATGACGCAGATGAATCGTCGGACCACGCGCTACATAACCTCAACCCTTTCACTTTCTTCGGAGTATCTGTCCTTCCAGCGGCAGTTAACAGCGTGGAGATCACGGAGGGTCCACAGATAGGCAATTGTGCCTGTCATTAATCACACCATCCCTGGCACTCTAGGACGTCAAATACAGTACAGCTGAAGAGCCATGATGCTTTGAGAGTTTCAGCTAGCTAATTGCCGCCAAACGACGTTTTTAATTAATGGTGAAGTATTAGTGATATTTGGGAATGTGCGCGTAAAGCACCTTTTTAACGATGCTTACCAAAAATTGAGAGGTTGTGAACAAGTATGACTTTCAGTTTCCACGCAAAAAATTGTTTATTTTTTTCATGAAATGTTATTCAACTCTTTTTTAACTATAGTTGATTAAATATTGTTTATTTTGTGCAATGATGACACATTTTTTTCGTTGCTTGAATTCAGAAAGCGTAAAATGTAATTAAGAAAGCAAATTGAATTTCAGAAGATGGAAATTGTAATTCAGAATAGGAAGTTGTTATTCAGAATAGAGAATTGGAAATTCAGAATAGCAATATGTAACACAGAAACGGTAATTTCTTTTTTGAATTACATATTTCTATTCTGAAAAACATGTAAAAGTGAAATTCACATTTCCTTAGACGAGGAATCTAAGTGAACATGTTTCCCTGGTGTGAAAGTGAAACTCACATTTCCTTAGACGAGGAATCTAAGTGAACATGTTTCACTTTTATGACTTTTTCGTTGACAGTTTTTCTGTTTTATCATGAGTAGTATTAAGTAATAGCATTAATTTCCGATTGCTGTTTATAGGTGAGGTAATCCTTGTAATACTTCGATGAATGTTATGTTGATAAAACCTGTTTATAAAGACAGACATCGAATTATCGTTATTAACTTCAATATACAAGAAAACAGAAGAACAATCTTATACACATGTTCCCTTTTTTGAAATTTAACTTCGATTTTTCGAACTGCAATTATTGCATAAGGTGTTTCAATAACAATATCAACACCCAACACAGATAAACATTCCGTGGATAGAAGTATTTTCATTTCAACCTTGAGTACAATGATTTAAAATCTGAGAGACTAGAAGGTTATGTTACAGAACTGACTCTTGGTAGCGAACTATTCCTAGTTACTGAGTAGTAGTATTTTTTGAGCCATTTCCTAATGATAAATTCTTGAGCTATGTGCAAAAACACTTTGATTTGTATCCAGCCAGCTACTCATAGGCACATTTGGAAGGTAATATATATGAGAACTACAACTATGGTTTGTTTTTTATTAACCCATTGATCACCCCATAAAAACATGAATAGAATAGTAACAGTTCAATATTCATATGCTGTGCAAAACCTCTTCCATTAGTTTTTTGAAGAAGTAACACTTCAACTTTTCTCTTTTAGTGAATAGCATTTAATAACGTTACATCAGCCGGAAGTCGGTATTATAGTTAATCTCTCAATTCTGGTCCATGGGAAGACGAATTGTTTTTTTCCTAGGCTTATGATCGTGGAAGACTTCATTTGTGGTAAACTGCTTTTTATTTATATAAATATAGTTAACTGCGGTAAATATGAACAAAGACGTGATGTTGAGTATCCTCTCTCCTGAATATCCCGCTACAGCAGTCTTATCACTCAAACCAAACAGGATCCTTAGAGCATTTTCTGTTTCATGAGTACCATGTGATCATCCACAGAGGCCTCTGACTATGGAAGGTGGAGTAATATGTAATTCTGCAGTGTCAGAGTCAGTTATTTCCTCCATCAAGCTTATCATGTAAATTGATGTTCCGGAACAAAGTTTCAAAATAATACTTCTATTTGAGTGAAGACTGAAGCTCCAAGTATCGGAAACTTTCACCATCAATGTCAGCAACATCGAATCTAAGTTATTTTCTGCTTCAAGATCAAACCGTTAATACTAAACCAATTTACTGCCACTTGAAGTTTGTTCTCGTACTTCGATTCATTCACAAAAAAGGCTAATATCTGAATAAAAACATTCACTGGAAGATCGTTCATATTCAGAACAAAAGCAGCGGTCCCTATATTGAACCCTGAGGCACACTTGCAGTGATATATGAAGGTTCAGAAATGGTGTCATTGCATATTATCGATCGCGTTCTATTGGTAAAATAGGACTCAATTAGGGCAAGTGTGTCCTCTTATGTCCTACAATTGCAGCTTTTGCAACAGATCCAAATTACTGAGGTCTACACATTACAGTTGAACTCATTCTCTAACTTTGAAAGCTCAAGAGCATCCACCATCGCGCCAAGTGTTGACTTTCTTTTTCTGAATCCGTGCTGACAATCAGTAATGAAACGATTGTTTTCAAATCTATTTCCTATAACATTTCGAACAAAAATTATATAGCAAACTGTAATTCTTTTTATGTAGAAACACCCCTTAAATGTTGTCGCACTTATTCACTAACACTCTGTATACCCGAAATTTATTTTGACATATGGGTTAATTGACTATTCCAAAGAGTTTAAAAGGAGAATTTATTTATTAATTTCTTAGTCGAAAAGAGGTGTATCTTACTTCGTTATGTTTGTGATATGTATAATTTTTTTAAAGAATTTTCTAGGTTAAATTGGAGATAAGAATATAATGTAGAGAACAATGATAAAACACTCTGAAGAATATCAATGGTACTCCGCAGTGGCATGTGATAATTTTCTTCAAACAGGGAAACATTTCACACATGGTGCTACAACATTTTCAATTCGATATCGGTTTAGTTTTATTATCACCATACCATACCATCTTAGTATAATATCCATATCTTTTGTAGATCTACCTATAGCTGACAGATCTAAATACATACTCACCAATTCAATCAAACTGATTGATATATAGAAATAAATTGAAACTATCAATCTATAGAAATCGCCCAAAATTACAATATAATAATGAATTTATGCATGACTCTCGGATGGTACCTATTATTCATTCAAAATAGCGTTACTTCGAGCCCCCTGTCTTTGTATAACGTCTTAAAGCGATATTTGCCTTTCACTCAACCCTTTCAGCAACGGTATCTCATTAAGTAGTTCTTGATCTCAAACAAAAAATCTCTATTGATCCAGGAAAACCGCTTCTCACGAATATCAAGGGAACCTAACGGTCATCTTACAGTGACCAAACCTGTCCTCTCTTTTATTTGGTCCAGCGGTTGAAGATAACCGTGAGATTGGATGCAACTGGTTTATTTTTTATCCGTGACGAACCCTTTATTATTAAATCGATATTGAAACTCTTTGCATTTTTAGCGGATGGTTACATGAAATTGATTTCGGTTCTTATTTGAACATTTGTATTTGTACAGGCTTAAATTTAGATATTAAACATCAAGTAACTTAGGCTGGAAGAAAAAAGAACTGAAAACTGTATGAAGCATCACCACTGATTAGTTATTGAAAATTCGACTTTATTTCCCATTAGAAAAATGGGTCAATTCGTAAATATGTGGACTCCAAGGGTACAATTGGCGAATGACTTATCGAGCGCTCAAAAGCTTCTGCTTTCACATCAGTGCTGTTCTAATTTTTTTTCAATGAGATATGAAATCGAATACTTTTCAGTTTCCAGTTGATTTTCAATTCAGACAAAACTAACCAGTTATTGAAATTGTTATTTTACGCTATATTTCTCGAATTTTGTAAGATTCTAGTCAAACTATACAATGAAATTTTAGAACATGCTTCAAATTATCATTAACAGCCAAATTCAAACTTTCATCTTGATTGCATCATCAGAACCATTCAAATTGACATCTCCTATATGTTTGAAATTTAGCATATAAATGTGAAATGACAATTTCTAGTTTCGCACAAAATTTTCTGTTCATAGCTATGAAATTTAATTTAGGGAACATAATAATTTTTCTGTTGAATCAATGATCTAACCTTCTATTTATCAGTTGTGTACCTATATCATCTTAAAAATATCAAATATTCATTCATTTGAATATTATACGTATGTTATTGTATTTCATACTGGTAAGAAAATAATGCGAATCGAGAAAATTATTCAATTTGCATATAAAAATTTGCTTATTACATTTTTTCATGGCTTGATACTATCTACACAATTATTAATAAAATATTTCTATGAATAATATCCGGAATTTAGACAATAAAATTTTTTCAAATGAACAATGAAAACAGTAGTTGAAGTAGTCAACAAGAAAAAAAAAGATAATATATTAAATCCTCCCAACCATAAACTACCACCTGTTGGGGCTAAACAACCCTTCAATTGACCTAGTCAAAGGTCCCACCTAGGAATGAGAGACCTGTCGTGTGGCAAGCATAAGCCACAGTGATCTATCCCATAAAGGGATACTCACCTTCGTCCTTTCACTTGCGCTATAATCTTTTCAACATTTTCATCCCTTGTCCGTATTAAATGATGAGGGTGAAAGAAAAAAAAGGTTGAATCTTGGTTGGCTTTTTTTTTACAGCAATTTTAGATATTGAGTTTTTGATAGGTAAATATACGCCTACTATTGTGTTCTAATGCTTTTTTCGAACTGAAGAAAAATTTTGGATGAAATTTAATTAATACTTTCCTCCATTTGATATTGAAGATGGTGATGAAATAAAAAAACGGGGCATGAAAATAATGAAGAAAATCGAATAAATACTGAAATGAATAGATCTGACAGCCACAAGAAATCGTATCTTAACGAACTTCAATACAGATTGCAAAGAATCATGACAAAAAAGACCTTTACAGAGAAATCTGAATTCTTTCTTTCAAAATAAAATCCCTCAGTTAACTTGTAAACTGAAAGTCATGAAAACAGTATGATGTTTTCAATAATATAGGTAGCATTCACCAATCTCTTGGCACTTTATTTTTCAAGGAAATAAAAAAGCAATCAAAATAAATTAATGAAATAAATGGAATACCAGCATGGCGGTGAAAGAGTGACGGCTTTCGAAGATGCAGAATTGGATGCAATAAAAATTGGTAGGATCATTGGGAGTGACGCAACAAACCATTTTAAAATGTCTGAAAGTAATGGGAATGATTCAGAAACAAGGAAATTGTGTGCCGTACGAGTTGAAGTCGAGAGATGTTGAACGGCATTTGTTTGCTTGTAAACAGTTGCTTGCTAGGCAAAGACGGAAGGGATTTTCGCATCGGATTGTGACTGAAGACGAAAAATGGGTTCATTACGACAATCCCAAGCTCAGAAAATTATTGGGGTATCCCGGCCATGCTTCCACGTCGACGGCCAAACCGAATATTCACGGTTCCAAAGTCATGTTCAGTATTTGGTGGGAACAGCTCGGCGTAGTGTATTATGAGTTCTTAAAAGCGACTGAAACAATTACAGGCGATCGTTATCGAACGCAAATAATGCGTTTGAGCTGAGCATTTACAGACAAACGAACGAATTACAAAGAGAGATTTTACAGCTTGAAAATGCTCGACCCCATGTTTTACGAAAGTGGTCAAGACATATTTGGAAACGTTGAAATGAAAAGTCCTACCCCACCCGCCGTTTCCTCCAGACGTTGCTCCCTAACACTATCACTTGTTCCGATCAATGGTACATTGCCTGGATGACCGATATTTCCGGTTTTATGAAGAAGTACAAAATTGGGTCTATTCGTGGATCGCTTCAATAGATGACCAGTTTTTTCAACGCGAAAAATCGTACGCTGCCCGAAAGATGGGAGAAAGTAGTGGCCAGCGATGGAAAATACTTTGAGTTATAAATGTATAACCAGTTTTTTTACGATAAAGCCTCGAATTTCGGATAGAAACGGTGGAAGCAAAGTTGTACGCTTATGTAGTTTTGATCTATGCAGAGTTTGAAAAATTAATAAAAATATAAATATCATTTTTAAAAAACTCCCATATTCACACTCCTACAGAAACAAACGCTCAAAAAAATCAACGAAATGAATGAAGTTCACAAAATATTATGTGAAATTTGAGCCCAACACATTCAGCCATCAAATCAACTTAACGAAAGAATCAGATCACAGAATATTCGATATTGCCATATCGCGAAAAAAGTCAGACGTGATCGGCATAGTCGAAAAATGGAAACTCGTCCGTCAATTTTCACGGGCATTCAAACGTGATTAACGAAAAATAATGGTACATTTGCATCTTTCGAAAACATCATCAAATTTCGCACGCATGCCGTATCAACGCAGAAAGGGACTCTGTCTACTGACGAAAATTTAATATTTCCCTTGTCCAGACATTAATCTACGTCGTTTTCTCCTATGGCGATAAATCACCCGCAAGTCTGCTAATAGAACATCCAGAACCGAATTTACGTATAAAATTGTGTATCCCACTGAACGCATCAATTTCTCCTACGAAGAATGGATATTATTGTCGTTTTCAATGCCGCTGTTCAGCCCTCTGTTGTGATTTTTCATTCGGAAAAATCGGGTGGGAAACAATGTGATTTTTCGACAGAAAAGAATAGTGCCGAGTGGGTCAGCTATTATCTGCCGATAATAGGGAGCTACTACTTCACAATGGAAATCAATTTCAGTCAATTTTCTATTTGAAATTCTTCTCGACATCATCTGAGACCATTGGTAGGATTGGTAAACATTTATGTTAGATAGGGTTTTCATTTAGATTTTAGATCGTCAATAACATTAGTTTTTTGTCCAGTAGGAAGTTGAGTAAAGTCGGGCAATTTTATATGCAGTCAACGGAATAAAATTCTAAATACACCAATAATAAACACTCAAACACAAAATTTAAATTGGAATAAAAAACAAATAATCGGATATGAATAGGCAATAATAACAAATAATAATTTTATCTATCCTATTGAACTATATATTCATTATTGCTTTTGAGCAATTAATAGCATCTATCAACAAACAACTTGAGTTATAATGACTCACTGCTATAACTCACTAAAATAAATCGGAAAAGATGCCTCTGTGCTTCTATTCGGTTGGCCGAAAGGAAACAATTCATTATTGTTATTGTGAGGAGGAATGTCACTTTGATAATTTTGATGTTTATAGGTAAATTTTGGGGTTTCTCAATAAAGTTCTTTTTATTTCTGGTATTTTAGTATTAAGTATTATTTTATTGTTATAGTCGTAGATAAATACTATTATCTACCCTTTTGAATTATATATTCATAATTTAACTACTTTTGAGCAATTAATAGTACCTATCAACAAACAGCGTGAGTTATAATATGTAATTCACTACTATAACTCTCTATAATAAATCGGAAAATATGGCTCTGTACTTCAGAGCCGTATCTAGGTACTATTGCACCTGTGGCAATATATTAGACATCGCCCCCCATTTTCGAAGATTTTTTCAACTTTACCTAATAATGAATTTTTTATTGACCCGAGGGAAATACTGGGGGAAATTAACCACCCAAGATTTCCAAAATATAAAATTTCAGAATTCGCAAAGACGAAGAACGAAAATTTTCCCATAAAATTAACGAATAATCATTTTACTCTCTTATGAAATCGACACAGAAGTAAAAATTCGGACCTTTTACGGTCTATGAGTTTATTATCGCTTTCAATATTAGTACTTTTATTGCACTACTAGCACATCATGTCGGAGGTTTCTTATTTTCCTTTATATATCCGCTTTGTCGGCGTCGCTCCTATCTGTTATTCGTGATTCGTCATCGGTATACACTTACCCGTTGTTTTCGTTTTTTGTATCGCCTGGTGCTCCAATATTTTTTTATTTTGATATTTTTGGGCGCCCCTACGAACCTTGCGTCCGTGGCAAGTGCCACCTTCGCCACGCCCTAGATACAGCACTGCTGTATTTCTATTCGAAAAGGCCGAAAATTATTATTTTCAACAACATTATTGTTGTTGAGGGGATGAATGTCACTTATTCACAATATTTTTAACGTTTTCAAATTAATTTGCTTCCTAATAATTAAGAATGTTTTGCTGAAAAAGATTAATTCAGATAGTGGAGATGAAATATTATGTAGGTACACCCCAGAAGGCAAGCAGCTAATGTTACTATACAGAATTTCTTGCCCGAAAAATTTTAAAAGAATTTCAAGATTGGTGTAGCAGTAAGTACTTTCTCCAATTCTGTGGTTATTCCGTTCATTCTTCCACATCTTGTAGAACAAAATCGTGCGAGAATATATCAGAAACGCACAGTTTTCATGGTTATATTATATTATTCTATGTTGATACTCCGAACTTTCCGCCACGGATTTATCTGTCAATTCATCAATTTGCCTTAAAGAAATCAGTTCTGCCAACCAACATTTTTCAATGCAAAAATCACTAAATTATATTTATGGAACTCGCCACTTCGTGGCTCGTTTTTGAATTTTGAACTCGTGGAAGAATATCAATGCCTTCTGCACTTGTATTATAAATAACTATTAAGTCATCGTTTACGGAGGTATATTTTAGTCAACTCAGCACTAAATATAAAGCATCGTCTCTATGGAACTTCAAGTCTATGCTTAGAAGCACACTCAACAGAATTATTTAAAACTACGTGCGTTTCTTAAAAGTCAATCAGACAAACTAAAAAGGCAAAAATTTTCACTGATTGTTCAAACTCTACACTTAATTTTATCAATAAACAAAATGAGCAATTACAACTAAAATGTATACTGCATTGTTTTAGGTGACCATTGAGGTTTGTGAATAAAGTTCTTTCTCTGTAATCGTATCTTAGTATTTATTGTTATAGTCGTAGATAAACTATAGTATTCAAATTCAATTTACGGTAATGATCATAACTCACTTGATGAATTACAGCACTCGCCTTTGGCTCGTGCTGCAAACTTCATCTGCTTGAGTCATGACCTAGATTACCTCTCATTGAATAGTAGGTACTTATACTATTTCTCATAAAAAATTGAAATAATTGGAAAATCAATACATGATACCTACTAATATTAACCTGTAAAATGATGCGAATCGAAAAATTTCTATCACATATCATTCGGCTTGAATTTTCGTGTGGTAATTTCACATATACGAACTAAATTTCAGTTTAGCATTATTTATTATGACAGAATTTTTTACATATTAAATCCTCCCAGTAAGAAACTACAACCTGTAGGGGTTAAACAACCCTTCAATTGACCTTGTCGAGGGTCCCATATAGGAATAGGAAACCCGTCGTCGTGTGCCACAGTTGTAGTATATCCCATAAAGGGATATTCACCTTCGTCCTTTCACTTGAAATATGATCTCTTTAACATTTGCACCCATTGTTGACATTCAATGATAAGGGTTGAAGAAAAGCTATGTTTTATCTTGGCTGGATTTTCGACTTGAGCATTTTTAGATATTTATTTATTTATTTATTTTTATTTATTTAAGACAAATAGGAATACAAACAGGTAAACCCCAATACAGCATTCACAGTTTGACAATTAATATATCATACAAGATATTGAAATGATGAAAACAAAACTCAAGCTATGCTATGAACTATAAACTAAAAATTAAACTTAACATTATCTGAAAATGATCAGCATACTGAAAATACAAAGGGCAACTTTAATTTTAAAATTCTCTTCAATTCATGGAGTTGAACATTGAAAATATCAACATCACATGAAAAAGAATTAAATGTTGACAGCATTCTACACAGTGGCGAATTTTGGGTTACATTAACTCTACGGAATGGAACCGCGAATAAATCACGGGATCTTAGTCTTCTCTCCGGTACTCTAAAATCGATAGATTCGAGAATTTCTGGGACATTAAGTATATTATTTACTAATTTGAAAAGCAGACACATATCATTTAGTCTTCTACGATTCTCCAAGCTTAATATTTTAAAACTTCGTTGAATTTCGGTGTAGTCATGATCAATAATCTGAATTTTACTTCTGAAAGACAAGAACCTCAAGAATTTATGTTGTACACTTTCTAATCTACTAATATAACATCTATACTGTGGATTCCATATTGATGTTGCAAAATTAAGCCTACTGAATACAAATGAATAGTAAAGAGTCAACAATGTTTCATTTTTCTTGAACAATTTTCCATGCCTGAGAACAAACCCGAGCATCTTATTCGATGACTCAATAACTCCGTTAATATGCACGTCAAATGTCAACTTCGAGTCCAGAAACACCCCCAGATCTCTCACAGCATCTTCCTGCTTTATAATCACCTGATTGATAGTATAATCAAATGCAAATGTGTTGACATTCCTAGTGAAAGATATTTTGAGGCACTTGTCAAAATTCAGAAAGAGGAAATTTACAGAGCAGTACTCATAAAACCTGTCCAAATCCTCCTGAAGTTTCATACAGTCTTCGAAACTACTTATCCTCAAAAATATTTTGAGATCATCAGCGTACACCAAGAACTTAGCATAATGAAAGCAGCAGGATATATTGTTTAAATAAATAATAAAGAACAAGGGCCCCAGATGAGATCCCTGAGGAACACCCGATCCATTATGAAAAATGCCTGAATACTGTCCATTCACGCATACAAATTGGGATCTATGTAGAATATATGACTGTATCCACCTCAACAAGCTCCCACATATACCCACCTCCGCAAGTCTTCGCAATAAAACAGCATGATTTATTTTGTCAAAAGCCTTTTTAAAATCTGTATAAACACTATCAACCTGAGAATGGCTTTCAAAGCCTTCATTAAGATTTTCTAGGAAATTCAATAAATTTGTTTCCAGATTTCGACCCTTGACAAACCCATGCTGATTTTCTATTATTATGTGTTTTACATGATTAGAAACGAAATCGTATACCAATGACTCGAAGAGTTTAGGAATAGCCGAGAGTATGGATATGGGGCGATAGTTCTTGATGATATTTTTTGCGCCACCTTTGTGAACAGGGACTATCTTCGAGAGTTTCCATCTATGGGGAAAAATCCCCGAATGTAAAGATGTGTTGAAAATTATAGTGAGCGGTTTCAATATGTTTATTCTACATTTGATCAGAAAAAGTGGTGGAATATCATCTGGGCCGGGACCCTTATCAGGATTTAGAGCATTTAAAGCCTTTTCTACTGCTATCTCATTCAAAGTGATTTCAGACAAGTACATACTGTTATAAAGATTCTGTACTTCATTAATATTATCGTGGTTGCTCGTAGACGACTCGAAAGCACCGCTGAAAAACTGAGCAAACAGATTGGCTATGTCCTCAGATGAGGAAACCTCAACATTATCATTTTTCATCTGTGAGGGAAATTTGCCATGTTTTTTCTTATGGGATATGAACTTGAAAAACTCTGTAGAATCCTGTGAAAGTTTTTGTTCAACCTGGTCTAAATAGTTATGAAAATCTCTCACCATTAAGTATTTAGAAAGTGTTCTGAGATTTTTAAAAAGATCATAATCGGATTTATTCTTATAGACTTTAAATTTTTTGTGTACTTTAAGTTTGCTTTTTATAGTTTTGATTAGTTCTTTAGAGTAAAATAAAGGAAACTTTTTTCTACATTTAGTCCTAGGTACATACTTCTGTATAAGGTTTTTTAAGATGCTGTAAAAGACCTCCACCTGAGACTCTACATCCGAATCTGATAAAAGAGAAATCCAATCGACCTCTGATAAATCGGTATTCATCGCCTCGAAATCAGCCTTTTTAAAATTGAGCCGATATTCAGTAGGTTCCTTCAAATAGCTATAATTCTTAATATCAAACAAAAATTCGAGAGCTGGGTGGTGGTCATCCTCATTAACAATTGGGACACAAGATCTAGTTAGCTCTTTCACCCTGAATTTGTTACACAATACCAAATCCAAAATTCTATTGTTTAAATTATTGATCTTATTAAACTGCTTAAGTTCAAGGAAATTAAAAGTGTCTATTATACCTGTCCACTTACTGTCCACCCCTACCGCACTCATATTTTCAGCCACCGGTTGGCACTCCCACCTTACCGTAGAACAGTTGAAATCGCCACACACCAAAATCAAGTCATTCTCACCCATTTTTTCCATTATTCTCTCCAACTTCTCGATGAAAGATGCAGATGCAGATTCATTTCCCGGAGGTAGATACACACAACAAACATAAACAGTTTTATTGTTCACATTCATGACTACCCAAACATCCTCCGTGTCACCCTCAAACTCCGGAACATGTCTAGCGCCAAAATGATCCCGAACAATCACAAAAACACCACCTCCATCTTTTTTGTTCGAATTTTTCGCACAGCGATCGTTACGAAAGATGGTATAACCACTTTCGATTAGTTCGTGATCAAAAACACCGTCATTAAGCCAGGATTCCGTTATCAACACTAAGTCAAAAGAACTGGAGAGTAAGTTCAATTTGAAGATGGGTAATTTGGTACGTAATCCACGTACGTTTTGGTATAATACGTGAATAGCCATTGTCCTTCTCAATTTATTATATTATCTTCAATTGTGTATTTGGGAATTATTTGAACTTGGCCAAGTCTGACTCATTCTGTATATGAATGATTTTGGATGTTTCATTCATCCTCATGAGGATGTTTCCGTTTTGAGTCCAGACGTACTTATAATTTTTTTCCCTGGCTGTGATACGGGCAGACCGAAAAATGCTTTTATTTTTTGTTGTGAGGTGCTCATTTACGTAAAATTTATTGGAGAGGCCGTCCAAGCTAAAACCATTTCTTCCGCTATTCGTACTGCGCTTATTCTTAATAGTAGACAGAAATTCGTCTCTTTTTGATTTAGAAATGAACTTGGCTATGATATTTTTCGGTCTATTTTCAACCCTAGTGGGTACACGTACAACAGAGGACAAAGAAGACGACTCAATAATCATCCCTGCGAACTCTCCCACTTTTTTTACGATCTCGATCAAATTTTCATTCTGCTTTTCTGGAATATTTACTATCTCTACATTATTTTCACGAGCGTTTTGTTCCAAACTGTCCATTCTGTACTGCAAACTCGATACCTCCTTCTTCAAGCAGTCATTCTCAGCCTTTAAGTGATTCGCTAGCCTGAAGACTTCACTCAGTTTGGCGAGCTTTTCCTCAAAATCGGAAATTTTATCCGAACAGAAAGAGACAGATTCTTTAAGTTCCCTGATTTCGCTCCTCATAGCGCCGAGTTCCGATCTCAAGGCACTCATCAATCGCGCAGTGCCGGCATCCGCGATAACAGCATCTACGCCGGAATCCGTACGCGGCAGCACGGGAGCCGGACACGACATCGGCGAAATATGAGTCACCGTCGGAGACGAGGCACTGGGGTTTCCCCCATCGCGACAACCCGCACAGATCCACCTTCCTCCTGGCATATTTCTTATCAACGGTACTTGGTTTTTTGTCACCTCGGAGCATCTGCCATTTGCATGAAGAAATGCATTACATTTATTGCATTGTATTCCTGAAGACCTTGATGACAAAGATTTTGTACAAATTACGCAGGAAAGCATTCTGAATGAGTCAAACTAACAGCAGAGTTACGAACACCGAAAAATCGGCAACAGAATGATACCAGTTTCACCGAAAACTTTACACTTAACGTATGATATATTCGTTAAAACTTGAGAGCAAATATTCGACGTTCCAACACGTTGAACGTGAATAAAAATGATTGATTTTATTTTATTTTATTAATATTAATTGGTGGTTGCTCTCATACTTTTATGCCGTTAAGATTTTGTTTGAGTTGGATGAGATTCCTTTTTGTGATAAGATTAACATAGTACATTTCCTTCATTGATCATTCAATATGTTCGTGCTAGTACACTTGCTCAAATCCATATTAAGTGTTAACCAAAAACAACACTCACAATTCATTGTACAAAAAGTGAGATTTATACAGAAGAACGAAGATAACGAGAAGAAATTTTAGCGAAAATAACACTCATATCATACAGGGCCCCTAAATATTGAATGTATGTGTAGGATTATAAAAGTCAAGAATACAGATCCAGGAAGTGTTTGTGTGTTACTATCCATCATATTGCTCAAACTATTTCTTGCCTATATTCGTCGTACGGATCCTTCGAGTAGTGGAACAATTCATGGATGGGTCCAACCGCGAATAAGGCATAAGGTCTATGTTCTTGGACGAGGCTAAAGTGTTTGATAAAGTATGGCACCAAGGACTGTTATACAAACTGCTAGCGGGCGGTTTGACAATCTCCATGTTTTAACTTGTGATCTCTTCTCTACATTCTCGCCAAAGTGGACGAAATAGTGTCTTCAGAATAGGCACTTTCAAATGGAGTCACGCAAAGATCTTTGCTTTCACCGTTATTCTTCCCTTACATTATAATATGTATCGGACAAGACGAAAACGGAGAACATCTCAATGCCACTTCTTATTGTCGATACCGACATACTTGCCAGTTCGTAGTATTCCTAAATGCCAAAGAAACATCTGCAAGAAGCTAACTCAATCATTGTGCACACGATGGAGAATCAAAGTGAGCTCTGAGAAGATCGAGGCTATTCTCTTCAGCCAAAAGAGGAAATATCGCCACGGACACATCGTAATGTTCTGTAGCGGCTTCTGATGAAGCTCCACATAGCAAAAATTAACACAGCACTCGGTGGCCTAGAGATTGACAGTGTAGACTCACTCACCGAGATGTGACAAGGTGCCGGGTTCGAGTCCCGGTGGCTCCCGATAATAATAAATTCCCCAAGCGTCTGTGACACGGCACACACAAATATACCAAAGTCACACTGATGAGTCCGGTGTGTGTGCCAGGGACGAAACGCATAAGTAGGCATATGTGGGATCCTACATTGGTGACCCCGACGTGATGGGAATGGCCGTTTTAACGATGTGTCCTGGAAAGCAGAAGGTTGATGCGGAGCTCCCATATATCTGCAATTTCCAACGAAACTCTAGACGCCCATTCCCATGACGTGCAATACGTGCTCCTTGGTCTGCCGCGGTATAGCGGACCTGAATAGGCGGCATTCACCTTCCGCACGATGCCGCGAGGTGCAGCTCTGATTAGGCAGCAATCTCCCGGCTGCACCGATGACCTCGTAACACGCATAAGTTTTATTCCTCCGTCACTGGGTTGGTAGTTATGTGGCGGCTTCTCATAAAGCTCCACATAGCAACAATAAACACAGCACTCGGTGGCCTACAGATTAAGAGTGTAGACTCACTCACCGAGATGCGACAAGGTGCTGGGTTCAAGTCCCGGCGGCTCCCGATAATAATAAATTCCCCAAGCGTCGGTGACACGGCACACACAAATATACCAAAGTCACACTGATGAGTGAGGTGTGTGTGTGCCAGGGACGAAACGCATAAGTAGGCATATGTGAAATCCTACAGTTCAGTGGGAGGATTGAATGGAAATATGAGGCCAAGTATATGAGATACTTGACAAGAAGCACACTTGGAAATAGCACGTCAAACCAGCTGTGGCGAAGAAAAAGACAACAGCGGCGTCTATACAATCACTACTTTGCAAAAGCAGCAAGCTTCTTTTCTTTATGTCCACCATTCGTCCGGTAAACTTGGCATGCTTGGCTTGGGGATATGTCGCAAAAACCCCTCTGCGGAAACTTCAAGTAGTGCAGAATACAATCCTCATTCCATTATTATTACCATGAATTCACAACTAAAAAAAATTTCTGAGGACAAAATTTAGGATCATGGAGTGCTCTAACTAATTTTTCGATTGTCGGCAAGAGTTAACTTTTTTTGTGGCTTGAAAAATAAACTTACCAGTCGTGGAGAAGATAGGACTGTTTTGCAACTTTGTTTATACAGTTATCAATAGTTTATACAGTTATCAACCGAATATTTCTGACTTACGAACATCCTGTGCATCATTCATTAGCGTTCTTCATTTTGAGGACGTATGTACTTTTTCAATCCTGAAAGAGACCATCCAGTTAATTCAACCCACATACACGAAAACAATCCAAATCACCTTTCTAAATGATTAGATTCTTCGAAAACACAAATAATCTGTCACAGACAGAATGTTACTCAGGATCAAGCAAGTCAATATTCGAAAAACAAAAGTGGCTTGCTATTGGCAGACGTAGGATATACACACACGTTGGTAATAATCGATTAATTGAAAGTCACACTGATAATTCCATTTTTCTTTCATCCTTTACGCTGCGCGCTGGTTTGAAAAATAGGATTACTTCACGCGCAAATATATTTTTTTAACACACCATTGCCAAACATATGTGTGGCAATTTTTTTCACCACATGCTTTGATATTGAATCTGAAACATTGCTCATTCTGCATTTATTCCCTTATTAGCTCTATCTCAATTCCTCATGTTGAGTAGGCTGGTCCGTCTGTAATTTCCGATCGAAAGAAGAATCACAAAATATCAACATTTGTAGCTGTGGCACTCAGAACAATGATCAAAGTGTAGATTTTGACTATATCTCTTTTTAACTAAAACCAAATTTGAATATTCTGGTCGGGCATGAATTAAGCTATAAGCATGCGCCGAGTTAACGGGACACCCTGTATATATACGCAAAATTTCAACTTAGTCTTATCATTTGTTAGGAACTAAAATATTAAGTTTTTGTTTTCCGATAAACTGATTGAATTTTTCGTAGTTCTGATGGCGCAACCGACACGAAATTTTGCAGATAGCTTGAAATGGTTATTCTTCGGATATACAAATTGGGTTTTTATTTTACAATATAATATTCAATTTTCTATGTATTGGATTATGTGATCAGCTCAGTTAAAGAATTCTAAAATAAGGTACATTCATTGAAATGGAATGATAGAGCTCTCCTCAGTATGGGAGAATATTAAATAACGGGTGTTATTTTTCGAGGTATATAACTTTAAGTTGGCATTACTGTTCAAGATGACGACCGATTTAACAGCTGTCAAGTTATTTATTCTCAGTTTGAATTGGCAATTCATCATGAATAGACACACGCCTGAACAGCGCTTGCAAATAGTGCAATTTTATTTCGAAAATAATGGTTCTGTGCGGAATACGTATCGCGCACTACTTCCATTTTATTTTGTTTAGCGATGAAGCGCACTTCTGGTTGAATGGCTACGTCAACAAACAAAACTGCCGCATTTGGAGTGAAGCTAATCCTCAAGTGTATGTCGAAACACCATTACATCCAGAAAAACTGACTGTTTGGTGCGCTTTATGGGCTGGTGGAATCATTGGTCTGTACGATGATGGCCAGAACGTTACAGTCAATGGTGATCGGTATAGAGCCATGATTACTAACTTTTTCATTCCTGAATTGAACAACCATGATGTCCAGGAGCTGTGGTTCCAATAAGACGGCGCACCATGTCACACAGCTCGTGCCACAATCGATTTATTGTTATTATATAATTTCACGTTTTGGACCTGTGAATTGGCCTCCAAGATCTTGTGATTTAACATCGCTAGACTACTTTCTGTGGGGCTATGTAAAGTCATTGGTTTATGCGGATAAGCCACAAACCCTTGATCATTTGGAAGACAACATTCGCCGTGTTATTGCCGATATATGGCCACAAATGTTGGAAAAAGTCATCGAAAATTGGACGTCCAGATTGGACTACATCCGAGCCAGCCATGACGGTCATATGCCAGAAATCATATTTAAAATGTAATGCGACAAGATTATTTTGCGGAAAAATAAAATTCAGGTCAATCGAATAATCCATCGTTGTTTAATTGCAATTTAAAGTTCTATAGCTCTAAAAAAACACCCTTTATATTCATTTTTTGAGATGCGTATGCGCAGGCAAATGAATGTGGAAAAGTACTACTCTAATTCAAACTCACTGACTGAGAGTTTTTCTATTACATCTCATATTCCTTATTGTTTACTTCCGTATTATATTGCATCAGTGTGTACAAAAGGCTTGTTATACCTTCTCATCGAACCCAACAAGCTCAAGGTATACAAGCCGACAAAGGTAAATGATCTGATGCATTTGGTGAACAAAAGGTCCCATAACCAATTGTTGCGCACGAGGCAATGCATTGTTATGGCACAAAAGTGACAGCCCCATCAAATGTCCCGTAAAAAGATAATACATTGATGTTCAAAATAGGTGTTAGTCCGCTTCCAAAAACTGAATGACCTGCTGCAATCTTTATGCAACACATCAATCTTCGGCGACGGTAAAGTGAAGACTATTTTTTACAGTTTTTCTTGCGCTGATCATCATCGACTAATCATTAAAATATTTCACATTCATCTAAGAAATAAATTCTTTCATCTTTATCTGAAACCGATAGTGTTTCATATCATCAGTTTGAATAGACCAACTAAAGGCATTGTGAGTGAATTCTTGTTCGGAGAATTTCTTCATCTTCTGAATTGGGTCGGAAGTAATATCCTTGTAGTTGCAAACCTTCATTTCTGATAGGTAATACTTCTGAAGCATAATTTTCAATATTGAAGAGCACAACTGGAAACTTTGGAATTTTCAAACAACTTTTTCTTGGTCTATTCAATTCTAATTTTAAATCATCCTCATTTTTGTGAAACTATAAGTGGTGTAAATCCGATATCGGATTTAGAATAGGGTCAATGGGAAAAAGGATGAATTTTAACCTGAAAATATTGTTATTGGTCGTTATTGAATTGAGAAGATATATTTTTCCCTTCTTATATTCAACCATTCATATAAAAAAATTGACGAATTCCATATGTTATTGAACAAGTGCTCTCCGAACACAACGCTGTATAAATTTGTAAGTGAGGTATTTTTCGAATTTGAGCTATAAATGTCGCTTATGATGAATCCAACGTAAAACTCAATTCTATACGTCCGGTCGACGGGCCGTAAATACAATAATTCTCTAACATAAAAATCGAAAACTTAACAGGTTCATAATGGGTTAAACCCAAAATATGGGTTTTCGAATAATTTTTTCTGATAATTTTAGAACTACGGATTCTATAGGAAAATAGAAAAAAGAATTTTTATATTTTCAGATAACACAACCACTATAAAATTTTGTGATTATCTAGATGTAAAATGCAAAATTTCATGTCAATCGCGTTACCAGAATCAGATAAAATTCAAGAAGCATTTTGGTAAAGAATTAACGGTTTATAGTTTTCTACAAAAATGAGTTTGATGCGTCATCAGAATCATAGAAAATTCATGCAAAATATCTAGAAATCAAAACAGATCCAACCAGTATAATATTTTTCGTGTAGGTGTATAATAACAACTTCTAGTTTGATTCAAATTGCATATGTAGAATAATAAGTTATATAGTCTCCAAGGACATAATTGGCGTATGAATGACGAGCCCCCAAAAGCTCATATTATTATGATGAAATATAGTAAAGTTCACACAGAGTAGGTGGAATAAATTAAGGTTTCCCTCTCTGATATAAAAGGTTTTCCAATAAGAGATTTCATTTTGCATAGTCCGCTATCTGAGCAGTTGTCACTTTGATGAAGCAGTCCTCTTTTGACATTTGACAAGTAAAAACTACACCTTTATTGAAAATGGAATGACACACGCTTCAACGAACGATATAACACTGTATTTTGCATGAAGTCTTAAGGCTTTTGGAGTTCAGTTAATACAAGAACTCAAGCTGGTTGAACATCAGCAACGTCTTATCTGATCCGGGTTTGTTCTGTGATGTGATTTGACTTTTCTTATAAGAGAATAAACTGGTGTAACTGTTACGATGAATGAATTGAGCTACCAAGATATGATTAATAATTTTTATGTCTGGAATTGGAAGATATTGATGTGGACAATATTAACTGATGTGGCGCTACGTGCCACACAAGTAAGGAAATAATCGCAATTTTACAGGAAAAGTTTTTTGCCCATGTTATTTCCCGATGAAGTGATCACAACTGGCTAACGAGTTCTTGTGATTTGAAAAATTTAGATTTTTTCTATGGGGCTACGTGACAGATAAATCCTATGCCAATGCTCCACAATAGATTCAAAATCTTAAAGATGGAATTCGTAAAGTTATCAAAGGTAATACCACAAGTGCTTCAAAATTTATCGATGTTTTTTTTCTTTTTCACGAAAACTTGTTTATTTGGCAAAATATGAAAACGAACCGATTGATATGATCAGGAGTCCGTTAGGACGAGTGATCTTATCTAAATACGGTTTGTTTGAATGTTTTCACCCCAAATGAAAAAAATTGATTGATGAAAATAAAAAATTATTTCATAAAATTTGAAGAACGAGTTGTATTTGAGAAGATAATTTTTTTCAAGAATTCAAATGTTCATTATTCTCTTGGGTGATGCCACTGAATCGGTTTGTGTTCATTTTTCAATAAACCTCGAAGAACTTCAAGCTGTCAATAATGACAAATTCAGAGTAAAATTTCGACGTTTCAATATTTAAACAAGGTTTTATCGATGAGGAATTAGTGTTATCATTATAACTCTGAAAGATTGGGTAGAATATTGCATTGATCAGTTGAATGTCAGATTCGTGAAAAAAATGATCAAGTATATTCAGCCTCAAATTTCAAGGAAAGGATATGGTGCTGCAACCGTAGCACTGGCGGTCATTTGGTTGATATCGTTTTATTTTACTGGGCTCTATAAATCATGATTTGATCTTTGGATTTATTCCAAAAAAAATACAGTTACCCATAATAAGAAAACAATGAGTAACGATTTTATCAAGAACGCTTGATTCATTTACTCAAAATAGTCTCTGTGAATCGATGGATTTATTCTGAAGATATGAATATAGTATTCTATCAAACTTACAATTCAGAATATTAGATACAGAAAGTTTATCATTAAATGAATGAAAATCTTGAATGAAATGTTGACGACCCTTGAAGATCAGCCGTTTTTATGAAGAATCAAAAAAAGAGTTTCTATATGGAATATTACAAACTCGTTGTAGATATAACGGAACGATCTCACAGAATAATTCATTATTGATGAACATTATATTCCACATAGAATGAGAAATTCATAATCATCAATTCACCATTAATGAAATGACATTAGTTTTTCGCGTGGAGGACATTGAAAAATGAACCAACACAGAAGTTCTACTTCATAGAGAATGCATAAAAGCAATATCAAATTTTCATAAAATGTTTACAAAAATTATAATAAAATTTGGAGCGGTGATCCGTTCATTAATTCACGTTTCAGCCATTTATACAGCTCACCATTCATAATTGAAGTATTGTAACTAAATTTGTCAATTCGTTTTCCTCCGATAACAAAAATTTCCAATCTGGTTCCATAACGAATGAAATGTTCCATAAAATAACTATGTATATAAATCCAGTTCGGCCAATGAAAGATAATTTTTTGAATAGAGGGCTGACGGCACAAGCAGAATCCATAAATAGTGTTTAGTTGCCAGAAAACGAGAATTGAATTATTTTGATTTTTGCTGGAAATATTTATTTCGAAGGGTTTCATGAATAAATGTAGAATAAAGGTACCTTTAAATTCGTCATCTTTAGTTGTACCTATACAAATTATATCTCGCTCAAAAACTGAAAAACTCATTAGTATTTCAAAGAGAATGAATATTCAAAATTGACAACTTGGGTAGTAGTTTGTATTTTCCATAATGGTTCTTTCTTCTTCTTCATGTGACGTCTCCTGAACGAAGGTTGGCGACTAGTAGGGCAATCTGATGGTTCTTTCACTTCTCTATTTAAATGCACCATTCAGACTCTTCAGATCCTCCAGAATCCGGTTATAAATTTTCAAGGTGGTGAAATTTGGACCCATTCGACCTATAATTCTCTGTACTTCTCAAATTGAACAGATTTCTCAAAGAAGTTATTCTCCTACACTCCGACCGCCTACACCGTGTCTCCACAAAATAATTTCATAAACTTCCTAACTATGAAAGGCCGAATAATAAGTGTTACTTTATCTGCTACCTTCCTCAAAAGCCGAATCATTAAAATAGCAGTACATATGCTCACTCCAGCTCAAGAAGGACTGAAGGAGCTCAAGTATACTGAGGAGTTTTTTTATGTTCGAAATTAAGAATTTTTGGGTTTTGTCCAAACAGAGATACGTTAAAAAGATGAAATCGCAGCTCTCATTTCAAGGATCCGATGTTGATAAATCTAGTATCGTCCGCGTAAATGCAGGTCTTATCTGAGTTGACACTGTGAGAAATAGTAATACTGTACAGTATAAATAGGATTGGTCTTAGTATAGAACCCTGGGAGACTCCATTAAAATTATTGGGTTCAGAGACTGAGCCGTTCTATATGAGCCATTGCCTTCATGAGCCTTTTATCTTGTTCTGTAATAATATAGTTTGACCAGCAATGTATCGTGGCTCACGCTGTAAAAAGCTTTGACCAACATAATCTCGGAGTTTTCATTTCTTTCATGGATTATCATTTCCATCACTTTTGTAATTGCTGTTATGGGGGATATACCATGTCTAAAAACATGCTGTGGTTTTTGGAATATTAAGCTCTTCTCCATGATCTTCACAAGATTATTTTAGAGAATACGTTCCTACATTTTTGACATAGCAGGCAGAACAGATACAGGATTCTAGTTTAATGTTGTTTCAAGTTATTTTTAAGGAAAAAACCTTGTGCGATGCAATTATTAAACAGCTTAGATACTCGTTCCGTAGGAAAGCGAAAAATTTGATTGAAAATCGAAACAGGCATTTCTCAGATGCTTATCAATTTAATATTTTGCTCCTGTTATTGGAAAGATACACATTCCAGAACTTTCCCCTTCGTACTATTAGCTAAACCCGTGATTGTTTCAAGAACTACTTCATCCAGAATGTTGTTTTGATTGTAACTACGTCATGTCTACTACAATAAAATAAGTTCAGACAAAACATTGATCATCAAAATTATACAAGACAAAGAATTGGACTCATCAACGAGCTCCATCGTCTCAAGAAACTCAAATTGGTGAGAATCATTTGGGAATAACATTTTAACAGTTGCCCACGTCATGAAACATTGAGAAAGATAGATGACTCCTTGATCAGGATTATTATTTGAAAGATGAAAGAATGTTTAGATATTGTTTTCATTATTACGTTATGACTGTGTTGACTGCAATGGGAACACAACTATATCTCTTCATCCTTGGGATGCCAAAGTCCAGTGTTCTGGTGGTCTTCCTGGGAGTCTCGCGGTGTTGGATTTTTTTGTCTTATTATAGGCAGTCCGTTGTTGAGCATCATATCTACAACAGCTTTCCTCGTCTTGTTTTGGCCCATCTCATCACGTTTTGTAGCCTGCAGATATCTCTGATTTCCTCATTTCTCTTATGGTCGTGTAATGTATATCTTGTTATATTTCTCTCTAATGTTCTTAGTTATCTTTCGGTTTGACCGTTTTCGACTCTTGTTTCGATGACATGTGTCATGATAGGTCTAACATATTTTGTTTATTCGGACCTTGCTAAATGTGCTCAAGTGTTTGTTCCTTTCAAGTTGGTATTTTGATATCAGGACAGCTTTCGTAGCACCTTTTCTAATTTTTTTGAAACTTGTTATTTTGGAGCCATGTCATGTGTATGACATACCTCACTCTAAACTCTTGTTTTCTTGCTTTCATATTCCTGGTTTCCTGAATATAGACAGGTATTGGGTTTTTTAGTGGTAATAATTGTGTATAAACAGTCATCCCCTCGTTTGAAAGCATATATAGTAGTCTCTTAAGATCATCATCATTTTCAGAAATCACGGCGTCGATCGCATAGCCCACGATTGTAATTTCTTGGATATTAATTTTGATTATTAAGATCTGAAATTGTGTGTTCGTCAGAATTTTTTGAATATATTTTGTAGCTTATATTTACTTTAAGCGATATGATCGCTATTTGTCAATCTATTCAATTGTTTTTGTGAATAATTTCAATTGTGAAAATTAACTTTTTTTCAGATTTGATGTAGTTTATCAAGGAATTGGTTTGTCAATTTTATAGCATCTTTTGTCTTTCACCTCATGTACTAGACAAAAGCTTCTGAAAAATACAGTGTTGAGAACACACTTTATTTTCAATCGAGGTTTCAATTGTGTACCGAATTTAAAACTCAACGTAATTTTTTGAAGCTGATCTGTCTTTTCTATAAATAGTTACTCCTTAATAGTTATATGACGTAATTCGGTGCTTTTTTCAATTGATTATTTTCCCCAGTTTTATATCTAGAGTTATTGGAAAACCACCATCGGTTAATTTTCTAGTTGAAAGCTGTGGAAAATCATCAGCACACTTATGATTAAACGTAAATTTATTTGAATAAATCATCTGAGAGAATTTTTTGAATGTGCTCACCCTGCTTCACTGATCTTTCGCCAGCCAACTGCCTGGATATTGCCTCCAATTCTCCTCCTTTTTTTGATATATCAGGATGTCACCCATATCCATTCTGTCACTCTCATGAAGACCTGGAAGGGAAGAGGATAAATTAAGACAGAATTCATTGGCGCACCCTGCGGGAGTGTCTGTTTGAATGTTTCACTAATTGCGTTTATTCAATTGATGAGTTCTATATAGGGTGACTTTTTGATATTTCAGCGGTAGGTTAGAGCGGAAATTTGTCATCTTGGCGAATTGTTTCATTGACATTCTCAACGACGGATTTAGCTCATGTTTTGGCTTTGCTATATCTTCATGTGAGTGTAGAATGGATGACTTTACTTTCTGCTCATTTATATTAATGAATAATATTTTAGATGAAAATTATTTTCAACGTAGGTACAGATATCGCAAAAATTGAACAATGACCACTTTCCCTGCAGAAAATATTCAGCAACTCGAAATAACTCTAATTTATATATTTTTGGAAATGATACATAATTTGCACATACGTGAAAGAATGAAAAACTGAAAATTCTCCCAATCCAAGCAAAAAATGATGATAGATCATAAATAAATTAATTATGGCCACTGAAAAACTAAATTAGCCTTAAGCATAAAACAAATTAAAATTTTTTATTTTGAAAATCAAGCACAAAATTATGTATAAATTAGGTGAAAACAACAGATCAATGTAACATTTTACTCTAGAGGCTCTCAATAACACATATTTGAAAACACCGCTTGCTTTATCGTATATTTTTTATCCTCACCACTTCTGAATTCTCGTGCTTCTCTTGTGAATGCCTACAGGTCAACTGGTCAACCCTGCAAAAAAGTCGAGTGGAGTTAAAATCGGTGTTCTAGTCAGACAGGGTGTAAATAAGCCTTCCAGGAATATTTATCTCACAAATTCTAGAAGTAGACGTGCATTATGAGCAGGGTATCGTGCTGCTCCAAAATTTTTATTATTCATTTTTCTCCAAGAATTCCTCATCTCAAGCTCTGTCTCTGGTATTTCATCAAATCTGTTTTGAAATTACCAATCACATGCATAGATCATGGCTCTCCGTCCCAAGATGCCAAATACCAAGAAGGGGATTATACCACGTGGTTTTCTCGTGACCTGCCAAAATTTAACTAGTCCTCCCTCTACATAGTTTTTGAGATTCCACCTTTTTTTCAGGATGAGTGAAGTGAATCCGAAGTGAAAGTGAAGTTCCTCTGATTAACCGTCGTTTTCTTCCACATACAAGAGTTCAAAATACGTTTTTACGTCTTCATTTTTAATTTTAGAAAAAAATATTTTCATGTGAAATTTCATCAAAAAATAAACGTTAGTTCGGAAAGTTATAGCATGCATTTATTTATTCTTCAATAAAAAATTCATCTGATTCTTTTTTTTTTCCATTTCAAAAAAAATCATAAATAAGGACATTTCGCAATGAAGTAGGTACTCTTTAAAATGAATAATAGTAAAAACCTCATATGAGTCGATGGTCTCTAGCTGAACATAAAGCGTAAAAATTTTTGAACTGATTGCTGAAACGTTATAGACCCCCCCTCAAAGTTCAATTATTCGAAATAAATTAATACTATTAATTATTAATACGTTAATACTATTTTCATTTTCGTAAGTATCATTCATTTATCTCATCTGATGTAAGACTTTGAATGAACATATCTTTAGAGTGATATATTCTTTTAGGAGCCCATGAGGTTGTATAATTTCATTAATTTCGTGCCCTTTAAAATGGAGAAATAGAAACAACTTTCTGGGTAGGAATGAAGCAGGTATTTCAATTCGGAGACAATAATATTTTTGAACGATTAACCACCTTCTTACATTTTGATTTCATGAAATAGAGAAAATAGGTTATATATAAGTATTTTGATAAACTTATTATTATTATTATGGAGCTCCGCCGCTCTGGACGTAATTATTTATAATTCAATCTTCTTCAAACGATTCAATCAAAACAACAAAATATATTCAAATACAATTCTTGCCACTTTTCCGTATCAGATGGGCATTGAGTTACATTTGGGTGTAACTTGAAAGATCATTGTATCCCTTCTCTCTCTTGAACAAGTTGTATGATCCAAGGGATTCCAATATGCAAAATAACCCTGCTGTAGCTAATGCTTTGAGAAAATTACCCCTATCGTCGTCCTCTCGCACTGCTCACTTGATGGAAATTTTCGAAGGGATAAAGAGCAAGTCTGTACACCTCCTCTCTCTCTCTCTCGGTAATATTTCGGTTTAAATTCTATTCCTTGTAATTAAAACTTCGTTGAATTCCGTTGACACTATACGACTATGGGAGAAAATTGCATGAATAAATAATGTCTTCGTATTAGGATGTTGAATAACTTGTTTAATAGTCTTTCGAATTGAATTCTGGGCTCTACGTTATTTCAGTGGAAATGAGGGAAATATTATTTTACAAATTTTCATAAAACTAGCTTTTCAGTTTGCTGCGAGAGTCTTGCTGTTGGTTGAGGTTCGATCAACACCAATGTTAGTTATTATGAATCTGAAATATATTGTTTCAACTAAAATTGAATATTTTCTACGAAAATTTTATAATTTTTTTTCGAGGATTAACTTTCTCGTAACGGTGAAGTTGGGCGCATAATTGGTAATCTGCTGAATGAATTCCAATTATTTCAAGGGGGGGTAATTGAGGGGTGTTTTCCCCCAGAAAAGATTTTTTTACCAGTAGCGGATTTACAGATTTGCCGCTTGTGAGCTATTCAACTTTTGCCGCCTTTGAATTTCGATATTTTAATTCACAATTATATCATTTACATTTTCTATCAATGAAATTCTAATTTTATGATTTGCGCTCCATAATTTTTTCGAATATTTTAATTTTTTTCCTATTTCCGACACTCGTACTTTGTGTATCTATAGCATCTATTTTTTTTTTCAATTCTCTCAATCAAAATGCAAAATTGGAAAGTTCAATCTGCCGCCCCTTAAGATTTGTTGCCATAGGTTTCATCAACAACTGTTTTGTACCCTTGTTTCAACAATTTAGTTGGTACAGAATTAAAATGTGTAAATTTCTGTCATGTTCACTGTAAATATAAAATGAAGGAATTGAATAAAAAAAAAATATTATTCTTAAACTTGATAACATACACACTGAACGCAACATATTTCACCGCAATACCGTAGAATTTGAGTTGATTAATTTTTTTTTCTTCAAATTTCGAAACAAATGACCCCCTGTTCGAATCCTACATTAACATTTGCATTTTTTCTCTTTTTCTGGCATTTATATTTTTTATTATATATTTCGTTTTTCTTTTAAATTTTTTGCCAGTCTTCAAAGTTCAATTAATTCATTATTTGGACTCAATTTATGACAAAACTCCACGCTGTTCATCTTATATTTTGAATAAAATATTAAAAACTTCATAGTACTTTTTTGAAGGGCTTTCCAATAAAAGGTTTTATTTTGATATTTAAAAAAAACGATTATATTTCAAGAGAAATCAATGGATGTTAATTCTAAAGAGGAAGGCATGCCATTAATGATGGAAAACGATATCACCCAAATAGCCTCCACGTCTATGGTTGCAGCACCATATCCTTTTCATGGAATTTTCCGTGACCAATTCATTATGGAGCACTGGCATGGACCTTATCTCTCACGTGGCCACATACAAAAAGTGTTGAATCACAAGATCGTGGTGGCCAACTTTGATCTCCTCTTCGACCGGGAAACATTTGCAAAATTGTGATTGATTTGTTGCTTGTGTGACACGTAGCACCGTCTTGATGATAATGAACATCATTCAATATTTCACTTCTGCTTCCGATAGTAACGAAATTTTTTGTGTTATAAATAGTTACCTACGAAGTACTATCGGAAGCGAAAGAAAAATATGTATAGAAGTTTTCGAAATGAGGGTGCTCACTTAAAGGTTAGATTATAACCTAATGATATACTTTTAAGCTAATATATATTTGAGAAAAATAAAAAAAAATTGTGGAGTTAACACCCAAGTGGAATGCGGTGCTTTTCCAGCAAAATCCTTGAGCTACAAATAAAAATTTTGGTGTTACAAATAGTTACTAACGAATGAAAAAAAAAATTTCTTCATTTTTGGAAAAATGGGCGCCCAGATCACGGAAACTTTTATTACATCACGTTCATATAATATTTTAGAAAAATAAATTTTAAATTCAATAAAGGTGGGAAAAAAACAAAAAATGAGATTTATCTCTACAAAACTACTTATATTCTAAAATTATATTCTCTTCTTTAGAACAAGCAGGAAACATCAAACGAACACGTATGTTCGTGACTTCCAAATCTGTGATTTCATGCTGGACATCCAACTTTCTTCTTTGCACCCAAAACGATCCTTCAAATCTCCTCAATCCGATACTCCAATTTGAATAATGCAAATCGTTAAAACCAACCCTTCGAAATCCTCGCAATACTCCCAAGATTCACATAATTTAATATGCACTTCGCACACTATACCTCGCAGCATCTTTTATCTGATACAGAATATTTTAGCGCAGATCTGCATATGTATAAACCATAAAAACAACCTGCGCTGGTTTCACACGGTAACTTGCCGATGACCAAAACACCCCTCGATATCAACTTTACACTTCCCCATTCTGAAAGATAACTTGACCAGGTCGCTCTTCTTCAAAGGGTTGGACAGAGAAGGGCATACGGGGTTGATAAGGGGTTGAAGGAGAAAGGAAGAATGCAATTGAAGACACCAAGAAGGACCGGTTTGGTTAAGTGTGTCTGATTTTCTTAAGTTTTGATATCAGGTCAGTTTCGATCGTGATTCAAAACGAAAATGAACCTCTTTCGATTTGAGGTTATGTTCTAGTGTTTCCGATTGCGGTGTGTCGAAATTTAGTGTGTTGTGTCTCTGAATTGTTCTAGGATATTATGAGGAATTTTTGAAGACTGAGTTAAGGAACAAGAAAAAGATGAAACAGACTTGATTAATGAATTGAAGAAAATAGTAGGTGACACTATATGATTTTGATGAATGTAAGAGCTTTATCACCTAGTTGTAGATCTGTGAAAATATTAATGGAATCATAGTACAAATTCATGAGTACATCATGAAGAGATTTAAAGTCTTTTTATATCGAATATGCAAAATATGTCAAACTCTCATCATAAAATAGTTGTAATTATCGATCAATATTTAACATCAACTATACGTCATATTTATATAAAAAATAGCACACTAATCGTTCTGAAATATTCATTTATTTTGAATCATCTACTGTTTGGATATAGTTGAAAGTTTTTGGGAAATAACCTGATGAAAATGCCATACATAGTAATGAACACCATCCAATCCTCATGAGCTTAACATATACGGTTCCCAGAATAATCCTTTCATAGGTTTTTCAATTATTTGAAACTAAACAAAATGAAATATGCTTGCGTCATGGAATGAAAATGAAAAACTTCCATTAGAACTAATCAAATTATTGAGAATGTCATTGCTACTATTATTAAATCATTAGAAATATCATCAAACTATTGTAGAAAATTCAGAGGGAAGAATAGATGACCAATGAATAATTTCATTCAACATGATGAAATTTGTTTACTGTTACATGCTGCTGCTATTTAATTCTGAAAAAACTTCACCTTTTCTGACATTCTCACACATTGGTAGAGATGGTTGAGTTTGATAATTCTTCACCAAATTCCTCAGTTAGGAGAAGTTTTATCGGATGACGACTTGACAGATTTTTGTCTGTGACAGTACGTCCAAGTCTGCCGAATTTCGGATTCTTCCCTTCGCTTTGTTTTTGAAATAGTCCTATTGAATACAACAACAGTGTTGTGGTATCTTTATGAAAAACTTTCAAATTTACAATCCAATATTATACAATAATATTCGAAAACCATTGTGAATAGAGTTGGAAAATATTCTCATTTTTGACGCTAAGCTCTCTTTCATCGCCCTGTATATCGGATATATCCAGAAGTTCCTCACCCGAGAACAAATTAACTTCGTTTAAATTCACCACTGAAATTAACAAAGGTTTACATGAAACTCCACACCAAGCTACAATAATATAATTTCTCGAGTTCATAAAACACACAATAATGTTTCGCTTGCTATCTCATCTATTGAAACTATGCTTGAGTATAATTTCCGTTATGAAGAAAATGAATTAAATAAATATTGTAGTTAACAACACAGGGAATACAGAAGCGGAAATTGCGAAATAGAAGCTAAACTATGTCCAGATAATACAACAGGCCGGCAACTTCAAACGAATCGAATTTCAACCGGTCAACTTTGACCCTACCCATGATGGTGAAGTTGGTTTACTTTGCACGTAGATATATATGTGTAGAGGGCGAGAATTTTATGCTTTCAGTGTAAGGGATATACAAAGGAATTCGATTCTCGTTGTCCTACGTTATTAAATTCAATTAGACAAATTGTTCGATTGAAATTATGCCCAACCTTTTGTAAACATATTGGTGAAGCTTCTTGATCTATATTGGCCAAAGATTTAATGATATATGGGCAGATGGACTGTAATATTTTCATTTCATATTTTCCCTTTCGATAAAATATAATAATGAAGAAGAAAAATATCCTCAAAATAAGAAATCCATCTGACGATGAATGAAATGTTATCATTGAATAATATTCACAATAAAAAGGTCAAAACGATAACATTGTACATGTATAGAAACAAGTTCAGGCGCGTGGCAAGGTATATTGTTATGGGACACCTTGCTACCTGTCAAGGGTCCCGTTTAGGGATATGTACTAGAGACTAGACAACCTGTTGAAATACCAGACTGACAGGTTTATAAAGGTGTCGGACAATATACCGGCATATCAATTCATCAGTAGGAATTATAGTTCATAGCGTTAATTGTCGAAAAGTAATATAAAATCCTTAATTCTAAATAAATAAATAATAAGCTGAAAAAAGGATGAGATTTGTTCTAACAATCATCCCTATTAATCTGAGAATTGTGATATTCCGATAATTTCTATTAGAACATAATATATTTTCGACCGTAGTACCTATCATCCTTATTGCTCGAATAAATTTTTTTTTTGGTCATATATTTTTTCAGGCCATAATTTCCCAGATTCTTCTATGTCTCTAACGTGAATTCAATACTGACTACGAAAATTATCAAAAAATGATTTGAAGGATTGTTCCTTCATCTCAATGTTACATCTAATATTTCAAAACTTGTCTCTATATTTGAAAAAATACTGAAAGAACTACATCGGTGCGTTTAAATCGACAACTCGGAATAAATTCTGCCATTATTTAATATCTTGAATATTATAGAATCATATAAAGAATTGAAAACTGATAATGCATAAATGACATTTATTAAATGAGTGTAATAATGTCTGACTAATAAGAAAACATTTCTTATAAGGGTTTTCGGGCTCTAGGCTAGTCTTCCTCTGATATTTGGAATTCCTAATATCAGATATGCAGTAAAGTAAATTTTAATACCTGTATTCTTTTGCTATTTGTGTATTTCATCATAGAGCATATGATTGACATACTTTCAAGAGGGCCATAATTGTTTTAACGTAAAAGTAAATTAAGTGAGTTGAAAGAAGCAGAATATTCAATTTTGGATATTCATATCAAAAAATTCTATAGTTTATTTTCAATGTTAAAATCAAGATAAATCAAGTAGTAGAGTTCTGTTCAGGTGTAGGAACACATAATGAAACAAATTTGACCACAAGTAGAATCTTACTTATCCATTTTTTTTTCCAGCGGCGTCGACAGCGTGGTCATTTTGCCGCATTCTATTTTCATTTAGTTTTATAAACTTATCCATTATTCGTTGAATACAAAGTCATGAGATTCTTTCAATTAATTTCCATATTTTCATATTGATGGCTTCGGGAATATTGAAGCAATAATGATGCAAATCATAATTTTTATATAGAGAGTTGAAACCAATCCAATGCTTCATTTTATAAAAGAAATGCATTCTATGAGAATGAACTCTACATAATATACTGTAATTTATTTTGTATCCACACAATTCTTTGGGAAATAGTAGGTACTCAAATTTCTTGAAATTATGTACGGTACTTCAATATTTTGTAGGGTTTCTTGAAATATTTTACAATTTTTATTTCATGACATAACTTTAATACATCATCATGACCATTTGGGGCGATAAGGATAATTGATAATACTTAAACAAACATAAAAGTGTTAATATCTTAAGTTAGAACATAGATTATTCTGACTTCTGAGGTACTATACATTGATTTAGGATTTTGGTTGTTTAAGTATTCTGTGTTTACAAATTTGGAAACACTAGAAATTTCCACTTCAAACTTCGAACGTTCTCAGATGAATATTTATAAAAAATGTGAAGTTGAATGGTTTCTCTTGTACAAAATGAAATAAACAACGATAATAAAATGAGTGGACATGAATATCAGAGCTAATAACGGTGTTCGCAAGCTCAATTTGTTATTATTATCGAAAATTAAATAGAATATCGATAGAAGATAATTCAATATTTATTGCCACCGAAATTGCGATAACTCATTTCATTATATTATGAATATTCCTTCTTTCAACAAATGGAATGTGAAAAGTGAGTTTATGATGGTTTTTCTAATTTAGTAGCCCATTTCCAACGTTGGAAGGGTCATATGCTTGGAAAAACTTCAGTTTGCCGGTTTCCAGGGGTGGCATAGCTCATTATGAAAATTCGAAATGGCCATATATTTTCATCTAGGGGAATCGGGAAAAATGGTAATTCCTTTTGTATGGTATGCCTTTTGACCTCAAGGAACTACTTTCAAAATATATGTATAAGTCAAAGACTCACCCTGTATATTCAGACTTATCAAGACAAGTTACTTTAGTCGAATGAATATGATTGTTTTGGGTATAGAGAATATTGGAAAATAAAACACTCTATTGAATGAATACAATCTAAGAAAAAACGACATACACAAATAAAATCTATTGAGAAATTGCAAATAAATTATTTATTCAAAAAAATATTGCGATTAATTTCAAATATTCTTTGAATAAACTCGTCTTCTCTGAAGTCTAAATATGTATATAGACGAAACGCTGACTTAGTTGAAAATGATAGTCTAATTTCAATGGTTCAATCCTTCATTTTTGAATTTTTCTGAATAATGATATTTTATTTAGGAGGCTTATTGAATTTGCTTCATGAAATGTGAACATTTCAGAAAAATCTGAAACTAGAGCAATAAATCGGCACTAAATCACCACAACAAAGTAATAATCTCCCATAGAAACCTCACACGATATTCACATCTACTTTGAGTAAATATCCTCTTGCATTGACAAAAACGATTTCGTAATTCCCTCCCTTTGTGAACAGAGATTTGTCGCAATTCCAACGGTAAATTCAGACACCTCATCATGCAGAATGACAACGAAATATGAGAAAATAATACAACTCTCAGCGAACGACATAATTCGATACAGAACTCCCTGTCCTCATTACTCCGAAAAGTTACCAGGCTACAATCCTAGCCGATGCTTGTACAAAATGGACGCCCTCGCCGCAAAGTCCGTCGCGACGACCATCGCACGTAGTAAGGCATAGCCGACGTTGATCAATAATGATCAGCGTTAGGGAGAGAATGTCAAGCCTGAAGCTTGTCGGACTTGTCCGCTATTCCTAGACCATTACGTTGGAGTTACAGACATTTCTAGAGCTAAGTACACAGCTAGCATGATTTTCTGTTGGACTATGATGTCCGAATATGTATTTGTCCTTCCAACCCTTCCACTCCCAACACTGACTGATTACCCTGCGTGTTCCTCGATAGCTTTACTGCAGACTCATGAAATATTCGCACTTTGACTGACGCAACATTTATCTGTTTGGCCCTGCCTCTGATATTTTCGGTATGGTTTTTTTTCTGCAGAATATAAATTCGAGAGAGTGTGTGTGTGTGTAGGTGTGCTGTTGAATAATCCTGGGTTTTTACTACTGTGTCCATTATACGGGGGAAAAAGTTGGAGATAAAATGGACGACGGTTCGAAAAGGAATAATTCATTTTCGAAAACTGAAAATTCTATAAAACATGGTGTTCTGGCTTTTTCTAAGATATTCCTCAATTGGATGGACCTTACTTTTTATGTTTTCACTCAAGATTTTATGAACTAGGTATTATAAGATGATTTTCACCGAATAAAATTAGAATAAATTTTACCACACACGCTCAACACTGACCTTAATAAGTGGATGAAAACTACTGAAATAGACAAGTTGTTCATTAATTGAAGGTTCAAAGGAACATTGCAGATTCTTTGGTTAAAAAAAATCTTATATATGGGCCGCAAACGTTTTGTTCTCGATATAAAAGTGTCTTGTGTTCTTTTTTTTTGTGATGATTAGAGCATTTTATCGAATCTTCATTGATATTCGCTACAGATTTGGTAAACAAATATCAAAACTCATACTCAATTTAACCACCTCACCTCATCTTACCACCAAAATAATTTGGATTTCTCTGAGGATTACTAGAGTATTATTTGAAAATTTTTTCTCGAAATCATTGTAAGATACGACAAAAGTATGAGATACCAAAAAATGTAGTACAAAATTTAAGTTGAAAATCTCGTGAAGGGAAGATGCTATATGAAAAAAACTTCAATACCCCGTATCTCAAAAACAATGCGTTTGCGAGCCCATGTTTGAATATCTTTTTTCTTGGTCAAAATCATCCCACGAATCTCTCACCTCCAATTTAGGAACATACTGTATAATATAGCATACATTCTCAGCAATCTCAAAATCACACAACAACAGAACTAAGAAATATAGAGATTGATCAGGAATAGGCCTAAGGCCTAATATAAAAAGGAGTAGAATATTAACATTAAAGTCTATCTACGTTTAACAGTGTGGTCAAATTATTGACTCCTAGGTACGTAGAAAACGAATTGAAGATAATTATATTATACATTTCTATGAAACAAAACTACCGGTAATCTGCTATTGAACACAAAATTTCTAGCTACTCTGGGATTTTTATAAAATAAAACGACGGCACTACGCCTGTACCTTAGCTTGAAAAACACATGGATACCAACACTCCAATATAAACCACAACCTGAACCCTGTTGTCTTTTTTTCTCCTACGGTGAAAATTTATCTTTGTGAGGCAACAAAAAGAAGAATTTAGCTGCGTGATAAGGCAAACTACCTACGTTGTGAGTTGCTATCGCAAAATTTAGGAATATAAACTGTGAGATTGGGTGTAAAATTAGTGCTGTATCTAAGGGTCATTTTGTTTTTTCTTTAATTGATTCATTAAGCATTCAGAAATATACAACTGTTTATCATAAATATACCTACAACTGTTTCAATATCAGGTGACTTGTCTCGCGATACAATTTTCAGTATTAAACAACCATCTCATTCGATAATTTTCAAAATTGTATAATGTTGCGTCTCTCCAGAATTCCCATATGGCTACTCCATAATGAAACATATAAAGAATATTCCGATTGGAATGATTCCATTTAAAATTCTTGTATTGGCAACACTGTGTATTATTTTTTGTCATTTTTTATGTCATTTGGTTTAGTAGGTTAAGCCATTTGACCATTGAAAGGCAAATTAAGAACATTTAGAATTTGTGAAATTGTTCAATCGAAATTTCAGGAAGAATTCATGGACGACAAGATTTAGTTCATTTCATAAAATTTAAAAGTGATACCAAATACGACTCAGTCTTGGTAGTATAAGAGAAATTTGTCTTCCGAATTTGTGTAAAATACGACGAATAGTAAGTGAACTGAGTAATGTTGTCCATGAATTTTTCCCAAACTAATCTCAGTATTCAAAACTGAGCACTTTTACAATTTCTAAACGCTGTTGAAGCGTGTTGCTTTCAATGATTAAATGGCATAACCTACTGAACACAAATGACATAACAAATGTCAAAAAATAATACTCAGTGTTGCCATTAAAATCATTTTAAATTGTAAGTATAATTCCTATTCAAAAAAATGTATACATGTGAGACAGCTGTTTCAGTGAAATGTTTCTAGAAATTATAGAAAATTTGGAAGAGTATTCCAGTCCTGGATTCAAGTCGAATCCTTGATTTAAGTCTTCTTCGGCAGCCGTTTATAGTCCAATACTGGATATAGGCCCATTTTTTTCTCAACAACAGCATGTGAAAATGTGTATGTATTATAATAACGGATCTGATAACTCTATAATTGTAATTTCTGAATAGGTTTTTGCTCTTTCCATTTATATACCAGTGTATTTCATTTTTCTGCACTTGAATTTCTCTTCTATTATCCATCTCTTCTTAGCTGGAATTGAAATAAAGAAGAATATAAAAGTATCGTAATTCCGATTACACCACAAATTTTCTTTTTCCTGTTTTAGGTATTTCATTTACTACGGGAATATTGAGTATGGTCAATAGAAACAAACTACAGAGCATGCGTAAAGTTACATTCTTCTTCTTACATTGATTCACACATGAAAATATTATTGTCGCAAAGTGGGCTGTTACACGATCTGCTTTTACGCTTTCCGCCCTTTAAATGCCACATTGCAATACAATAAAACTAGGCGAAACGGAAAGTATAACCTTGAAACGAAATCGAAATTAAAAAAAACTCACCTTGAACGTAGAAATTCCGTTTTTTTCCGATGCGGAAAGTCGAGAACTGATAACAAACATAAAATTGTACATAAATGAAAAGTTTGCCGGTTGTGCCAATAGACAGACGTAGATCCTGCGCAACACAACGGCGTGTCTGAACCCGTCGCCAGGACCTGGAAAAAAGGATGGAACGGTTTGGCGCGAAAAAATGTCAAGGTCGAATCGATTAATAATTTGTGAATGAGAGGTCGCGTTCCCAACAAACCTCATGGAGAGTTCAAAGGACTTCTTTTTTATTTTTCCGATATCGGCGCAGGATTTGTGCCGTTTTCGATCTCTTTTCCAAGGTGACGCGATCCGTGGAAAGGGCGATTCGAATGGGTTATTTTTTCTGAGGGTGGTTTTCGTGAATGTCACTCAACAGTTGATTTGATTGTTTATTCGAAAATTTGAATACGACTTTTTTCATATGGTGAACTTTATGAGATGCAGTAATATTTTATAGAAATGATCAGATTTTTAGTATACATACATTTTATATAAATGATATTTATTCATTTTATAAGAAATAATTTTTAAATCCTCAACTTCCTTTTTCTGTCACCGTTTACAATCAGAAATAAAAATTTTCACCTGATTAATATGGAAAAACATTGGTACGCAAAATTGGTTTTTCAAATAGCTAGATACCAAATGAGCTAAAAGTTGAAGAAATATTAACTTAGTTCCTGAACTTATATTTATACTACCGAATACTGGATTTTTCCATGGCTTAATTCATTGGAAGATACAATCATTTATAAAGGATAGAAGAAGATACAATAATCTTTCTAATATACATATAAAACAGATACCTACATCAGATGCAACCAATTTTCGTTCATGTCATTCAAAGCAACTACTGTTTTGTCTCTGTTGTATATGTATAGTGGCCATATGTTACTATTACTCTCATATCATTCAATTCTATATTATTCAGAAACCAGAAGAAATATATTTGTTTTCTTAGATTTTTCTGCAACCGAAATTTTTTATTTGCGTTATACGAAATTGAACATATCTCTCTCTAATTGATACAGATAGTAGGAACACATTTACATCAAAAAATTGAAATAATGTGTACACAACATCAAAGTAAAACTAGCTTTTGAATTAGACATAAAATTTCACAAGATTGTTTAGTCTTTTGCCTACGACTGCTGTAGTTTTATATATTTCGAGAACAAAAAGCATAAATGCTAACAAATTTTGAAAAAAATCACCAAACAGTTCGTTCGAAACTAAAAAATGTAACTAAAATCTGTGGAGCTCTTATGTAGGGGAGCAGAACAATAAACGAATACGAAATCACAAGAATTATGTAAAAACGAACTACTTTTCTTTAATACCCATATATATACTTTAGTCGAGCATCTAAGAAAATTAAATCGAGAACTAGATATTATCAGAGTAGGTAATACAATTGGATTTTCCAAAGGATTTCTCTCGGGATTACTAGAGAAGTGTTTGAAATTTTTCTGTATAAATTGGTAGTAGATACGATAAAATTACAAGGAACCGAAAAGTGCACTAGTACTGGACAAAATTTTATTTTTGCATTTTTCTAAACCACTAAAGTTCAGGAAGAAAGAAGAAAAGAAATTTAAGTTTAATATCCTATATAGGGAAGGTGCTATGAAAAAAAATTTGAACGAAAATCAAACTTAAACACCCTGTATCTCGAAAACAAATTGTTTGCAGCCCCATGTTTATAGGACTTTCTTCTTAAAATCATCCGAGAAAATATCATTTTCATTTGTACCTTCAATTTAGGAACATCCTGTATAATATTATTATAGGTATTCATTTTCCTGTGTTCACTACCAATAGCAATAAGACCTTGATTTTAAGGTATTTTGAATCAAACTATCATCATTCATAACTCATTTAAATTTTACTAAATAGCAATGAATATGATGCCAGAAGAGATGAATGACTAATTTAAATTACCCAAGTTGACGACTGAAAAACTTGAAAATTATAATTGAGTATTGCTTCCTCCGAACCATTCCATAAGGGTTTATGTCTAGAAATACCTAATTCGCTAAAATCAATAGAATATAATGAGATGAATGAATAGAAATGGATTAGACCTTAATTTTAAGGTATTCATACACCTACAAATATCCCTTTCAGCATGAATAGCTAATCCCGAAAGCTCAATAAAACGGAAAGAATAAGAGCTCATCAGTCCAAAACAAGTCGACTTAATAACAAAAAGTGGCCGGTTAGAGTTGAGTCCTTTAATTAGTCCTCAATTTCGAGACTCGTTCAAAGTTATTGTGGAATAGTTGAATTTACGCACATTAATTCACGTCAAAGTACACATATTTTTCGTTGACGGCAGCTTTGAGAGATAGTTTTTATGCGGGACCCTCTTCCCCTAGCCTCAACAGTGCCGTACGGTCTATTTGAAGACAAAAACGCATACAAGTTAGGGGTCGAGTGTGGACGATTTTGTTCCTTGGTGAGTTTCCAGTAAACCTTCCAATTTTTTGGCCCGAAGTCGACCCTAAAAACCGGGCGTTAAGGGCCATTTTCGGGGCTCTCCGCACGCTACTACGATCCTTAGCGTTATTTCATTTGGGAGCCGGTTCCTGGAGCCATTTTGCTCGACGTGCTAGATCGATGCAGAAGGGGAGGGTCTGAAACCTGAAATTTCGCGCATGCTGTTTTATCTCTTTTTGTCTTACGATCTCTCTTCTGCTCTCGCATTCTACCGATCTTTCTTTCTGGGAGCGGGCCTTCCCCTCACCCTGCTCGCCAGGACTCGACTAGGATATGGTCGCAGTGTCCTTGTCTGCGTATAGTTCCGTTTCTATCTGATGCCAGCTTGGAAATATCGCAGCGGTTCTTGCCGTTCAAAAATTTATCTCCACGTCTCGTGTTTGGGAATCAATTCATACTCGTTTGCTACTTCAAAACAAGGCAGTGTTTACACTTTTTTTACCTTTCGACAAGGCTCGTTAGCCTACTTTCGCTAGGGTCAATATTGATAACTTACAGCTGAAGGTTTTTTATTGGGTCTTTGAATGATCTGAACATGACATTGACTGAATTCAAACGAAATATTTGTGATTTGTGTTGGAATTCTTCTTTATAATATGTTATCATTTCTTCTAGTGCCTTATTAGGTTGTCAAAATCTTTTAATTTTTTCTGTACTCTTCTAGAGTAGTTTCAAAACATAACATTCAACTATCACCAGATCTTTTATATAATGTTTTGGTGTTTCTGTATCTATATCAACATATTTTTTAACAAGAAGCTACCTAGGTATATGGATCAATTATTTTCATTGAGAAAACTTAGCAATCCTTTTTTGAAAACAAATTATCTCTGAAGAGATGTCATGTATTATATTGTGTTTCCGTAATCCTACTATGTATAGAATTTGTGAACTTCAGAGACTATTTGCGTATACCTAACTCAGTTCAAGGATAGGTTACTACACATCTTTTCAGCATCAGAAAAGTTCAAAGCTTAATATATCAAATAGATGGTGAGGAATATCAGTCACAAGGAACAGTTGTATACAATTCATTCAATGGCAAAGTTTCTGAGCATTTAGCTCCTGCATCAGGCTAAAAACAAAAACCAATTTATAAACAACGGCATGGATCATACAATTGGGGTAGCAATAAAGATAAAAAATAATACATAAAATGACGTCGCTATACAATAATAAATATGAAATATAAACTAGATGACAAAATAACAATGAATATAAATATAAAGCAAAACAATTCACGCCAGGTCGGCCAAGGAAACAATAAGATTACAAGAAAAAGCGATCTCACCCTATGAATAACGGTTATAAATCATTCGAATACATCGAAATCATCAAATAAATGTCCATACAATAAAAAAATGGCATTCTCAGGATTAAAAACCACATCAAATAAGACGTATAAGTATAAACAAAAGTATCGGGCAAGACAGACTGCAGAATATCTGAAATATATCAAATAGATCAATAAAATTTATATTCATCGGGGAATGAAGAAATTAATGAAATTGTAAATCTGAAAAGTGGTTGTTAAACTTGAATGTAATATATTTCACTAATCCTTGAAGTTCTTTGTCAAAAAAATCCTGGGAACTGATCAATGACAGATAATTCGGAAAGTTATTTTTTGTAGTTGGAAAGATGAAAGGTAAGACGCACCCATAGTTTTCTTGATAGTTCTATTCGAAATTCTTGTAGTTTTTCACATTGTCAATATCACAAAACAGTCTTGAGATGAATTGAAACAATGAAGCATTTTCACATGAACTGAATGAAAAATCATGCCGAAGTAACTATGTATAACGCCAAATTCATAATCCAGAGTTTTTTAAATGTATTATTTCCGTTATTTAGATGACAGATTTTCTATTTCAATGATTTTATTGCTTGAAAAAAATTCCAAGCTCAAATTTAGTGCAATTTATCACTGCAAACCGAATTATTTTATTTAACATATATGATTTAAGAGATGTACACAGCATTTTCCGTATGGATCTGAAAATTTGAAATACAAATTGACTAAGCTAGTGCTAGTAGTGAGGTATTTTTTTGTATAATTTATGTGCCCATGCATCCATAAGTCTTTTCCAAATAATTATCATTAGAACTATCAACATACCTTTTCTGTTATGCCCAGCTTAGCTACGATAAGTACGTGGTATCAAAATTTATTTAAAAACTTGAATATTCAACACCGATAGATCATATAAGGTTAATGTAACAAATAAAATCAAGCTCCATTCATCTGAATATTCCCATAGTAGTTTGTTATCATTATCAAATGAAATAAAATGTTATAATACGTGTTTCACTAGTCCGGCCAAGCTAATAAAAATTCCAAATCTCAGAATTCAGACCTTTTTCTTGTGTGCAGTTAGTTTATGCCATAAAACACCAAAGCAAAATTGACCTTTTTTCAAGAACAGTAAATTGAAAATTTCATTGAAAACTCATGATTTACAAATTTCCATTAACCTGTGCGTCCTCCAAATTCATAAAATTGTTGTGGAAATGTATTTGATCAATTAGATCTTAATTGACTTTCTTTTTTTTTTTCATTTTGACGTTTAGTTTTCATTTTCGAACTCTTCAGGGAACTAAAAGGATAGAGATAGACTCATGCTGTTTGGGTTCATAGATTCACATTGCCGAAATCAGACGTTGAGCTTGATTGTGAGAATTTATTATACTTTACGAGAAATGATTTGTCACTTTATCTCTCTCATATTTTTTTTGTATGAAAAATATATGATATTAGGTTCGCAATTCTTTCCAATTTTTGTGGTTTTCGTAGGGATTCACGGCTTGGCTTGATAGTCAAGCTACTTGGCATGAACTTGACTTGAAATCAACCCAAGTTAAAGTCAAATAAATAGTAGTTTTTCAATGTCAAGTCCAATATTTATTTATTCATTGAGTACTTGACCTAAAATTGAATTACTACGACTTGACTTGAATTGATTTCAAGTACAGCTCAAGCTACTTGGCTTTAGCTTGAGCCAAGTAGCTTGAATATCAAGCCAAGCCGTGAACTCCTAGTTTTTAGACAACTTGTAATCTGACGTTAGATTCAAAGTGATTGCAATTAGAACAACCGATGTGGAAAACAAAGAATCTCCTCATCACAGCATGGAAACATTTTGGGAATCATGGCGTCGAATACCGAAGTGCACTTAAAACTTTGATATTATAAACTAGTTATATGAGCGCTGGGTATTAACGTTTCTGAATTATTAAGCCACTTAGTAGTTCCCGAACGAAATTCCATATGCAGAAGGTGCAAAATCAAATTGCGCAAACTTTTCCGGCAATATACTTCCCGGCGAAGTTTCAATAGGAAATTTGATAAGCTAAGTACGGTTTGATGCATAATCTAGAACGAGTTGGCTATGCCGCCGTGTAGAACCTGCTCACGAGGGTTGATTTCATCTATTTTTCACACGTTCGCCTCGGAAGTTTAAAAGCAGTAGTGATCAAATTTTCATTAGAAAATATTTTCGAATTCTTAAGCTGCATTAGAGTTCACCGTTTAGTTTGAACAAGGATTTTTCCGATTTATTTTTATATTTGATTTATATAGATAGTACCTATCTCTGGATTCAGTTGAAGAAAGAATACTGTATACATATATAAAATGTAATTTTGGCAGTTACACAATCTGGAAAATATATCAACTGGTAAGAATTGCTATAGCTGAACTTTCGCCCAATAAAGACTTAAATCAGCCGTTCACAGATCTTTTTGGTTATTTAAAGATATTCGGTAGGTACTCACAACAATGTAAATTTTACATTATTAGAATACCTACGGTTCTTTTATCCTTAGAAATCTCAATTCAATACTACGCATTACAAATTCTAAATGAATATTACGCTTCAAATGTCAAGTTTTCCAAATGTTTTAGAGTTCATGGATTGGATTTTCGAGTTCAGTGAATCATGGAACATTTTAGCTCAATTTTGAACAAGATGCTCCTTAGAGCATCTTAGAATATCTTAATATTCTAAGAAAAGTAATGAATACTAGATATATAGAGCTATTGCTCTAATTTTGAATATTTCAAAATCAGGAGAATATTTCTTCAACTCAATATGATAATTCATTTCATAAGACTTTCCGGTATCAAAATAAGGCTATATTTGAGTGGAAAAAAATTTGCTAGGTATTAAAAAAAAATGGATACCAACGCTAATTGATCAATTTAATGTAATTACAAGGAAGTACACAATAAATTTTATCACAATCGTGACTCATTAAATATATTGGATTATACCAGTCTGAGTTATTCCATAAAAATTATGAATAATCGCTATTATTCTGCATGTCCATTGCAAACGATTTTTTGCTAAAACTAAATGAAATGATTTTTTCTTGCATAATCCAACAGTAACAATTTCATTGATGATCTGATAATGTAAGCTAAAAGCTCAATATTTTTTTGAATTTCATTGAGATATTTATATTGATATAGGCTTAAAAAATTTCCTACAGTAATTGAGCCACAGTATTGGAAAAAATCATGTAGGTACCTATGTGCAGCTATAGCAATTTAAATAATCCTTTTCTACTGCTTTTATTGAAGACTTCGGACGCCTTTTGAATCGGGTAACCTCGTATTCTTGGATTATAGAAGAATATTATCATATTATAAGTTCATATTTATTTATTTATTTATTTTATATATACTTTTCATCCAAATTATCTTACCAGAGTTATCCCTATATTGTATATGTTGTAAATATTGTTTATATTTCACTATTTATTTATATATTTATTTATTTTATATCTACACGTTCATGTCTTATTATGTTAGTCGAAACGAAATATTTACTTTTGCCCATATATAGCAGAAGAAGAAAGTGATCTCACATTGAGCCTTAATTCACACGGCTAATGGCCCTGGTAGTCGAAGCCGTAGAACTTAAAACTTAACTTAACTTATCATATCTCTTCAGGTACATCTGTAAAATGGCTTGTTCCGTTTGATTAAATAAATGAATAAATAAATCATTTCATCTCAGCTGGAGTATTCTTTAAAATCTGTCGAATTGGTAACGATAAAATATTTGATCGTATTTACTTACGAAAATTAATTTTTACACATACCAGATTTTTGCCAAGATGGTAGGTCTTATTCAATATACCATAGGCGTCGCTAAGTGATTTTTACCAACGAATAAATTACTTACCGATGCAAAAATATATTCAGTTTCACAAAAGTTAGTGAACAAATATAGAAAAAATTCGATTTATTCATGAACAAAATTACAACGACATATTAAACCTGAAGAAATAGTTAGTATACCATAGTGTTTGCTAATCCTTCGTGTACCTATTAGTGGAATTATATAATAATAATAAATAATAATAAAATGGTTTATTCTGTAAGTTACAGGGTATAAACATATAGTCACAGAGGCGTGAGCCTGTACGTGACTTCTAAATAATCAAAATATAGTACAGTAGCCAGTATTCAAATAAATTCACAAATCAAGATCAATTTCTTTTAACATATTTAAATAAAAATACAAAAATCAACAAAAATTCAATATCACAGTAATGATCACAGATAAGTGCCAATTTTATAAATACAATAATATATCATAAACTCAGGGGCGCACTCATTCGGTCAGGTCAACTATTAGCTACTCGGTCATCAAATAATACTGCATCAAAAAGTTCATTCTCTATTTCAAGTTATATCAACATATTTATATGGAGGAAGGTTGCATTTGGTAAGTAATTTATTCAATTCCCTTCCAGCAAAAATCAGCGAAAAATGGTGAGCGTTATTGGGGATTTATTATTGAATTGAAATATCTTCTGCTCTTGTCTATTACCCAATTTTTCAATCTTGTTTTCTTCTTAATGAGTGTTCTGATGTTTTTCAATTCTTTTGGATATGTATTGATATTCATTGAAGCATTGAAGTAGAAAGATGAGGTACCTTCATATAAACGCCACTTTTAGCTTCACAGAAATTAGGAAAGAAATAATTTAATTGGATAATTAGAAAAAAAATTTTTAAACATGCGCCCACGAATTGGAATTTTGTCTATTCGTCCAAAAAAACCCTATTTTCCGGACTTGTTACGTAATAGTAATTTACGTAACAAGTCCGGAAATTAGGGTTTTTTTGGACGAATAGACAAAATTCCAGGACGAGCGTAAGCGAGTCCTGGAAGTCTATGAGTCAAAAAAAAACATTTTCGGGCGTGTTGCGTACAATATTTTTTCGGCAACCATGTAAAATAACACTATCGCTGCTGCTTGCTATATTTTATTACGATTGCGATCAAAAAACATGCAAATTTTTGACAACTAATTTCATATGAACTGTCTGCCGTTATCTCGGTTCTATGATTCTTTTCCGGCCTAGTCCAGGAAGTACGTACTTTCCGGACTAGGCCGGGAAATACTACTTTCTCAGAGAAAAAGCGTCCGGGAAGTCAGCACTTCCCGGACGGTTGCCGAAAAATTACTATTTTATGAGAATAGAATATTAAATTCGCTATACCTATTTCAATCCAATACCTAAAGGACTTCATTTTGATAAGAAGATTTTTCCCAACTGCTTCCAAAACGTCCATTAATATTATCCAGAGTACGAAATTCAGGTAACATAACTTCACGTTCGAATTTTCCATTAGAAAGTTTGTAATTTGTTACCGCTCCACCATCATGAGATATTTGACGTTATTCATTAAACTTTGAAACATATTTGCTACATGTAATATTTAATGGGGCCGATAACTGAAACGATAGAGAGGGTGCCCCCACCGCCCACCATTCAAACTTTGCCCTGACTCCTAATCTATTCCATACACATACCCAGGATTAACAAACCCCTTTTGCTTGAGCGTAATGGTGGCGTCTTTTCATAAGGTTTCTACTCTGAGGGTAGCAAGAAGTTTGGATCGATAAGCTTTGGGGTTTCGCACAATAAACGCCTGTTTATAATGGAGAGAGCAGTGCTTGGATAGGATTTGAAGGTTCGTGGATCGATAGTCAAGAAATTTAGAGAACTAGAGGAAATTTAATTTGATGTTGACGTGAAATTGAAATTCTATTCATCAAGAATGTTGGACCTTATCAAGATAAAAATAGGATAAAATGTGAAAAACAGAAGTAATCTTTGAAATTTTCACGGAAGACAATAACTAATACGAGTACAATACTCCAATTCTATCAACAATTTCTGTCTAAGGAGGAGTTGATAGGTTTATTTTATACTAGATTAGAAGTTACAGATCTGTAATTAATATACGTGGTTTGGATGAATTGGGGGTACAAATAAAAATAAGAGATTTATGGGATAATTTTAAGAAAACATAAACATAGGCCCTCAACGGATCTATAAAAGTTGGATTTTTATTTCTAGTTTTTCCCATAGCGTCTGCACTTCACAATATCTTCGATACTCCAACTGAAATTTAGTATAGATTTCCATTTTAAGTTAACATCTAGGTCTTCATCATGCCACCTAGCCCGACATTTTAACCAACTACTTGTCTTGAAAATCAAGCTCGTTAAAAATTACATACTTGAGCTTGACTTGACCTGATTTTAGATATTCATTGCATGACTTGATATCAAGCTATTTGAGATTACTTAGCTTGATATGCACGCGTCGCACGGCATATATTTTTGCAATCTCGTGCGCGCTTAGATTAAATAAGAGGAATACTCGCAAGCCGAGAGACTGAAGCATTCGCAAGTGTGATTTTAATAGTAGTGTTCTCATATTTCTATGAAATCTATTGGTAGATTTTGGTAGTTTCACAAATATCTTTCCAAACAAGCATCTTCAGCTACTGTTGAAAGACAATTTTCCAGAGCTGCTCTCAAAGTTACAAAAACCGCAATAGGTTAGGCGACGAATCTATAAGATACTTCACGTGTCTTAGATCCTGAATTGAAAATTATGGAATCAAACAAAGCCCGGAGGTTTCTCTATATTAAGAAACTTTATTTTTCATTTTGTTTTGATTTATAGTGATTTAATTTATGTTTCTATTTCAAAAAAGTTGATGTTTTCGGTTCTTTCATACAATGAGTTTAATAATTAAAAGCAAGGTTGCAAGGTTTCTTCTCATTTCATCATTTTTTTATTGATGTGCCCTTTCACAATAAAACTGCTAAAAATCAAGTAGCTCGATATTATTCAAGTACTTCATAAATAAATACTTGATTTAAGATTGAAAAACTACTACTTGAGCTTAACTTGAAATCAAGTCATGCTCGAGCCAAGTATAGCTTGAAAATCAAGCCAAGTCGTGAATCCCTAAACATCACTTGTAATGGATAGGTATTTCGATCGTAAATCTCCAGAATTTTTTTTTTGTTGGAACAGTTCCTCCATAACTTCTATGTATTGACCACTGGTAGTTGAAAATATGCAAAAAATTAATACATTTTTCAATAACTTGTAGTTTTGACGTATCTGATAACGATTTCTAAAAAAATTTGGATTGAAATCCTCTGGAAAATCCAAATTATCATAAAAATCCAGTTAGTAAGCTGTAATGATTACGTGAATTATTTGTTTTAGATCCTATTTTCCTGCTCAGTAACACTCGCATCTTTATTATAAATATGAAATACTACAAGGAAGACCTTGTATTTCGAAAACAATGCATTTGTAGGTCCTAGTCCATGGAACTTTTTTCCTATTATTAACCAAGGAATCTTCCATTTTTTGTTCAGTTTAGTAATTAGGAAGTAATTTGGATATCATTTACAAATCTTGGAGAAAACGGCATCGCATTTTTTTGTATGAAAAACTTTTTTCCAATAAGAGGTTTCATTTTGAATAAACAGTATCTGGGCAGCTCACACTTTTGAAGCATTTTTTCACATTTGTCAAGAAAAAACTACGCTATTACTAAAAATGGAATTATACTCCCATAAATAAATAGAACATCCTTCTTATTTTGCACAGCCTGTACACATCCAGATTGTCGCCTGAAGTTGTCCATGACACATTTGACACATTCTAAGCCGTAGGATGTTCAATTATCTGGTATATAATCCTGAGTATCCACGACGAGTTAACCTATTAGATTAGTAAATCAGTCCGTCCTAGCGCGTTCAAAGGACGTTACCAATGAGTCATTTTAACGTCGCCCATATCTCCGGCAGTAGAATTCAGCCGGGACATTTGAAACTATCGGGTGAGCCCGTTTTATCGGCCCCATAAAACGGCTGTAATGACCCAAAAGTAAGATTTACAATAAAGCGTTATTATAACCGAATAGGACATATAAACTGAGGGAATCACCTCTGGAACGATCGATGCCGTGTGCTTGGACCAGGCAAGGTCCGATAGATAAGCCGAACGTGAGAAAATTGATGTAGCAATTTCGGCAGTGGAACTGGAATAAAAGCACTGGTTGATATTTATTCGGTTCGTCTGGAAAAGCGATTAGATAGTTCGTTTTTTTTTTATAAGTTTAATACGGGTTGAATTCATGGTGGATTACAGTTGATGCATCGCTTCTGAGATTGGGACTAATACAGATTTTGCTTTATAAAGTATATTAGTTATGCATACATATTAACATTTCCTTGAGAAAAGGTATTTGTATGGTCATAGCCTTACTTTTGTGATATATTTCATATCGAGTACATAACAGAGTTAACCAATAGTAGTCTTGAATAGGCGGAACGCACAATGGTAATAAAAAATCCTAAAACTAATGGTCTTTAAGAATAATATACAGGGTATTCCTAAATCGGAGGTACAAAGGAAAATGAGAGGTTTCTAGGCTAGTTTCTAGGTGTTTACATTCGAGAGTTACTGTGTTATCGTCCGATTGGCTTGACGAACACAATTTAAGGACGGATTAGTCATCAATTAGTTGAACCTTATCGTTTGAGGCCATTTTCGACTCAAAATTCGAAAATTACAATAAAATTGAACCCTGTAGAATGACAAGTCAATAAAGTCAAATATGACTTTATTATTCTGACGATATCCTCATGAAGTTTCGCATCAATCTCCTTAAAGTAATTTCAAAGATACCCTCCAGAATGCAATTGGGTAAGTATTTTAAATGACTTGAGAAAAATTGGATTTTCTAGGTATTTTGCGGCAATTAAGACATTCAAAAGAATGAAATTGAACTCGAATTCACAAACACTAAATCCGATAAAAAGTTATCGTATGGCCTAAGGACGGGTTCGTCATCAGCTAATCGTATCTTATCATTTGCGACCATTCTCAGTTCAAAATACGAAAATTACAGTCATTATGACTAAATTACTGATATTCAGAAATAAAAAAAATGACATAGATGTAAGAAAAAAAAAGCATAAAGAACACTGGACCAATTTTCTTTAGAGCTAAGCTCAAGCCATAGGGTGTTCATCGGAATATCATGAACTTGGACAACTCAAATTCATCATAACTCAAGATTTTCAGATTATAACCTATATTTTTTATTATTTCAGTCGATTCTACATATAAAAAGAGTGGGGGTCACTTAAGCAAACCCTAAACCTAGAATGAATATTTTGAGTTATAAAGAAAAAACTTTAAATAAAGAAAAACCTGTTTGAAGTGGTCTGTGACTTCCGGAAAACACAGAAAGAAACTGAAATTCGATGTTGGGATAACTAAATTTGACATTTTGAGAATTGTAATGAATTATTCGTAATTGAAAATTGTATAGGTTCATGGATTTCTCAACAATCCGAATGAAAAATTAGTTATAATTCTGAAATGTATAATTCCACCATTTTTTTCATAAGATTCCGATTAACTCATGAACCGTTGAGTTTTTACCCAAGGTATGGCATATTGCTGAAATTGTCATCTAAAAAGCTACCTGATGATACAAAAATATACTGGGTATGTCATCCGAAATAAGGAAGTAGTATATAGTATGTTTCCGGTATAACCGGAACCTCAAAAAGCAAATTTTCATCCCAAAATTATGATAAGTTTTCATTAAACGTCTGATAGGCCATCACGGTGAATCACCCTGTATTGAATAATTGAAAGTGGACATAGAAACTTAATTTTTATCAAACTGAATTTTCATCGCGTGAAGACCGAATCAACCCAATATTTGAAAGAACTTGTTGAGCTCAACTTTCAGGTAATTCATGATGTATTATAGTTTTTTGAAACATTTTTTTTGATACATTCCGGAAAGAGTGCACCTGAACGTAGTCACCCCCGCACCTCTAACCACCCCCAGGTGCACCTGCCCCTGCGATCTATACACGCAACGAGTGCATTCCTACGCCAGGCGGCAACTGCATTCGGAAAAACATCCATGTATGGATTTCGGGCAACACGCACAGCATCCGAACAGGAGCACCGCATCCGCCCGCATTTTTCGCCCGGACCATATCGCCACTGATGCGGCTTAATTTCATTACTTGTGTTTTGTCTGTGGCGTCTATCTATATATTCGCCGAAAACGGATGCACATCAATAACATCGTGAAAAAACTAACGCTTTGATGTGGCTGTCCTGTCAAGTTTTGAATTTTCCGGAGGAAAACACTCAGTACTAATCAACTGTTTTAGCTTGAATTAATTTTTCACTCGAGGTATATTGAATTTCCCTCGCAAATCGTTCAGTGATTTGATCACGCAACAAATTAATTTTTGACGAATTGCAGAATTGCCAAATATTTCTTCTGAGGGCTGACAATGAAAAAATCTATTTTAAGAGGACATCTCAATGTTTGAACATATACTTGAACTGAGAATACGATTTAATGAAATTGATCTAGATAGAAAGAAAAAAGAATGAAATAGAAAAAAGAAACAGTGAAGGCTCGAAAGAGACGGCAGAGTTTGAATGAACGTGCTGTCGAAAGCTTATGCTGTTCCGTCAGTGGTTTCCTTTTTTTTTATGTCATAATTGATTGTCTGCAACATGGATTCATGATTCAATGTCGTGCTATCAACTCAGAAGGTATGCATTTAGCATTCTTAAAACCTCATTTTTCAAGATATCTCCTGGGATATATCCTTCAGCTTATGACGTTTCAACGTTGTTATATAGGCTTCAGCTGCGGCTTAATTTCATTATTTGTATTTTATCTGTGGCGTCTATCTATATATATTCACCAAAACGGCTGCACATCAATATCATCGTGAAAAAACTAACGCTTTGATGTGGCCATCCTGTCAAGTTTTGAATTTTCCGGAGGAAAACACTCAGTACTAATCAACTGTTTAAGCTTGAATTAATTTTTCACTAGAGGTGTATTGAATTTTCCTTGCGAATCGTTCAGTGATTAGATCACGCAACAGTTTAATTTTTAAAACATGGTAGATTTGTCGAATATTTCTTATGAGGGCTGACAATGAAAAAATCTATTTTAAGATGACATCTCAAGAATTAAACATATACTTGAACTGAGAATATGATTTTATGAAATTGTACTAGATAGAAAGGAAAAAGAATAAAATAGAAAAAAGAAACAGTGGACGCTCGTAAGAGACGGCAGAGTTTGAATGAACGTGCTGTCGAAAGCTTATGCTGTTCCGTCAGTGGTTTCCTTATTTTTTTGAGTCATAATTGATTGTCTGCAGCAAACATGGATTCATGTTTCAATTTCGTACTACCAACTCAGAAGATATGTCTCTAAGTATCCTTGAAACCTCATTTTTTTTCAAGATATACTGTCGTCTATATATCATTCAGCAAATACTCGTCCAACCACCATGACGTTTTCAACTTAGAGATATATCTCTAAGTATTCTTAAAGTTTTGAATTTTCCGGAGGAAAACACTCAGTACCAATCAACTATTTTAGCTCAACTCAATTCTTTTTTCGAGGTATATTGAAAAAATCGATTTCAAGAGGACATGTCAAGAATTAAACATATACTTGAACTGAGAATATGATTTTATGAAATTGTACTAGATAGAAAGAAAAAAGAATGAAATAGAAAAAAGAAACAGTGGAGGCTCGTAAGAGACGGCAGAGTTAGAATGAACGTGCTGTCGAAAGCTTTATGCTGTTCCGTCAGTGGTTTCCTTACTTTTTTATATCATAATTGATTGTCTGCGGCAAACATGGATTCTTGTTTCAATGTCTACTACCAACTCAGAAGATATGTCTCTAAGTATTCTTTAAACCTCATTTTTTCAAGATGTACTGTCGTCTATATATCCTTCAGCATATACTCGTCCAACCACCATGACGTTTCAGCATTGGTATATAGGCTTCAGCTACGGCTTAATTTCATTTCTTGTATTTTGTCTGTGGCGTCTATCTATATATTCGCCGAAAACGGGTGCACATCAATATCATCGTGGAAAAACTAACGCTTTGATGTGGCCGTTCTGTCAAGGTTTGAGTTTTCCGGAGGAAAACACTCAGTCCTAATCAACTATTCTAGCTCACATTAATTTTTCACTCAAGGTGTATTGAATTTCCCTTGCGAATCGTTCAGTGATTCAATCACGCAACAGATTAATTTTTGATAAATTGCAGATTTGCCGTAAATTTCTTATGAGGGCTAACAATGAAAAAATCTATTCTAAGAGGACATCTCAAGATTTAAACATATACTTGAACTGAGAATATGATTTAATGAAATTGTACTAGATAGAAAGAAAAAAGAATAAAATCGAAAAAAGAAACAGTGGAGGCTTGTAAGAGACGGCAGAGTTCGAATGAACGTGCTGTCGAAAGCTTAGTCTGTTCCGTCAGTGGTTTCCTTATTTTTTTGAGTCATAATTGATTGTCAGCAGCAAACATGGATTCATGTTTCAATTTCGTACTACCAACTCAGAAGATATGTCTCTAAGTATTCTTGAAAACTCATTTTTTTCAAGATATACTATCGTCTATATATCTTTCAGCACATACTCGTCCAACCACCATGACGTTTCAACGTTGTTATATAGGCTTCAGCTGCGGCTTAATTTCATTACTTGTGTTTTGTCTGTGGCGTCTATCTATATATTCGCCGAAAACGGATGCACATCAATATCATCGTGGAAAAACTAACGCTTTGATGTGGCCGTCCTGTCAAGATTTGAATTTTCCGGAGGAAAACACTGAGTACTAATCAACTGTTTTAACTTGAATTAATTTTTCACTCGAGGTATATTGAATTTCCCTTGCGAATCGTTCAGTGATTTAATAATGCAACAGATTAATTTTTAATAAATTGCAGATTTGCCGAATATTTCTTATGAGGGCTGGCAATGAAATTTTCGATTTCAAGAGGACATCTCAAGAATTAAACATATACTTGAACTGAGAATATAATTCAATGAAATTGTACTAAATAGAAAGAAAAAAGTATAAATTAAAAAAAGAAACACTGAAGGCTCGTAAGAAAAGGCAGAGTTTGAATGAACGAGCTGTCGAAAACTTATGATGTTCCGTCAGTGGTTTCCTTATTTTTTCAAGTCATAATTGGTTGTCTGCAGCGAACATGGATTCATGTTTCATTGTCGTATTATCAACTCAGAAGGTATGTCTTCTTGAAACCTCATTTTTCAAGTTATACTGTCGTTTTTATATTCTTCAGCTCATACTCGTCCAACCACCATGACGTTTCAACGTTCTTATATAGGCTTCAGCTTCTGCCAAATTAGTTGCTGATGATCATCTCAGACTGTGGTTTGTATATTTTTCAGGATCAGGATTGTAAAAACCCAGATATTTCACAATTATACATGGAATTTTGCTAAATGTTTTTCTTACCAATTAGTTGTGTAGTTCAACGACCTCGTCTTTCTCCTGGATAATCTCATAGCATGTTTTCACTTATCAGCTTCAAACTATTTATCTCGTCTTCTTTCACAATTGTGAAAACTCGCTTTTATAGGTTTTTGTCCCATAAAAATTGACATTTCATCTTCTAAGTGAATAACCAGCACATTCACAAGTTTTTCCATCCGCATCAACTAAAAGCACCGTGCAATATTTGTTGAATTAGAAACGACTCATTCGGTGCCTTCTGAATAAATTTCAGAATATCATCTTGAGCCAGAACTTTTAATTTTTTTGGCTAACATCCTTTTGAACTGTTCCTCACATATTCGACTAATCAATAGTAATTACCGATATTAACATTCTTATTTACTCTGAAAGTCTTCTTTACCAATGGATATTTGAACCACAAAGAACTCAGATGAAATGTTTCAGATAGATCGGTAAAGAATCTGAGAAGCAGTTTCATTATTACCTACATTCCACACTGTTTTCGGCCATCCACTTCACAAAATGTTAGTACTCTTCGTCATATGAGTATTTTTGGCAATAAGTTTCCTACTGCCTTTTCTCTTTTTCGGAAATTTTACAATTGTCTTCCATTTTTTCAATGTTTCCATTCGAAGTTTTTCCTTAAAAATCTATTAGAAAATATAGGTTCACCATGATAAAATTATATTAAATTGAATTTTAAAATTTGTGGATTTATTGATTAACTGGTATGACATTAGAGTCTACCACGAATATTAATGCCCTCAGGCAAGTCACAAGTTGTCGCCTCCTCGAGCTCTAAACATCTACCTTATTCCCTTGGTACATAAATAATAATACTGACATTCTGTTTGAATTTTCTACATTTCCGATGGCACGGTCAATGGTTAATTTTGAATATAGCCTGAAATTGTTATTATTTACCTACTGTCAAAATCTCAACTTAATGGAATGTGTTGTCACTGAGTTCTTTAAGTTTTTCAATATTCTTGAAATTATATTCTTCTGAAGACGAAATGAACACGATATTTTTCGCTAATCTTGAAATTGTAATTCTATAGATATCATCCCCAATCGGATTCGTTGTCACTGAAATATAGGGTATTAACAAAATATTCTTCCCGAAGGATATGATGAACTTAAAATTATATATCAAACTCAAAACTAGATCTAAATCAACACCCAAAACCTCAACTCTATCGTTATTGTGATCACGGAAATATTAAATCCTTTTTTTTATATTCTCCTTGAATTTTGTCTAGTTCTACCTAGTTAGATCAAAATTCTGCACGGGCCTATTACGTCTTAATGCCAATTTCCAAATTGATAGATGTTGCAGTCTTGAAATTGACAGGAAAACGGATTTTGTACATTGAAGAACTTGACCGTGTCATTCGAGATTCGAAACTATTCTCAAAATTTCATGTTTTGAGTTTTAATCTTATCTTTCCAGAGTTATCGGTTCAAAATGAGAAAATTGCAAAGATTGTGACGACATAATAAATCTATCTCTTTGGAAAACAAACACTCAAAAACGGCAGTACCTTCATAAACGAAACAAAAAATAGCGGTCATCAAAAATGAAACCTTAAATTCCATCCTCCCTTTTCAATAAACGAAGTGGGATCTAAACGAAAGCGTAAAAAAGTAGCGGAAGAATTATGCCCAATAAAAATCAGAGGCAGTCATCCTTGAGGTCGCCTGAACAGGTGAACCGCTCAAAGATTATATCATTTTCTATAGCCGGTCGACTAATCTCTCTTCGGCTGTTCACGTGATAAATGGGAAACGTAAAGTGGAGCTTTTTTCAAAGCTGCGGTCTCCGTTGGCCATTGGCGGTCGCAGTGGCCGGTGGCTGCCACACTGATATAGATATGCTGTTTTCAATTCTGCCGCCGTATAAAAATGCCCAACAATTCGGCAATTTTTTTAGTCTGTTGCCTCGTTCCACTGAATTAACTGTGTTGGAATTCTTCCATTCGGTTAATAAAAGTGGCTATTTGTTTTTATGTTGAGGGTTTTTGATTATTTTTGTGATAAGATGGTGTTGCAGGGCTCGAAGAGATTGTACAGAGAACAGTAGAGGACAATTTGAAACAATTGAAATCGGTTCACTAAATCTGAATTCAAAAATATTAATCGTAATTTCTACTTGAAAGAACAAAGAAAGATTCTTACTTTGAAATAATTACAGCGAAAGTTTAAAATATTGATTTTGATTCACGTTTTCAATCACATTTAGGCTTTCATATGTTTAGAATGTATGTATTTATAAATATTCAATAACAAATTCATTCACGATAGAAAAAAGAAAATCCACTTTTAAGTCAATTCTTATTATTGTAAATATGCCCTTTTAAAATCTTGTGTTGGAAGTAGATGAAAATAACAATAAAACAATCTTTTATTGATTGCCCATATTTACAAAGTAGAAAGGAAAACAGGTCATTCAAAAAAAAATTCAAATATTGTCTACACTATCCCTACATGAACAATAAAATTCTTCAATATTGTATGGCTCAATATGTAAAAGAAAACAATAAAGAGACTTCCCGAAAGACCCATGACAATATAACTTTTGAATATTCACTGGTTAACTGTAAAACAGTTTAATTCCCATATATGTAGGTCAATTTTCGGTTAAAGACAAATAATGAACCGGAAAATTAAATGGATGTATTCTTCTATTCTAGTGTTATTAACATTTAAATGACTACAGTTATAACGCTGGTGTTTATGCAATAACATCAGGATCTTATAAATGTACAATCCATAGATCGTCAAAATGTTATTTTGCTTGAACTTATCACGACATGATGAAACCTAGACACAATATCACTCTCAAGGCCGATTTTTGCATTCTCATTATCTGATGAGATCCAGAACTGCTTCCCCAAAATATGATGCCATAACTTAATTGTGAGTGAAACATAGCATAGTAAACCGTCCTTAATACAACAACATCAACTTGATCTCTAAGAATCCTTAATGCAAAAATGACCAATTTTAATTTCTTTTTAACTTCTTCTACATGGCTATGATATTTCATGAAACTATTCATATGAACTCCCTGAAACTTAACACATTCGCTGATTGATACTACAGTATGTTGGTAGGTTATGCTTTTTGGGTAGTAACGATTGACTCTTTCAGTCTTGAAAATAATACATTGGGTCTTATCATTATTAATCATATGTGGGCTGGATTCTGAATTTGTGTTAAAATTGAATTATGTACTTTAGGTCATTCGTAAACATAATACCTAATTGTAGGAAAAAAAACATAGAAATACGCTCTGACTGAATATGTGCATCCACTTGAGGATTTTGAAGAAAAAGATACACTGATATAGATATGCTGTTTTCAATTCTGCCGCCGTATAAAAATGCCCAAATTCGGCAATTTTTTTAGTCTGTTGGCTCGTTCCACTGAATCAACTGTGTAGAATTCTTCCATACGGGTAATAAAAGTGGGTTTTTCCTGTTATTTGTTTTTATGTTTTTTTTTATTAATTTCGTGATAAGATGGTGTTGCAGAGCTTGAAGAGATTATAAAGGGAAAAGTAGAGGAGAATTTCAAATTTTCTGAATCGTTTCATGTTCACTCCATATGAATTCAAAAACAATTATCAACATTTCTACTTGAAAGGACAAAGGAAGATTGTTACTTTGCAACATTAACAACGAAAGTTTGAAATATTTTCATGGTAGAGATATCAACTTTTGACATATTGAAATACCGACTTTGATTCACGTTTTCGGTCACATTTAGGCTTCCTTATGTTTAGAATGTATATACATATATGTTAATGAATATTCAATATCGAATTCATTCACAATAAAAAAAAGAAAATCTACTTTTGAGTCATTTCTAGTTACAGTAAATATGCCCAGCTCTTTCCAAATCTTGAGTTGAAAGTAGATAATAATAATAATAATAAAAATATAATTTATTTTCCCAATCTAAATACAATTCGAAAAGAAAACAAGTCAAACTAAATACAGATATGAAAATGAGAAATGACCAAAAGAGACCGATCAGACTTGGAAATCGCAGTTAAAATATCAGATTGTTCAAAAGTTCCTCACAAGAGGTCAATATTTTTCTTGATTTTTTTTTAATGGCGAAGGCATTGATTGAATTCATAATGTTTCTAATGACATTGGAAGGAAATACGGCTTAACTCTTTATTTATGGTTTTATACTATGACGTACTCCACATTATTTATATAATATTAACTCTCAAATGTTACCGTGTCAGCTTATAAATTATTGGTGAATTTTTTTTCTGAAAAAATAAATATTAGATAAAATGTTCGTGACAGTGGATTTTTAACACTATAAGTATTCATTACAATGTCTAGAATCCAAAAAATCGAATAAAAAAGTACGTCCCTCCACCATCCGCCATCCAGAGATTTTTTCGGAAACTGTTGGAGCTATTGTTATGAAATTTTGAACAAGAATCGGTTGCTGAATAACATTGATCATCCGAGTTCAAAAACACGTTTCAAGAATTTTCTAGACAAAAAGCACGAAAACAACCCTCGAAAAATTAATCATTCGAAAAATTTACAGCACATAATCATGAAATTGAAAATATAGGTATATTACTACCCTGATACTGTATACCATTTTTTTCACCGTCCTGACATGCAGTTATGTGCTCTCCAAGTATGCAATTCAAGCGTTCGAAAGCTTTGAGTAATACCTATTCATTTCATCAAACAATTACTTTTTATATGCTAAATAACCTTATGTACCACATTAATCTTTTCAAAGCATCATGTCCGTCATTTCGTGTCAGATCCTCAATCCCGCATCTTATTCCTTCCTACCCTCCCAATCTAATTCCTCTTCTTCCAAATGCAAAAACCTCAGAATATTCCGGACCTCCATTAATTAACGCAACAGAAAAAAGAATGATGAATACCCGGCAATCTAATTTCAGTTAATCCCTCGCTGCAAAGCTATTATTCACGGCAGCAGCAGAGGAAGGGGTCAGAGTATACGGAAGAAAGTTTGAAAACTCAACCCTTACGCCAGATGCGAATCCAATCTTTTTCATCCCCCTACTTTTTCAAACTTAAACTTTCCCTTCGCTTCCAGAGAAAGAAATCTCCCGAGCCGAATTGCGCCTGCAGCGTTGCCACGTCGTCACAAAGGCGTCCGTAGGCGTGGGCGGTTTAAGGGCGAGAATCGCCCGCTTCCTTCGCTCGCCTGTAAGGAGTGGTTTTGCTTGTAGAGCTCTCTAAGCCCGGCCAAGCTAAGCTAAAAGTCTTGCAGGACCTCGGGAGCTGTATTGATCAGCGAGGGTGTAGAAGGGGTGAGTCGGAGGGTGGCAGCTAAGGGCGGTCGAGGAAACGACAAGGGTGGGCTGCGGTCTTCGCAACTGCCCGCCACCCCTTACATTCAGCGTCCCTGTTTTCCTCCTCGCCTAGAAGGGATCTATTCTCACTGACTTGACCCGTTCTCGGTCACGTGTCCGGACCCCACAGGGTCGGAAGAAATACCCGGAATGAGACGGGGTAATTTCCTTGACGCTTTCACGTAAATGAACTCACTTTATTTGCAGATTTCGGCCATTTGTATAATTAAAAATACAAATGCTTGGAATTGCGAAGTCGTTGAAAGTGAGTGGAAAAAGGGATGGTATGTGTGTGTATAAAATTGTACGCTGAGGTTTTAAATTTAGACGTTTCCGCGAAAGAACCGAGAAATTGCTTGGTGGAATTGCTAGCAGATGTTCACTTATCAACACTCGGGTGTAATTATCATTTTGGTATAAGTATGTAAATTTTAGACATTTGCTGGTTTTTGGTGACATATTGGATAACAAAATGATGACTTATTATCAAACGAACCCCCTTCAATAGGTCCAAATGGCAAAAAGTCCATTTGGTTAGTTATGCTGTGCAGCTGTGCTATTTAGCACAAGCAGATCGCAGAAAATGAGGGAAAATGTGTTGGATTTAAATGGTTGTAATGTCAAGATTGAAGAGTCAATTAAATTTTTGGGGGTATATTTGGATGGTTTTCTTAAATGGTCATATCACATAGATTACCTGTCAGGGAAGCTATGTAGTGTAGGATTTGGAATCAGAACCTTATCAAAGTATTTGAGTCTAAATAATTTAAAAACAGTTTATTTTGCAAATTTTGAATGCCTCTTAAGATATGGAATTATTTTTTGGGGATCAAGCTCAGAGGTCAATAAATTGTTTGTGTTGCAAAAAAGGGTGATGAGGTATATTTTTAAAATGACTTCAATTCAATCATGTAGGGGATTATTTAAGAGAAATAAACTTTTAACAATTTTTGGTATATATGTATTAGAATGTTTGCTTTTCTTTTTCAAGAACAAAGATATTTTTTCAGTTCACACAATTAAAAGTAATTACCCTTTAAGATCGCAGAACTTACATTATCCTATACATAGGTTATCTCTATCAGAAAAGCACCCATCTTATATGTGTATTAGATTGTACAATAAACTACCTGATAGGATTAAACTGTTGAATGATTTTAAGAATTTTAAGAAAAATGTCAGAGATTATTTGATTTGTTTAGAACCATATTCTCTTTATGATTATTTAAGTTAATTTTAGTATTTTTGTGGATTTTGGCAATTTGACACTATTTCTTTTATGTATAGTACACTGTACAGACATATTATGAAATAAAGAGTATTATTATTATTATTATTATTATATGGTCATCGTAAGAGAATGATCAAATTATTTTTATAATCGTCAAAATATTTCAGTATTGTGTAAAAAAAATTGTTCATTACATTAAAGATAACTTCTGGTTGGGTTATAATTATTCAATCAAACTTTTAATAAGTGAGAAGCATTTAGAATTTTCATGATCTTGGAGATATGAAAGGATTATTTTGTATTGAAAAAAATGGATTTTCTTGTTTAGTTGAAAATGCTCACCATGTATATGATACATATCTGAATGCAAATTAATTGAGTTGAAGCATGTAGAGTTATCATTTATCATAACAATAATTTTTAAATTCGGTTCACCAACGCGAAAAAAGTAATGTTTAGATAATATCAATAAAATGAAAAACATGGTGATGTGTTTCCTTTCCGGTGAAAGTTTCGATAATTCTGTTTCAAATAAGAGGGAGAAGAAGCAATTCTGGTTTATTATTTCCAATAATAAATCTTTGGAATTGTCAAAAAAAAAATTTTTTTTCAACTAAAGCTAAATATTTCACACTTTTTTTTTTTAGTAGGTAAAATTGAGTGTCCTGCTTCTTTGATAGTATAGAACTATTTACGTTGATTTCCTTCCTAGAAATATGGCTAAAAATGACGAAATACCAAAAGAGATCTCCTCTAGATATCACCATAAGATTGAATACATTTAGTACCTACTAAAATAATATTGAAATTTTTCTCCACCTTAAAACCTTTAATAGTTTGGATAATTGATGAATTTCAATTTCGGAACAGAGGTGAGATATTTGAAATATTTTAGACAGGCGAAATATTCTGTGCGAGTGAATTATAAAAAAAAACGTTAGTTCGATTTTCAGTGTGAACTGATATCATTTCAGATCTTGAACTATAGTGCTGATAATAATTTTTTTATGATTGGAAGTTCATGTTTTCAAACACATATTGCAAGGTCTAATAATTTTAAGTGTTTTAATTACAAAGAGAAATCATTGCTTCTATATTTATTCGACGGCAATTTCAAGCTGAAAATAAAAAAAACCGGCGTAGGTCGTAGGATTCAAAAAACTTGAATTGATAAATTATAAAAATAAATTATTTTATATTATAAATTAAAATTATATTTCTATAATGTCTAAGAAAAATTTAAGTAGACAATGATCAAAGCACTGACGAGAAGTCAGAAGCATTTGAGAGCTCGTTATTTATACGCCAATTATACCGGTGGAGAATACAGAACTGTATATAGGTCCAAGAGCCTTACTTTATATCTGTGATTTTCTCGGTTTTTTATATATTCTGTTCGAATCTCCTCGATCAATATGACGTTCTGCACGAAGCTCTGAATTTATATTTCATATTTAAATACTTGCAGAATCTCAATTTTGTAGGATTTCATATCATTTAAATATTTTTTTTTCGATAATTTGCTTGAATTTTATATAGTACTGAGCTATTAGCACTAAATAAGTCACGGAGCTTGAAATTGTAATTATTCATTTTTACGCAAATTCACATCTCAATCGGATTTGTTGTATTGGGTATTTACAATATTACTCTTCTTGGATTTTCCATAGTTCTGATGATCAGTTTGAATTTACACATAAAGCTTGAATTTGTTATTGTCAGATTTGTGATGAATTTTAGGTGATATTTTTCGATATTCTTCTTAAATTTGATCAGGTTTTAGTGAATCAACATGACCATAATTACGAAGCTTGAATTTGCTACCGTATCGATACCTATATTGAAAATCTTGAATTCCTAGGCCGTTTTGTTCCTCATCGACCGGATGGATGGATATCATAAACCTAGATGAACAACACGAAATCAGTTCATTCTCTAAACGTGTTTCTGCCGAGAATTTGAGTGCGGTAGCGATTTGATTAGCTACTAAACAACTCGCCACTCTTACAAAATACTAGAAATAAAAGCTTGACACTGTAGTAAAAAGACAAGAACGTTCAATAATAGCCAACCAATAAAAACCGAAAAGTGAAAACCACACGTTAACTTCCCAACAAAAAATAAACAATCAATCTAAAAAACATCACGAACACCACCGCATATCAAACAGCCATAAGGACTGATCAAAATAACCGAAAAACAAAATCGAAGTGCCGTAAAATGAAAGGGCAGTAAATTATTTGTGAATATTCTTCGTTTGGCGAATAAAGGCAGGTCAGTGCAGCGCACAAATAAAGCGGGCACGGTTGAGCCCGTTACACGGTTAGGACGATAAAAGAGCGTGCGCTTTTTTGAGCACAAACGACTCTGGGAAAAATGTTGTGCGGACGGGGAAAGGGTTTGTTTTCATCGTCAGCTGGAAAAAGGGAATATTTGCCTGCATTTTCTCAATTAAGCTGTCGCGGGGTGCGGCGGAGAGGTAACTTTCGATTTCTGTCGCGGAAATATTGAGAGTTAAGAGATGAAGATTTTATGGGGATTAATTTTTTTATCGTATCAGCAATAATTTTATGAAACTAAATTGAAAATATCCTAGTTCACATCAAATGTCTTGGGGTCATTGGAACACTTGACTTCTATCAATTTGATATGTAAACAATACATCTTATGAGAAATTTTAGGCTGATATTTGATTCGAATGGCGAATTGGTTAAATGCGTTATGTACATAATGAAATTTGGCTTTTATAGTGAGTTTCATTATGTAACGCAAATGGTTGTTAAATAGCTTCATAATGAAGCAGTCATAGATAAATATTTTCTGAATAATTCAATGTCATAATAAGATTAAACTGCAAAATATTTCTCCTGAGAGTTTTTCGTCTGGAATGTTCACAATTACATATCTTGTTCACCAAAATTTCAACATTGACTAACTTATCAGTTCTACAATATGCCCCAAGCCCGATTGATAAAGCAACTTTTATCATCAACAATAATTCCCCTTCAAGAAGGGCTGCACAAATGAATTAATAATAATAATAATAAAATTTATTTACCCAAAAAAATGTGTAACATAGATGACAAAAGAATAGTTGATATGTAAATAAACATTCATTGACTTCTTCTCTCGTGAAAATTTTGGATCTTTCAGCTCTGTATCCAGTATTGTTCTTTAGTATCAAATTTCACTCTTTCGTTTGATTATAAACAAGTTTGTAAAATGGAATATTTTGGCCTCAAAGATGAAATTGCACATTCTTGAATGATTTCATCTGAATACGCTAGTAAAAAAGCTTCTTCAACATCTATATATTGAAATGAGAAATAAAAGAAGTACTAATTCAAATCAACAATTTTATTAGAAGTGAATAGAGCGTTTCAACTTTTTGCTAGATATGTAGATTTCAATGTTATAGTTATTCCACACTTTATTTTCCAAGAATAATTTCATCTGGTTTCTTTCCGAATTACGATGGAATTCACATGGGTGTTTTTTTGAAATGTGCATTTCGATGTCACCTTTGTTCATTTTTCGTATAAGAAATGGTTTCGAACGACTAAACATTTCTTTTGGAAAAACATTAAGAGAGCCTTACTGAAAAAATATTGAATATATATGGTCTTTACTTGTAGTAAATTCATCATAAATAAAATAAAACAAATCAAATCCCACAAATATTATTATACATATTAATATTCGTATGAATTACTTCATTTCTATTTCATTTATTAGAGAAAAGATGTCAACAGCATTTTGTATATCTTTTTCATCTTATGAAAATAACTTTCGACAAGGCTGAAACATCGTCGTCCTATTAAAATTTCATGAAAAATATTTTTCAATGAGATTTTTCAAACTCTGAATATCGAAAAATTTGTATTGGTGATTTGTCAGTGGCCAACAGAATGAAAATGGGATATAGGAGGACTATAATCTCCTGAGAAGTTCTACTTGATGCATGAGAAACTCACACTGTTCATTCAAAAAAGGTGAAATTCCTATAGAAACTTCAATGCCAAACTTGAATATCCCTACCAAAATTCATCAAAATTAGACAAGTAGTATATATTATCGGTATATAGACTGAAAATATACTAGGAAATGCTGACTTTTTAAAATATTGCGAACTTTTGAAGTGTGCAGACACGTGAAAATTCAGTAAATAGTAAAGTTGATAAATAAAAGTAAGATTTCGAATAAAACCTAGGAGATGGCAATTTATAACGGAAGTTAATAGACAAAACTCACACAACTCATTCATATGGTTCGAATAGTTATCAAATTGTTTGCCACTCACAAAACCACCATATATTGTGGAGTAGGTAATAAAATTTTCGATGTAAGTGAATTATTCATGTCATGAATATTGAATACGATTTGCGTTCTTCATTGTGAGTTTCAGTATTTCGCTTATACTCGTTTTCGGTTAATTTTTATGGGTAAATCTGTACGATATCGACTAGCAGAATGTATTTCTCTAATGAAAAATTAAGGATGGGAAAATATTTCTATACCACAAAATGTATAAACCAGAAATTGAGCAGTAGGTATATCATTTCGCGGTCAATTTTTCCCAACGTTTCGAAGGATTCTCAAGTTGAAAAAATTAATTCTGTATAAAATTTGTTGTAATTTTTTTCTACTTGTTTCGTAATAATAGTCGGGTAAATCTCAAAGGAATGATATAACTGTTTTTATTCTTCAATGCATTTTGATGAATCATATGATGATAAGTCATAATTTTCGACGAGTATAATAGCAGAAAAAGTAGGTAGATTATGAAAACGAGTTGATGAAAAAAAAATTATTAGCCAGCACTTTTGTATATCTTACATATTCGTTGAATCTTTTTTTGAAATAAAACAATATTAGCTGATCAAGTATGAGCCTTTGAAAGTTGATTTCATAGTACTATTGGGAAATCATTTCAAAATATACTTTCAATATAAAATATCTATATTTCAGAAGATATTATTCAAAAATCTATTGAGTAAAATAAATCTTATTATCTATTGTATCTCATACAAAAAAGACAATACGAGAGCAGTATGAGAGAACTCATAGAATATAATTCAAATAACGGCAAAAGGTGAAAGGTCAGGAAAAAATATCATCTTCACGTCCGAAATACACGTTTCAATATTCATGCACAATATATTCTTCGGAAACGATGTGCGGATTAAACTCTTCCATTTCTATTGGTCAAATTTCAATATTTCAGAATCCACATACATACACATGCATGTGAAGTGAATTATTTTGTTGATGTGGATGGATATGGATAATTGATGAATAGCCTGTCAAAAATCAACGTACATTGACGTAATAGAATTTTAACATTCATTATACACAGATACTGAAATGAACATCCATACAGAATGGATGTCTGGACATGAGTGAAATTATGAAGGATCTAAATAAGAAATAATACATTATCCATTATCCTAATTTGTAATTATGTTAATTTAAATTATTATATATCTAGAATTAGATGATAAAGGATTGCTTTGTGCATTGAACACAAAATTATGACTAGTTATTGAGTGAATTCAAATGGAATTATATGAAACTATTGTTATTTATGGAATGAACATCTTTTGAAATCGTTCAAAATTTCATAGACGTCAGCTGTGAGCGTGTAGAATTATATATTTTGTAACAAAAATGGTGAAAATTAAGCTGATAAAAATGCACCAAAAAAAAAGAAATGAAATGAACTTAATTTATCAAAGATAATAACCAATGATGAAATAACAATTATTTCAGATTTATTAAATTCGTACACTGATTTGTCTCATGTGTTTCAGCTTTATACCTTCCAATTTGTCTATCAAGACTAAGCAAGATCTAGGGTACAAAATATAATTATCGAATTACAGATAAGTAAATCGAAAAAAAAGATACATATGGGAAGTGAGGTAACAATCTTACTGAAATGTTGAAGAGCCAGAAAAATATTGTAATGAATTTGCAATAAAAGCTGTTAAATATTGTCAAATTTAGAAAATTGGCATTATACAATGATAGTAATATAAGGAGAAGAAAATAACATTTATATACATGGAATTCCGGAATAATGATATAAGCACGTCATTCAAATCTCGTATTTTGAAGTCGGAATAACGATATTAAAAGGAATATATCGGTATATTGCAGGATTAGAAAACACAATTCAGACAATTCAAATGAACCAGAGCCAATTATTCTTTAGCTTGTGACCAGAAAGTGAATAATGAAAAACTGAAATGGGTTAAGAGGATCTGGTGTGTTTATTTCTGTAGATCTAACCACACATAGGAGAAAATTGTTGATGGGGGCAAAGGCATCCTTTCAAATAAAAAATGTTTGTACTTCCAATAGTGTCATCTACGCTGAAATAAAGGGAAAATACTCTAAAATAGGTGAACCTAGAGATGTGGTTCGCAGAATAAGAAGCATCAATTTTGAAGAAAAAAAGTTTTCTGATATAGTATAATGTTCAAACGAAAACTTTTCTGTACTTCGGCGAAAGAAATATGATACCGTCGCATTCGCCATTTTGTAACCCATAGTTCTATAAAGTCACTTTCAGAGGTTTTATCAACAAAAATTAATATGTTTCGATAAAATGACGCTATATACAATTTATTGTGATGATTATGAGTTTGCCTACATCTTGTTTCACACTAATCGCGAAGACAAATCTAGTTCAAGTACAATCAATAAATATCTCTTTTACAACAACTAGAAGTTTCGGGATATTTCATTGCATTTATTATTTCAATGATTGAAACTACTGAAGCGGTTCGTCTTGGAAAATAGTTGAAGTTGTCGAGCTGATTCACTAAGACCAGAGGAAACCGCACAAGGAAAAATATCACTAAATTACGTGTAGTCTCTCTTATGGTATCTCCATCGTTTTTGATGGTGTTTTTGCTTTTCCTAGAGTATTGAACGGAATTTGTACTTCTATCACTGCCTATTTCGGGGTCTTCAATCTCTGTTTCGACTTTTCTGGCTACGGGGTTTCTAACTATTTTGTTCTTTTTTGGAATGGTTTCTAGGATATGCGGGTCGAACTTTTCTTCCTCTTTTTTCTGACCCACTTTTTTCGCTTCAAGTAATTTGACAGTATTGATCAACGATTATGTTTTGTCTTTCTTGAGGCCTTTGAGTGAGATTTATCGATAGTTTCTTCTTTTGGTTTGTGTTTTTCTGTTTCTTGGTCAATTTTCACACTAACGCTGTTTTGGTAATTATCTTTATTTTGTTGGGATGTACTTTCTGCGTTGTCGTTATTAACTGCTTGTTAAGGGGTGGAATAAGGATCTTTTGGGGAGGGGGATATTGTTTGCTGCCTGATCCCTACTGATAGCTTTCTTTCTTTAGTTGCCATATCATTTACCACTTTTTGTACTTATACTAGGTAGGCGACATAGCCGGCCATCTGTTGGGATATCGAACATGACTTCAGAAAAATATCAAGTATGCTATATTTTCGGAATGTTAATTTTCAGTTTTATCGAAATAAACGGGGTGTCCCATTAGGAAAAAAAAATTCATAGAGATATCTCTTGAAATATCAGTAATTGAATTCGACATGAAAAGTTGCTACGGGACGATTTTTATAGAAATGAAAAAAAGTTACAGCAATATTTCGAAAATGAACATTTTCGAAAAACATCCTGTAACTATGTAACGCTGATAGCTGTGGAGTTAAGGCTTTCGCCAATGAGTTTCTCATGAAAATTGGCCCCCAGACACCGACATCAATGTTTGTCTATCTTGTATAGAAATATGTCTTTCCATTCAAAAGTGTCCACTTCGTTATTGTTAGGGATGAGGAGAAATAATAAACCACTGGATGAAATTGTTAGAGATACCAAGTGGAATGAACCACCCTATGTAATTTTCACACAAGCAATAGTCCGGAGTTATTCTGCCGAAATTACAACCCATCGCCGGAAACAAGTATTACAACCCTCTCTTTCGCCCTCAGATCCGCTGTTCTCCCCGCAAATATCAAAAATACCCACCCCTACGTACAATAATAAAACGCTGTACGTTCGTAGAATGCGGATTTCATCTAGCCGACATACTCCTCTCTCTCTCGTCCTCTGGAAGGAAGTATTGGGCTTCGGAACAGCCTGTAATTAATTATTTAAGGATATCTGCGATGCTTTGTTAGACGAAGACAATCGCCATTGTTGAATCAAAAACCTACCACAAACAGTAGTAGATAATAATTGGATGCTTTTGTTTTGACTTTGATCTGGCAGTGTGTCAGTTAATTTCGGTGTTGACGCTATTTCGTGATGATCCTGCTCAAGAGGAGTTTATACCACGTGGCTTTCCTTTGATCTACCAAAGTTTCATCACTCCTCCCTCCTTAGCGTTTTTGAGATGCCAACATTTTTCATGATGAGTGAAGTAATCTCAAAAGTTCCTCTGATTTATCGACCTCTTCTACCACATGCAAGAAGTCAAAATATGTTTTCAAGTCTTCATTTTCCATTTTACAAAAACCGTTTTTCTACATTAATGCAAAAAGCAAAACTTTATTGAACTATATTTAGTGGAAAAAGAAGTTCTTTATTGCACTAGTGCAATAAAATTTTTATTGCACTCATCTGTCATTCTACTTCAACGTGCTGTCATCATGACAAACAAATATTTCAGCCTGAAGGAAATAACGATGTACAATTACCAAGTACTAGTACGTTTACCGCAGTAACAAATCAAGAAGTGGATTTAAAAAGTACTTCACTACGAAATATTCATATTGAAAATTGCACCAATTGTTCATTCACTTTCAACATTGAGGGTAAAAATAAAGTTGAGTTGAATTGTTCGTAACGTATTAGTTCCTGTTTCAATGCAAATCGATATTAATAATAAAGTATTCAAGTTGCGCTTTTCATTTTCCTACACCTAGTGCCGCACCTCAATAAATCATTTTTTGCTTTTTGTATGAACGTAGAAAAAATGTTGTATGCAACTCGTGCAAAAATTGTTTATTGCACTCGACATGTTGTCCAAATCGGCCTAACGGCCTCGTCGGACAATTTCACGTCGAGTGCAATAAACATTCACTTTTTGCACTTGTTGCATAAATAACTATTTTCAGCTCTTGACACGACTTTTGTTTTTCTTGTGAAGATTCATGAAAAATAAATGTTTGTTCGGAAAGTTATATCATGCATAAATTTATTCCTCAATAAAAAGTTCATTCAATAAATAAGGACATTCCGCAATAAAGTGATCTTTTAAATGAATAATAGTGAAAACCTCATATAAATCGATGATCTCTAGCGTAAACTAAAGGGTACTAATTTTTGAACTGATCATTGAAACGGTATAGACTATGAGAATGAAGTTCGGATTTGCTTAAAAAAAGATCCTAAGACTTGGGATGGGTCAACTGCTACAAATTCTTCCCTTGTTTTCTCTAATTCATACGATGTGATTTCCAAATTTTGGGCCGGTAATAGTCTCAATTCTCTAAAGAAAAGGTTGAACTCACTGATGACGAATCTCCATATCCGAAAATCTGAATTATTTGACTGCCTTTGAACGCAGGCTGTTAACGTGATAAATAGAAGCATAACTGTTTGTCATCCGCAAAAAGAAAAAAATTACTGAATATGATATCAGGAAGACTCAATGGAAAAATTCCTCTACAAACGTAATATCATTGTCAATTTCATAATAGTAAAATGATATCAGTTATTCTCTGATAGTATTTCAGTTCAGTTGCGCTCGGATATACGAGAAGGTACTCTGCTTTCGAGGATTCTGAATTATTGATTTAATCCAACATTCATTCGACTTTTATTTAATCGAATATTCGAATCATCAAAAGATTCGGCTCCAAAAATGAAATGGTTACTTTAAATATTTCATTAGTATTCAGGAATTCAGCTCTAAACAAACTAATTTTGGATAAATCTTGAAATTATCAAATTCTTGAAAGCAAGAACGTGTAAGTGAATTTTTTTTGGTATAAATAATTCTTTTTTCATTTATTTAAATAACGTATTTTCGAAAAAAGCAAATCAAATTCTTTACTCCTGAGTGAGAATTATGGTTAAACATTCTGGAACTGAGGAATTATTATATCGATAGAATTGTAAATCAGAGAAAATTGTTAGCATATCAAAGTAAACTGATCGCCTAAAACTTCGAAGTGTGCAATTGAAAATAAAAAAAAATAGTGACAGAAAATCTGAGAATTAGGAAAGCACATATACCATACCTATATCCTATTTCGTGGCCTCCGAGGGCACAATTGGCGTATAATTGAACTAACGTTCAAAATTTCCTGACTATCAGTATTTTCCTATTAATTGTTTTGAGCAATTATTCGCTTATTGTGATAAAATATCATAATATATCATATAAATATAAATGTCATTTAATAGACACCAATAGAATAACAAAAGAGAAAAGCATTGTAGTAAAGTCGGGAGCTTTTGTGCGCATTCATATAGATGTAATGTAATATCGTAACGCAACGTAATATCTCACAATATAGAGTAGATTTCTTGTTAAATGATGAACATTTTCTAATATTATAAATTTTCTATTCAATATATTGAGTTCAGACGCCAGTTGGAAGTCTATTTATATTCCAAATTGTATTTTCGGAATATAACTGTCACTTAAAAATAACCCTAAATAAGCCACAATCTTTTCATTATGAAACCAAATTATATAAGGTCAGGAAAAAGTGAAAAAAATTTAATAAGGAGATGATCATATAGAAAAATAGGAAACAAAAGCAATATTATGTTAATTGGACAAATTAAAATGATTCTATTTTATTTTGGCCGGAAAAATGCAAAAGGGACAACGACTGAAAAATAGATACAAAAAAGAAATTAGTGCAATTTGAAAAATATTAAATTTTCTTAGCCTACTAGGCGATGTTGCCAGTTTGTAAACTAAACACAAAAATTCAACTATGGAAGGCCAAATTGTTTCGGATAGTTTTCGAACCAAACGAGTTGAACTATTGAACATAACGTATAAACAAGGACAATTTTTCAGAATCGATAGTCGACCAGCACCCTACGATCAGGAAAATCTCGCACATAAATCCCCCATATCACGTATCCGACACAGAGAATCCCAAATTGTGAATTTGTCACTGGAGTCTCTAATCTATCTTATCAAAACGATAAGGTCGAAATTCGCTCGTTGGACGAATCATTAGTGGTTACAGCGTCCCTTCTTGTGCTTAGTTTGCTTTTACAACTTTGGGGTCCCTTCTCGCGTCGCTTCTCCCCTTCGCAGTCCATCCCCTACCCCCCTGCAGGAGGGTTTAGCACTCGGGGGAGCCGGCTCTGTGTATAAGGTTCATATACATAGAGGTGTACAGTCAATGGACCAATTTTGCGTAGACTAACCCCTTTTCTACAACATCGTGACTTATGGCGGTGTAGGTACAGTCCCTGGCTCCAGTTAAGAAAAGCATTAATTTCAATTGGCAACGTTCTGGGGTGACTTTAATCATGATTTATCTCGATTGGGTGGAATTGAAATTTGATATATGGAAAGATGGATAGAAGGAGAATGGGAAATTCAGTATGTATCCGATTTGTTTCGGCTGAGAAAACCGCTACAGATTTTTAAGAAAGATTTATTGTTTTCACTGCTACGACGAGGTTGTTGGATATGCTGTAACTCGTGGGAGCTAAAGTTTCAGTTGCTTTAAATTTTGACCTGACACTTCACTCGCATACTTAATGTCATCAGCAAAAAAATTATATCTAATAAAATTTGCAAACTTATGTAGGAATTATTTTAGAAACATTTTAATATACAGGGTGTTTTCCAATGAGACGTAAAACTTGAAGGAAGTGTTAGTATCATTTGCTGTCGATTGAGCCATATTCATTATAAACCGAAAATCAACAGTTTCTGAGTTATTTGAGTTCTTGTGTTTTTTGAAAAATTTTCCACCTTACTTCATTTTTCATCAATTGTTTCTACGTTGACCAATTTTGATTTAAATTTTGGATTTTTTTCATTAGAGAAGGATATGATATGTTCGAAAACAGCAAAATTTTGCGGTATCAGATGTTGAATATGAATAAGTATGATTCGAAAGTTGGTTTATGAAAATAAAATAGTAAATTTTTAATATAAATTTGCCTGCAAATTTCGAATTCCACAATTTATGTTTGACAGAATTATTTTGAAAACTTGCCAAATTCCTCATTCATTTTTTAAAAAAGTTTTCGTTAGAATGCAGTCTCTAGTTTTCTTTCAACAGATTTTGATTTGAAAGGGGAAAGAAGCAAATAAAGGAAAGTAATGAATCAAATATTTCTTTATTGCAATTAAACTCAATATTTCATTAGAAAATGTATTCATATTTTAGAAATGACGTCCACCCTTACTTATCCAAGCACGTGCCCTCTTAATTATTTCTTCAGTTGTTACTTTCCACCTGAAATTTACTGTCAATCTTCTCTCTACTTCGTATATTCTAACGGTCCGGACTTTTGTTGACCACAAAAATTATCCGAAATTGTAATCAAATTTGGTCAACGTAGAAAAAATTGACGAAAAACGAAGTAAGTAAGCTGAGAAATTTTTTTAAATCACAAGAACTCTCATATCACTAGGTAATTATGACTCAAACGACAGCAAATGAGGCATACTAACACGTTCTCCTATAGGTTCACGTTTAATTTGGAAACACCCTGTATTTCTAATATGATTATATTATATATTAAAAAAATCGGTTACAGCTATATCCAAAATATTTTTTGTTCTCAACTTTACTCCTCTTTTAGATATCTTTTCAGTTTTTGAAAAATAAGAAAGATGCCGAAGTAAAGTCGGGAGCTTTTGAGCGCCTGTTCAATTGTCAATTGCACCCTTGGAGACTACATAAGTGTATATAAGAATATGTGATCCATAAGGGCGCAATTGGCTCCTAGGTGAACGAGTGCTAGAAAACGCTCGAGACGTCAGTACTTTCTCATATAATTTTCTTTGTTTCTTTATAATTTTTGATGAATCTGATGACTCTTTCAGCGCTAAATTTCACAAAGGGTTTGAATTTTTTTTTCTTATATTCACGCAGAAGTTTGTGCACTAAATTTATGAGAAGTGATTTGTTATTTCTCTTCAAGAAGATCAGTCGAAGAATATTGAAATTTTGAATTAATTTTTGCTCATTCCTGAAATTTGCATCATGATCAGTGAGCCATATTTCTATAAAAAAAAACATGATAAATTTCTCAGAATGATATACTATACAACTTTACCTCATGGGATCTCAAACACATATAAAAAAAATTTAGGCATGAAAGTTCTATGAGAAAATCATTTATTTTGAATAATGAAAGATATCACGTGGGTAACATCAATCAGAATCAATTTGTTTCGAATCTTAAACATATTAAGTACAATTGCATTAATATTTAGAATATAATAATTGAAAATTGATTAAATAATCAGTTTTATCGCAATGAGTATTTATCTTCATCACTCAAAAAAAAATAAAAATAATTAGCCTATTTTTGGCATAAATCTAAAAAACATAGATAGATATCAAATTCAATCATTGTTTTTCAACATTCCTAAAACAGCTTTCTCATTGTACAATAGAATCAACTTCTACGCAATGAAGGAGTTGCAACTTATTGTGGCGGGACTGTACTGATGCGACAGAGTGCATTTTTCTTAAAATCTTGCGCAAAGTTTGCATATAATGTGCGCGGATCGTTAGGAAAGTCTGAACGAACGCATGCGCTCACACGATAAATGCGGGATTTGTTCTTTATTCATCTTAGAATCGGCATGGCATATGGTCGTTCATCTTAGATAAAAGACTTGAAAAATGGAAAAAAAAAATTAAAAACAATTATTGAAAAAATCGAAAAATATTGAAGAAATGTTGTTCAAAAAATTCTACAACCGTATTTTTCATCAATAGTTTTTATGAATATAGAAATCACATATTCTACATATTCCTTCATATCGAAGAATATTTCAGAATTACTCTCAACATGAAAATAACTTATCCATGAATTTCTTCAATGACAATCTGAAATATTTTCTTTTTCGCAGGAAACCACAAACAAAAACTTGTCTGCAAATTACCATAAATTTTCACAGATCTCAATAGGTATTTAACACAAAAATGGTATACATGACATAAGTATCTTGTTGCTTTATTATTATTGTATCTTGTATCATATTGCTTTTAGTTATGCTGGTAGAATTGCATGATATGCTTATTGTTGCTTTTTATTTTGTATGAATAAAATGATGCTTTTGCTTTGCTTTTTCTTCATTGAAGACCAACCTGTGCTTGAAAATAAACTGCTTTTTATATTGTGGCTTTTATTGTTGCTCCCCGCTCTAGTTTTTGCTGAAGATTTTATTTTATAATTTGGAAGACCTATTGAAGAACATCATCTACAGCATAAGTAGAAAATCTAAGGTAAAAAGGACCATAATGATACCTTGAAATAAACATAGAGTAAAATATCCGAAAACTAATTGATTATCTTTATAATCTAGTACAAAAGTCGATCATCGTTCCTGTTTTCAAGTTATATTTCACGAATAAAACCAAAACTGAAATGCAATTCTCCTAGAATCCAAAAATGAATCTATAATAGGGAAAATTCATTGAATTACCAAAGATGCAATTTCAACATGATGAAATAATTCTAACGCTCGTCTAATATTTTTCTGATAGAATATTCTCCTGAGGAAATCAGGTTTAAGTCGTGAATAAACCGAACCCCAACCCTGTAGTAATTCTTGCATACGTTAGTGACATCTAGCTCCCTTATTTCCAAGCTTATGATTCTGAAACTTCCACCATAAGAGGGCGCTTTATCTCAGCGAGGAAAATAGTGATTTGTAAGTCTTGGAAGGATAAGAAGCCAATGCTGTTTTGAATAATAATATAATTGAACATTTAATAGTTAATTTAATGATTATGAATGAAGGTATCTCTTTTCGTATATACATTATGATTATCGAAAGTAACCACATGCAATTTGTAGAAATAATTGTTTTTTTTCAATTAACAATTGAGTTGTGGTAATTATGAATTGAATGGATAAACTGTATTTCAGTATGAAATAATTCATGCATTTGCTGTGAAATAGGATGATTGGAATATAAAAATACTATTTTTGGTCCAGTTGAATCAATACTTTTGCGAAATAGATCTTAAATAGTTTTTCTCAAATTTGAATTTATTATCACAATATGTATTATTTCTTATCAATAATACTGAGAAAACAGAGAGACAATAATAGTGAAACAAACAATCCATTGTGACTAGCGCTTTCGCCATTTTGCTACAAATAAAAATATGGATGTAAGATCATTTAATATCTCCTAACATCAATTTAACTCCTTTTGGCATACAAACAAAAATGAACCTTCATTCAGCCTACTAATTGTTATGATGTTCTGTCATCAAACAATAGTTATCAAACTGGAAAACAGGTAACGACTGAATGAAATATTATCAACACAAGGTAGGCGTGATCCAGTTGGCCAGCTTAGCTCATCAGAAATATTTTTAGTTTGTTTCAATGGAAAACAACAACAATTAGATAATATCAATTCTCTAAAGCTTCTGATATAGGTTCAGTTTGAAATAATAAAAGAATAAGATCAAAGAAGACTATGATTAGAAATGAAATTAAAAATGAAGAAGAATATTCACTTATCATAAAAGTCAAAGAGAGCAATATAAGTGTTTTACAGATTGTTGAATAGAACAAATTAGGATTTTCAAGGCAGAATATCATAAAAAACTTTTAGAAAAATGTTTTACGTAGCTTTCTCTTTGGTGTCGAAAACAAATTGAAATTAAAGTATCGTATGCCTAAATAGAAAATAACCGATGCTATCCAATGTTTTTATTGATATAACGAAAAAGGTTTGCTAAATCAATTTATAGTTATATCTTTATCAAGGCTGGGATGTGACTCAATTTCAAAATATTCAGTTTCGATGTGAACCGCATAACGTTTAGGAGAAATATCTTGATTGATTTACTCATTATGAATTGAAAGATGTAGTAGATTCTTCAATTGTAAGTTTAATACTTCAGAAGCCTAAAAAAGTTGTTACGAAAATTTCCAAAACTGTAGCGAGATTAATCAATAAAATGATTTCTTATGACACTGCAGAAGGAAAGTCTTTCACATGTCTTGATATCAATACGATCAAAAATCGAGAATCTACTAAGAATGGCTATATAAAAATATATTGCATATCGTCAATAAAGAAAAAAATTAACCTCAGAAATACAGAAATGTAAAATTTCTGATTGAGTTATTGATATACTATATAGGTTTACTATTGAAAGGATAACTAGCCTCATTGCATCTACAAGATCTCATACAAAATCTGAATTCATTACAAAATAAATCATCCACAAAACAATGTTGTGAGAGAATTTCTACTGATAGTGATGGCGGAAAGTATGCTCTTAAATGACAGACAGAAAGCTTTTTATAACAAAAAGATATGATAAGAAAAGAAGATAGTTTCGAGCCAGCCGAACATCATTCTTCTAACAAAACTAACACAAGGTCCTAGATTTTGACTGATTCTTTAAAGATCTAGAAAAATAGGGATTAAAGGCATTAAACATACATAATCATGCTAATCTTTGTTAATGATAACAAGAGCTATGTTGTTGATCTATTGTGTTGTCAGTATTTTGAGCCAGATTATTTTGTTATTGATCCTGATCTTTCTCAATCCCACTAATGTTTATATACGGGGTGTTACCTAATAGGTGCAACATTTTTAGGGGTTGAATCCTTGTTGGAAATTGAAGGGGAGCTTTTCTGAAACCAATACCTCTTAGGTCTTTCCTTGCAAAAATGAAAAAAAAAATAAATTTTTCTTCTTGAAATTGATGAGTAGTGGAAACAATGTCACTTTATGATCATATTCTACCGAGAGGTTAAAACGCGACAGTCACTTACTGAAGTTTTCCGAATCGATTCACAAAAAATACGATAATGCAAAGTTTTATATTTAATTTGTTTAAAGGGAAAATATTGCCTTGACGCACACAACACAAGAGGTGAAAAATTTGAGTAATGAATCGTTATTTCCAACATGTATTTTTAAACTGAGAAATTTTGTTTCGTTAAAAAATTCTGGTAAAAAAAATAGGGTTGTTTGTTTCACCTTTCCGAAAGATCACAAAAAAATTTTAAAATATTTGTAGGTAGCATATCAAACATGTCCATAAAAAAGCCATTCCCTCAACATTTCAATTTCAAACAATATTGTTTTCCTCTTTTATGGAACCGTATAACTCTTCAAGAATAGACCTAAGAACTTGAGTTTACAAGAAACACCATCTTCTCCCAGTTTCGAATAAGATTTACGCTCTTAAAACTTTCCCAATTATTTCATACCACCCTGTATACTCAGGAGCGTAGCTATCGGATAATAAAGTAATACCTATAGTACTAGTAGTATTCTGAGCCCTCACGCTCAGAAAGTTCACAGACCCTAACCATTTTAACTCAACAAAATCAAAAATATTCAGATAGGGGCTCTTTTTTTTTCGTACCGTGATCAAAATGATGACCTAGCTGAATAACTGCATCTTCTTTTGATGAAGCACTTCAAGATGTCTCGCAATCACGATTCTCATATTATATGGACTGTTCTCTTCATTTATCTCTTCCTGTTAGATAAAAGAAAATCAGATTCAGTTTTTTTTTACCTTTTGGACATCTTGTCAATCCATGAAATATGAGCATTTCAATAATATCATCAAAATCTCCTCTTTATGTCATTGTCAAGATATTTCATGAATTTCCAAATTCAAAGACTAGTGGAATATGAAAAACCGTTTATTTTTGGAAATTTTGGGATACGTATTACTTCTCGCCATCTGAATAAGCCCAACAAAGCCATGTATGAGTGAATCTAAAGGACACTTAACAAGAGCTCTTTGCTTACTTCTAAGAGCTATAATACCACAAAAAATTTGACAAGAGGTAACAAATACTTTGCAAAGATGACAGTGTACACTGGATTGAAAACATTGAACTAGTCGGTGAACTTGCAAAATCTGAAACCCTCGCTTGGAAATGAACACTGCAGGATAGTATTTCAGCAATGAGAGCTCTAAGATAAGGGACCTTTTTTGAGGATTTGCACAAATGAAATTGGAAAATGTTTCGTTCAGAAAAGGTGCTCATGCAGCTATCATGATGAGTTGAGCCTTGAATTACTATGGCACTGCTGATAGGGCACAAGTAGTGGCTATAGCTAATGCTCAGAACTGTCCAGCCTACTTTTGGCAAGTGAGTATAAAATACTCACGAAATGATGGCAGATTTGCTGAAAAAGTGGACGCATTGGGAAGGTAAAGAACAAAACATCCAACTGGTTGCAGTTCTATGCTTTCTATCGAATTTACTCTTCTTCTTCTTCTCTACTCCTGATATCTAATCTTGATTACTGATAATGATAAGTTTAAGAAGTTGTGTTGCTGGAATCCCCAATAAGCAATGTAGAAGTAGCCATCATTACAAAACATCGGATTAGGTTATTTAACCGGCTATAACCTATATCTACAATTATAATACCGTCCTTTACCCAAAACTCCGTTCGCGTGGTGACCTCTGAAAAGACATTGTCTGAAAACAAAGAAACATTAGTGGATAATAGGAAAAATTCAAGGTCCTTTGGAGTTGAACTTCATTGCGTAAAATATCAGCATTCCAATCAATCCACTCAAATGTCAGAATTTAATCAATGATTACTGTTGATATTCAAAATAGGTCCATTAATATAAAAAAATTATGAAATAATAACTGAACCTAAATAATGTGGACATATTCTCATAGTATATCATACTTGTCGACTTGAAAATGGAGAATATTTTTTTTCTTCTTCATCAGCCTTCCCCTATCCACTCCTGGATATGTAGGCCTCTTTTATGTTCCTCCATGCTGTCCTGTCCTGAGCTATCTGAAATCATCTATTTCCTGCATATTGTCTTATATCATCAAGCCATCTTCTCTGAGGTCTACCTACACTATGCTCGTCATTCTTGGTCGGCAGTGTGTAACTTTATATGTCCATCTAGATTTGTCTTGTTGGGCCACGTGTTGTACCCACTGCCACAATTCTGCAACACGCGCTATAATATCTTCGACTCTGGTTTTTTGTTGGATTTCTTCATTTCTTTTTTTGTCTCTAAGATTGACATTGAGCATAGTTCGTTCCATCGCTCTCTGCATCATCCTCAGGTGGTTTACGGTATTTTTAGTTATTACCATATTTTCCAGGCCATATGTTGGTACCGCTAATATGCGGGCATCGAAAACTTTACTTTTAAGATTTATTGGGATGTCGTTATTTCTGAATATATATTTCATCCTTCCAAAAGCCATTCAAGTTAGCCTGATTCTTCTTTTTTCTCTGATGTTTGATTTTCTTTGCCGATTCTTATTGAATGTCCTGAATATATATAACCTGTTACATTTTCAAGTTGTGTGCCATCAGTGTTTATGTGTTATGTGGTGTTGTTGATGATTTTGGTCTTTGAAATATTAATGAAGGCAGCTTTTTGGGTTTGAATAGATCAGATATCTCAATTGTGTCATAACAAAATATTTTAAATGATTGACCACCTCCCATCCACTCACAGGAATATTATTGGAGATCAAATAAAAATAGTCAGTTCCTTTTATGTACCTTGTACCGAGCTTTGTACCTTGCATATGCAAAATTTCATGTCTATCAGCTTGTGGAAAGGTTACAAAACACTTTCGGATTCATTGTATTAGTAGAAATGTAGGCTTGGTTAATCGATCGTCTAGAGGTATGATTCGATTACCTGGCCTTTCGTCTTTTTCTCCGTGACTTTGTTGGATTTGTAATAATTAAACTCTTATCAATTATTTACATATATTTACAAAGCCCCACTTATACAGTACAAACTCAGTATTGAGAAGATCCTAATTACGTTTTAATTAAAAGTTTCTCACTACAGTACTGAATTTCCTCTTTAACTCGTTTGTTGATTACTCGAAACGTCTTCGTTTATCACGTCTTCGTCGTACTTCAAGTTTTCGGTCGTCTGGTCTCTTACTCGTCTTAATTTAGTCCGCGAACCGTCTTTTCGTCTTACGTCTTAAGTTGACCGACCAAACTTGACTCGTCTTCGGTTTAAGTTGAACTGTACCCGTCTTCGGCTTAATTTTTACTGTCTCTCTGCCGATTGGAACTACCCTGTCTCGAATATCGACCTCCCTTCTTTCGGCTTGACCACCCCCTTAAGGAAAGTACCATCCCCTAGTCCAATGAGATTTTTGCCGTACCGCCCACAAAGATCTTGGCGGATTCCTGGAAATCGAATATACTCGAAGGACTAGTACCTGATACACAGATGTAACACATCTGGTACAACCGTCTTGCTCTCGAACTTTCCCAACTCCAGTAAATCTCTTAAGTTTTACAACCGACATGACACATCTTCGACACCCCGAAGAATTACACATCCTTTTTACATTATATGTACAATAACAATTCGTTCCCTGTAAATTCATTGAAACCGTCATGCCTTCGACACTTGAAAAAGTAATAGGTCTCCAAGCATCCAGTTGACCATCTCAATTATTTACAGGGAACAATAACTGGATCCTACATACATATTGTACAAATATTCTAAATATTCTAAAACCTTTAGGTAGGTATACGTAATTTATTCAATGTTTTTGTTGAAACAACAACTGTGAAAATGCCACAAGCTCAAAATTATTTTTGATTTTGAAACCGTCACTAATGGGGTCGATTTATGCGTTTTGAGAACTGCATAATGGGCCCTATTCTGTAACTCGAATAGAAATGAACGAATCGGATCGTATTCTGAAAATCGGAATGTTTCACTTCTATCACGTCCAAATTTAGTATTCTGTATCCAATTCTCCTTCTAACGCCAAATCTAATTCGTAATTTAATCCATAGTAATTTCACTTGAGTTAAAAAGTATATACAGGGTGTCCCATAAGTGGCACGTCACAGTGACACCGGAGGTAGGTCAGCTAAAGAGGGACCTAACCAGCCTAACATGACCCCAGTAAAAGTTGCATTGTTTTCGAGTTATTACCAAATTACGTTTTTTAGTGAATTTTCACCTTTTTTAACATTGTCAGGGTCAGAATTCTGCTGGAAAGCTCTCAAAGCTTATTTTTTTTGTTGTAATGGAATCTTAAATAGTTATTTAAGATGACATGAGTTTGATTCTGTCAAAAAGTTATGTGGATTTCCGTAAATTAATGGATAAATCTTGATTTCAATTGCTAGCAAAACGAGAACTTCGACTTTGGACACCTGCTGTGAAAAAAAATCCTTGAAACAAAACGAGCAAGTAACATCAAAAAATTGGGCATCTTAGACAGATTTAGAAATGGTACAATACACGAATCTTATGCCCATAAAACTAGGTATTTTCATCATTTTACCGATGCCCTACTTAACTAAGTTGAAACTAGGAACCCCGCTATCAGGTAATTTTGCCGCTTGCTATGACATTACATTTGATACCGGGCTTTGTTATTATTTGTTAAAGTCACAATAGGGAAAAAGATGGATTAGGGGAAGCGAAAAAGGAATATTATTGAAAAAAAAGGTAAATTAATTAAAAACAGACTTAACTTTCGATTATTTATTTAATTCTTGAATCTAACTTACAGTAAATGTTCAAACTGTTTCCCTCGGACTCTAATGCATAAATGACACCGGATTTGAATCCACTGGATTTTTTTTATTGGGGATGTTTAAAGGACAAAGTGTATGCAAAACCAATAAGAAGCGAGGAAGAATTGCGTGAACGCGTATTCGACGCAGCCCGGACCATATCGGAAATTAGTTTAAGAAAATTGAATCGTAATTTTATAAAATGGTGTCATTTATGCATTAGAGTCCGAGGGAAACAGTTTGAACATTTACTGTAAGTTAGATTTAAGAATTAAATAAATAATCGAAAGTTAAGTCTGTTTTTAATTAATTTACCTTTTTTTTCAATAATATTCCTTTTTCGCTTCCCCTAATCCATCTTTTTCCCTATTGTGACTTTAACAAATAATAACAAAGCCCGGTATCAAATGTAATGTCATAGCAAGCGGCAAAATTACCTGATAGCGGGGTTCCTAGTTTCAACTTAGTTAAGTAGGGCATCGGTAAAATGATGAAAATACCTAGTTTTATGGGCATAAGATTCGTGTATTGTACCATTTCTAAATCTGTCTAAAATGCCCAATTTTTTGATGTTACTTGCTCGTTTTGTTTCAAGGATTTTTTTCACAGCAGGTGTCCAAAGTCGAAGTTCTCGTTTTGCTAGCAATTGAAATCAAGATTTATCCATTAATTTACGGAAATCCACATAACTTTTTGACAGAATCAAACTCATGTCATCTAAAATAACTATTTAAGATTCCATTACAACAAAAAAAATAAGCTTCGAGAGCTTTCCAGCAGAATTCTGACCCTGACAATGTTAAAAAAGGTGAAAATTCACTAAAAAACGTAATTTGGTAATAACTCGAAAACAATGCAACTTTTACTGGGGTCATGTTAGGCTGGTTAGGTCCCTCTTTAGCTGACCTACCTCCGGTGTCACTGTGACGTGCCACTTATGGGACACCCTGTATATATATATATATTCTTTTGAGAAAGAGCAATTCAAATTATTAATTTCAACCAATCAAGCATATGTGTCGATGAATCTCAGTATTAGCAGAGGAAATGTAACGGGGCATCATACATTTCAACGTATGATACAAGAGAACAGATAAAAACCTCAGCAAAAACTCTGTCTCCCCGTATCGGTGTAGTGACTGGTTTGTGTAAACGTTTACAGAATAAGCTGACATAATTTATATTGAAGGACTTCATCTTCAACCAAAACAAAATTTTCTTCATCCTCTCTTTTCGGTTGACGACTCTATAATTTCCAATTAGATCCTAAAACAAAAAAAAAAGAAGCAGAAAAGAGTACTAAATATTAGTTTTCATTACATCGATTTGAAGTTAACTATCCATTCTAAAAAAGAATCTGAAACTGAATGGATAGCTTGGAAACCATCATGAAATTTATAAATCGGACAATCATTCACCAAGTGGTCAATGGTCTCTTCTTCACCACACTCACATAGTGGGCTATCAATAGAATTCCATTTGAAGAGGGTACTATAACAACGACCATGACCAGTTCTAAGTCGATTTGAAATACACCAAATTTTCCTAGGAAGATTGAAACCTAGAACTTTTTCTGAGGGATCAACGATAAGACTTTTGTTGAAGACGTTAGAAGAAGTTCATCCCGAACGCCAAATTTCCTTGTCGCTTTCATTGGATTCAAAGAAGGTATTAGCGTGATTTCAATCTAGCAGTTCTAGAATCTGGGAAATAGGATACAATTGCAAATGAGTTCGGGTAGAAATGAAATTTATCCCAAGATTTCTTGACTGCAACCTGTCTACGAATATAAGGCGGAACTATATGTGATAGCACCGGTAACCAATCTAAAGGAGTAGATCTAATAGTCCCATTAATAATTCTCATAGAAACGTTAAGCTGTGCATCAATTTTATGAACATGAGCACTATTGAACCAAACAGAACAACAGTATTCAGCAGCAGAAAAAACCAAGACCAAGGCTGTTGTACGAAGAGTGTTGGCATCAGCACCCCATGAAGATCCTGCTAATTTTTGGAGGATATTATTCCTCGACATCAATTTCAAACGCAAATTTTCTAAGTGAACCTTGAAATTCAAAGAAGAATCAAGTTTAACTGCAAGATATTTGGGGGCAAAATTATGATTCAAGACGGAATTATTGAAAGTTACTCTCAATTTTCTGTGTTTTTGTTGATTATTCAAATGGAAACAGGATACTTTTGTTTTATTTGGATTAGGGCATAAGCGCCACTCAAGAAAATATTTTCCATAATTTTTAGGGCTGAATGTCTGTGAAATACTGATTTATCTAGAAAAATGGTCTTTTGACCACCTATAATTGCAGCAAAATATCTTACAACCTAAAGATGGAAGGATCGACGTATTTAGGAACAAGCTCCATGCAGAAAATTGGTTAACATGGACAACAACAGGCGAGAGTGAATCTTGAAACGCAACAATCGAGAGTTTGGTAAAGTGATTACGGCCTCATGCAGTGCCCGCATCGACGGCCATAATTCAAAATGATAACTCTTCGGCCGCCAGCCGCTGCATCTGACATTTTTCCAAATACATAGAAAACTTGTAAAATAATTTGCCAGAGCGTTGCATGCGGAATACAGAATACACGTTGCCACGCAGCCGAGCGGGATGACAACATCGGAGGTTTCTCTTTTCTGGTTGGTCGGCGCACTTTGTTAAAGAGTTCCATTATTTATTGCCCTAAGCTAACAATGCAAAAAATATGTCCAGTGCCCTACCAGCGGTGAAATGCAATTCTGTATGTGCTGCAATATATTGCACCGAATTTATACAAGTCTGGATCGGGATTACTACAAACACAGGCCTTGTTTTATCTGCGCCGAAAAAAAAACTAGTCTAATGATAATGAAATTATTAATTTTTGTTTGCGACGCACCGGCAGAACAAAATTGCAGGATGCGGATATATCTGGTGTACGCTGGATGTGTGACTAGCCTTGTTTCCTCTATGATGCAGTACGGACTTCGGGAGTAGAAAGAGTAGTAGCAATAGAGGTTCAAATTTTCCATTAGATCAAAAAACCGATAGGATTATTCAAAAATTCGGAAATACCTGAACAATTTACTTGAGGGGTTTTTATTGGTAGAAGCTTTCGATTACAGTAACAATATGATTAATTGAGTTATATTGATATCGACAAGATTTTCATTTATTCGCTGTGACCTACTGATCATAAACATTAAATCAAAACGAGGTAATGTGTCTTAGTTTTTGAATTATGGGTTTAAAAGTTTCCAAAAAATACTACATACATCGTATAATTTTTAAATGGGGATTATAGCCTTGTGTGTTTATGTTAGGAGACCAATTGATATGCAGCTCATTCTATTTGAAAAAACGCACTTTTTATCATTTTAGTATATCTCTTTGAAGCCAGTTATTTTGAACAACCTTGTATGATGAAGGACATATTTTATGTCAAGTAAATGCTACACATGATTTTGGAAATATATACCCGAAATTTCAGCTTTCTAGGATTCCAAGTAGCGTAGTGATCAATTTTCAATTGGAGCTATGTTTTGCACATAAAAAGGAGTAAATCAATCAATTACTCGAAAACCGCTAGAGATAGGGACAAAGAAATACATAAATAATCAAGAGGAGAGGAAAAACCGAAAAAAGTAATTATATACACGGTGTTCTATTCGAAGTTTTAGTACTTTTTGATATAAGGATAAGTGCTAACACCGCAGCGCTCAAAATATTTCAGATGGAAAGTAACCAAATTTTCATTGAAATCATCATTTCAATATGAAATGATGATAACTGATAACAAAACGTATAACATTCAAAGGACATGGCGTTTTGAGTACTAAAATTTCAGAATCATATTTGATTTGATTCTTTATTGGAATATTAATGGCGTCTTTTATAGTAATATAACAAAAGCTTTAACTCATTCATAATTTTATACCGTACTCTGTTAAAGAACTACGGTAAGATGTAGTAGCGATCTTAGAAGCTCTGCAGATGATCAGGAATATATGCTGCGCATCGTGTACCGCCATCTCAGGACATGCTAATAGTTGCGACAATATATACTTCTCTAATGACGAATAATTCCTCGTCAATGAATGCATCCAATCTAGATAATTGTCCTTGATTATTAAATTTGTAAAGGATGATAGCAAATAATTATTCGTCAGAAATGAATGTTTGGGATCGTTTATCTCGATTTGAGAGAACAAAGAATGAACTGTCCTTTTACATAGTAGTGAAAAATTACACGATTTACACGTTGTTTCATGATGTTACTAAACTACTCAGACAATGATCCAACTCATAACAATTTACAGGAACTCAGATCAGACTGCTGCTTATTAATATAATTTTGCTCTTTTAAATTATTTATAGAAAAATTCATATGATAAATTAAAGAATTTGTGCCCAATTAACTCAATAAGTATATCTTTTTGTAATATGTAATGTGAATAATCAAAATGTAATGTCCTTTTTGAGCGAACAGGTTCACGATGAAGGTCAGTTATTATTTTGTTGTTAGTCTTATTTCACTGAATTTCACAGTTTTCTAATAAGTAGCTATTCTGAGTGAATATCATTTTATGTCGTATTGAACCAAATCAATGTTTTCTCCATAATATATTCATAGAGAAACGCTTCAAGGGTATGTAGGTATAGTGAATACAAAGTCACTTGGAGGAAGATAAATATTACGATTATCCAAGGTTTGTCCAAGTTTCCAGAAATTCCTTTGGTGCCAGTGAATTTATTGCCTAACAATACTTTCAAATAAAAAGAGACATCTATGGCCAAGCGTTTTTATGGACTACTTCAATTAACTTTGGATATACTTTACTCCTTGATTTGCTTAGTCAGAATAATTAATATCAAAGAAATGTCAAAACTGAATTATTTCAACGAGAAATTGCTCTGAGACTGCCAGGATATACTACCATTGTCCGGAGAACATAGATATAATAAAGTAGAAGATTAAAAAAACGAAATTGCTTACCTAAGAAAATAGTTAATGAATCCTCTGGAAATTCAAACCTAATAAATCAAGTTTATATTTACATCTGAATTCTGTTTCATAAAAGAAAAGTGAAAAAATTTTAGTCATAAAACTTGAACCACTTTAAGATCCACCCTGAAAGTCGTTAAATATGAATTTTCATCCTGAAAATAATTTCTAAAACTGTAAAATTAACTTGTTTATTTCACTAAACATTTATAATTCATTAATGATGTGGATGATGGTCAATTAAGTGATGGTCTTGATTTATAAAATAGAGGGGCCGTCAAGTTATAATATAAAATATTTCAAAATGAAATGAAAGTGAAAAAGTTTCGAATAATGAAAACATCCTATTTATACTACTTGCTTGGCAGCCATGAGGTGAGCTTCGCCAATAAATGAAAAAAATTTAGAAAGCCCTGACGTGAAGTAAGGAGTACTTTTGAATACCACATAACTATATATTGATATATTTATATCTTTAAGGATGCATTTAGCGCGGGAATGATAAGCGCTCAAGAGCTCCTCACTTGACGTTATTGCTCTTCTTTTTGCTTTTCTCATCTTGAAATTTTTATGATCCTGCATTCTATCAGAAGTCAGAACCAAACAAAAAAGGCCTGAAACTGCTATTCATTATTTATATGAGTTTTTCTGGATATTCAGCTGGAAGTTTCAATGGTTCTGATAATGATATTGCTATCAACACAAAATTATGCACAAAGTTCGATACTGTTATTTCAGAAAAAGATTCGATGTTTTTATCAATTTTATTATGGTTTCTTATTATAGAAAACAGATTAATTATTTCAATTTTAATCGATTTCAATTAAAATTATATGTTATCTAGTTTCTTCATTGATATCAAATTGATATAATGATTCATTCGAAATGAACATTCGTATCTTATAATATTTTTATAATCGTTATCCTCCCATTCGATTATTGGAGAATTATCAAATAATTATTCAATATCACCATACCTATTGAGTGAATAATGTTAATTCAGTATTATTGTCACTGCCGTGCATTATCATTGACGAAATTCATTCATGATTGGGCAATTCCAATGCGTAAATTTTGAATTCATTTTGCGTAATATTCGCTCTCAGTTCACACTCAACTGAAATCTTTATTGCTTCATCCAAGAAATGAAATGATCTATTTAAAGCAAAAGCTCATGTTTTTTTAGAATGTATTCATGAATTCATTCATGTGACATTTGTAGTATATAATCGTCTGATTCAAACAAACAATAGTATTGATCTGATGTTTGTTATATTTTCAGAGTACTCTTCCATTTAGAAATAGAAATAAAATAGGATAGGAATCTGAACAACGACTCAGAAAAAAATCTCAGTCGACGCAGAAAAAGTCTCCTATTTTAATGTGAATAATGTGTCGAACTCAATTCATTCGATTAGTGATGGAGTCCCATCAGGAGAAATTACCCGAATTTTTTGAATATCTAAAAGTTCCTTTAGAAGAACTGAGATCTCAATTGACTCGTCATATTCCATGATCACCACGGTCACTATCGTGGCTATTGACAATGATATTCTGTTGAATGTTTTCATCCGATGGTTGTGATGGGTGATTGCTTGTATCGAAAACGCTCATTGGTAGGTCTTTGGTTGAGGTTATAGTACATCCTACATTATTTCGAAAGAACATAGCGTGTTGGAAACTGTCGAAAATAGTTCCTAGCATGATTTTGTACATCGGAGTATCGGGAATACTCAGATTAGTATCTATAGAAGAGTTATATTCGGAAAATCAGCGCTATTCACTACACTAGTCACTTGTGTCAATACTGGATAATATTTCAAAAAAAATTTGAATTTGATTTTAAACCTCGAATAAGTCCTTCCATTGGTATCTATAATAAGGAATAACGAAGTTGTTTTAGGAGGCAGAAACACAAGCGTGCAGATACTACCAAAAGAAGAAATTTCTTGTTCTTTTTAGAAAACTAAGTATCTTATATTCGTATCAATCTAGTAAAAATTTCAACAGTAATCCATACCTTTCATAATCCACGAGTGTCGTACATTTTTGAAACATTAGATTTGATCGGTTGGTCTATAGTGTTCCTCATCAGAGCTGTTCTCGCCGTAGCCGTAGTCTACAACTTGCCCTTCAGTTCCAGAATTCTAATGAAATCCAGTATTTGGTTTGGCTTCAAAGAGGTTACTTCCTCACTTCTACAAGTCTCTTGTCCAAGCATTTTTTGTGTTGACTATGTAGCTATAACGAGGTATTCCATCACTAGATCATCCGGAGTTTCTTCCTCCTCCCCATAGAATCTGCACTGGTTGTTTTTTTCTAGACTCATTCTCGTGAGGTGCATCCTGAGACGCTAATACCCTGTGAGGAATCCAGTCAGGAAGTATAGCATATTCCTGCTAAGATCGATACTTCTTAGATCTTACAGTATTGAAGTTTCGAAGAAAATTTCTGGAAGGATCCAATCCAGGAAGATTCCGCCAGAGTCTTTCGCTTTCGGTGTTTTCCTTCTCCTAAAACTCTTTCTTGTAGGTAAGTGATCCTAAACCAAAGAAAGGTTTTGGACCAATGAAAGAAGTTTGTGCTCCCCTATGACAAGAATGTTCTCCTCGTTTCAATTCTCGATGATCAGGTTTATGAAACATCTGGGATATGCAGATTTTGCAATCACATAAAGTTTCTTATTTATTGTAAGAGTATTTCTATTTTTCGATGCAGTTTTTTCCTCTAAATTTGAATGTTCCATTTTTATAAGCGAGTTCTGTCTCATCCGCATTGAATAAGTCTTCATTTGAGCATGGCAAGTTCAGATTGTGTCAAACTTTTTCCATCTCAACGTTGAACGTTCCCATTAGTCTGTTGGACTAAAAAGCAATCAGCAGCTATTTTGCCAACGACTATATTGTTCCTTTGCTCTGTTAATTCGACTCATTGTGCAATTGTAATATTCAACTCTCGATATTTCTCTTGAAGCTGGGGTCTTTTTATGATAATCCTTTGGTACATTATAATAATGCTTCATCTACTATTCTTGAGTGAATTTTCTTACACTTTAAGATTTTATAAAATTGTCGTTAAACAGAAATTCAACCTTTTTTTCGTTCTTCTCAATTCTAGAAAATTCCAGCTTCTAGTTATGGGCTATTTCTAGGATATTTCGAAAAAAAAAAGGAATATTTTCATGTTAAATTTTCCATAAAATGCATATGAAGACTATGATTTGCGCTTGCTGATAAGCAATCTACCTTTTCCACGCTCTAACGTCCATCTTTTTTCGCCTCTGTATCGTATATGTCATGACTACATGACCGTCCAGGATATATTCTAGCATATTTCGAAGCAAGTAAGGAATATTTTTATGTTATATTTTCCATAGAATAGATATAAAGACTATGATTTGCGCTTGCTAATAAGCAATCGACCTCTTCCACGCTCTAACGTCCTTCTTTTTTCGCCTCTGTATCGTATATGTCATGACTACATGACCATCCAGGATATATATTTCATTGTGATCAATCTGATATGAGGAAGGCTGTTTTGGAATCAGGGCTTCACTGTGGGTAGTTAGCCGTGAGCTTTTTTCTCGATTAGTTTTTTTTCGTTCAAGCCTGGCTCCATTGGATTCGTTTTGGGTTTAATGATGTTCTTTGTTTTCAGTGTATAAATTTTAAGTTTCATTTTTGTATATTTATTTTTCCATTTTGTATTTGGCCTCGGCTGTAGAATGGTGTAATTATCAAATAAAAATAATTATTAAATAAAATATGAGTATAGCAGCCGGTTTGATGCTACAGGGTAGCGTGTGCGAATATAATAATATAATAAAACCACAACAGGTGATTTAAACCAGCGGTTAGTCGTTACAAACGGATGTGATTGCATAGAAATCTGTATATGAAACCAAATTTGAGTTAGAGATCACATTGCTGCTAAATGCTGTTAAAATGGAGTGAGGTGTTTGGGAAAACTTAGAAATGAATAATCTCAAGAAAATAAAGTGATTTGTCACAGTGTGAAATGCAAATATTCAGTCCATAAACTCGAATTTTTTTACAACTGAAAAAGGAATGCCTCAGAGTTCCATTTTAGGACCTGTACTTTTTATTTTCTGTATGAAAATATCACGGGAGATATTGATTTCGATAAAAACTAGTTCCTTTTTACAAATGTCAACCTGAGCGTTCTTGTATAGGTCATTGGTTTGATATAAATCCATAACATCTTAATTGATGTATACTCCACAACCATTATAAGACCATTCGATTTAAAACTAAATTCAGATCTACAAGAGTTAACTGGATTGGAAATTTCAAGATTTATTGGAATGGATATTGATGAGAGTCTAAATTGGAGATATCATTGTGAGAATCTCATGAAAAACTTAGCTCGATTTGTTTTATTCTCAGAAATTTTATATATGCTCCAACTGTGGAAAATTTTATCACGCGCAGCTATCATCTTGATTAAAAAATGTATATAGTCTTCTGAGGTGCCTCCCCCAGTGTTGAATCTTTTTACCTATGTAAGTCGGAACAGAGTGATAAGATGTCTGGCAGGTATTGAGCAGAGATAGTCTTATTCATCAAATCTCTAAATATCCCTACTTTACTGTCAGTTTCAATTTTTGAATTAGCTCCTTTTGAGAATAAACATGGGACTACATTAAACAGGAATAGAGATTGTCACCAGTATATATTTCACTCTCAATCAAAATGATTTCATTTGTCGTCCATTAGGATTTAGGAAAAGACACAAATTTCTTCAATATCTTTAATAAATTACCGAAACATAGAACTGGGATAATAAATTTGCATCAAGACAGGCTGGAAATATTTTGTAGTTGATACACAATTTTTTAAATGAAGTGTTCTTTTCTGATAATTTCTGTGTTCATCCCTTCCTTTTTCTACAATGTATTGTTATAAAAATATTATTTTATTATATAATCTAATGAAGCAGAAGATCAGCTTCAACAAAACAGCAATAAGATTCGTGCTCAATCATCTCAATAATCAGGAAAAGTATGTTCGAATGTTCGATATTTACAGATACCTATCTATGAAAAAAATATAAAGAATTTAATTTGAAGTGTGCAGTATCTATATCCTAACCATGACCCTAAATAAAACAAACTCAAACCAAGGACATATCCATAATACGGAAACTCGATCATAAAAACTAAAAATATCCGTCCGATATTGATCCGTCAGGTTGTTGAACTACACAGGTCCCATTAGTTTCCAAACGTAGAAAGAAAGAGAAAGTTCAAAAAAACGCGAAGCTATATATCTGACACAGAAATCCGAAAGAGAGTGATACAAGAGTCCTTGATCGCTAATAAATATCGGTGAGTGAAGCAAAGTGTACAGATGGCGCTATCCAATTTTTCTCAGCTTTAAAGAACATCTAGATACCAAACTAAGCACCATCGCTCACCATTAATGATTCCCAGGCCAAGGGAAACTGGTCCCTATCGACTGAGCGGCCTGCTTTTCAACTTTGCAGACCTGGCCAACGTGATTTATACGGCCGCGTAAAATTCCAAAGGATCCTAATGAGATGAAAGCGTTGCGAACTTTTTCCGACCAATGGCGCATCCAGCTCGATAAAAAGGGTGGAGCTCGCCCCTGGCTTTTTTCGAGGTGGGGATGGAGCCTGAAAAAGCTCTCTTGATCCTGTGCTTTAAAAATATATCGCCGTTCCAATGGCTGACTGAAATGTAGTTTCGAGTATCTGCGTACTTAACGCATTTTTTCCGGAGGTAAGGTTTGATAACCGGCAGGCTTTGTGCGTTTGGAGCTTTTGCACTTCAACTCGTTTGGAGTTGATATCATGTTTATTTCAAGAATTCCTAAAGTCTGGAAGTCATGAATTGCTCCCAAGATTAGAGATGTGTAAAATCAATATTCAGAGAGGAAGGTGAATATGATATCGTTTGATATTATATCGTCCCTTTTTTTGAGCCGCATGAGTTGTCAATGTATGTAGGTATAAAACATCAGTTGTAGATACTTTGTGAGGGATGCTCCAACTTTCATATTCATCACTTTCATTTCTTTCTGCTCTTTAAATTTCTCGGAATTTTCCTCTGAAGGTGGTACATTTGTATCGTTCATATATCGAAATACCAATGCCTTCCGTTACAATTTAAAGAATCGTTGGAATTTTTAATTTCGGGCTCAGAATAGTTGAATCTTCCGTTTTTTGCATCATACTATATTTCGATATATTATACTGAAATAGAACATTCATTATGATTCTCAGATTTTCATACTCTATTGACAATGGTTTCTATACATGTTTTGAATTTCTGAGCAACAAATTGAATTGGAATTAAACGATCATTTAGAACTTAGAAAGACCTTATCCTATACTTAACTCTTGAGAAAAATATATGTATATAATAAAAATAGTTTTCCCATCAAAGGTAATCGCCAATTTCATTTTTCCTATTCATAGTCCTCACTTGGTGGAAATTCATATTGATTCAATAAAAATTAATGTAAATACTTTCAATTTTCACAGGTTTCTTATTAATTCGACAATTGTTTCATCGTCTTTACGGCTTTTTCAATGAATTTTACATTGTAATGTAACAAAAACTTTATATATTGATTTTTATCAAATTCCACTGTATTTTTACATGATATCTATTTGATAATTTGACTTCGAGAACTAGAAAATATGCCTTCTCAGAAAATTTTATGACTTACATACATAAATAGAAAAATGTGCCGACTGTTAAGAGATTTTCTTGAATAATATCGGTAAATACTAGATAGATGGATACAATAAGAATCGAAATGAAATAATGGTGAAAATTATAAAATCTTAAATCGCATATAACCGAATGATGATATTCGATTCCTGATTTATCATGAAAAATATGACTTGTGAATATTTTATTTCGAATTAAAAAAAAAATTTCGATCTATCGGGACCTTCGACCCAATTAAAAAGTTGAGAAACGTCAATTATATAGAGCTATTCAAAAGAAATATTTGAATCCTGTTGAACATTAAAGTAAAATATCTACTGAAAACAGAGTCGCTGAGTTCATTATAAGATTATTCAATTTGTAATTTTTAATACTTTATGTATTATATGTATTTCTGATTTGCTGGTAATCATCATTATATTTTTGAATGAGTTCATATAATCTGAGAGATGTGAGAAAATAATGATCCCCTGTTTAAAATTAGATATTAATAGTAACAACACATACTGAACAGAATCGATATAATAGGAATGGGTATTTCTCTTCAAATTTCTGTCAGATTAAGATTTTCAATCTTTTTACTCAAAATATATCCACCAGACTGTTGCCCAATAACAAGTGCATACAATAATAAAAAGATATATCGATGATGACCGATTGGATAAGAAAAACAATACCTACATGCAATCGAGAAAAACCAAAAAATAAACAAAATTTCATTTATACCCCTTGTTGCTCAATGCACTACTCACCAATCTCCTTAACAGAGATAATAACAAGAAAAAATTTAAATGATTCTGAGATTGTTATTACTCCTGCACATATAATAGATAGTAAACAGAGAGAAAAATAATAATAGGAATTAACTAATGGTGAATGGGACCTTGAACTGAAGGTTTATTAATTTATTTGATCTGTTAATCTTTGAAATTATTTTTCTGAAATGTGTAGTATTCGAAAAAGAAGGAGATTTTCTCAGAAGGAATAAATGCTGCTACCTACAATGCTTTGATTCTGGTATTTTATGTTTTACTTCACAATCCAAACCTCAATAGTTTAAAATTAAGAAGAAAAATAAGAGTTCAGATTCAATGAACGTTTGTTTAAAACCTTATGTTTAATGTTTATTAGGTATCTAATTTTTGTTGATACGAGTTGGGTTATTTTGTGATACCTATACATATTATAAGTGAGAAGAAATAAGTACTGTTATCAATATAGGAGTGGTTTCACCGAAAGAAGTTTAGCTATCCATTGATTTGAATGATAGAACATTACAATAGGTCGAAAAATTAAAAAATCAAATAGGTACTGTAATTTCATATTTGTCTTTTAAAATATTCGAAGAATTTTAAATTTCAAAAAGTAAGTTTAAAGATTATTGATATCACAGAGTAGTCTAGACTCTAGATATTCAACAGATGAAGGATCTATACTACAAGTTCATATGTAACTCATACACATTTTTACATGAAAATAGTGGAAATTGATTATTCCAAAAACGCGAAAAAACGAAATTATTTCGGCAACTGAGTTGACAAATCTCTTTCCTTCAGAGTCATGCGAAGTTCGAGCATCCTATATGTCATCTTAATTGTGAACAGTGTTTCATTTTATCCATTAAGCTCAAGTGTGTTGGGATTTCTTGATGGGTACACAATGATATCTAATCAGTAGTAGATAATAGTTGTGCCTAAAAAGTCGCATCGTCAATAATTTTCATTTTTTCGCAATGCAAAACTGAAAATTTTACATGATTCGTTGAAAGGACCAAATTTTTAAATTTTCAAGATGAAAAATTTCTATTCCAAAAATTCAACAAACCAACAACGTTATGGTCCTTATAGTCACCTGGATTTTTTTACAAAAATCAGATTTCAATAATGAAATAAATGAAAAAGGTGTATCCTCACTGAAAACAGATTGATATGAAACGATTAATAAAAATGCGTATCAAAATGTTCTGAGCATTGGATGATTCGTTTCTTATTATTTCAGATGAGGCTTACTTTGAAGGGAATAAATAATCCCAAATCGTGTTACAGTAATTAATAAAATGTAAGTCAGATTGAAAATATTTCGCAAATTTTGTTATAGGTAGGTGACTATGATAAATTCATCTAGTTGGACTAAACATTAATGAAAATACGTTTGAAAATGTTCTGAATATTGAATGGTTCGTTGTGTACCTTTTATGTTAGAAGATGCTTACTTTGAAGGTGATAAATAATTTAAATGTTGTGTTACAGATATATGAGGCAAATTGAAAATCTTCCGACTATATCGACATAGGTACCAACAATAAATGTATCTAGTTTGCCCACAAAGTTTATCAATAAACCAGATCTTGTTATGACGAATGGTTAAATTAAATTTTTCATTCCTCTGTTTTTTTCCGGGCGAGTTTGTCCCATGAATATTAAGTCCACTCTCTCTCATTTTCTATACGAATAATTGTAGAATTGGATAATTAAACGAAATTTTCAGCGTACCACAATCCTCCAAATCCTTTGCCGTCAGCTCACACCTCCGCATCATCCGGAACACGTATAACAAAATATGGCGGCCATAATATCTCAAACAATTCCGGCAATAAAAATATTTTTATTGCAGAAAGCTGGAAACACGGAGCATTAGACCGGGAGTGGAGGCAGCACTTTATTCGACTTTTAGGGGATTATGCAAGTAATTTAAATTCAGCTAAGGCGAAGAGACGTGTTATTTTTCACATTTTCCAGAGATTAAAGCAATATTTTACAAGGTTTGCGCTAGGCGATATTAAAGTTTCTCCCACTTTTTTTCAGCCCTGGCGGGACGTGCAGAAACCATCCTTATCTTTTAATGTGAATTTATACGGGGCATTAAAAGTTTTTCCTGTTATTTGCACTGGTCCGTTGTTGATCCCTTTGCTCGTCTGTTCGACCCGGATCAACTCCATCGAGTAAGAAACTTTTTGAAAGCGGTCCGACCTTTTTTGGGTTTATGGCGCTGACGATAACCGCAAATCTGGGAGAAGCATTTGTAGTAATTCGGGGGTCTACCCTAGGGGGACACGCCCTCAGAATGCAAACAAAATAAGTAAATAACATTTTATATCAAAATTGAGAATAGCACTGACATCAGAAGTAAATACCTTTTTTATGAGATTTTGCATGAATGTTCGAAGCCTTATTTTATGGGTTGTTACCGTGTCAGAGTTTTAGGTGTTGAATCCTTGTCGCTTCTAAAAATAAGGAAAAATAATATTTCTTTTTAGAAATTGCTAAGGAATTTGTGGAGTGTATTGTTTGTATAATATTTCTGCAAATGAATTTATTATTTTCATTAATTGAAGGAATGTTATTTTATGGGCACATGAAGGAGTGAAATTTCATTTCAATATAATAATAATAATAATATTAAATTGACTTTATTTAATGAAATATGTACAAAGACATATGATATGTTTAGATGTTGGACTAACCATGCCGAGGCGGAGTAGTCAAATGCTATTCTTACACTCAAATTCGTATGGCTGCCATTTCTTGATAATATAAAAAGAAAATATAATATATAAACAAAAATGAACAAATAGAGATTATAAGTACAAAAACAGCAAAAAACAAATAGAGAATATAAATATAAAAATATGTATAATATAAATAGAGAAGGTGAATACAATAGAATAAATAACATTCAAAAGGAGAAAAAAAATTGACTGTAATAAATCACTCCAGAGAGAACTCTTCATTTGACGCCTGAATTGTGAATAGCTGAGGCTGAAAACACTACCGTCCACACTATTCTAAAATTTTACCGCATTGTAAGAGAAATACCCCTGAAATTCAGCAGTACGATGCAGAGGAACCATGAAAGAAAAGGAGTGCCTGATGTTGACCCAATGCACCGAACTTCTAGGAATGAGCCTTCCATGAAGAGCCGCACAATACTGAGTCGTTAGAAGTTTATAAACAAAACATCGAAAATGTAGCGATCTTTCATCCATCCTCAACCAACCCAACTCACGAATCCTATGAGAAATGTGATTATATTTCCTCAAACCGAAAATGAATCGGCAACACCAGTTCTGAACAAGCTGAATACGACATCTCACATTAGCACTGATGCAGGGTCCATAAACTACGCCACAATAATCGAACAAAGAAATAATCAAGGACTCAGCCAAACGTTTCCTTATACTAAAGGTCAAAAATCGTCGACACCCATAAACAACTCTCAGCCGGTGAAACGCTGTCTTTAGAATACCAGCCACATGAATGGAAAAATCAAGTCTACAATCAAAAATTACACCGAGATTCCTCACGGTATCACACAAAGTTAAAGGCTGACCGTAAATGCACAGTTGCAGGTTGTCCCTTACTATAGAATACTGACGAACATTGGAAAAAACAGAATATTTGAACTTGCTTATATTTAATTTTAAATTATGTGAGGCTGCTACATTACAAACATTTTCAAGGTCATAGTTAATCTGCTGGGAAGCCAAACACAAACTACTCATATCAAAAGAATATTTAAGCTGCTTGTCATCCGCAAAAACCTGTGCAAAACAAAATTTCAGGACCCCAAGCAGATCAGCGGTATAAATTCAAAAAAGAAGTGGTCCTAAAATAGAACCCTGCGGCACCCCAGACAGATGAAACACCGACTCAGACATACCACCATCAACCTGAACCACCTGACTCCGCAATGACAAATAAGATCTGATTAAGGCAACAGAAAGCGGAGTAAAACCGTAAAACTTTAACTTTGCACATAATAAAAGATCAAACCATAAAATTAAGACAGAGACCAGTTTTTTATCTAAATTATAAAAGATGGAAACAGTTACTGTTGCCAAAGCAGTTGAATAACTGAAAGATTTACAGAAGATTAACTTTCAGACGAAACAAAATCTGTGAATTCAAAATTATGTGAAACACTTCAAGGAATACCGTAAGAGCTTTTGTCCATCAACATCACTATTCAACGCCTCAAAATGTTTGAACTCAATTGGTAACATCTACTACAAGTACATAGTAGATTTATGCTTGGTCGTATCCTTTGGTGTCAAAGTAACAGGCCACAAAAATATAGGAGAACCTGATTCTTATTATTTAGCATTTTATTTATCATTCTTTTCATAAACTCGACTCCACATAAATATTCCGTCTTTTTTCTATGTTCTTGAATCTTGACATTTCTCGCAAAGAAATTTTGTAAAAATATTCTTTGATTCGGGCGGATAGCAGATTAAGAAATCTTGATAATTTCTCCTCCTGTTGAAGCTACTTAGTTGAATTGTTGATAACTCACAATATCTATAAACTTGATTTATAGTGACAAAATGTGAAATCTGAAAGATAAATTCGGAGATATGAAAATTTCACAAATCTCTCTATGATATGATACCCATAAAATTTTGTATGAATTTCATTTCACAAATTTGAAACTCATTTTCAAATTTAAATTGAATTAAATATTGAGAATTTGATAATCCATAGTCCATACGGATTTAACCCCCTAAACCTTCAAAATTGTCTAGCATATTGCGTTCGAGCGTTATGGTGGAGAGACCAAATTGATTTTGACCTAGAATTCTTCATCAGTTATTCAGAAATTAAGCCTTAAAATAACAAAATTAAAGATATGCAAAATATTTAGAGAAATCGGTATAATAAAAAATGAATGAAAGAATGAATGTAAATGATTTGTTCAGAATCATACGCTGTGCAATATTTAATTTCCATTGTGTGGCAAAATTATAATAAATCAACGGAAGCAAAAAATTCCCTATTATTTTGAATACGATCCTGAAAATCAAGGCATTATTGAATTTCCAGTAGATTGTCCAATTTGGAAAGTGTGATATTATATTTTCAACTATATAGTTGAAAATATAATTATACACAGTTTACATATGTACATATATATGTACATATGTAAACTGTGTATAATCGAAAGTATCTAATTAAATCTTATGTTGTTTCAGAGCACACAGGCTGTGATGAATCTCATGGTGTATTTTTTGGTAAGTCTTATAGTAGATATCGGATTGAATAAATCTTAATTTATTTATCTCTTCATAATGTTCAATATTAAATTATTTACTAAATGACATATATTAATCATCTGAAATTAATCACTTTATAATAAATGAGGTCACTAAATAACAATGTACAAGGTACAAATAGTGAATATTGTATATAACTTATCTATTCCTAGTTTTTCCTCAAATCACTATCTATAATAACCCAACGATTAAAATTCTCCCTATATATTTACTGTATTTAGAAATATTGGTGGTATACGCCAAATTTACCATTGTAACTAATCATTATTTATCGAAACTTGAAACGTATTCATTCCACTAATTTCTATAATCTCTTCTGTTGGGTATTTGATTGTTAGTGATGGTCCTTTACTGAAATTTCATTGTTATTCTCATCACATTCAAAAATATAAAGTTAGTAAAGGACCATCCCTAATAATCAAATACCCAACAGATCAGATTATAGATTATAGTAACTAATTATGAACCGAAGAATATTGAGCGCATTCGCCATTTTGCAACATACGATGAGAATCATGTGGGAGTTCTCTTATTATCATTACTGCAATAGATCGACATAACCTATCACTTCATGGAATTTCGATGTCAGTTTAACTGAACTTTGATTTTATTATGAATTATAGTATATAGAGCGTACCAAAACAGTAACGGAACAAGTCCATTATTCTTGTACGAATACACCCGTCGATTATTATTATATTCTGTAATTTGATATTTCTTACCCCACATTCCCTACCCTCACAACTTTTTTTTTTCAAATGGGACTATATGGATTGTGATATAACAAATGAAAAGCCGTTCGCTTAGTCATCCAGCGCTTTGACTTAGGGGAAAATTAAAAAGAAATTAGCAGTTATTGATCTAAGACAACTGTAATCAGAGCATTTTACAAATAATCATTGAAAAAATCCTCCCACAATATGATTTCTGGCATATGACCGCCACGGCTGGCTCGGATGTAGTCCAATCTGGACGTCCAATTTTCGATGAATTTTTCCAACATTTGTGGCCGTATATCGGCAACAACACGGCGAATGTTGTCTTCCAATGGTCAAGGGTTTGTGGCTTATCCGCATAGACCAATGACTTTACATAGCCCCACAGGAAGTAGTCTCGCGGTGTTAAATCACAAGATCTTGGAGGCCAATTCACAGGTCCACAACGTGAAATTAGGCGGTCACCAAACGTGTCTTTCAATAAATCGATTGTGGCACGAGCTTTGTGACATTTTGCGCCGTCTTGATGGAACCACAGCTCCTGGACATCATGGTTGTTCAATTCAGGAATGAAAACGTTAGTAATCATGGCTCTTTACCGATCACCATTGACTGTCACGTTCTGGCCATCATCGTTTTTGAAGAAGTACGGACCAATGATTCCTCCAGCCCATAAAGCGCACCAAACAGTCAGTTTTTCTGGATGTAACGGTGTTTCGACATACACTTGAGGATTAGCTTCACTCCAAATGCGGCAGTTTTGTTTGTTGACGTAGCCATTCAACCAGAAGAGCGCTTCATCGCTAAACAAAATAAAATGGACGTAGTGCGCAATACGTATTCCCCACAGAACCATTATTTTCGAAATGAAATTGCACTATTTGCAAGCGTTGTTTAGGCGTGAGTCTATTCATGATAAATTGCCAAACCTGAGAATAAATCACTTGACAGCTGTTAAATTGGTCGCCATCTTGAACAGAAATGCCAACTTAAAGTTATATACCTCGAAAAAAAATACCGTTAGTATTTATTGTACGTCTGTAGCATATGCTTCAATGTAGCAACTGTCCCACTTCGTCAGCTCAAGGACTGATAATGACAAGTTCATCATTATATTATTTGTTTCATCTTTTTTGTAACACAAGAAAATTGTGTATTTAACCTGGAAATCATTTAATATATTTTTTGATTGTCGGTTGAATTGTTAGTTTGTATTGAATTGGTTGTGTATGCGTGGTTCCGGAAAAATATCATCAGACGAAAAAATGCTCTGTGAAGAAGATTCCCAAAAAGAAAACATACAATTAGCATTTGTGATAATGCTAGAACATTATATAAAATGACACCTGCCATCAAGTCTGCAAAATATTAAGCCCTCAAAGACCTAACGAATAGTTATAATAGACATACAAAACACCACTTATATATTAAAAATTTATTGAAAAATGTAAATAACAAAAACAAAAAAAATAACGGATTCGAAAAAAACAGGAAATGGGAACATTACATTGAATGAATGGTAGCAAAACTGTTATGATATTTTGAATGAAAAAGAAAATCCAGTTATTCAGAGAGTTGCACTGTATAATTTCCTTCTTTTATCCCATCAATTTTCCAATAGAATCGTAGAATGCCCAGTGGAGCTGCTGTTACACCAACTTCGTTAACGTGAAGTAAATACCACAAATCTCTTCGTGAAACGAAATATCTGTTGTGAGGAATTGGTGCCTCGAAGTGTGGTATATACTTTTTTTCACGAGAGTGCTACTTGATTTAGTAGTTATCAGAAAAGTTATTTTATTATCTATTGAAATAAACTTCCCAGTTTTGAAGTATCTTCTCTGTAGCAAAAGAAAATAAGTCTAACATTTTTATGTACTTAAATTTTACCATACCACCCACTGGTAATTTTAACAAACGTTCATCTCTCACAAGTTAACAATTTCCTATACAGCAACATAATATATGCGCATAAAGAAACAAAACTTCCAATAGACGACTGAAGTTTAAAAACCAACAGAATCATGCGTATAATGCAATGAGATGCTATTAGGTATTTAGATGTCTGAAATACTGGTGTGTTCACTGCTTAGATTTTGTTCAACATAATTTTTTTCTTAAGGTGGCACTATACAAAGAATTAACCAATCAACGGCATCATTTCAAAATTTTCATTTGTTCTGTCAAAGAAATTTTATTGTTGATATAACCTCAAAACGACATTGACAGAAAGACGACGTGAGCGCCGCCATAAGAAACAATGCGGAAATCAATTGAAAAGGGACCATAACATTGAAATTTGAGGAGGCTGGTCCATAAATGTAGCTAATTTAATCTAAAGGTTGTTCAAGATTAAGTGAGCACACCAGTGTCTTAGAAATCTTAACTAATATCAACTAATCTTTATGTTCTTACTCTTTAATGAAACACCGAGGTTAACAACTCTTCTTCTTTATCACTGATAATACTAATTTGAAAAGAATCACGTGACACGTAACACGCAAGGTCGGAACGAAAATTATCGAAAGAAAGACCGCAAAGATCAAAGCGGGCGTAAGTCATGTCGGCAAATATGAAAGTAACGTATCTATCAACGACGTCCGACGGTGCCGATCGGACACTGATTCATCCGATCGCCAGCAGCGATGAGTACAATCGATTGCAAAACGATCCGCAAAAAGGGGAAAATATACCCGTCCAATAAAAACCGATTATAATGTATTTCATTGAAAAACATGTAATTAAAATAAAAACGAGAAAAATGGAATTTACGAGGATTTTTTTTTGTTCGAACGCTGGCCGCGCCAATCGATAGCGAATGGCGGTGAAAGTGTGCCGTACATGTGCTGCCGAAAAATAAATAAAAATAAACTTGATACAGTCCAAACAAACGATCATATCGACGTTTTCATCTGGTTTACGTCACGATACACATACGTGTTTCAAACGGACGTTGTTGGTGACGGAAGCGAATGTGTTTATTGTTCTTGATTTTCGATCACTTTGCCTTGTGTTTATACAGTACGAATTCATTTTGAGACTTTTATGATCCTCCTAACCCTGACAAAAAAATTACTGTCAAAATAGCTGCGAAAAAAGGACCCCGCACGTTTCTTATGGGAAATGGCTTTCCGTGAATTTGGCTGAATTTTTGATATATTGCAGTTCTTGATAAACTGATCAGAAATGTCCACAGCCACAAAGCTCAAAAATGGACAGTTTTCGAGGTATGGAGCTTTGAAAATAGATATTTTGCAATTTTCGGGGTTTTTGCTGATCAATCGAGTAGCTCTCGTTTCTGGTTGGGATGGAATTTGGATGTTCGGCGGCCAGAACCCGACTGAGAAATGATCTTCCCTGGTTATATTAAGCACCGCCATCGATAATTTTTTATACACAGCTCCACATTGGCTATGAAATGAGATACAAAATCCAAGATCTTCCATACATCTTTTCATGCCACAAGATAACGCCAGAATAATTCACATGACCGAGAAACGACATATTGTTGGATATTTTTGAGAGAGACCATAATAACTGAATCCTCATATATCTGATGTCCAATAATATCAAATATGTTAGCCAAAATGTTCATAACCAGGCACCGCGAGCTGTAATGGGGGAAAATGGGGAAATCATAATCATATAGGTATCCTCAGGGATAACAATTGTGATCACTATTGATGTCATTTACATATGATATGTGATTTGTTTCTCACAAATCTCGATAATCTGACAATGGGGTGCCAAGACATTTTCCTCAGAATGTCTCGAAATTGATGATATCATGTCACAGACAAACGAATCCGTGAAAATGTCTGCAGTTTTGATACAATATAGTACTATCCGGGTAGAATATAGAAGTCCAAGTGTTGGAAGCAGACTATGAATGGAACTTCCGATATTAACCCACGAATTCTTGAAAATACAATTTTTTTTTAATGAACTTTTTGAACTTCACACATATGAATGAATACTATCTAATAATATGATCGTTGGCAAAATGAATGAGTAGATCAATCAAAAACAATATAATAATGAGAGTAACATTCATATTATTAGATAGTATTCATTCGTATGTGGGAAGTTCAAAAAGTTCATAAAAAAAAAATGTATTTTCAAGAATTCGTGGGTTAATATCGGAAGTTGCATTCATAGTTAGCTTCCAACACTTGGACTTCTATATTCTACCCGGATAGTACTATATTGTACCAAAACTGAAGACATTTTCATGGATTCGTTTGTCTTTGAGATGCTTTCATCAATTTCGAAACATTCTGAGGAAAATGTCTTGGCACCCCATTGTCAGATTATCAAGATTTGTGAGAAACAAATCACATATCATATGTAAATGACATCAATTGTGATCACAATTGTTATCCCTGAGGATATATGATTATGATTTTTCCATTTTCCCCCATTACAGCTCGCGGTGCCTGGTTATGAACATTTTGGCTAACATATTTGATATTATTGGACATCAGATATATGAGGATTCAGTTATTATGGTCTCTCTCAAAAATATTCCACAATATGTCGTTTCTCGGTCATGTGAATTATTCTGGCGTTATCTTGTGGCATGAAAAGATGTATGGAAGATCTTGGATTTTGTATATCATTTCATAGCCAATGTGGAGCAGTGTATAAAAAATTATCGATGGCGGTGCCTAATATTACCAAGGAAGATCATTTCTCAGTCGGATTCTGGCCGCCGAACATCCAAATTCCATCCCAACCAGAAATGAGAGCTCCCCGATTGATGAGCAAAAACCCCGAAAATTGCAAAAATCCATTTTCAAACCTCCATACCTCGAAAACTGTCCATTTTTGAGCTTTGTGGCTATAGCCACTTCTGATCAGTTTATCAAGAACTACATCATATCAAAAATTCAGCCAAATTCACGCAAAGCCATTTCCCATAAGAAACGTGCGAAGTTCTTTCTTTTCAATCAGAAGGAATCATTTGATAATTTATGTCTGATTGATTTCAACTGCACTTTATGTGAATTTGTACATAATTGTACAATTCAATTGAAAAACCATAAAATTATTTTGTCACTAGAAAGATTTCTGAAAATCATAAGAAATCTTGAAGCGGCGCATTCGCCATCTTGCAACACTTGCAATCTGAATTGAATAGAGATGTGTTCGGAATGAAAATAAATAAGATTGTTTAAAACTAAAGTTAACACAGCCGTGAAGTGATGAAGTTCTTGGGAACTTGTTTATTTATGCGCCAATTGGAGACCACAAACTGTTTATAGGTATATTCAATGTAGGGATTAATCAAACCAAGTAGCGTGATATTTTAACCAACTATTTGACTTCAAAATCAAGCTTGTGAAAAATTACATACTTGAACTTGCCTTGACTTGATCTGAGATATTTATTGTTTAACTTAATATCAAGCTACTAGGTATTACTTGAGCTCGATATACACGGCACATATTTCTGCAAGCTCGTGGGCTCCTAGACGAGCTCCGAGATGACTGAAGCGATCGCAAGTGGGACTTTTTAGTATTATCTCGAATTCATATATTTTTAGTCAGCATAAATATGTTGGTAGATTTTCGTAGTTTTAAATATCTACCATTTTGAGTTTTAGCTCCAGCGGCGAAGAAACGAAAGTACTGAGACGGTGTGGAATTCCTATACTGTTCCGATGAATCTATTCATTGTTCATTGATTCTGCGTGATTCTAAAGCAAACATAATGAAATCATAAAACTTCTTTGGTGGCTGTCGGCTGAGAATTACAACAAAAGTGATGGAAACTACGAAGAGTACCTAGTGAGGTGCTCTTCGTAGTTTCCATCACAAAAAAGGGTGTGAATTTCAGTTCAAAATATACCATACTACCCTGAAAATTTCAAGTTTCAAGATTCTTTGGTTAGGTAGTTATCGTGTTTACGACCGATTCGACAGACATAATTGAATTTGAGAATGGATTCGTCACCTTTGGGCTGAACCTTACCGTTTGAGATCATTCCTGGCTCAAAATTCGTTATTACTTACTTGCGAGCTCTATCCATTACTTCAAAAATACTATGAAAATTTTATTAATATCTGCGTTTCAGATTGAGGCTTCGAGGGTAAATTTCTCAACAACCATTTTTTTAAACAACCTTTCGAAAACCCTTTCTTTTGTATGTAAAAAACAACTGAGGAAACTTCTCAGCATAAAAAAAACGAAATTACTTTGTGTACTATCATTAGTAAACAAAGGAATTTCTTTTATTCCTTGATTACTTTCAGTGACCTAACTTTCAAAAGTTAGTGACAGTAAACGAAATAATTTCGCTTTTCCGATTGAAATTATCACAAAGTAATAAACTACGCTATCCGAAAATGTTCTAGATAAATTTTACCTGAGGACCTTGAAGTCGCGAGTTTTCATAGCATGTTTACAGTAGAGAGAGCTCCAATAAATGAAAAGAACCCTTACCAAAATTTGTAATTTTCATGGTCGTACCTTTAAAGGCTGTCGATATTTTTTCTTTGAACTTTTTGATCAGAAATGATGATGTGAAAGTATTATAATGAAAATAATATTTAGTTACCATTTCAATTTTAAATATATAATAAAATAATATATAGCTAATGATAAACAATATAGAATCCCCACAAAAGGATAAACCTGTGCGTGTGTCTCAATATACATGCTTAAATAATTTGATAGAATCAAGTTTTATTATTTCCTTTACAGAAAAGACATTATGAATAATATTACTCAAGACTTTCCAAAAAAAGTTAGGGCTACCTAATTGCATAGATTTAATTCGGACAAATATTAAGCACAAACATCTAAGACAATATAGAGTGCGTACCTACATAAATTAAAGAATTCATTCATTATCTGGAAAAGAGAAAGTTTTTCGAACAAATCCGCGGACAAGTCAAATTTTATTTCGAAATACGCATCTTTTAATAAATTAGTCATATTGATGACGTCATTGATGTTTCGGCTATGATGTCATTGTCATTTCTTTAAACGAAACCGCTTTTTCTGATAGTGCCGTCCGAGAGAGCATATTTTTCTTCACACAGCACATCAAAATTTTTGTTATATTACATAAGGAAATTTTCGAGAAAACTAATGTTATAATTATTTTAATAACAAGGAATGGAGGACTAGGTTTGAAAATGAATGTAACAATATTAATCGGAAACCTGTCACTAAGGTCCAACGAGATTCTATTGACCTTCTTGGATACTTCCAGGAACTTCAGTTGGAACATTTGATCAATTAGTTTCAATGTGCTCAATCAACAGCGTGAAATAAATTTCTTTAGAATCATTATTACATTAATTTTCTCGAAAAATTAATAATTATGTAACATGACAAAACTGATGTGCTCTGTGGAGAAAAATCTTCTCTTTCCAATGGCACAGAAAAACCGCGCTCTCAATTTGAAATAATAGTATATTCTAAAACAAGTTGCAGAATGGGCTCCTATTCCAACACGAATGCGAAATTCGAAAACGAGTGACGAAGGAGCGAGTTTTGGAACGCATGAGTGTTGGAATTACCTTCTGCAACGAGTATTAGACGATATTATCTCTATTTCAGTCAAGTTTTGTGAAATATTGTCGAATTTCGAAAAAAATTACAATTACGCATTGAATTCGTGAATTATGTCTGACAAAATCGATTTAACACCACCAGAATCAAAAGAAATTGCGAATAATGTTGCAAATCATTTCACTGTATCGAAATTATATTATATTATATTGACAATTATTGACGTTTATGGAAATTTGATAGGATTGGAAGTCAGCATAGACAACCACAAAACATAACTGAAAACGATGCTGTAATGAGTTCATTACAGCACTGTTTTTAGAACTGTAATGAACTCATTACGATACTGAAATAGAGAAATACCATTGATTGACATCATTGACTCCATCAATGCGACCGGCACGTCAAAAAATCTCAAATAAAAGCAGACGTGTCTTGATTGATGACGTGATTGATTCGAACAGTTTTTCTAAATAAGGGATTTATTCCTTACATTAGGTACATACTATAGAAACGGTTGAGAGATGAATGTGCAACGACCTTCTTAATTATGTATATTCTTATAATCTCACTATATCAACCGACTTGTAAGGTGAATGAACTCAGAAAGGTGATGAGATAATAGTGAAAATAAAGGGTTGAAATTCAACCCTTGCAAAATTGATGCAAGGGTTGGCGAATCTCGTATCTTGCAAAAACTGCTATTGTGCAAAGCTGACAAACTTGTTTTGGCATTCTAGCTTACTTGCCAAATGTTCCCTTGGTATAATAGCGAAGATCCCTAAAATCTATTTCAATCAAAGAGATTTTTAAAAAGGGTGTAAGACTAACAAGAAGGGAATTTTATTACTCGTTCGTTTACTTTCATCATAGTTATCTTTTTAGGATCATGAGATCTTCGTTTTTGATTTAGTTTAATTCATTGCAATGTGGAACAAATTAGCAAATGGAGATTTGGAAATAATTTAATATTTTTCCATGGTCAGCATTGATTAGTGTCCAATAAACGTAGCTGTATTCTATAATTCCGAAGTAATTAATGAAAGAATTCTGCAGGGAAGAATATTTTATAAATTTAATGATTTTATAAGGAATTTTCAATTTTTTATATCTTGATTACAAGCTCCGGTCATAAAGTGGATCATGATTATTTTCCTCAAATTTATCAATTTATTTTCGAGTTTGAATAACATCTGTCTCTATTTTTCATGACTCGCTCAGAAATTAGAGAAAATTATTCATGTTCAATTATAAAACACATCAAAATCTGGTAAAAATGAAGGATGAAATCGAGCACAAGGTTCATTCGTTGAAAAGAATATTGCACACCACTCAGGTACACAAATTCAAAAAGAACCAGAAATACTATACTTTTGCAACTTCAAATAGAGACTTAATAAATTCAAATTGAAAATAATCATATTCAAATCGGGATGTAAAACGTTCACATTGGGAATAAACACCTTCAAATTGAGAACAACCAAATCAAATTTAGACAACGTTCATTTCTATATGAATTTTTTATTTAAATTTTTATGTATAAAAAACATACAATAATGTACTTTTGAAGATTGTTTTAGATCCTTTATTTTTATATAGAGCATTTTTCAAAATGAAATTTTGGTCTACATTCGTTCGCTACCCCTTTTTACGCACAAAGATGCGTACCTAAATTTTATAGAATCAATCAATCAAATCAAACAGCAATAAATTTTGTCTCGATCTGAAATTAATTTTTCTCAATCTGAATGTGTTAAGTTCCAATTCGAATTTGATAATTCCCAATTTGATTTTGTTAAGTCTCAATTTCATATTGAAAAAGTATAGCGGCTATTGAAATATTTTTAATTCACTAAATGCAGTTTTGGAAATAAATAGTTCTGATTGTTAATTTCGAAATTTCATCAATTTCATATTGAAAGAGTATAGTGGCTATTGAAATATTTTTAATTCACTAAATGCAGTTTTGGAAATTAATAGTTTTGATTGTTAATTTCGAAATTTCATTATGTAAAGCCTGTATCAAATATATTCATTTTTCATTTATATAAATATAAAAACAATTATATGAATTTATATTTACATGGAAAAATGTGTATAATATGAAATAACCACGACTTTATTTTATTTTTTTCAAAGATCAAATGACTGATGAAATAGGTATTTATCTTGAAAGAAAAACACTTTCTTTTGTCATATGATTAATATTTATATTAGTTAAGGGTTTCATTATTCGTCAGATTACATAGGTATTTCGAAATGAATAAATAGAAAAAGGATATATTTAGAAGCTAGACATTTCCTTTTCAACAGTGATTTATGTAAAATACATCACTCAAATATCATAATCACATGATCATGTCACAATACGGAGATTATTACGTGCTACTGATAATAATGAATGAATGAATTTATTTATAGACAATAAGTTAAGTTGTAGCTAAAATACAATGCAAAAATGAAAAGAGGGTATCAAAAGGTAAGAACTGAAGCGAAATAATATGAAATAGTTTGAATTTGAAAAGAAGATCAGTCGTAAAATGAATGACATATTGAAATATTATGTACTCAAAGCAATGAGCAACTATATGCGAATGTGCAGTGCAGAAACAATAGACTGAGGATCAGCTGGTAAAAAAAAAAGTAATGATTGTTTAGAATTCAAACGATTTTTTTTTCATGTTTCATAAGCTATTGTCTTGGAAACAATGAAAACCACAAGACCAAAAAATACGAATAGTGTTACACATTAAACATATTTTTATTCCCCTGTTTTTCCTAGCTATGGGGTGGATTTAACGAAAAATTATGTTTTATGATAATGGCTAGGTACAGAAGTGCAAAGCTTATTACCACCCATCCTATGTTCGGAATAATCCCCATAGCTAAAGCGCTCCTCATTTTTAACCTTGATAAACAAAAACAAACGTTCATTATCTATAGTACACACCATATTTCTTGCCTGTCCGGGCTGCGTAAATCCTTGCGAATCCTAAACGAAACTTCTTGTTAATTTATGCGCATATTCTCAACATTCGGTAACTATGCATCCGGAGTTTTTGCTCCGAAAAAGGAATGAAAAATCGGCAATTCCTACCGGTCCAACGTTGGCAAATGCCCATTTCCAAGCAGCCGCATACTTTATCCTCCGGAATGATGGCCCCAAATTACGCTAATCCGGCCCCAGCTTCTCATTCTTCTTTGCTAAACCTCGATTTCCTATACAGGCTGTGAGCGGGGCGACTAGTCGGTAAATATTGCATTTCGAATGTAATAGAGCAACGATTTTCATGAATATATCAGGTAATGTGAAAAATTTGAAGGTGAGGCACAAGGCTCAGTTTTGGGTCCAAAAATATTTGTTATATAAACCATTAAAGTTAATGACATTCAATCTTCGAGATAGTTTTGCTGATAATGATTCGTTTTTAGTCTTTTGAAAACAATGAAATGGAGTTGGTGGTAAAGCCTTGAAGTTTTGCTTAATTTTTCAGAGAAATCTCGAATCTCAACAACTTCGAAACTATGTTAATAATGTGGGGAAAGCAGTTTTATTTAAAATATACTTCTTAGGTATTTCTTGCTGTTGCTTTGGTTGAATTCAAGTTAGACATTGAGAATGATTATAGTTATATATCCAAGTCCACGATTCTCTACCCACATTTCAGATCTCTGTAAAAAGGTTTCAAAAATTTGAGTAGGAACTATCAAAATCACAATATTCCACTAATATCTGTCAGAATTATGTAGTATCTAATTTTGATTTTTGGAAGAGTGTTTTATATCTGTTTTGGATACTTGTAGAGTCAGATCAATTAGTTTATGAAAGAATACATGAAGCGCCTTTGGGTATCTAGTTGCTCTCTTAAAATATTTATATTCTAACCTTGAGTTAATGTTTGAGATGCTTAATTAGAAGATCTATTCCTTGGAAAATACTCTTCATTTGAAAATTAAAAGGAACTTTTATAATATATCAATTAAAGCTTGAAATAATCATCGGTGGATATGTAATTCAGACAATTTTGACACCTGAAATACCATACCCTTTCAAGTCATAAGACACAGTTTCTAACAAGAAATAAATGAGATAATTGGCACTTTTTACGAAGATATCCGAGAAACATAAGGACGGATAACTAAACTATGAGAAATTTTTTTTCAAAAAGTTCTTCTTATAGTTTATCAGGAGTTTTTGAACCTATTATAAACATTTTAGTCAAGCTATTCAAAAAAAGAAAATTAGGTATTTCCATCCAATTGCATTTAATGCCTCAGAATATATCTATGGTGAAAGTTACTGATACACCAAGAAGTAAACAGCTACTTATCTATTGGGGTGAATTCTATCAACACAGAAATTACAATATTTTTTATATACATAAATGGCATTTTCTAATCCTATTCACCATGAGTTTTTTTTAAAGAGAATTATAACACAATACACCTTGATATTTCAAGGTTTATTATTAACTTCAAACATTAAAGCATGTGAAGATAAAGTCTCAGTATTAGCAGAGGAAATGTAAACGAGGCATCACACATTTCAACGTATGATACAAGAGCACAGATAAAAACCTCAGCAAAAACTCTGTCTCTCCGTATAGGTATGGTGATTGGGTTGTATATTTGTTTTCTCTAATTCTGTGGTTATTCCGTTCATTCTTCCACATCTTGTAGAACAAAATCGTGCGAGAATATATCAGAAACGCACAGTTTTCATGGTAATATTTTATTATTTTATGTTGGTACTCCGAACTTTCCGCCACGGCTTCATCTGTCAATTCATCAATTTGCCTTAAAGAAATCAGTTCTGCCAACCAACATTTTTCAATGCAAGAATAACTAAAATATATTTATTGAAATATTTCATTAATTTCAATGAAAATGCAATGAATTAGAGAAAATAATGTATAATACTCGTACAGAAGGCTCATTCTACCACTCGTTCATTCCAAAACTCGCCACTTCGTGGCTCGTTTTTGAATTTTGAACTCGTGGAAGAATATCAATGCCTTCTGCACTTGTATTATAAATAACTATACCAGAATCTCAGGGCTTTCTCTTCATCCAAAGAAAATATTTTCCATCCTTCCTACTGACGACATATATAATAAAATTAAATCTTAAATCAAAAAAGAATATAACCAGAGAGAAGTAATAAATGTTATAGTTTCCATTACTATTACTCACACGGTGGACTTCCGAAAAAAAGACTATCGAAGAGCATGCTATTGCAATGACCAGAACCAGACCAAAGTCGATTTAAAATATACAAAATTTTCCTAGGAAGATTGAAACCTGGTAGTTTTTCTGAAGGATCTCCATTTCGAACGCTAAATTCCCTTGTCACTTTCATCAGATTGAAGGAAAGTATTAATCCATAAAGGTTTGCGTGACTTTAATCTGGCAGTTCTAGTATCTGGGAGGTAAGATACAATTGGAAATAAGATAATATTAAGATAATAACCTGAAGCATTATTTCCGATCACTTCGAAGCCATGTCAACATCTTTCATGCCTTTTTACATTAACATAGATATTTGATAGTACGACTATCAAACATCGCAAGAACTCTAGTGAACATTCAACTGAATTTATGTCTTTGTCTTTTCTCATTTCGAAACAAATATTGTATTTCATTATATGCTCTGTGATGTTCTCACTGTGTAAGTGTTTATACCTGAATATGATCTGTTGCTCTGATGAACCTCTAATGAAGACTTTGATATAAAGTGTAAACCGATTAGCCTTGTATCAAAGGATTGGTTTGTTAAAATCTGGAAATTCTACAGTCAGAAATATCAGTTGGAGAATACCGATAGGTCTAAAAAAGCAACAACTACCACCTCTTTTCATCTCACCTTGACTTCAAATCAAAATCACAAGATAAACAATATATGGTTTTACAACATTCTGCATTATTATAAAAGCAGGGCGTTCCTTTATATCATATTGTTTTGAGGTGATAAGCTGTGATAATCTCAGTAATGGTAGGTACCATGTATCATAAATATAAGTGGTTGGTCCAACTAGAAGTCTTAGTAACCACACATAATAGGCAAATTCTGAGATACATCACTTCCAGATGGCCGTCCAGCCTACGTATATACCCGAAAAACGGACGCAGCATCGCAATGGTGGCTCCAAATTAAGCTAATCCGGCCCCAGCCTCCTCATCCTTCTTCTCCGAACCTCCGCAACCCCTCGGAGCGTTGCCGGAGAGAGGACAGAAACACATACACACACAGGGCGATCTAAATGGGTGCAGGGGAAAAACGTATAGGCTTCCTCTCTCTTCCGCATCTCTTCGGCAACATGGAGTTCGGAATATATATTAGCCTAACCCGTTTGCTTGGCCAAGAGGGGTGGTGGGGTGGCTCACGCATAAACGTCACAAGTGGGTCGTCGCCATTAGATGTGTGCGGGGAAGAACTCGAATGGGGTCAATATTGTATCCCCTTTTGGCGTTCGGGTTGAACGCGGGAAGGGATATGGAAGGGTTGACGAGCGTTAAGATGAATTCGTGCGATATAAAATGAGGTGTAATCAATAAGGGGATATGTTGCTTGGGGTCTCTTTGATATATTTCGGGTTGTCTTGAATTTTTGGGTTCGGCCGGAAGGGTAGAGAGCGGATGGGATGTGTAAGGGATGAGATGAATTTGAATTTTTGGATCGTTAATGTTTTGACTTGAGGCGGATTCGTTATACTCATGATTATGAGGGAATACCACCATGTGGTTGCTCAGTTCAAAACGAAATTAGAAATATTCATTTTTACTACTCACCGAGTTTTATGGGGTTTTCACTTAATTTCCTTGAACACCAATCTACAAGGAGGAAAGTAAATATTTCCAATTTGGGAATGAAGGAAAAAAATTGGTAACCTTTCATTTTTGCCAAAAAATTGATGATATGTACCTTGTAGGAAGCAAAATATAAATTCTTGAAGTATTTGTGAAAAAAACCTACCAAAAATCATTACAAAAGAGGTAAAATTTTAATTTCGTGAAATTTCTCTTACAGTGCTACCCTCTACTTATTTGCTCCGAAAAAAAAAAAGATGAAGTGAATGTACAACGCAGGAACGTCAGAGGGAAAATAAATGGATACTGATATGCGAAAAATCACGAGGTGGTGAATTTAATGAGTTTTTTTCAAACTCTTATTTATTCGAATTATCTGACACATAATCACTTCAAATTAACAATAGTTTTAACACTGACACTGAAATCATTTTTGAATAAAAAAGATCATTATATAGACCCAATAACAATAAATTATCTCCATTCATTATCAACAGTCAAACAGAATAACAGCGCCAAAAAAGTCATATGATCTTATTTGTAACCATTTAACCAAGAGTTGTATTACGTATGTAACTTCTCAATAAAACCAAGAAAAATATCATCTACTGATAGAATGTATAATTATATAGAAGCCGGTTCCTCAAATGGAGCAAACCAAGTATCTTCTGTTGAAAAAAGATCTCATCGAATGAGGAATTTTTTTTGTTTCAATATATTTAAAAAATTTGAAATATAAATTTCGAATGGTTATTATTAGTAGATTGTTTGGTCTTGTTGGAAGTTTTTTGTTTCAATATATTTAAAAAATCTGAAATGTAGATTTCGAATGGTTATTATTATTAAATTGTTTGGTCTTGTTGGAAATACAAATACAAACAATATCTTTACGAATTTATTAACAATGAATATATATTTCTTCATGACTTTATTCAACACAAATTTAGTTAATATTAGTTGATATGACTGAATATTACATCATCCTACCCTTTTCTCTTTGAACTCGTGTGGGTATTGTCCGAAAAATTCGTTATTTCCGGAGAAAATATATTAGATGTTGCTTATTGAATTAGAAGTTCTGATGCGATTTTTAGGGGGTGGCTTTTTCCATTTTCTCATATTAAAATTCCAAATTGAAAGTCTGATACATCTTATAAACGTTAACTGCCGAGTGTCATTCTTCTTAATGAATATATATTATAAAAAATATCCGAAAGGTACCGACAAACAAAATTTCCAGAATTTCATGGGGCATTGGAGGGACAGTGATTCAGGATAGAAATTACATGGGGACCCTCTACTAATTTTAATAGATGATTCACTTTTGCTTCAATGTAGAAGCACTCTTTACATCTCAATTTTTTTTAATAATATTTATAAATCTCGAAGTTAATTCAATGAAATTTACTGCACCTCACAAGTTTAGGAAGTTTTTCATTCTATTATTTCAAATATTAGAGCAAGAGCCCACGACGTTCAGACCTGCGTCATTTCATAAAAGCTGAAAGTTTTTCTGTTCAATTTTTTTCATATTTTCCTCGAAATAACTTAAAAAACTCGTCATTCATTGCCGGACACTTATGACAGTTCCTACCCCCTGCCAGAGACCCCTGACTTAAAACGATTAAATATTTTTTTTTATGTAATAATACTTTTTTTTGTGTTTCATAATATTAAATAACATTTTTTACTTTATATAACATAACATTTATATAACATATAGCATGGTAAAAAAATATATTTTTAATGTATATCGTAATCGTAAGCTCTCGCTCTGGCACCTACAGTCGATTTTCAATGTTTCTGGCAAGATGTAAAAACCATTAAAACTGTCCGGCTATAGGGGTAAAATTTTGTCGAAATTGATTCCTCGCATATCGCTTGGTGAAACATAACTTTAATATCAATTAAAAAAAATAAAATAGAACACTTGACTTGACATTTCACAATTTTTAATAAAATTAAAACACACAATTGAAAATTGTGAAACGTTTTATTTTATTTTCTTTTATTAATGTAAAATTTTGTTATAGGTTCCCAACTCCCCAAGTAACATATATAAAATTTTGCTTCTATACTATAACGAAAGTATAATTGTAATTATAAAAGTATTATAAGTGTCCTGCAATGGATGACGACTCTTCTTAAGTTATCCCAAAGAAAATATAAAAAAATTGAGTTTTATACTTCAACGAATTTAAGGTACTATTTTATACACTTTTACTACCTGTTACCTCCTAAAGTAACCACAACCCAAACAATATATAGTAGCTGGTCGTCTACAACTGTGTAGAGGACTTGCACAGAAAAACTTTCAACTTTTATGAAATGAAGAAGTTCTGATCGCGGTGGGCTCTTGGGCTATATCTATTGGGAATAATTCAAGTAATAATTTTGTCATATGAGAATCTTAAATCTATAACACATCCTAAAAAGTACTAAGGATCCGCCACTGCCACTGTATATAGAAATAAATATTATCTATACCATCCATAAATATAGCTTTTAGAATAGCCCATGAAGCATTTGATGTGAAATCAAAGACTTCTTTTATCTTTATGGTCACCTTTCCCATCATTAAGGTTGATACTTCCTAATGTTTTAATGTTTTTTTTTTCATTATCGGAATATTTCTGTGTTAATAACTATTTCAACAAATTGATACTTTTGATATTTTTCAATGATACTTTTTGATGTTTCATCTCTTAATTATGCTCTTTAATTTTTTTGTAATGATACTTTTGAATGTTTCACTGTTGCACATCTATCTCCATTTTATTATTATATTCTACACTACTATTTTTCCCACTGTAGATATCACCACATGCCTTTATTGGAATTTCTCTAGGTTTACCTACAAGATATACATAAAACTAGTTTTTGTAAATCTTTCTAAATATGTGAAATAAACTCACAATTATTGTTATTATTGTTATCCATCGAATAAAATGATGTTACCAATGACGAAACGTCTTGTGACAGCTCCCATAGAAGGCAAAGTAATTATGCGTCCAAACCAAGACAAAATATTCATTAACCGGCATTCATATCGGCCCTATTGTAACGTGTTGACGGTCACAGGCTCGCCTCGGCTTTTCATAATTATCCTTTTTTCGCGTATAACGAACAAAAGTCAGCGAGAAAACAATCTCAGTGTTATCCCATTAGAGCCTTTCAACTAGCGTTTTGTTTATGGAAGGAAGCAGGGAAGCGTGAAGCAATTTCCATATAAATAAGTTCGGAAACGTGCGAGGAAAAAATGGAAGCCGCCACAACAGCAAAGTGCCGAGCCTGTTTATAACCAGGGGGGTCGACATGGAGGAAGATAATGAGGAAAACGTGGATGGTCCAATGGTGGGGATGTAGGGTAGAGTGTGTCTGAAAAAATTTAGATATTTTTTATTTGTGTTTTATTTTTCAAATTTTGAATTCGACGAAATGGATGAAATGTCGATATCGCCTTCATACATTTTGAAGAAATGTATCTATTTCATTTTGAAAAGTCACATCTGAAGCTGTCGAAAACCTAGTTTTATCGTTTCCTAGTCGATCTAGGGAATTAGGCATTCCACAAACGACATTACACCGTATTTTCCATTAAGACTTAGGTCTTGATACCTATTTTTAAAGTTCATTTAACAAAAGAACTCAAGCGGGTCGATCTTCGGCCAATTTTCATCTCGGACGTTACGTTAATAAGCAGAATGTTGGCGCATTTGGGGCTCGGAAAATCCAAGAATGATTTTTGAAAAGACTTTCCATCTTCAAGGGAGTAGAATTTTTTTTTCTGGGGGGGGGGTATCGAAAAAAAAATTTTGGCGGCTACGTTTACATATCTTTAATGTGAGAAAAAGAGGTTTGATAACGAAGTTTGAAGTAAATTACTTGCAATATTATGATAGCTTTTTTTCGATTATCGATTCGATTGTCCTTGCCTTATACAAGGTGTTCCTAAATTTGAGGTACGAAAGGAAATGAAATCTTGGAAAATTTAAATAAAAGTCCTTCAAACTTCAGAGAATAATATCAAACGATCAAATTCGAAATATGATGATCCTGTTAATTTCAGAACTGCAGATTCGATCCTATGAAAATTTGCATTTGTATGTAAGATGACAACCTCAAGCCTCTTGAAAAATTTTAAGTTGATATAAATATATCGAAAAAAAGTACTCGTGTCCCAAAAACTAATTACCTAGTTTCGATTTTGGATGTTGGTATTAAATTATAATTGCAAGATAAATGCTTATAATTAGATATAGCATTAGAAGCGTAGAAAATTAAAGAATAGCATTGAAAATAGCCAATATATCCGAGATCATATATACGATTGGATTGAGATTTGGCCTTATATATCAAATAATCATTTCAAGATTCAAGATAGTATTTCCAGAACCATATTAAATTTGAGCAAAATATTGAAAAAATATTCTAATATTTCAGTGATGGCATATCCGACTGAATTATTTTTTTTTGCGTATATATCTATAGAATAACAATTCCGATTCCGAGCGTAATGCTCAATTTCGAAAATAACAACGTCAAAACCATAGAAAATTCAGGCAGAATATCACGTCAAATCGGGAGCTTTTGAGTGCTCATTCATTCCTGGGCCAATTTGCTCTTGTAGAACATATGTACCTATAAACAGTTCTGTGGTCTCCAAGGAAGCAATTGGAGCCTGAATGAACTAGCGTTTTCCTCATATTCTGTCTATACTTGTCCGAAAGTCGAACAGAATTTCCAATTGTTCAATCCACAATGGAAAATGACTTCGTTCAATTTAGAAGAGCATTATATGGGACGATCAACCGAAACCTGCTGACTAAAAGAAATTCCGCCGAAACTAGAGCAGTGACCAATATTATAATAACTATTATATAATATATTCAATTAGTGTAAAAGCTTGGATTGTAATCAATAAAATCATCATTCTTTTCAAGTCTAACCTTGTCAACAAACTGAGGAGTTAATACCTAGTTCCCTTGAACTTCTGGGCCAGGTTGTTCAGTTTTTCGAACAATTATCTTATATTATATATATTATTATATTATATTCTCAAATTTTGTGAACATGCGATCAACATAGAATTTTGTATAAAGTTATTATTTTCTTGCAAAATCCCAACTCGGTTGGGTCTATTGTTATGAAATGATTATAGTTCCAATTCTCGTGAAGATTACTCTATATATATTTAATGAAAATAAAGAGAATTTATCATTATTATTCTGCTTAACTGCATGACGCTATCAAAGCAGAATTTCGCACGAAGCTTTGAATCGTTTTTTATATACCTATGTATAACTAGGATTTTATGATGGAAACCTTGTTTTCAAGAAATAAAAATTTTATTTACGAGGAATGACAAAAACCCGCTATCTATAGCACTAGTGCTATTTATTTTCATAACATGCAACTCCATATTATCATTCGATTTTTATATTCAGTTTCAATCGAAAAACACCTCACTGTTCAGCGACAATATAAAGGGTATTTTTTTAAAGCTATCGAACTTTAAATTTCATTAAAACAACGATGAATGAATTTTATTTATCCGCAAGATAATCTTGTGGCATTACATTTTAAATATGATTTCTGGCATATGACTGCCACGGCTGGCTCGGATGTAGTCCAATCTGGACGTCCAATTTTCGATGACTTTTTTCAACATTTGTGGCCGTATATCGGCAATAACACGGCGAATGTTGTCTTCCAAATGGTCAAGGGTTTGTGGCTTATCCGCATAGACCAATGACTTTACACAGAAAGTAGTGTAGCGGTGTCGAATCACAAGATCTTGGAGGCCAATTCACAGGTCCAAAACGTGAAATTAGACGGTCACCAAACGTGTCTTTCAATAAATCGATTGTGGCATGAGCTGTGTGACATGTTGCGCCGTCTTGCTGGAACCACAGTTTCAGGACATCATGGTTTTTCAATTCAGGAATGAAAAAGTTAGTAATAATGGCTCTATACCATCATCGTTTTTGAAGAAGTACGGACCAATGATTCCACAAGCCCATAAAGCGCACCAGTCAGTTTTTCTGGATATAACGGTGTTTCGACATACACTTGAGGATTAGCTTCACTCCAAATGCGGCAGTTTTGTTTGTTGAAGTAGCCATTTAACCAGAAGTGCGCTTCATCGCTAAACAAAATGAAATGGACGTAGTGCGCGATACGTATTCCGCACAGAACCATTATTTTCGGAATAAAATTGCACTATTTGCAAGCGTTGTTCAGGCGTGAGTCTATTCATGATGAATTGCCAAACCAAATTGAGAATAAATCACTTGACAGCTGTTAAATCGGTCGCCATCTTGAACAGTAATGCCAACTTAAAGTTATATACATCGAAAAAAAAAACACCCGATACAATTGTATTGAAATTTTGCGTGTGTATGAACAGGGTGTTTGTGAATGCTTGCAATAACGTAATCTTCATTATTAATGTCATTAATCAATATCAAATCATACTTTCCAGGGAGAATCAGAACAAATAGAAGGTTGTCAGGGTGCATTTTACTGTATGTTAGTGATGATATCAAGAACAATAAATACTATAAACCACATACAAGAAAAGTCTATTGATTTAGTATTACAAAAATCTTCGTTTAGAATTTATGTAGATATACAGAATTCCTAATTGCAATTGGACTAGTGCTGTTGATATAACTATCGGAAAATTTCACTAACAATAGACTAATATTGTATTATGTTGAATGAAACAATGATTTGAATTAGTGGGTATTGTATTTCTCTATATTTTGCACGTCTAGCAATAAAAAAAATTTATACTGTTAAAACAATTTATACACTTGAAAGTCATTGAATATATTTGATTCGAATTGCGAATTTAAACTCCCTTATTTTTAGGCTTCGGTCTACAAAGTGCAAACAACCATCTTCCGTACGGAAAACATCGATTTTCTGAGAAGGAAAAAGCATCCCAGCATCTAATTGAGGTGGAAGGGGGTTCGCAGAAAGAGAAAAACCAAACCTGAAAAACCATCTACCTTGTAGTTCATTTCCCATCTCAAAGGATTTCCTACCTTGAAAAAGTGGCAAAGTAAAGTTGGTAATGTAAAGTTACGGTGGTTGGCAACAGTCGTTCGGATCCCTGTGAAGTCCCAGGCCCTGAGGTCATCCATCACGTTCTCTGTAGGCCTCACACTAAGACCACCGCCACCTTTCCACCCACACATGGGGGCCCCTTCTCTTCACTCTCCCGATTCAAGGGCTGCCGCCACCAACCACCCACATTTCTCTCATTATCCTTCTTTTGGGCGTTCTCCATAACCAGGGTCGGCTTCACGAAAAGATTTCTCAGAACGAACCTCCTGACTTCGATGTTCCTGTGTGAAAATTTAACTGAGAATTTTAATTGCGATTTATTGTTTCTTTCCTTATTAGGAATGTCTCAAATCTGAAAATAAATGAAAAATTAAACCGAATTATTCGAATTTAGGCTTGTGAAATCGAAAGTAAGATAGAAAAATAGATAGAAATCAATTTCTTTTTATTTTAAAAAAATATAGTGCATTAATGATAATAATGTCTTATTAATCCTTTCAGCAAGCTCTACTAGATAAGACAATTACAAATTAAAAATAAGTCAGATATAGTCTGAAATGCTGTTTTTAAACCCGAAAGATAAACAGAACACTCAGTAAAAAACAGGTATAGTAATGATAACATAAGGTCAATTAAATAATTCATATGTTGTAGTCACTAAGAAAATCAGTTATATCGTAACAACCTTTTGAAATAATAATTTTTTATAGCATTTTTGTCACGAAAATGATTAATCTCCAAATGATAAATGGGGGATGACTGATATTTGGATCTTCTATGACCAGGATGCATTTATGTATATTTTTTCGTATGAATTAAACACCTTTACAAGTTGTATATACAAGGGACTGTTAGGATTTTGAGCTCGGTAAATATGGGTTTATAAGTACATCGTTACAGATGAAATATTAATATTGATAATTTTCTGATCGATAATACTTTCAATTTATTTTTCTTAGCAACGACCATGAGAGTAGAACATGATAATATCTAATTAAACGAGCGGATTTATGGATATTCTGTTATAACACCTATACGTTTCACTCTCGAAAATGCGGAAAATATCTAATGCACCTAGGTAGAAGTATATATATTTGTGTTAACTCAAAAAAATGTGCATCAAATTCTTCAATAAGCTACCAAAAAAATTTCAAACCTCATCTGATTTCAGAGAGTTTAAGAATGCTACTCGAAAGCTAATACTGAACCTTGAACCGTACTCTATAAGTGAGTACCTGGATACCGACCTCCATATTTGAGACTTACTTCTGTTATTTTTTTCTGTTTCATCCTTAAGGTCTTTTTGTACTTTGACTTGTTTTCTATTCGGAATGTACTCTGATTATGAAAATAAATTTATATTATTATTATTCAGTCCCTTTCTTCGATTGGAACATTAACTTTAACTTCGGCTCTAAATATACTGCTTCACACCCCTCTAACTTCAGGAAAATGAGAAAATGCACATTTTTTTATGTATTGAAGAAATTACTTAAACACATTAAGTATTACCGTATTTTTATAGTACAATTTTTATGGTAATTGTTCATGGAATTTGTTGGAAATAAAACTGATATAGCTGAAATTTTAATGATTCAGCTTACTGAATTTCTTATGGTATCCGTTGCCTGAACGGTGGGTCTTGCTGGGAGATTGTTACTTGTTAGATCAAGGGCGTTGGTAAGTGATTTTACCGACGTCTAAACTAGTAATAGAATATTCATATTGATACATTCAATTCCACAAACTGAAAACTGAAAATGATATAAAATTGTTTCATTTAAGTATTAACAAGCATAATGGAAAAAACATATATTTATCACAATTGCTGACGGTAATGATTTGTGTTAAGGAAGAATTTTCATTCATGATATAGGTAGATGAATTAAACAAATTAAAAAAAAATTCATCCATTCAATTCAAGGGGTTCATGCAAAAAACGCTATAAGCATCTCGTACAAATAACTAAAGATCCCCATTATCTTCGATCAGTAAAATATGCCAAACATTCTTGATATTTAATATACTGAAGTTTATTTCTTTTCAGACGAATATTTTGGACAACAATATGAATGATCAATTTTGAGCTTATGCGAAAGAGGTGGAATCAATAGCTGACCAGAAAAAAATGTGAATATAATTCATGAAAATCAGGTAAGATGATTTTTTTCTAGTGATTATTATAATATTCAAATATTGAACTATATAATAATAATCACATCAAGAATATCAGGTAGCATCGAACTAATAGGTACTGATTATATATTTTTTATTACAATTCAAATTTATAAACTAATAAGCCAAACCTATACCTTGTAAGTATTTAATTGTTAAATAAAAATATTGAACTCCACAAAAATACAAATATCTACTAATTATTCCTACTCTTTGATTTTATTTTTTTTATATGAGGTTATTTGTTCTTTAACCTTAGGTTAGGTTCGTTCTGTATATAATTTTCTCCAATTTTTCTTCAGATTTCAGGACTTATAATATGGTTCTGTTTTCCATTTAAATTGACGTCTGTTCCGATGTTTTTATTGCTATCCTCGATTTTTATATTTTGGTACTTTCGATAATTTCTGAATATTATTTCATGAATAATTTCGAAATGGAATTTCTATGAATCTACTGCTACTTAAATTATGAAGTTTATGGTGACTACTGCTGGTGACCAGTCAACCAAATCTTTTTTATTTTGTTTGAAATTTTTCCTTCCTTAATCCCTCAATATTACAAAGTATTTAAAATTTCAATAAAATTTAATTTAATTTCTTAATATATACATATAGAAATTTATAAAATGAGTTATCTTTATTTTGAGAAAATTGATACAGTAATTTTTTTGTAGTTTTGAATTGAAAAATGATGGATAGGCTTTTTCCTGTAATATTTTTTTCACATAATGGGCTTTCAATAAACCCATAACAGTACCTACTTTAATCACAAGAATGACCGAAGTGACGCTAGGTAGTAACTTTCATTCTGCCATACCGTGTAGAACAAAATCGTGCAGAAATATGTCATCAGTTTCCCATAGTTTCATAGTTATATTATATATTGATATTCGGAACTATCCTGTCAGGGATTTCTCTATTATCTGTCAAATTTGTGATAATAGAAAACAGTTCGGCCAACAAATATTCTTCAATTCAAAAATAACGCTTGCGATATTTTTGGAAATATTCAATTAATTTCAATAAAAATTCGGTGAATTAGAAAAGCTTATGTAGGTATACTGCTCGTACAGAAGGCTTGTTTTAACACTTCTTCATTCGTGGAAAATATAAATGTATTCTGCTTTTCTGTATTATACAGGGTGTCCCGTAAAGACCACGTCAAACCGAGGCAGAATGTAGATTTAAAGGATAACCTACCTGCTATGACACAATTTCCATTATAAAAGTCTTACCGTTTTCGAGATATTTTTTTTTTTTTTGAAAATAATGAATTTTTCCCCCTTCAATAGTTTTGTCCTTACGGTTGGTACAATTTTACATCTTTTTAGTTAATTTTTTCAGTAAAATATTGCTGAAGAACGATTTTAACGTTTACATTAAAAACATCGTGCGAACATTTTAGAGGGGGGCTATGAGAAATATTTTTATTGGAAATTTTGGTAGTGGATTATTTTGTTCATGATGTTTAGCCCATCGTAGTGGAAAAAAAATGTACCGAGCTACTGCTGTACATTACACCAATAAATTGTCTATTTTATAGTGATTTCAAAGAGGTATCACACAAGTCATTTGTTATTAAAAGAAAAAAGATATGGTTGTTTTTATCCAAATGGGTACGTTTCTGGCAAAATCAAGTTTATCAATTCTGTTAAGAAATCTTCGATATTGCATTACTAAGTGAACAACGGCAATTGTTTACGTGCGAAAATATTACTCGCATAATTATTCACCTCAACGAAATTCAATTTTGCCGGCAAATTTTGCGAAAACATCATGCAGATCCAGATTTTTTTAATAAAATCATTAGGAGCGACGAGTCTTCCTGTACCAAGGATTATATTATATCTAAATATAACACTTCTAGTACACGCTTGCAATCTATGGTAACTCAAATTCAGCCACCCAGAACCAATTGAACCTCCGCAAAAAACAATCATACGAAATAAAATTAAAGGCATAATTCCGGGGGTATCTGGAGTATCATTTACGTTAATTTGCAAGGCGGGGAAAGCTGCGCAGCAATTCCGGGTGAGCTATTAACTTTCTCTATAGACATTGTTAATGTAAATGTATCTTTTGGGCATTGACAGTGACCAATTGCCTCGTTTGAGCCAAAAATTCATTATCCTTCCCGAAATTGGAAGCTCCTAACTACTCCTCGATCCCGTAGATAAATTGCTCCATTGTGTTCTTTAATTAACGCCATCCGGCTTTATCCACTCCGAGAAAAAAACGTATTGCTTTATGATCAAGCCGGCTGACATTAGGTAATGAAATCGGACACTCATTTATTGGAAAAACACGATCGAAAATGCGGTGCGGTTGGGGTTTCTCGTATTAAAAATGTCAAACACGGAGGATGCGAACGAAATCGCTGTAAAAAAGCGCGACCGTATGTTTTTTACTTTTTTTTTTTACGAAACGACAGGGTGTGTTCGGAGTCCTTTCGATGAGTCAACGAGCCTCAACACTCGATACATCAAAGGGGCGCGTTTCTCTGCGTTTGTTTACAACTCCTTTTTCGCTTGAATTGATTCGGTTTCATATTTTTCATGATGACACAACATAATTCTTTATGGCTGGGTTGCGACAGGATAATCTGGTATGTCTACCAAGAGGAATATCTATTGGTTTTTTTTTGGCGTTTGGAAATATATTCTTCGGATCATTCTGTTTTAGAATTGGGTGATTTATTATTTTAAAATTGAACGTCTTACAACAATGTATTTATTCGTACAATTTTTCTATCGAAATATCAAAATCAATTTGACAAAATACTCAAATGAATATAATATAAAGGGTTTTTCAATCAAAACTTTCATTTCGATATCAATAATAAAAAGTATATTTTAAGACAAATAAATTTTCTTTGCACTATTCACCGTTTATTTTGAAATATCTTATCTGGTTGATTTGTTTGTTTTGTATATAATTTTCTTTAATTTTTCTTAATCTTCTATGACTGCTTTTGCTCTGGAGGTTTTTTAAATTGATGTCTCTCCAGATGATTTTCTCGCTTTCCTCGATTTTTCTACCTTCTATGATCTCTAAATGTTATTGAATAAATAATAGTCTGAGATCCCAGAGCCGTGAGAAAAAACTTATTTTCTGGAGGATGAAACCTTAGGCTTTGAGTAGTAGGTATCCCATGTTATTGTAATACCTGTGAGTTTGTGAAGTTCGCTCACTGATAATAATAGGTACTTCACCTATTGTCAAATGGCTGATTTTTAAATATATTTTGTAGAATATTACTCTAAAGTTATATCAAAAGCGTCAGAAGCTTTGCATGGACCAAAATTTTAATGATCCATTTGGAAATAGGTAAGATAGCTGTAATTTTCCCCAGGTGTCAATAAGTGAACTTCACAAACTCGTAGGTATCACAAGTACATGGGAATCTACTCAAAACTCAAAGTTTAAGGTGTCATCCTTCAGAAAATAGGTTATGTCTTACGGCTCAAGGATACTGCTCTATTGATGAAAGTTCATGCTGCCGATTGCTGCCTAGTGCTTCTATAGCCTTTCAACCAAATTTTTCTTATTTTGTACTCAATCAAATTTGATTTTTCACCCTTAATTTCAGTTATATTATAAAAAATTTCAATGAAATATAATTCTACTTTTGAATAAATTGAATAATATTTATTTTGGGAGAATTGGAAAAGTAAAATAAGAATTCAGTTGTATCTACCTACATTTGAATTCAAAATTGGTCGATAGGCTTTTTCCAGTAATATTCTCTTTTTAAAATGGGCTTCTAATAAATCCATAACTATACCTACCTACTTTATCTCAAGAATGGCCGAAGTAACGCTCGGTAGTACGTTCATTCTTCATACCTTATTATATTCATTGTAAAGAAGAATGTATGCCATTTACGCTGGGAAACGATATCAGCATTTGGCTGATATCAGCGTTAATGACAGCCATCTGACCGTCACGGCTGTGGTTGCAGCATTTTTCATGAAATTTTCCATGACCAATTCGCATATTTGCGGCTAAATATCCTCGATTACTTCACGAATTTTATCTTCAATCGATTTCAAAGACATAGACCTTATCTTTCAGATGCCACTAAAGAAAAAAGTCTAAAGGTGTTAAATCACAAGATATTGGTGGCCGCTTGTCATCATATAACATGGCCAGGAAACTTTTCCTGGAAAATTGCAATTGTTTCGTTGCTTGTGTGGCATTTAAAGCCATCTCGTTGAAGATAATCGCCTGCACTTCAATTCATTTGAAGTCCAGTCATATAAAAATAATCAATCATACTCTAATACCCAAGATCAACGAGAAATCAATAAAGCTGAGTTTTTGCCAACTACGAGCTACAGCAGCAATATTCTCAATTATTCTTGAGCGAGGTACACTCGCTCACTAATTGTCTCAACTGCTCGAATTTTTCTTCCAGTTTAGCTTTTGTCGGCCGAAAAAAACAGGGGCCAACACGACTCAAAAGTCTTTTAGTTTAGGGAAGTGAATTTAAACAAAGAAATTTAACCAACAAAAAATTGATTAGGATAATTATTTCATGAATTGAATTGAATGAATACTGAAATACAAAAATTACCTCCTAGTCTGATTTTGGCTAATAATTTACTTGCAAATTTAAAGTTCCTAGATCCTTCCGTTAAAAGTATTCGTGAATACGGAAGGATAATCGAATTTGAATATTCGTCGTAATCGGCTTCGTCAAATCTTATCGATTGGTAGTATTCTAGGCTAAAAATTAAAAAATAACAGATGTGATGAATGATAGAGCTATCTGTTCGGAGACCGAGTGCTCAAAAAAAGATTTTCAAAAACTGCAGCATTTCTAAATTTCAATTAATTTCGAAATACTGAGATGTTTCTTTTGTGAACTTGTAATTTGAGACCATATTCAACTGATATTCATTAAATATGCACTTTTTCTGAATTCATAAATCAATCATCTGGTATTCCTTGGAAAAATTGAAGTAAATTTTATATTTTTTACATAATCATTTCTTATCATGGGCGTTCCTACCCCGAGAGTAGAAGGGGATTATTGGGGACATGACCCCCTCCATTATGCTCAGAAGAAATGAAAAAAAATTTTAAGTCACAATTAAAAAAAAACAATGAATATAAATTTGACAAATTTTATTTTTTCAAAGTGGCGGTAACCCCCTCATGAGTCAACTCTATTTACACCAATGTTTCTCATCTTGTTCGGTGAAAGTGTCATTCATAATTTATATACATTATAGTATCTCTTTGAAGTGATGTTTTTTATGAAAGAGTAATAAGAGATTTCAAACATTCATTATGGAAAAAAATGAAATGAAAAGTGTCCAAGAAAAAGAAAAAAAAAACTTATTTTCCTCTAGGATTCCAATCTATTACTATAGCTTTCTGGATCGGGGCCATACCAACTGTAGGAGAAGCCCTGTAGTACAAGCCCTATTGGGAAATCAGGCAGTTACATGGGTCTTATCAGGGGAATAATATAATAATATTAAAAAATTCCGGAATTTTTTGAAATTTAGTTTTCTCAGTAATTGGAAAAATACCCATGAGATTGAATTGAAATTCTAAAATCAGTTGCTGAATAGTATGATAAATATTCAAGCAAAATTTCGCTTATGATTTGTTATATCGAAAAAAAATTTGGATAGGTATCTTAATATGTGCTCATCAGATTTCACTAAAATTCAATGAGTTAGTTCGTCGTTCGAGTGAGTTGACCAGAAATTCAGCTTACATCCTATAGAAGTTACACCAAGAAAAAAAAACATTGTTCTCCGATTAACAGCAAAAATTTAAATTTTGCAGACACTTATCGATGAGAAAAGTATTACTTTTCCTACTTGGGGAGCAAAGTAAGGACTTTCTTGTCTAGACAGCAAAATAATTATTCTCAATGGGAATAAAACATTGCATAACTAGGTATAATTATTATGGACATATATATACATTTCCATAGCAATCAGTCTTTCCAATAATTGCAATACTATCGAATTCTGTTTTAATTTATCACTTCAGAAAAAATTAAATGATTGTGAAAATTGTAATAATTTGCAAATACAAAAACCTTATATATGTCTCTATAAACAATCGAAAAAAAATTAAATGTTCAACTCATCAGCAAAGTACAATGACTGCCTTAGCTGAACTATCAGCCGCGGCAGTCAATCTACTGCTTTGCTGCCTAGTAGAACAAATAATTATTTTCTGATCGAATCATCCTATGATCCACAGTATGATTTTAGCTCGAATTATTTCGGTTATATCAATATCCAAAGAGATGCAGCAATGACAGAATAAAAGTGTGTGACAAATTAATGATAAGAAGACGCAGAATTATTTTTAAAAAAATTTCAAACAGAAAAATCGTTTACATCTGAAATAGACAAAATTCCTTCTTCAATGATAAGGTATCGATATACAATGACATTCATGGAATGGAAAAATGTAGAACCCTGCAAGCATTCATTAATTATTTTTATATGCCCCTCTTTGTAATCTTAAGAAAATTGTTTCATAAATAAATGACATTGTAATGAAGAATCGCATCAATTTTCATTGGATTATCACAACCCAGGATGTTTTGACTAAATTATATGAAAACGAATTTTAACAAGCTATTAGGTTCTCATTACCTTTTTCCTAATTTTATTTTCGAAATATCAATTTCGAAAGACTGGCGTCCAATGAATATTTTATGACGATTTCCTTTTTTTATGGTGTTCTCCTGTGAGTTTTGTAATTTTTTTTTGTAGGAAATGCATATTTAAAATTATGTTGCATCAATTATGATTCAACAAAAGTGATAATGGTAATGAATATTTTGCATTATTATGAAGGTGGAAAAGACATTCATGAATGTAGAAATACTTCTTATAGCTCTGGTTTTCTGCTGATGTAATTTTCAACAACCCTCTTTCTTTATTGATCCTATTTAAAATTCAAAAATATGTGATTTGAATGAAAAATAAGTATAAAGGAAATTAAAATGTCACAATAAAACGTGGTTTTTATTCAAAAAGATCGGAATCTGGCGAATACATAAAAAAGTTGTTCAGGAGCAACCGGAACAATGATGTTACGATTTCATGGAAAAAATTGGGGTATTTTGCATGAAACACCTATTAGTCCCTGCTTTTCCTGACATGATGTCAGGACTGAAGGGGGGCTCCAGACCAATTAACTGAAATATTCCCTTATGCTAATACGTCTGAGCATAATAGCCTTAAAACTTTATATATTCAGCGGCATAATGAAAAGTCCTTAGCATTTTACTCTTCTGAAAATATTTATTCTAGCCCGCAAATTTATGGCATCCAAAAATAATGTTTGCTCACGCTCGGGTTACCTCTAGAGGGAGTTGCGAGCATTTTTACAGAATTTTCCAGCCAATGGAAAGTTTTCACCGACACGCCTACTCGCTTGCGTAGTTTTTCCCTCCTCTCCTTCTCTTTCCGCACTCCCGTGCTCCCTGCTTGGGGCACAGTAAAAAATGTTGGAGTAATTTAATACCTAGTTCGCTGTTTAAACAGACCTCCAAACCGCGGCAATAGAACTTTGGAAAAGTATGTCGGGCCGATCCAGAAAAATTGCTCGCAGTTGGCGGTGGTTGTTAAGCCAGAAGAAAAACAGAATCGAAGCCTTACCCGGCACTCTTGATTTATGCCGTCGTTTTCGGGAATTTCGAGTTTTTCGTGGAGGGATTCGTCAGATTTCACGCTTGGCTGGGCCATAAACGGCGATGAGCGCGTTCGGGGGCGATCAATCAACCGGATATCAGCACGTTTTTATTCTGTCTTCGGTGTAAACTCATCAATATGCTCCCTGATTGTTCAGTATTCAAATCAATCCATACGACAGGGAATAAATTAATTTTACCTGGCTGTTTCACGGTTCGATGTATCGCGGATTGGCTGTTTTGGAATTCTTTGCCTTGACCACAACAGAATTTCTGTTTCGTATTTACCGGTTCAAGGAATATTTTAATTTAAATTTTGGTCAGTGTTTGTCGGATTTCTGATCAATTTTAGTTTTAATCATAGTTTGTTGATTAGTCCTATGAAGTTTCTTATTATAATAGTATATTCTAAAACAAGTTGCAGAATGGGCTCCTATTCCAACACGAATGCGAGATCTGTCGAAAGCATGAGTGTTGGAATTGCCTTCTGCAACCAGTATAAGACGATGTTTCCCCTATTTCAGTCAAGTTTTGTGAAATATTGTCGAAATTCAATGAAAAATTCAGATTATACATCCTAGTGACATTTGTATTGTATCTTAGCAGTTGGTGTGACTGTTACGAAAATTGACAGATTACGGAATTTGAATTTCAATCCTACCTACGTCGTGAAGGCATAAACAATATATAATTACGCATTAAATTCGTGAATTATGTCTGCCGAAATCGATTAAACACCACCAGAATTAAGAAAAATTGCGAATATTGTTGCAAATCAATTCACAACATCCAAATTATATTATAATGACAATTTATTGACGTGTGTTGAAATTTGATAGGATGGGAAGTCAGTGTAGATAACCACCAAGCGAAAAATATAACTGAAAACAATGTACTTTTAGTACTGTAATGAACTCAGTGGGATACTGAAATAGAAAAAAAAATGTTAGCATATAAAAGATGAACTTTTTCCGATAAGAAGGTTCATTTTGATATTAAAAAAAATCGAATATATTTCACGATAATTCAATTGAATTTTATTTCATTGTAACGAGGATGGTATGCCACCTCAAAGTAATAAACATAGATAGATTGAAGATAGCTCATTTTCATAGAGCAAATTTTGTCCCCAACATGAATTATCAAATTCGACAAAAAGGCGCGGAAATGAAATCATATCAGTAATACGATAACACGGTAACACGTTTTATGTCCCAGAGTGAATCAACATTTCATATTAACTCAAAATATCTTGAGATAAATAACTAAATATATCAGAAAATCAGAAAACAAACTTCAAGCTCGGCGCCAGATGACGTGAAACAACCGATTACACTAGGAGCGTAATAGTTGCTAAACCTTGGTTTTCAACAGGTAGATACAGAAAATAAAAGACAAAACAGTCAAATTTCCATCTTGGATCGGGAATCACTCAAATAAATATATTCCATTCAATATAATATGCATTCATAATGATATAGTAAAATTGTGGATTTGAAAATATATCTCAATCCGACACCCTCTTCTAACCATGTTGGGGACATGTAAAAATTGCTCATACTCTCTCTATCTATGTTTATTACTCAATGTATACCTTCAACGATAAAAAAAGGTTATAGCCAAATAGCTGCCACGGCTAGGTTGTACCGCCACATCCTTTTCATGTGATTATCAATTCATCATTTCAATTTCTATGAAATATTAACAAATGCAAGCAATAAATCACTAGTTCCTGAAGTAGCCAATCCTAGGATATTTAACGAATAAAAAAAAACTTTCTCTGAAAGACGGTCGGAATATGTTCATATGAAACTTGAGCCACTTTCAAGCTTCATATGTAGGCGACTTTCTAATTGAACAGTCATTACCAAGGGGAGCCTTTTCGGGTGGATTATGATGACACTGGCCCTAAGAGTATTAAATCACTCTTTGTGACCAATTGTAATCAATATGAACAAACAATATATTGAATAGTCAGCGTTGGTTTCTGTTTTTTTTTTTTTTTTGTTATTATTTTCGCCCTTTCATTATAATGATGATTGTATTGCTCAGTATACTTACATTTCCGAGTTTTAGACTGTCTACTTGTTTTATTTTGCCACATCCATTAAAATTGGCACAATTATTTTTTTAGTAGGGTTTGAGTGAAGAGCTGGAGGAGGAAATTTGTGTCCATCTGAACAGCGCCTTAAGATGGATTTGAAATATTTTTTGATCTAAGGGAAATAATAAATCACTACATTAAAATTGCAGCATTTTATGTAATATAAGCTCGAATAACGATGAATAACAAGCGACTAGGGTATAAGTGTTTTTAATTTATTTTTTTTCAATTATACAATGGAATGGACAACGATAACGAACTAATGATGATCAAGTGCAATTCTTCAAGAAAAGAGGGAGAAAATAGTATTTGCAAAAACTTAGTTGCTCATGATTCTTTCTTCAGTGAATTCAAGAAAAAGTTTGAAATTGAATGGAATGAAAACAATCATTGTTAAAACATCAGAAAATATTAATTGATATCAAGGATGAATTCTTGAAATGATAAACCAAACTACTTATATAAAATCATTGAAAAACAAAGTAAAACAAGATTGCAGGAAACGAAAATTGAATAAAACAGATCGAAATGATGATGAACAGAATTAATACGCAAAAATAATTCAAATGCAATATGAGTAAATGTATTTCATTCTCTCGAATTTATTGTTTTTCCTGTTCAGTCAGGTTGAACACACCTAATTCATAAACCAAATAATTCACAAAACAATGAACACAATGAGAATTTCACAGGAACATTCATACATCACGAGAAAATAAGATGGAAATGTCTTCCCATTTGGAAGCTTCACCAACAGAAATGTTTCCGCCTCGGTGAAGAGTTGAGCCAACCGACCCCAAAGTAATGAAACTCGCGAAAAAAAAACCATTCTCCATCTACAGCGAAATAATCGTCTGGCCTTCGTGAGAGACGTGAAAAATTAAGTCCATAAATTCATCATTTTCATAAAATTGAAAAGAATTCTGCCGAGCGAGCGTTCGCGGTCTAATCTAGCGATTTTCGTGTTGATTCTATCCGAAAAACTTTGAAAAGGAGCGTAATCTACCTTCATTAATCTACGCAAAGATATTAGCCATTAATATGGTCGGTTCTGACATTAATCTCAGGGAATGGAGAAAAATTTCCCTGAGTGGTATAGACTAAAGGTCTGACGGTTTTGTCGGATGATATTGCTAGGGATTCGCGTTATGCCGTTTCTCTGAAGCTTGAAGATTAAAACGCAGGTAGGAGGTTGAAGCCGTCGATAATTCTTTTATCAATTTGAGGTAGTTTATCGCCGATCGAGAGGTTTAGTGGAAACCGTTCATTTCCTTTACCGACTTAGGCTCTAATCTTCTGCCGAATTTGGGGGATGTTCAAAAGCTCTGATGATATGGTTATACATTTTTCGAATTAGCAACATATTTATTTAATTTTTTTCAAAACAACGGTAATCCGTACACCGTAGGGTACTGAGAGTATCGTAGACAGAGTAAAGAATGTGGAGATTTCGCAGAGAATGCAGAAAGACAAAGAATTGGTACTGACTATTAAAAAGCGTAAACTGCAATACCTGGGACATATTATGAGGGAAAACAGATACCAGTTGCTTCATCTTATTTTTCAGGGAAAGAAAATGGGCAAAAGATCAATAGGAAGAAGAAGAAACTCATGGTTGAAGAACTTGAGAGAATGGTACAATTGCAACAACTGCCAATTGTTTAGATCTGCAGTATCGAGGAAATGCATAGCTTTCATGATTGCCAAACTTTTGAACAAAACGTCACCTGAAGAAGAAAGTATCACACCAACGAGCAAAGATTTAAACATGCCGATACTTATAGTGAACACATCCAAAAGCTAAACGAAAAACTTGAAGAAAAGCGCAAAACCATAGCAACACAGAATTTAAAGAAGTGATGCATGAAAAAATAAAACGAAATAAACGAAAAAAATCAACTTCTTACAAAACGGCGGAAATAAGTATGAAACTTCAAACCGCATAATAATTTCGTCGCAGAAAACATCAAAAATACCATGAGGTGATTTTGAGCAATCGTAAATTGAAGTTGCGTGAGATAGCTGTAGAATTGACCATATCAGATGGCAGTATAATCACTATTTTGTATAAACATTTTTTGTCCAAAAATTTGTGCTCGCTCACCGCTGATCAAAAGCATCAAAGCAGCGCAGCGTTGATTTTGACCGCTTTTTGGAAATGTTCAAGGGAAATAAGCACAATTTTTGCGTCGATAATGTAATAATGGATGAATCATGAATTCATTGTTACACTTATGTATCAATTAGAGCGTCGCCTGACTGGAAAGCAGTCGTTAAAAGCCGTTCAAAACAACCTTAATCTCAAACGTCAGCTGGCAAGGTTATGACACCTTAATTTGGGAAGTGCATGGTATATTATTCATTGACTATCATGACAATGGTAAAGCCATCAACAGTGAACATAATGTTATTGGTTCCATCGAGTATAGAAATTAAGAAAAAACACCCTGAAATTGAATAGAAAGAACTCTGTTTCACCAAGATATTTCTTGTCACAAATCGATCCATGGTCAAATTGAACGAATTGAGTTTCCAATTACTTGACCACCCAGCTTATTCTCAAGACCTGGCTCCCAGTGATAACTGGCTTTTTGCATACCTCAAAAGGATGCAAAAGGAAATTGAGACCAATGAACAAGTGATTGCCGAGGTTGAAGTCAAAAACAAAGACGAATATTTCTACAGAAGGTATTGCTTTCAACATGTGTGTTCTACCCGTTTTAACCTACGGTGCAGAGACCTTAACCCTGACCAAAGCATCGGCACGAAAACTGCAGAAAACGCAGCGCAGGATGAAACGATCGATGCTGGGAATAAGTCAAGAGGCAGAATTAGAAACGAGGAGATTCGCAGAAGGACGGGTGTGGATGATGTTTTGGAGAGAGTGACGAGAGCTAAATGGAGGTGGGCCGGACATGTTGCAAGATCTAACGACGGAAGGTGGACGAGGAAAATTCTGGAATGGCGACCAAGAGCAGACAAGCGAAGCCGAGGCCGACCTCCAACCAGATGGACCGATGACTTCAAAAGAATCCACACCAATTGGATGGAAGCCGCACAGAATAGAGAAAGATGGAAATGCCTTGGGGAGGCCTATGGCCAGCAGTGGAAGGTTTAGGGCTGAATGATGATGATGATGATGAGGTATTGCTATGTAAGAACATCGTTGGAGTAAAAGTATAGATTTTGGAAGGTGGCTCTGTTGACGAATAGTGTCGAATTTTGAGAAATAAATGTGTGTTTAATGGTTAAGTCCACTACTTATTGAGTGTAGTGTCTCGTGTATTCTTCTCAGAATTATATCAAATGACTCTAATAAACTTTGGATTTTCCTGTACTTACCATCACCAACTCCCTTCAGGCCAATGGAAAAAAATTAAAATCTGGACTGTTGTTTGAGATCAAACACAAATTACCAGAGGGTTCCTTCACACTTCGTATGCAGAAACGTCGATGATCTCCATCCATCACCGGTAGAGACAGCGCTTCTGTGCACAACGCACACGCACCCTTTGAAATTCAAAAATATGTAAAATCTAGATATCGACCTCAAAAGAGAATAAACGAATTTGCGAATCCACCAGCTCGCTAACTAACCTTTGTATGTAAAATTAATATTCATATTCCGCATAACATATATAAATGCTGTTATTTCCTAGGTTCGTAGTTTATTCTAAATCCAGCACGGCTTACGTGGATGGCGCGTTCACAGACCACCGACTACGGCGATATTTCAAAACATTATTTCATTTGTAGGCATTCTATGATACAAATCACATTCCGATGGCCTGGATTCAGCTGGATTAGGCCAGCTATGGAGCGTCACGATCCGATATATCTCGTTCAAACTCCGGGCTCAGCTCCCAGACTGGTCCCACATGTCTTTTTGAGCCGAAACGCCACTAGCTTTGAGATACGCTTTCAAGGTTTAATACCTGATTGACGAAAAAATCGATCAGATGATATTTATGGAAAGGCTTGGCGAACTGTCTGTCTTCCGTGGAAGTGTGAGGCAATATAGGCCTCGGAACCCACGTATTCAATCTAGCGATTTAGGCCGTCATTACGTTTTGAAATCTTCCGATTAGGATGAGGATTTATAACCTTCTCGGAAAAAAATGAGAGAGGTGGTCTTGTCAGTATTGAGTTTACACATTTTTGTTACTGTACAGCTAAAGCTGAAGGAACTGACCTGCATTTCATCTATGGTCGTACAAATGGAATTGCCAATAGAACCACAGTCTTCTGTTGAACTTCAGAACAACTCAGTTAAGCAATAGCGTAACTAGAGTTGTCTCATGAGAGGGGTTAAACCTCCTTAAAACAACAGAATCTTTCAATTATTTTCAATCGTTACAATTTCTCCTTATTCCTTTTAATCAATAGGGGGGGGGGGGTTATGTCCCCAATAACCCTCTCCTCGCTACGCCTATGTGTACAAGGAACATACAAGGTTCATTTCATGACACTATCGCATTCTATTTAGTAGATAATGAAGGCCAATAAACTTAACTTACAATTTTTTCTCACTTCTTTAATCAATGGGGGAGTAATGTCCTCAATAACCCTCCCTGTTACTCCTATGTGTAGAAGGAGCATACAAGGTTCATTCCCTGACACTAACGCATTCTGTTAGTAGTAGTAGTAGATAATAAAGGCCATCAAACTGAAAAACAAATTGTTGCCTGGAATCCAACAAATAGAATTGAATGTATTTAAAGTGCTGATTTGAAAAAAAAATTTTTTGTAAGCTCAAGTTTTCGAGATACGGATGTTAGTTCTGTTATAAGCCAACAATAATGAAATTAATATATCATCAATCTAATGAGCCCAATATATATATATCTATAACAATGTTTATTTTGAATAAACATTTGTATTATTATTATTGATTATACCTGCATCAATCTTCTTATACCAGGGTCATTTAGCCTGCTCAATCCCATGCTTTATATTACTTATTTTATGCTTGAAATTGCCTATGACCTTTCACTGCCATACCTTATTATTTATCCTCATTGAATTTAAAAAGTCAGGAATATCGTTCCTTAGTCGTACTCAATTCAGTATATTGTTGTAGTATTAAAACATAGAACTAAAACATTTACATCCACAAGCAGACTTAGATGATTGAATCTTCCTAATGTTTTTTGTTGTACAGGATATATAAGAATAGTTGCGAAAAGATATAGGGGTGATTCCTCATCAAAAAATAACGTGGATCTTTCATATAAACTTTGTTTTTGAGCCCCTTACTTAGTTACCTACAGCTCCCCAAAGATGGCGATCGAAAAGTAGTTTAATTTTTTCTTGAAAACCAAAAAATTCACAGAAATGAAATTAAGCTGACATTTTATGCGGGCGAGGAGGCATTCAAACAAATTGTTGGTGGTGTTCCTCGATGATTTCAAGGAGTTGAAAAAGCCACCCCTCAAACTTTGATTCGGAATAAATTTTTTCTATGTTCATATTTTAAAAAAATTTTATTTGAAAAATTAATTCTGGATAGACTGAGCCATTCTCAACAAATAAAGTCTCTTGTAATTTCTTGATGAAATTCACGGTTTTTGAGAAAAAAAAATGATCAACAAATAATACGCCTGAGTTGTAGAGGATGGAATTATTTCCGACCTCAAATTTATCCAATACCCGGATATCAAAACGATTTTTTCATTGTGAACTGATACAAATATGAAATAAATGTAACAAAAAATAACAATTATAAATTTTTCATACATTAAAAATAACTTTTCGTGCGCTATCTTAAGACGGCAGTAACAGTGTATATGAAAGAACCACCCTATTTTTGGACAAGGAATCAATCCCTGTATTTTCGTATACACCCTTTAAGTGGCGAATGCACTTTAAAAGAAAGCAGAAAAATGTCTATTTCAGAAATCGTTTGGGAGATAAATCTTGTGCCGACATTTCGTAAATTGAAATCGGATGAACATTACCGTCAGAGGACAGTTGGAAAGAGGAAAAATATCTCGTAAATATCAAATGCACACATAGGTACAATATAGCCATCTCGGTTTTCATCTCGGAATATGAAATACCCAGCTTTAAAATCATATAACATTCTATTTTGACATCCTAAAATTTGTCTTATAGAATCTACATAAATAGGGTGTCCACGACTATTGAAATCTAATATCAAAGATCACAAAATTGATTTCTTGTACATTTTTTGCAAATATCTCGTTCCATATGGGTTTTCCGATACTTCTTATCATATCAATATTGTAGAGAACAATTTTGAATTGTATAATTCCTAGAGATTCACGACTTATTATTCAAGCTGCTTGACTTGAATACAATTCAAGTTCAAGTTAAGAATAGTTTTTCAATATCAAGTCCAGTCAAGTATATATTTATCAAGTACTTGAAAAATCAAGTACATTCTATCAAGCTACTCAATTTTTCATTTATTTATTTATTTATTTATTACTCCATTCAACAGCCTAAGCCAATTACAGAATGGGCAAAAAAATAACAAGAAATTAAACCTTATTAAACTAAATACATTCCATGTAAAAAAGTATTTTTAGCAGTTATATTGTGTAGTGTGCACATCAAATAAAATATGAAGAAATAAGAAGGAACCTTCCAAAAAACTGTATCATTTATCAAAGAAAAAAAACCAAAATATAAAAAACATATTTTAGAATGGAAACATGAAATATATCAATATAAATAATAACAAAATCAAAAATTTGTTAAAAAAACATTTCTTGATATTGAGAAACCTCCAAGCCCTCTGTTTGATTATATAAATTATATGAATAGAGTTAGGTTATGATAGCTTGATAGTCAAGTAATGAATATCAAAAATCAATTCAAGTCAAGTATGTAATTTGTCACGAGCTTGGTTTTCGAGTCAGGTTGTGGGTTAAAATATCAAGCTACTTTGCTTGATGAATCCCCAAATCATTCGTATTGGAAACCCTTAGGGGTTGTCCATTAATCACGTGATCTTTTTTTAGCATTTTTTTAACCCCCCCTCTCCCCCATTGGTGATACGTAGTGAGGTTTAAGACCACCCCCCCCTCCCCCTCCTCAACATCACGTGTATTTTTAGTACGTACAACGAATCTTAAAATTTTCTGAATATTATCTTAATTTAAATACAGGTATAAACTATAATCTTATTTTATTCTGAAATTAAGGAACATAATAAAAGTGTCTACACCAGGTTGCAAGTTTTTTTTGATTGCCATAACAATAATAATAAACGAAGAGTGTAATCATAGGAAAAACATGTATTGTACTATGATAGTACATGAATATATTTAATGTAGTCAAGGTCACTACACGCCGCGCCGTGCCGCTTAATATATGTTTAAAAATCGCGCGTTTGACGAAAAAATAAATACACGTGATATCTTACTACACCCCCCCCTCCCCCTTGTGATATTTTCGTGATTTTTATCAAACCCCTTCCCCCCCCTTTCAAGCCTCACGTGATTAATGGACAACCCCTTATGACATAAGTCTGACGTCTACGGGCTCTTACATTATAATCTATTTTTATACCAGCACTTTTTTTTATTACAAACTGTTGTTAGAGGTTTATCACATTTTTAGAGCAATGTAGGAAGAATAAGGACGAGATTTCCTTGTTGTTGAAATCCAGTATTTGAATGAAAAAGTGTAGGTTTGTTGATATTTGAATAAAATTTATAATTCTCTGCAAATAGAAACTAATTTTATCTTCCTTTTTTTAAATTGGAAAATTTTCTATCTTTGATTTTCTTCTTCCCCCTTTCTTTCCTCTTGCTACCATTCGTTTCATTTTATAACACTTATTTCAGTTGTTTTTATTTGTCCGTAATGTTTGCTCATATAAAAACAATATAATTTCTTCTTTCTTTAACAATAATAATAATTTTCATCCAATGTTTGTCAGATTTATATCCCCCAAAAAAATTAAGAAATTTTATTTTCAATTCTTCCATTTCTTCATCACTGTAAACTGTGGATTAGTACTGGATATTACATAATATTTTATTATTGCTTTTTCATGTGGCCGATTCTTGATATCTCTAATTTTGACTTCCACATCATTCAGAAACACTTTGGAATGGATATGCTTTGGATTTCTATTGAATTTTGTTGACTTATCCATATTTACGTTTATCTTGCTGCTGTATTCACTTTCATTTTGTTCTGATATTTTTTGTGATGCATTTCTGTCTTCTTACTCTTTTTCTTTCAGATATTGAATTATATTTTTAAATTTTCATCATCAATGTCCATTAATTCATTCACTACTTTTCCATCACAATTCTCGACTTCTTCATTGAATTCTCCAACAATTCCATAACGATTCATTCCAAATTCTTCCTGAGTATTTTTTATCTTGCTTTTTACATTATCAATTCTTTTATTTTGTTCTTCTGTTTTAATCTCCCATTTTCCCTCTAATCTTTCGAATTCTTCTTTTATGTCATGTCTTTGTTCATCAAGCTTCTCATTAGTTTTTTCAATTATTTGATCAATTCTTTCCATTTGTTCTTCTGTTTTTATGAAGTCTTTTTCTGTTTTTCATGAAGTGTTCTTCTGTTCTCTTAAAAATTTTCAAACATAGCCATAAATCGTAAAATCCATTGTTTTGTACTACTTGCTGTTGCTTTATTCATCTCCATTTCGTCAATTCTTCTTTATTTATTCAATTTTCAACAAATATCGAATTACCCTTCAAATTTTGTTTATTATTGCTAGATTCTGAAAAATTTGAAATAATTTATTTGGAATGTTAATTTTAATCGAATTGCTAATCGAACGAATTGATAATTAAGTGACTATCCAGCCCCACGTTGGGCGCCAATTGATATGGATCTCCTCAATATAAATTTTATATATTTTTCTCTGAACCCACCTGAGAGAGGGAACTATTTCCAAGTAAAGATATAAATTTTTGGATCTATTTTAGAAAATATTCAAAATTCATATTGAGGAGACCCATATCAGTTTCATATTTATGGAGCACCAAATATGAAAAACAAGGTGTGAATCAATCATAATTTGCCTCTAGGCCATATTGAAGATAGGTTTGGTTATATATTGGAAAAACATGTTGATGTTGCTCATTTTCCATCTAATCTAGGTACAAAATTGCCTATATCCCAGAAACCTTCACCTGAAGCTAAATAAACCCAAAAAACCGTTCCGCATCAATAATCTATGCATAAAACCGATTTTTTTCCAGCAAAATCTATACGAGAGAAGTGGAAAACACAACAAAAGCGTCGAATAAAAACAAACTGTAATTCAAAGCGCCGTTATATACATTGTTCGATAACAAGGTAATCATATTTTTCGAAAAACAAATATGCGAGTAAGGTGTAGGAAAAACGTAGTCGAGGAAAAAGAACAAAATCGCATCCAGGCCATACGTCACAGGAGAGCAACACACATAGTCGCGGAGTGCTGGACGTATTTGTTCAGAGTTTTAAAAACGCGCATTCCAAAACAATAATACTCAATCAATGATAGCAATGAGCCAATAACCAAATGGGTCGTGGACGTAACACAGCGGGGAAGGGGAGGATACGTGACAACCCTGTTTACAAATGTAGCGATTGATTCTTTCAATGTTGTTTGAACCTCACGCTAGATCTAGTGGTTGGTGCGACAGTGGCAGATCGAGTGTCATCTAGTTGTCTGACTTACGGGGTCGGAAGACGCACCACGCATCTTGGACACGCCCATTTTGGTATCTTTTTCGAGTTGCCGCACCTTTTTTGATGCGACGCCGTTTGGCCCCAAGGTAAACAAGGACGTTTCAAGGGTAGGTGAATTATAATTGCCAGTTTATTCATGTAGCACGAAATCGGCTCTTTTCAATTTTTTGTATGTTTATTTGTTCTGGATCTCGTGATTGCCGTATTTGTTTTTTCTGATAAATCCTCAAATCAAACAAATTATTCGAAGCCAACACGCAAAATATGTTTACTTTTTTGGTTGGTTAATTCATCGGTTCTACAAAGCTTCGGCTTTTCGATTTTCTTGATGAAAAAACTGGGGGTGTTCCTGATATTTGACAGTTGTTTGTATATTCGGGAATATTCTGTGATTCGTGACAAAATTAATTCATTAAAAATATCACCCCGAGATAATTTTTTGTGAAGCATAATGATTAATAACCTATATTTGTAGATACCTGTGAAGCAGAAATTTTAGAAAATAATTAAAATTTTCCAATTCAACAAAATCATTTTTTATTTGATATTCAGGATAACACCAATATGTTTCACGGGCGTAGCCAGGTTTCAGTTTCGGGATGGGGTTTACATATTATAAAAAAAATCTTATGTTTTTCCTTTTAAATGTATCAACTTTAAAAGAGCCAACCCATTCAGTCTATTTTCACTAGTTTTATTTTTCAAGTATGTTTTGAGAAAAAAAGCATTTTCAAAATCACTTTTTGAAATTTAGTTTATTTCTTTACATCGATTCCTATAAATATATTTAGGAAAAAAAAACCGTCGTTGTATTTATACAACAGAGTACTCAAATTCAAATTTATGAGTAGAAAGTTTATATGCAAAAAACCGGTAAAAAATGATAGTTATCACCTTTTTTGCATTTTTTTCAATATTTTATCATGAAATTTTGGTGGCAAACTTCAGATTCGAATTCTGTACCCCAGAAACAGAGATAATAAATCGAAGAAATTAAAACTACCCCATCAACTGAGTTTTAGCAGAGATAGATATAATACGCCAATTTTGAACTATCGTTTGAGCCAGTTTTTTCGGACAAAAAACTTTATGGAAGAAAACGTCAGAAGATTAATTTTTTTTTGAATTTTTTTTAATGTTCCGTCACAGAATTTTGGTGCCAAACCTCAAATTCGGATTCAGAACTCAAAAAAATAAAGGGTGTTTTTTTTAGAGCTATAGAACTTTAAATTGCAATAAAACAACGATAGATTGATATGAATTTTATTTATCCGCGAGATAATCTTGTGGCATTACATTTTGAATATGATTTCTGGCATATGACCGACAAGGCTGGCTCGGATGTAGTCCAATCTGGACGTCCAATTTTCGATGACTTTTCCAACATTTGTGGCCGTATATCGGCAATAACACGGCGAATGTTGTCTTCCAAATGGTCAAGGGTTAGTGGCTTATCCGCATAGACCAATGACTTTACATAGCCCCACAGAAAGTAGTCTAGCGGTGTTAAATCACAAGATCTTGGAGGCCAATTGGTCCAAAACGTGAAATTAGGCGGTCACCAAACGTGTCTTCCAATAAATCGATTGTGGCACGAGCTGTGTGACATGTTGCGCCGTATTGTTGGAACCACAGCTCCTGGACATCATGGTTGTTCAATTCAGGAATGAAAAAGTTAGTTTTTCTGGATGTAACGGTGTTTCGACATACACTTAAGGATTAGCTTCACTCCAAATGCGGCAGTTTTGTTTGTTGACGTAGCCATTCAACCAGAAGTGCGCTTCATCGCTAAACAAAATAAAATGGACGTAGTGCGCGATACGTATTCCGCACAGAACCATTATTTTCGAAATGAAATTGCACTATTTGCAAGCGTCGTTCAGGCGTGATTTTATTCATGATGAATTGCCAAACCGAACTCAGAATAAATCACTTAACAGCTGTTAAATCGGTCGCCATCTTGAACAGTAATGCCAACTTAAAGTTATATACCTCGAAAAAAAACACCCGTTACATACGATCGAAAAAATCAAACTAACCCATCACTTTCCTTTGAGGGGCACATGTGAGCACAAATTGATTGGATTACGTAGAGGTAATTTAATTCAAATTATCATTACAAATTAATTGAACTGAGAGTGATAATTTCATTCACTTTTTACAAATTCCATTTAAAAATATTTTCGAGATTTTGAAAAAAAAAAGTTTTTTGACATCTCTAACATTTCGGGGGGGGTTTGAACCCCCAAAACCCCCCCCCTGGCTACGCCCGTGTATTAATATCTATTTATTTTTAATTCTTTCGCTAATCCGGTCATTCTGCCAAACCTTGTAGAACAAAATTGTGCCAGAATATCTCAGATTCACACAGATTTCATAATTATATTTTATTATTCTATTACATGTTGGTACACGGAACTTTTCTGTGAAGGATTTATCTATTATCTGTCAAATTTGTGATACAGAAAACTGTTCTGCCAATTATAATTTTTGGATGCAGAAATTACTAAACGATATTCATGGAAAGATTACATTATTTTTCCATTATATTTCTCGTACAGAAAATCAACAATCGTGGAAGAATATAAATGCTTTCTATACTCTATAGAATAAAAATATAAGGTATTATTTTCTTGAATAAAAACCGGTTAAATATTTACAATTTATTATTTTCAATACAGAAATCACTATACGATATTTATGGAAGTATTTCATTATTTTCTATGAAGAAGATAGAGAAGATAATGTATATTTCTCGTACAGAAGGTTCCTTCTAACACTCCTGGAAGAATATCAATGCTTCCTGAACTATTTTCATCCAAAAAAAAACGATTGAATGTTTGTCATTTTTTATTATCAATGCAGAAATCACTAAACACTATTCATAGAATTATTCCATTATTCTCAATAAAAATTCAGTGAATTAGAGAAAATAATGTATATTTCTCATACAGAAAGTTCATTCCACCACAAATGGATAATATCACTTCTTTCTGCACTTGCATTATAAATAACAATTATTATCCTGAAAAAAAAACTGGTTGAATATTTCCAATTTATTATTTTCAATGCAGAAATCTTCTTCTTCTTCATGTGTCGTCTCCTGCAGAAATCATTGAACGATATTGATGGAAGTATGTATTCCACAATTCTCAATGAAAATTCAATTGAATAGAGAAAATAATGTATATTCCTCATACATGTTCATTCCACTTAGAGAAAATTTGTATGAGTACATATGTGGTATCCAAGGATGCAATTGTCGCATAAATAAACGAGCGATATTCTGCCTCAATTTTCTTTTATTCTGACGACACGATTAACAAGAAATGTTTCATGGTGCTTGAGATTGTTATTTTATATAAACACTCAAATTTTCCATTCCATCGGTTTTGTGGTCACGAAAATATTGGGTGAGTTTTTTGCGATTCTTCTTGAATTTTCTATTGTTTTGTCTTTTCCTTCGGGAGTTATTGTGTTTACGGTCGGATTAGTCATCATTTAGTCCACCCTTATCGTTAGAAACCATTCGAAGCACAACTCCTCATAATTGACAAAATGATATAGAAATCCTATTAGGGAAATAATGCTCAGAAAGGGCAGCCTATAATTGTATGAATAAAACGTATGAATTATGACAATTTTGTTAAATAAAGGAATAAAATTGAACAAACAGATATAAACGTGCCACCTTTGTTGACTATCTTCATGTTGTTCGGAAATACTGAGAGCAAACTACCCTGTTGTCAATTTCAACATTTGCTCTTGTTCATTCTACTGCCGACAGATATCTATCTTGGCCGGCCTTAGTGTCCTTAGTATTATTCAAAATTTCTATTACATGGAATACTCGATTACAACAGTGATCAGCATGGTCACCGTGAAACCATCACCAAATAGTAATTTGAGGACAAATCATAATCGATTCCTACGAAAATATTAACTCAGAATTCAGAGAATCAAGACCCAATCGTATCGAACATGCTTACTTGTACCCCACTTCACTCAAAGCCATGTCGATGGAAAGGAAATTGACCGCTTCATACTATCTTTGAATATCCGATGGAGGTACAATGTAGTGAATTAATTGTATATTGTTATTATTTCTTGGAAATTGAGCTGAGTGTTTTTATTTCATTAAAGATATGTAAATTCCAATAAGAGGTTTCATTTTTATCAGCCCGCTATCTGTATTGCTTTCACTTCGAACCTGCCATCTTTTGACATTTGAGAATGGAAACTACGCCATTCTTGAAAGTGGGAGATACACGCTTCAACAAGAAATTGTTAAAATTCTCTACTAAAATAGTGAAAATTTTGCAGTCACAGTAGGCTAAACCAAAGTACTTTTGGGTCGTAGTGAAGTATTGTTAGGTCGGCAATAGTGAAACTGGTAGAAAAATTTGAGCTGTTCGGATAAGTTAGTGGTATGAAGGATCGAAACCGTGTGCGTCGCTCTAGAACAACCTGATGTAGCCTGTAATTTTGACGAAAACCCAGTTTTATCGATTTCTGTGGTTGACATTTTTTTTTATGACCCCAATGTGGAAGACATTCATGGTTGCACAATCTCAGAAAGTGGTTTAGCCAGACATCCATACAACTTTTTAGAAACGCAGCGAACAAGATAAAACTTGCCATGTTGATTGTCAACGTCCGGAACGGATAGGGCACGCCAAGAAGAAGAAGAATGTGGAAGAAATTAATTTTCAACAATACAGCGCTACGTGCCATATAAGCATCGAAACAATCGCAATTTTGCAAGAAAAGTTTTTTGGCCATGTTATTTCTCGAAGAAGTGATCACAATTGGCCCCCAAGATTAGATATAGAGATGCAGGGCTTGACATCGTTCGACTCGAAATCAAGTCAAGTAGTAGTTTTTAAATGACGAGTCAAGTTATCGATCTACTTGAAAGTACATTTTATCAAGCAACTTGATATTTAACAGTTTTATTGTGTAGTGTGCACATCAATAAAAAAATTGATCAAATGAGAAGGAACCTTGTAAAAAACACTTTCATTTATGAAACTTTTTGTATACAAAAACCAAAAATATCAACTACTTTGAAAAGAAAACACAAATAAAATCAATAAAAAACAAAACAAAATATAAAAAAAATAAATATTGACAAACCTTCAAGCGCTATTTGATTACATCATTTTCCATATGAGGCATCTTATGGAATTTTTTTTGATATACTATCTACTGCGGATTTTTGTAACAGTCAGAGCAGCTCTGAATTGAAATTCGGCAGAATCTGAAGATGCTACTATTGATAAAAAATCTTTGGCCATTTTAGCTAAGTTTGGAAAAACATTTTCGTATATCATTCGGAATAATTCAGAACTGCCAGCTCGAAGTTCAGTCAGAAATTTTTATTTCATAACGATAAACCATTTCATTTGCTCGATTTACACGAGATTTTTTTGATTAAACTTGAGAGATCGATGTCAAACTCACCTATTTATCCTTTGAAGATGCTTATTTTGTATAAGCAAACGTACTTGCAGAAATATATGTAGGATCCAGTCATTGTTCCTTGTAAATAATTGACATGGTCAACAGGATTCTTGGAGACCTTATAGTTTCTTCAAGTGTCGAGGGCATGACAGTTTCAATGAATTTACAGGAAACGAATTTCTATTGTATATAAGGTGTCGAAGATGTGTCATGTCGGTTGTAAATCTTAAGAGATCTACTTGGGGTTGGGAAAGCTCGAAAACCAGACGGTGGTATTACATCTGCGTATCACGTGCTGGTCCTTCGAGAATATTCGATTTCCAGGAATCCGCGAAGAGCTTTGTGGGCGGTACGGCAAAACTCTTATTGGACTAGGGGTGGTACTTTCCCCTGATATCGGAGTGATGCTAAGGGTCGTGTGGCCAAATCGGAAGAAGGGAACTCGAAAGTCAGGGTAGGTGAGTAAGCTCCGGTCAGACATAAAGTTTAAGTACAGTCTAAGTTAGCCAAAGTTGAGTATAAGTCAAGTTAAGGGTAAGTTCGGTCGGTCAAGACTTAAGACGTACGACGTAAAGACGAAAAGACGGTTCGCGGACTAGAATAAGACGAGTCGCGAAAGAATTAAAGACGAGACAACCGAAACTTGAAGTACGACGAAGACGTGATATTCGAAGACGTTTCGTAATTAACACTCAAAGATAATACGACATTCAGTACCGTATATACTGTGTTTGTACTGTAAGTGTGGCTTTGTAAATAGATGTATATAATTAAAACTGTTTAATTATTACAAACCCGAGCAAAGTCACGGAAAAGAAGACGAAAGGCCAGGTAATCGAATCATTCTTCTATCAAGTTGCTTGGTACCAAGTCAAGCAATAAATATCTCAAATCAAGTCAAGTTCAAGTATGTAATTTATCACGAACTTGATTTTAAAGTCACTCAGTTGGTTAAAATATCAAGCTAATTGACTCGATGAACCCCTAACAGGAATCTTGTGATTTAACACCTTTAGTTTTTTTTTCTTTTGAGTCACGAGAATGGTCTATGCCAATGCTCCACAATTTGAAAAATGATGGTGAATCTGGGCCCGATAATGTTTCTTCTAATGTGCTCAAATACATTTCTCCCCTTATTGCGGAGCATTTTTCGGATTTAATCAATTTCTCTGTTTCCTTGTGTAAATTTCCAGCAGTTTTAAAGCAAGCAGTAGTAAAACCAGTTCGTAAAATGGGTAGTATTAATGACTTGGAAAATTATCGTCGAATATCTTTATTAAGTCAGCTATCGAAGGTAATAGAGAGGATAGTCTGCCGTCGAATGTATGATTATCTTTCTAGATTTTCCATCCTGACAAGTTGTCAGCATGGCTTTAGAGCTGGAAGATCCACTCAGAGTGCCTGCTGTGAATTTCTCTAATTCGTTTATTCCTCATTAGATGATGGATCAGGTTGCCGGAGTATTTTTCGATTTAACTCGAGCATTTGATTGCCTTCAACCAGAGTTTCTTATTGAGAAAATGTATCAAATGGGTTTCCGAGCAGTATTCCTCGATTGGATTCGCAGTTTTCTTTCAAACCGGTCTATGGTGGTTAAGCAGGGTGGCAATCATTCCCAAAGATATTATCCAAAATTAGGTATCCCCCAGGGTTCAGTCTTGGGGCCACTTCTTTTCCTCTTATTTATCAACGAGCTTCCTCAGCATATTGTGGCTTGCATTATAATTATCTTTGCTGATGATACCTCCTTGGCAATTAAAGCTCGTAATCTTAAAGAACTGTTAAGGATTTGTGAATCTCTTATCAAACAATTCATTGTCTGGTGCCGAGGGAACTCTGTGATTGTAAATTTGGATAAAACCAAAATCATCAAATTTCAGATAAGGGACGGTTTTGATTTCACTGTAGACCTTTCGGACTTCAGCCTCAGATCATCGGAGTGTGTCAGTTTTCTGGGAGTACGTGTGGACAGTAAGTTGAGATGGTCCTTCCACATTGACCACGTATGTAACAAAATAAGTAAATCCTACTTTGCTATTTCTCGCCTCAAGAGTTCACTATCATTAGATTCTCTCGTTGGGGTGCATTTTAGCAGTGTATATAGTCACCTGGTTCTATGGGGTTCATCCCCAGATGCTGGGGGTATATTTGTTGCGCAGAAGAGAGTACTTCGTCTCTCATGAGTTCTCCAGACTCATGTCGCCCTATATTCAAGGAAAATAAAATATTATCATTTCCTTCTATATACATGTTCAATTGTCTGATTTATGTTCACCAAAATTTAAAAAAACTTAAAACTTGTACAGATGGCATGAGGCATGAGGATAATTTATGTATTCCCAAGCATAATACTAAAAAGTATGTGTCGTCACCTACCTTCACAGGAATTAAATTATATAATCACTTGCCTAAACATTTTAAGAGACGTGAAAAACAATTTAAGAAAGAAGTAAAATCAATGTTGATTGACAATTGCTTTTAAAATATTCAAGAGTTCTTTACTAATTCTATCATTTAAGACTCTTTTAATACTAACTTTTACCAACATTGTTCTCTTTATATTTTCAATATGTTGTTATTTTTTTTATTGTTGACTATTCCTATACATTGTATGATGTCTTAAAAGAGGAATAAATTATTATTATTATTAATCGATTCAAGACCTTAAAAATGAAATTTGTGACGTTATCGAGGACCTATAGGCGAAAATGTGCGAATTGGTCATGAAAAATTTTATGAAGAGGATATGGTGCTCAACCGTAGTCGTGGTGACTATTTAGCTGATATAGTTTTTCATCGTTCCTTCCTCTTTATAATGAAATAAGCATCCATTGATTTCTCTTAAAATATACTTTTTTCTCAATATTAAAATGAAACCTTTTATTGGAAAACCCTTTATATCTGAATTTCGCTATATCTGATAGTTGCAAGTGCTGAGTATTATAAGTTAGGCCACCCTGTAAAAGTAAGAAACAACCTGAAAGTCCATCCTTTCATCGAATCTCCTTTCTCCCGCCTTCATATTCATGACCACCTCTAATTCGTCAAATAATTCCTAATTTTCGGAATGCGTTATTCTACTTCTAGATTTCTCCAAAATAGTACTATTTCAGTTTTTTCTAAATCTGCTATTTTACCGTTGAACATATTTCTATTGAAGTCATTTTGCCTGACATTATGACCTATGAATTATTTTTTCTGCAGCTGATATCATCAATTGGTTTCTTTCCCTCCATATCCCAGCTGCTTTCCAGGGCCGGCGTTAGGGTTGAAACAGTGAGGCGACTGTTTCAGGCGTCTCTCTTCGAGGGGCGGCAATTTAGCCCAGTTCGTGGCCACCTTTTCATATTTCTGAAAAAATATAGTCTTGATTCTTAAAAATATCATGAGGTTGGTCCGCTCCACTGCGTTTATCAACATTCCCTGCAAGAAAAATCTCCAAACCGTCTTTACTAACCGACTGTGCATTAAGTACCTAACACATGGCAACCCAACCAATATAAGCAGCATTGCCTATTACCCTAATTGAAAGAGGGAAAAAATGTATTTCACAAAGACGAAAGGCAACACTATCTTCGCCTTAGAATTATGAGAAAGTTATTTACAAATTCAACATATAGAAAATTCCTACGATTTTTCATTCGAAACTAGTTACTGTTAAATGCCAAATGTTTCTGCATGTTTTTAATCTCATTTAGTTTTCGAAGCTTTGCATGCCCTACCGCCTTTTGTATCTTGTTTGTGATAGGTAATCTTTTATCTATCTTACGCTGTGTCTTGTGCATGTTAAAATCAGATATATTAATTATGCATTGTTCATCGGCGTTGAAGAAATCCAGGAATAAATCGAGATACCTACAGCGCAAGTAGCTTTATTCAATTAAAAAAACCGGCAAGTGCAGTTATATTTTGAAAGATTTTAATGTGCTTCATTCACTAGAATTTAATTTTTTTTAAGCACGATTACTAAATTCTTCATCGGAAGTAGAAAGTTCTGTATTTTCATCGGAGCAGATGATGTTTTTTTTGGAAGGGATTGGTGAATGTGGTCATGTTGTTATTGTTACTTTTGCAGCAGGGGCGACAAAAAATTGTTTGTTTCAGGCGCCTAAATATCTCGCGCCGTCCCTGCTGCCTTCATTTCTATTTTGCTTCTCTATATGGAAAACCCTTCATATCTCAGTTTTGCTTCATCTAATAGTTGCAAGTGCTGAATAACCAAAACTTGAACATCCTATAAACAACCTGAAAGTCCAGTTTTTCATCGGATCTTCTTCCTCCCGCCTTCATATTCATGACCACCTCTAATTCGTCATATAATTCCTAATTTTCGGAATGCGTTATTCTCTTTACGCTCTGCCTATGTCTCCCCCAATTTTATAGAACGAAAATGTGGTTTTACCCCCGAAACGCATAATTTCGGCATCTAATTTTCGGCTCGGCCAGCCGGATCCTGAATATTCTAGTGCAGGGATAGAGTTGCATAGGACGCGCTATAATTCAAGAGGCCTATCCTGAACAAATAAAGTGAGATTGAATTATTTTTCACGCCGGGCATGCCCAGTGAGCCGCTCGCCCGAATTGATTTTTTACTACCCTTGCCAAGTTGCAATTCTTCCCAAAACCGACCTCAACCTGCATCCGATGCGTTTTTTATCAGGCAAGTTTTCATTTAGTTGAATTTCATATGCACGACTACGTAAAGTGGGGTTTGGGAGTATTCGAAAATAGTTGAAACGAGATAATTTAGTGAGATGAAATATTCATGTGTTCCGCCCCGCGGACAGGGGGCGGAAACGGAAGTAACCCCCCTCCTGCCGGTCCGTGGAAAATAAGAGGAATGGTAGAAACTCATTAAAACAGTTCCTTTCATTACCATAGTTGGTGGAAACATTAATTTTCCTACAATTTTCTCTGTCGTTGTAGGAGAATAATGAGCCGTTTGCTGGGAAAAACTCGGTCCGTGGGAAAAACGAATGGAAACGTTCATTCGTTTCTTTGGACATTTTCTGGTTCATTTTCGAGCCGTCTGAAACATTTATGTCAAGTTTTTCTTCGTATTTTCATGAATGGTTGAAATGGCGGAGGTTCAGCTCATCCCACGTGCAACTGGCATCCACAAAATTAATCATTAGTATTGAGATGAAAGTTCCAGATTCTAATTTCACAGAACTTATAAAGGATCAGTTATTTTTGAGCACTTAATCATCCTTTCTTCATATTTCATAAATGGTCGAAATGCCTGAGTTTCAGGTCATTCCAAGTGCCACTGCTATCCACAAAATTTATCATTAGTATTGACAGAAAACTTCCAGATAAATTCGCAGAACTTATAATGAAGCTGACATATACCTCACACCTAAAACAAAAAAAAAGCACAGAGCCACTTTTGATAAGAAATGAAAGTAAAAGTATAAAACAGGTTCCCAAAGGAAATTTTTAGGCTTATGGGTCTAAAATAATTTAGGTTGGGAGAGTCAAATTGATTCCGTCTGCAAGAGTTTGTCATCCTCATGTTACGCCCTATACAGATTAAAAAGTTTGACAAATTTGGGAATAGTGATGATGTACTATAATTCCCACATCTACTCAAAAATAAAATATGGCGTGATATTCTGGGGTTTTTCATCGTTGTCTTCGAGAGTTTTTCGATTGCAGAAAAGAGCTGTTAGGTTGATTGCCGGAGTACGAAGGTACACTTCTTGTTGGCAATTATTCATTGATCGAGCTCTTTTCACAGTACCGTGCATATATATAATGGAAGTATTGATGTTCACCTAGTATAATTTGAATAATTTTAGGAAGAATAATGATTACCATGATTATTGCAGGAGATATAGAAATGAGCTATCAATACCTTCTCATAACTTGTCAGTTTGTGAAAATGACCCAGCATACATGGGAATACTAGTGTACATTAAACTACCAGATGACCTTAAAAATCAACATCAAAATATGCATGCTTTCAAGAAAGCCGTGAAGTTATTACTTTCAAAAAAAGGATATCATAGTGTTAAGGAATTTTTAGATGATGAATCTCTTCAAATAATGTGTAAAGATTGTATTATATGTTTGTGTTAATTTTCTTTTAGAAATAGCTTATTATTTGTACATTATATATGACTTGTTCCAAACATTCTCTGTAATGTCGAAGGGATCAATGAAGAATTTGAATTTGACTCAATAAATTAGAATTTTGAGAACTTCATCATCCTTTCCTCTTATTTAATAAATAGTCGAAATGTCGTTTTAACCGTTTTAACTAATCCCAAGTGACATCCACAAAAATTTTTAATTAGTATTGGGAGGGATGTTCCAGATAATTTCGCAGAATTTTCAATAAAAAGGCTTTGAAATGAATTATTTTGAGCACTATCATTGTTTCTCCTTATTCCATAAATGGTCGAAATGTTGGAGTTTGAACCTATCTTGAGTGACATCGACAACATTTATTCATCAATTAGTATCGTGGAGGATATTCCAAATAATTTCGCAGAACTTTCAATGAAGCTGCTTTGAAATGACATATTTTTGAGCACTTTATCATTCTTTCTTCTTATTTCATAAATGATCGAATTATATGAGTTTCAGCTCATATACCAAGTGCTACTGCCATCTACAAAATTATTCATTAGTATTGGGAGAAAAGTTCCAGATAATTTCCCAGAACTCAGAGAGGAAGCTGACTCAAAATCACATATTTTTGAGCACTTCATCAACCTTTCTTCTTATTCCATAAATGATCGAAATGTTAGAGTTTCAGCTCATCCCAATAAGTGCTTCTGCCATCTACGAAATTAATCATTAGTATTGAGAGAAAAATTCCAGATAATTTCACAGAACTTATAGAGAAACTGACTTGAAATCAATCATTTTTGAGCACGTCATCATCCTTTCTTCTCATTTTATAAATGATTTTATATTATCCATAGGTGATTTTAAACGTGATATATGTCCATAGTTCTTTTCTTGTTTTTTTGTTTGCTTAATTATTGCCGTTTATTCACGATAATCGCATTGCGGGTTCTTTTGTTTTCAAAATGATGTGTTTTTTATATAATCTATAGTTGTGACCCATGATTATGTTTTTTTTTTATATGAAACCACCCACGCACAGGTTTATCCTTTTGTGGGGATTCTATATTGTTTATCATTAGCTAAAAGACTATTGTGTATTTAAAATTGAAATGGCAAATAAATATTATTATTATCGAAATGCCTGAGTTTCAGCTCATACCAAGTGCTACTGTCATCCACAAAATTAATTTGAGTGGGATTTTCCAGATGATTTCGAAGAATTTCTAATGAAGCTGCTTTGAAATGAGATATTTTCGATCTGTTTATGTTTATCATTCTTTCTTCCTATTTCATAAATGGTCAATATGTCTGAGTTTCAGCTCATCCAAACCTAAGTCCCACTGCCATCGACAAAATTTATCATTAGTATTGAGAGAAAAGTTCCAAATGATTTCTCCGAACTTTCATAGAGGAAGGTGACTCAAAATCATATATTTTTAAGAACTTCATCTTCCTTTCTTCTTATCTAATAAATGGTTGAAATCTCGGAGTTTGGACTAATCCCATCAACTGACATCCACAAAATTCATTTCATTCATCAGTTATAGTATTGAGAGGGATTTTCTAGATAATTTCGCAGAATTTTTAATGAAGCTGCTTTGAAATGAGATATTTTAGAGCTCTTTATCATCCTTTCTTCTCATTTCATAAATGGTTGAAAAGTCTGAGTTTTAGCTTAGTATTGAGAGAAAAGTTCCAAATGATTTCACAAGAACTTATAAAGAAACTGGTTCAAAATCAGATATTTTTGAGAACTTCATCATCCTTTCCTCTTTAATAAATTAATTTTAATAAATGAACGAAATGTCGGAAATTCAAGTAATCCCAAATAGCATCCACAAAATTAAAAATTAATATTGAGAAGGATTTTTCAGAGAATTCCACTGAATTTTTAATGAAGCTAACTTGAAATGAGATATTTTGAGCCCTTAATAGTCTTTTCTTCTTATCTTATAAATAGTCCAACTGTGGGAGATTCAACTCACTCCAAATGGCATCTACTATTGAGAGGAAAGATCCAGAAAATTCAAATTTTTCAGATTTTTTGACGAGAACTAATGTAAAATCAGATATTTTGAGTAGTTGATCATCTCTTATTCTTATAAATGACCGAATCATCTGAGGTTCAGCTCATTCCAAGTGTTACTGACACCTACAAAATTCATCATTAGTATTTTAAAAAAAAATTAAAAGAATTTATGAACGAAACATACATCTTGGCTGCAAAAAAAATTGAAAACACTAAATATTTAAGGAATTATATAAAATTCAAGATAAAAAGATAAGTCTCTTCCAAAACAGTTGAGGAATTCAAATTGAAAACAAGTATTGTCGTAATTAAATACTGTTGTTATATTTTTGATATATCAATTTCCGCGAGTTTTTTCAAAAAACAAAGGAGAAAATAAAAAATTCCATATATGCACTGACTGAGCATCGCGAGCTTTTGGGGACAACAGAACGTCTTGACGAAATGATTCAACGACCTGTTCAGTAATAACCTCTCAAAAAATGGATTCAATACATCTCCGGATATAACTAAAATAATTTTCATCTTACCCTGTCATAGAATTGAATATTTACGGGCAGTCGATCATTCAAATACTGATAAGTATAGGTAACACTGATTTGATAGGGAAAAAAAATTAATTGGAGTTTCTATAACACTGTAATATACAAATGTTCAATGAAATAATTTATTCTCCGAAAAATTAGAGTAAATTTTTTTGGTTACCCAGTAAAAATGGGAATTTGTAATAGAATCTAGCACTCTTGATAATACTAGTTGTAGGCAGCCACTGGTGTGGGTACAAGAAATTGAGTCCGTGGTAATTTTTAGACTCTGTGAAATATATTAGATTTGACGAATATTAGATATATATTTTCCTTTCATATATATTTATTTTATGAGGGTAATCTCCCTCTGGGTGATCTGTGTACAGCTGGCAGCTATATTCACACTTACAGATAAACTTAACCGGAGGTGAAAATACATAACCAATACCTTATGTTTTACTTCGAACAAAATTATCGTGCTAGGAGCTGTCCTGATGAAATTCTCAAATTATTGGAGGCATAAGCAAATTGAGTTGGTGTTAAAGAAGCAACTTGATAATTTATTGATTTTTTCGAATAAACTTATTTTCAACTACAACTGAATATGCTTTCCTTTTGAGGTTTTCAATGAAATTGTATATTTTACATCAAACGCTAACTCCATCGGTTAACTGATATATGTATATGAAATTCATCCAAACCCTTATTCTTTTAATTGGTTAATCACAAGGATAATTTTTCGGATGCAACAATAAAAATTTTAATATGGAATTGTGGCAGAATCTTTTGGTTATCTTAACTATATATTTCTTATTGCATTGCCTTTTTTGGTGAAGAAATTCTTCTCCCTCATGCTCAGCACTTTTCGGTTATCTATAGACTTCTAGATTTCTCCAAAATATTACTTTCTCATTCTTTTCTAAGGGTCTGCTATTTTCCCGTTGAACATATTTTTATTAAAGTCATTTTGCCTGACTCTATAATCTATGAATTATTTTTTCTGCAGCTGATTTCATCAACTGCTTCATTTCCCTCCATATCCTAGCTGCATTTTACTCTATTTTACTTTTCTATGGTTCAGTTTACATTTGACCTCACCTACACTATGACGGCTTGAGTATACGTGTGTAATGAATTGGCAAAACAATTCCTACAACGGCGATAGCGATCGTACTAAATTTGTCACTCTTACACCTATAGGTAAAGAAATTCAGCCTGCTAGATGCTATTAAAATCTCTCCTGAAAACTGTGTGAGACATGAACAGAAGGATGCAGAATTAGTTGGAATAAGGCCTCTTGGTCTTGGCTGAACACCCCGGTCATTGGTGATCGCCAATGTGCCATGGACTTCGTAAATCAATTGATTGGAGATCTGCAACTCCGAGGCAGACGGATCAAAATCAGAGAGGGACAATGGCTACTGATAACCTTAGAATTGTAGAGTTTGCAATTCTGGAAGCTCAGTTATGGTGCAAAAGAATAAAGATGGTTTTGATTTTAAGAAGTTTTATTTTCAGCTAAGAGATTCCGATAAACTTAACAGTCTGACATTCACACTTCTCTCTATCAAGTGTCAACTTAGGTTAGAATCCGTGTACTGTGTCAATGATCACAGAATAGGAATAATTAAGCCAGATTCACACAATTGTTATATCAACACACCCCTTCAATTTTATGAATCTGACAATACAACAAAATATTACAATTCAGTTACATTTAACAGATTTCTAAAATAACAAAATTTCACTCGAGGCAATGCTTTTGTCAATACATCTGCCTGTTGATCCTCTGAAGGAATGTATTCAAGTTTAACTTTATTTTGAGCAATACAATCACGGATAAAGTGATACTTTACATCAATATGCTTACTTCTATTCATTTCTAAAGTAGACGCAATTCTAATACAGGACTGGTTATCTTCGTGAACAACAATCGGTTTATTTTTCACAAATATTTCCAACAGTATCTGATTTATGAATAAACTTTCCATTATGGATGAGCACAAAGCAACATACTCTGATTCTGTACTTGATAATGCAACTAAATTTTGTTTCTTAGTTTTCCATAATATAGTATTATTGTTCATTTTGATTAAAAATCCTGTAATACTTTTTCTATCATTTGGATCATTCGCATAGTCTGAGTCTACAAATGTATGAATCTGAATATCTGATTTATTTTCTTTTACAAATTTTAGTCCAAAATTTCTAGTCCTATTCAGATATTTAAGAACATTTTTCAAATAATGCCAGTGATCCTTTCCATGAGCATTTTGAAATTTACTAAAATAAGAAATTGAGTAGCACAAATCTGGTCTTGAACCTAACATGACATACATCAAGCAACCAATTAATTCCCGATAAGGTAAATTTTCTGAACATTTGTCATCTGATGCTAAATATAGTTTTGGTTGCATAGGAATATCACTACCTTTACAATCATTCATGTTGAACCTAATTAGAACTTTATCTATCAACTTGGTTTGTGAAATAAACAATTCATTTCGAAATTTACTTATTTCTAATCCTAAAAATGTCAACGATTCATTTTTCATTTCAGTCATTTTAAATATTTCTGACAATTTATGCTTTATATAATTTATATCTTCCTCATATTTTGCAAAAATGATCAGATCATCCACATAGAGTAACAAATATATACCTTGAGGTTTAAAATACAAGCACGGATCTTTCTTTGATCTTTGAAAACCTAAAGTTATTATTTTATCATGAAACGTGTCATTCCAACATTTCGGGGCTTCCTTCAAACCATAAAGGGCCTTATTAAGTTTACATACCAAATTATTATTGTTTTCATTTTTAAAACCTGGTGGTTGGTGCATATAAACAGGTGATTTTAACATACCATTCAAAAAGGCTGACTTTACATCCATTTGTAGTATATGTAAATCTTGTTCTAAGGATAATACAAGTAACATTCTTATGGTCACCATTCTTGCAACTGGTGAATAGACATCTTCATTTTTCAAACTTTGTAAAAATCCTCTAGCCACTAACCGAGCTTTCTTCACAACTTTTCCATCAACCTCCTTTTCGCGAAACACCCACTTTGAGTCTATCACTTTCACATTACTTGGAGGGTCTACAAGTTCCCATGTTTGTTGTTCTTCTATGTTCTTCAACTCTTCTTGGATAGCTTCTTTCCAACCTCCTCCTATAGATACGGCTTCTTCATAAGATGTAGGCACCTCACCTGGTAAATATCCAACAGACAAAGCTGCTAGTAGTTCAGTTTCATCATCGAGATCATAGTCAAGTAATCGAGCTGGCAATCTTTTGTTTCTTTCACCCCTACCAATTTCTAATTCTTCTGTTTCAATATTTGAGTTTAGTGTTTTCTTGTTATCTTCAACTTCACATTCATCATTATCTTCCAAAATTCTTATAGTTTTATCATTTTGATCAGTAAGTTCCTTTTCTTCATTAAAAACAACAGATCTTGCTACAACTACTGAATTTTCTTCCATATCATATAATTTATAACCGTTATTACAATATCCAATGAGAATGGTTTTCTTGGAATGAGAATCCAATTTACCTATACGATTTTCTTTTGGTATATGTGCATATGCCACACATCCAAAAACTCTGATTTTATTTAAGTCAGGATTATATCCATACCACATACTTGCCGGGGTAGTGTTTTTAGGTATCGTTGATGATTCTAATCTATTGAGTAAGTATACTGAAGTGAGTAGTGCATCTCCCCAGAATATTTTGTCTAATTTTGATTCAAAAATTAAGCAACGTGACATTTCCAATATAGTACGGTTGAATCTTTCTGCAATTCCATTTTGTTCAGGATTCCTAGGTATCGTGTATTCAATCTGTATACCTTTTTGATTACAAAATGCTTTGAAGGTTTCTGAACTATATTCACCTCCATTGTCACAACGAATTCTTGAAATTTTTCTATTAAACCTAGAGCTTACTTGAGCTTCATACTCTTTAAATTTTTCAAGAACTTCGGATTTATTTTTCATTAAATAAACTTGTGAAAAATGAGTATAATGGTCAACAAAACTTACATAATACTTCATATTATCTCTCGTTTGGGGTGATATTGGTCCACAGACATCTGATGAGATGACTTCCAGCACTCTCTTTGGCTTCCGTTCATCAGTCATCGATTTGAAATGGGTTCGTGTCTGTTTTGCTTTCAGACAAACTTCACATAGGGATGTTGGTGGATATTTCGAAGAATGTCCCATTCGTCTATGCAGCAAGTCTTGGTCAACAGCAATGTTCAAACAGTCAAATCTAGGATTAAAACAGACTACATATAAGTTTCCTTTTAGATTTCCTTCTAAAACTATTGTATCATTACCTTTCCTGCATATCCTTACCTTTCCATCTTCAAATATTACCTTGAATCCTTCTTTTTCTATTCTTTTTACCGATAACAAGTTATATTCCAAGTCATCACTCTGTAGTACATCTTTCAGATTAAAATTTCTTCCATTCTTGTCAGTTACATGTAGGTTTCCACTTCTTGTAACATTTACAACAGATCCTTTCTTGGCAACATTTATTTGACAACTAACAGGTTTAATATTTGACAAATAAACTTTAGTTTGTTTATTTACTAAGTGGTTTGTTGCTCCTGAATCGATTATGAACATCAAAGTTTCATCTGTAACTGTTCTATCATTTTTGTTTGCAATGAACGATATTTCTTCATCTCTGGAGTCTTCACCGTTTGCAACATTTGCACTGCTTCTGCATTCATTCCTTTTGTGTCCATGTTTTCCACATTTATAGCATTTGAAGTTGAACTTTGGTTTTTCTTGTCCTCGAATTTGTCTATTTCCTCGTTTTTGAAAATTTCCTCTGTTACCATTTCCTCTGTACTTGCTAGTGAAAGCAACTGATTCTTTCTGTTGATCACCATTATTTCCTTGTCTGATTTCCTCCTGTAGCAACTTGTTTTTGACAAATTGTACGGTTACATCCTTTGGATTTGTACTGAACATCAAATCAATTGAAGTCGTTAATGCTTGGTAATTTTCAGGCATGGCTGCTAGAAGTTGACATATTATTTCCGGTTCTTCTAAATTTCCTCCACTTGCCTTCAAATCACTTACTATTTTGTCGAATTCCAAAAAGAAATCAGAGAGGTTACCTTCCTTGTATTTCATATTCCTGAGTTTTCTTTGTAGGTCCACCTGCATCGAGAGTCCTCTTCGAGTATATGTGTACTTCAAAGTTTCAAACATGTCTTTAGCTGTCTTCTTATCTTTTACCATTTCCAGCACGTCGTCTGCTAACCACTGTACCATAATGTTCCTTGCTTTCGCATCATCTTTCTTGAACTGTTGCAGTTGTTGTTCTCCTGTTGGTGCATTTTGTTCCAATACATTTAATGCATTATGCTGTTCCAGGAAAATCTTCAGACGGAATTCCCAGTTCGAGAAGTTTGTGCCATTAAAGGGTTTTAGGTTTGCTAGCTGTGAGTTTAACGTCGCCATTTCAACGTGTTCCAAGTTTTAATTCTAACTTGTTCTTTATTATACGCTTTTGACACTCAATAACTGTACTGGGCACATAACCTGTAGAGTTTGCAATTCTGGAAGCTCAGTTATGGTGCAAAAGAATAAAGATGGTTTTGATTTTAAGAAGTTTTATTTTCAGCTAAGAGATTCCGATAAACTTAACAGTCTGACATTCACACTTCTCTCTATCAAGTGTCAACTTAGGTTAGAATCCGTGTACTGTGTCAATGATCACAGAATAGGAATAATTAAGCCAGATTCACACAATTGTTATATCAACAAGAATAATATAGCCAGAATTCTATGTTGCCTTGGAGTGCAACAGCTAGAGACTTATTTATAGATGCCAGGGCATTGTGGTATTGTGTATGGTATTGAATTCAATGAAAATTCCAATGAACTTGCGAAAAAGGCATCAAAGGTAACACCTACTGTGCCCGAAACCTTCTGTGGGCTATAAACTACTAGTAAGAACTGACAACCAAAGAGCCCAGATCTGCACAAAAAAAAATGAATTGGTGAAATTCTTGACGCCCTACACTAAAGAGCTTCTGCAGCTGCAACGAGCTGAGCTTTGGCGCATTTTGTGACTGGTGTCAAGGCTACAAAATACCATTCATGAACGAATGGGCAGGGTGCTGTAGAAATGCCCTTTACAGGCTAGCCACACACAAAGAACCACCGACAGTGTCCTGACAGCAGTCGCACCATTACCCAAAGCTCAGCTCGTGATAGCTCCAAAAGCTTCCTGGTATATGCAGGTCGGGGAAACAACCACAAATTTTTTTGCCTTAGCAAGGCCATAAGTGTGCCTTCAGAAAGTTAATATATTGTTTCACTCCCATTGTTGGACCGCTGCCTTATATTGGTCTACACCAAGCCCACAAAAAGGCTCAGGAACAGCAGGTTAACCTTGATGCTCCGGTAGCCATACCTATGCAATACCTGTGTTGCTTATTGTACTTTTATACTGTTCCTCAAAAGTTAAGTGATAATTTCAAAAGTTGATTTATGAGAAATCAAATGTTCACTGTCTTATATCTGAATGATTTTTCTGATCCTCGTTTCTTTGTTTCAGGCAACCTTTTGCCGTTTGCGTTTCTAAGAAATTTTATCATCCATTGTTTTAGGTTCTCACAATCAACTTCAATTCAAGTTCTGAAAATTTGTTTTGCAATAAAGCCTAGACATAAACTTAGTGCAGATGGAGCCAATAGAGCTATTGGTGCGATCGAGGTGAATTCCTCTAAAGCAATAATATTTTTTATTCCAGTTGGTATTTTATTGTATATGAAAAGAGGAAGATATGTGTGAGATATCGGACCTATTGATTAGCCGGCTCTCGGAAAAGTGATCCATATGCCTCTATTTCTTGTATTATGTGCATGCTTATTGAAAATGGCTGTGTTTAAGTTTCTCTTTTGATATCTTGATAGAGCAAGGAGAAAAAGCTTTCTTAGGTCCACAACTCCAGTCCCTACGTATAAACCCTCCGTAGGAAAACGATAAGGTTTTCTAAAAATTCAAATTCCTAAATCGTGGTATCAGTATGCGTAGTTTTTCAACTTAATGGTAAATATGAAAGCTCCATCGCAGATGCTGGTCCATATACACCCCAGGTATTGGGACTCATTCGCAATTTGTATTCTGTAAGTATGTCCAGCCTTCACAAAAGGTAGTGATTGAAAAGAGGGAGCCCGCACAGAGGTTATAGAGAAATGCATAAAACATATTTACATATTTATAATAATTCAGAGTAAGTAGTTTAGAATCAAAAAAAGTATTACTATAGAAAAATCCTCCTATACATGGTCCTTAAGCAATACCCATGTGTCAGCCTGGCAGTGCCGGTACGAGCAAAGAATTTTTTTGCGCCCCTGCTGAAACAGTATCAATAAACAACCTTTCTCCCTCCCCAACAAAAAACATCACCTGCCCCGATGATAATTCGCTATTTTTTATTTCTCTAGCGTTTCTGCTTATCGTTTCTTTCTAGAGTCATTTCCACTGGGTTTATTTTTTTTTCGGACATTTTACCTACAATAAATTCCTGGATTTCTATCTCTAATATATCTGATTCTCACATTCAAAAGACACTATGTACGATCGATGAAAGATTACCTATCACACCAAAATGCAGAGGGCGGTAAGGCATGCAAAGCTTCGAAAACTAAATGGGAACAAACTGTCAAATGCTTAATGTTTTCAGCGCCACATTAAACATTTAACAGTAACTAGTTTCGAATGCAGAATCGTAGGAATTTTTCATATGTTGAATGTGTTAACAACTTTCACGTAATTCGAAGTGTTGTTTTTCGTATTTGTAAAATATATTCCATCCCTCTTTCAATTAGGGTAATAGGCAATGCTGCTTATATTGGTTGGGTTGCCATGTGTTACTTAATGAACAGGCGGCTCACTAAAGACGGTTTGGAGATTTTTATCGCAAGGAATGTTGATAAACGCAGCAAAGCGGACCAACCTCCATGTTGCTTTTAAGAATCAAGACTATAATTTTTCAGAAATATGAAAGGGCGGCCAGAATCTGGTCTAAATTGCCGTCCTGCGAAGAGAGGCGCCTGAACAGTCGCTTCACTGTTTCACTCCTAACACCGGCCCTGCAGCCTGGTATAAAATGGCAGCATCATCAGCAAATGCAGTGATTTCGCCCATAGAGTTCAAATATTCAATAAACAGCATTGGACCCAAGATCTCAAAAAAATCTCAAAATTTCTGAATTCCAACTTCCTTATCTGAATTCCAATTTCGGCATTTTTCTGAAATTGAATCAACTATTCTGAAAACCAATTTTTCTGTTCTGTATTATACTTTTCTATTGTGAATTTCATTTTCCCTTTTCAGAAATTGATCTTTGATTTTTTTGTACTCCGATTGGAAAAACTAATTTGGGCCATCCGATACATTTCCACGTGTAGACAGTAGCGGAAGTGAAAATAACATCAGTGAAATAAATAAAACCGAATATTCGTCTGTAGGTCCCACTAACTTTTACTCGAATAAGTTAATTTATAGTATGGAGCAGAAAACACCTCACGTCGGACACGGGGTGTGGTCCGTGCAATTACTTATTTACAGCGAAAATGGCCGACGTGCCTGTTTAAAAACAAGGGGTGGAGCGAGGTCCTAGCCGCAAAAGTTGTGCGGCAACTCTGAAAACTTCACCCTGAAAAAGAGTGAGCTCAACCCAAGCAACAACAGCCTTTCTTGTCGCCCCTCGGAAGGGTGCTTTTACCCTGCGTATCGCACGGGATGAAGGCTTTTTTGTTGTATAATTAACCCGCTTTATGCCATTTTAGACTTTATAGTCGATTTGCATACGTTTTGTTTTCTGCGACGTGCAAGCCCAAGGATTCTCTGGACCGTATAGATTATGTAAGTTTTAATTTCGCAGCCGTTTTTTTGTGCCGCAGGATGTCGCTTCAAAGAAGAAGATTTATCGGGTTTTTATTGGTTTTTGTTGCGTACTTACCGCGGCGGACGTTGGTTATGTTAACATCGAGTTCTTTTGGGGTATTTGTTGGTGGAAAAATCGTCGCTAGCCGTGTAGAAGGATTAAACATAGAAAATAATAATAATAAGGTCTTTATTTCACAAGAAATCTCAAGGGGAAGTTCACCCGAAGGTGCTCTACCACTTAACCCTTGTTATATACAAAATGCACATTTGAACATATCTTAATCTAAAATTAAAAACGAAGAGAAAATTTCAAATAGTCAGCAGAAGCAAAATATATAAATATTAGCATTTCAAGAGACAAACAACCTACAGAGATGACAGAGAAACTACACTGAAGCGGGATCGAGAAGATAAGTTTTGATATTTTTCTTGAACATATTTTGATTCAATAGTTTCAAATGATCAGGAACACCATTGTACAGCTTACATATATTATAAGTGAAACTTCTTTTAAAAGTAGATGTTCTGTGACGGAGGCACGACAAAATATTTCTTCGACGTATGTTGATGTTATGTACGTCTGTTCTGTATACCAATCTATTAAAGAGATATGGTGGGCTTTTCTTTAGAATGATATTGTGAAATGCACATAAAGAAAAAAATTTAAAGGAAATCCTCATCGGAAGCCAACCCAATTCTCTCAACTTATGAGACACATGATCATACTTCTTAATTCGATAAATGAACCTATAATACAGGAATTCTGAACACGTTGGATCCGATCCAAAGTTTCTTTGTCTAGACAAAAACTATAGACAGGTGAACAATAAATGAACTGCGACAGGACCAAAGATTCGCACAGAACCCTCTTATAATAATAATGAACCATTATTTCTGATTTCAACATATATTCCAATGATTGCATTCATCTAAGATGTTTCGATTTTTCCAGTTTAATTTTTGATTCCGTAGTAATAAACAGTGGCGGCTCGTCTGTGACGAAATCGAAATTGAATAATATTTCAACTGTCTCTATAGGACATTAGTCATTGATTAAATTGAATTTAGCCACATAATTAATGAGAATTAACTATGATATATCGTTTGCAGGTTCTCTTCATTTTATATCTGAAAATGTCACCAACTAAATTAAAATGAACATGATTATTTTAAATTTTTGGGAGTTGTAACTACTAGGTATTCACGGCTTGGCTTGATTTTCAAGCTTCTCCGCTTGAGCTTGACTTGATTTCAAGTCAAGCTCAAGTCAAGTAGTAGTTTTTCAATTTCAATTTAAGTCAAGTATTTTATTATCAAGTTCTAGAATCATATCAAGCTATTACTTGATTTTTAGAAGTTTTATTGTGTACTCACATCAATAATAAAAAATGATGAAATGAGAAGGAACCTTGCAAAAAAAACTTTTATTCATTAAACTTATTGTATAAAAGAACGGAAAATATCAACATTTTTGAAATAGAAACATAAATTAAATCAATTGTTTGATTCCATAATTTTCCATCCAGGATCTAAGACACAGGAGGCATCTTATAGATTTATCGCCTAGCTAACCTATTGTGGATTTTTGATGGTACTCCAAGAGCAGCTCTGGAAAATAGTCTTTCAACAGGAGCTGAAGTTGAAGATGCTGGCGTTCATAAAAAATCGTTAGCCATTTTGGCCAAGTTTGGAAAGATATTTCTGAAACTACCAAAATCTATCAATAGATTTCATAGAAATGTGAGAAAACTATTAATAAAGTCACACTAACGATTGCTTCAGTCTCTCGGCGCTCGAGGGATCCCCTTATTTAGTCTAAGCGCGCACGAGATTTCAGAAATATATGCCTTTCGACACGTGTATATCAAGCTCAAGTAATATCAAGTAGCTTGATATCAAATCAAGCAATAACTATCTAAAATCAAGTCAAGCTCAACTAAATTTTCACGAGCTTGATTTTCAAGTCAAGTAGTTGGTTAAAATGTCTGGCTACTTGGCTTGATGAATCTCTAGTAGGAATAATTTTTCCAGGTCGAAGAATAAATTTTTAATTAGGGATTCACGGCTTGACTTGACTTAAGTTCAAGTCAAGAAGTAGTTTTTCAATGTCAAGTCAAGTATCTATTTATTTTTTAAGTATTGACTTGACACTGAAAAACTATTACTTGACTTGAACTTGGGTTGATTTCAAGTCAAGCCCAAGTCAAGTACCTTGAATATCAAGTCAAGCCGTGAATTACTATTTATAATTCAATTTGATGTGTTCCGGAATTTTCTAGAACTGAAATATTGAATTTATTCCATTTAACTTTTCCACACTGTATATCAAATATGGAAACGACATAAATACGAAATACTCTATGGTCGTCGTCCGATTATAGTTCATCATTGTACTATAACTCCATTTCTTTTTTTTTTGTAAATCCTTGTTATGCTTACAATTCCAGTTTATGTTGAATAAATAAAAGAATATTGTTTATTCTCTTAAGAATGAAAAAAAGAGTGAATACGTTCGAAGAAATCAATCTGTTAATTATTGTGCTGTTAATTATGTGCTGACTAGCTTCAACGCTTCTATTAAGTTATTTCAATTTTCATTAAACTCGCATTTGTATCTAGATATTTTTCTTTCGATCTAAAAATGAAATGCTTGAGATTTATTTTCTCTCCTATGAAATTGAAATTCATAACCTATTTGTATTTTGATACGTATAAATACGCCACATCTGACAAATTGATTGCTTAGTGCAGCAAAAGGATTGAGTAGGTGTGCTGAAAAACATAAATTTTATTGGAATAAACTCAAATATTTTCATCAGAAATGTCCTGAATCAGCGTTATCGACATTTGAAGACTTGTATTCTTAATGTTAGCAGCTATCATTGTTGACAACATGTTCTGTTCTCCTAATATTTTATTGAAATATTATCGTGTATGAGGCTGCCACAAAATATGATATCCTCAATCCTCACAAAATACCTTATATAAATAAATAGGTATACCTACTAATTTAAAAATAAATCTGGTTCGTTGAAGGAGAAGATACATACTTTGTTTTTAGGTGTCGCAATTGGTATCAGCTGAAGATGAATAAATTGACTGCTTGCCAGTGACATCTCGCGCTTAATGAAGATAATAGGTGAAGCAATAAAAATTTAATTATAAAAAAATATTTCAAAAGTAAAGTTAGGCGTTTCAATCAAATTTGTTCGTAATTGCACAATATTGAAAGGTAGGTTCGTATAATTTCATCGAAATCAAATTAATCTTGTTAACCATATCCTAATATTTACTATTCTCAACAAAGCGAAGCGCACGTTACTGATAAACGAAACTAATCAAGTGTAATGTGAAGCGAATTCCGGCCAGCACTACGCTCACGTCCAAACCACGTGGAAAATTCTTACCTTCCACTCTGTGGAGGTAATTCTCAATTATCATTGATTGGACCAGGTAAAATGTTGGAAAATTCAACTATTTTTCTCATTACCAGAACCATTTGCAGCTCTTTGACATCAACTGCCACTGCTGTTGTGCATAGACTATTTCAATTGAATGTCCAATTAAATTAACAAATTAATTGTATCTTCAATCTTGGATAACTTTTTCAAGTTTTTATGCGGCGAATTATCTTCGTTCACGTTGAAGACTATGAAGATACATTTTTTCACTTTATGCGATTTTAAGGAAACAAAGCCTAAATTCTTCTTAAATCTGTTTAAACCGCAATCAAATCCGTACAGTAGTTTTGGAGATTGACATGTACAGACAGACAGAAAAAAAGGAAACAGACTGACGAAAAAAATGCTAATCCAAATTCATTAAAAATGTTTATACTGCTTCATCAACAGCTCGGCCGATAGAAACTATTCTCCAAAAACAGAACAAATGACCATTTATGGTAATATAAGCCATACTAAAATATTAAACGAAATAATCTTGACAACAATGTGGTTAAATTTAAATCGAAAAAAATACTGCATATTTTTCAGAACAAATCAAGTATTTATTTTCTCTACTGATATTGATTAGATCTTATAATTTCTCACACATGTCTGACAGATTGAATTAGTTTCCTCAATTTTTCACTCAATCATATTTCCATCAAAATTCTATCAAATTTATTTCAACTAAAAATGCCGAAAATTCAGTAACGCAATTCGAAAAGTTGTTTCTACCGGAGGAAAATTCTCTAGAGAGGCCTCCGACCCTGTTACCCTCGTGGTCTCCAAAGGTTGAATGCTTGAGAGATAGGGGTGAAACTGAACAGGAAACTTCTCGAATAGGGTGCAGATGGATGTAGGGAATTCTGTTAATTCCAACCCTCGTCCACAGAGCTGACGCTATTCTATACTAGATGGCGTTGATGGGAAATTCAATCCTTTCGATTCAAATTGAATAATAATCAACTTTTTCTCTTTGTTAATTTTGTATTCATTTTTTCCATGGTTGGATCCTAAAGAAAAAAAAAAACAACCACGATTTTTGTTCAACTATTGTTTGAAAAAAAAACAAAAAAAATTTGCGGAGGCGAAGTGTAACACAAAAATGAGTTTTGGCTAGTTGAAAAATGATTGATTATTTTTGTGCCGGTTCAAATTTGCTAATTCAGTTGAAATTCTACTGGATAGCATATTTTTTTCTTCTATGAGGGTAATCTACCTATTGAAATGAATAAATAATAAAACACCATTCAAAGTTAGTAGCATTTCTTGTCGAATATATCTTATATAATTTTTATGTTTCACTTGAATTCACTCAAGTATGAATAAATGAATGCTTAATAATAATAAACCCAATCTTATTTACGTATATAGGAACAAGGTAAATTGCATCACCGAGGATTTCTCATGGATCAAACAATAATTTGATTATAACATTTCTTGGCCTGAATCGTCATTATTTCATTCTTTTTGCTGATAAGGATTAAGCGAGTTATCATAAAACCTCAAAAACAGCATAAAGATTATCAACGTACCTAATCTCTCTTTCCGCAAAAGATATATTCTCGTGATCATTACAGTTTTCAACTTTGTGTTTATTACAATGAATCCTTTGAATACAATAATAAGTGTCGTTACTGTGTTTTTGATTTTTACTTTTCTATTTACAGTGGAGTCAAGTTCTTTTAGAATGCCGGACGAATGTATACTGAATCCATCGAAATGCAAACACGATACAATATTGTACTGACATCTTGATTGAGGTAAGATTTTTGAGATATGTTTGATGTCTTCATAATTGATATTTGATTCGTTCAAAGCACTGAATTTTCTGCATACATGGGTATCATTTTTTTTGGGTTGAAAATTCAGTAATGTATGTTGGTCTTATTTCATTTTATGTTATTTGTTATTTTATATTTCCGAATGCAGCACTCTCAGACAGGAGTGATTATATTCTGTATATATTTTATTACTGTATCTTTGTACCACCTTAGTTACAGCGCTTGTTTGACGATTATTGAAGCAGAAGAAATTTGATAAAACTTCATTTAAGACGATTTTTGGAAATAATGACTCATCTAAAAGTTGATAGTATACAACATGTTAGGAAAATCCCATTTGTAAAGTGTATAAACTTAAACGTTATCCATTTCAGACAATTACTCCAGTATAAACAAATTATAATACACATTGGTTTTTTTCGTATTTGATACTACGTGCTGATTCAAATACCTTCATAAAATCTGCTTTAACAATATTTCATTTGAATTTTTATTAGAAACAAATTCTATTGGTTCATATTCAGAAATTCACATCTCATTCACCATCCAAAAATCATAATATCAGAAGCTTTCGATTCTTCAAACAATATGTATTAAAAATGACGATAATGAACGAATTTATAAATTGAAATACATCAATATTCTGATGAGGCATTGCTTTTGATAATCTTATTACTTATTTACCTATATACTTAATAATTCGAATTCCAACTTTGTAATTTGATGAGAAATTGAAGGCTCAATTTTAATTAATGTTTGATATAGTGAAATATCGAATTTATTATTTTTACTGAAGAAGGGGAGTCTCCCAGAAACTTATAATTGAATATTCTTATATGAAACAAATACCATCATTAAAAAGAAGAAAACCCTAGTAACCTATATACTTATGTCTAGTCCAAGATTCTAAGTGCGCATTGAATACTGGGTACCAGTACTCCCAGTACCCTGTAAACCTTCCAGACAGACAGAAATTCTGTTTTTGTGCGTTCGTTCTCCGAATCGATCGCTCTAACATTTCGTTTCAATGTCTGTATTTTTCAGAATTCGAATCATAAATGATCTCAAAGGATAAGATTCGATTCACTATAAAATCCGACTAGGAGTTTAGTGAATATAAACTTTCGAAATTTTGTGCTACTAATCATTTTGAAAATTTTTCCTTTGAATGTGGTATGAAAATTTATCGTGCGTATGTATATCGTATGAGTATCGTATAAGTGGAGCCATACAAAATCATAGAAGAACATCCGAAGAATATCACCGAATACCATAAAATCGACAGAGAATTCGGGTGGTCATATAAAATTTCCATTTCAGGCTACGTGCAAAATCTTAATCAGAACCACAGAAGAAAAATATTTGAAAATGTATACCTACCCAATTTCCGTTACTGCAGATCCAATCGGGTTGCTTTCAAGCGAAATAGCGGAAAAAATCATCTTCATCTATCGATTTCGTAACAACACATCAGACAGAGTTGAGATTTTGCGAATAAATTTGAAACTACAGTTCTAAGCTTTCTGTAGAATTTCATATCCACGAGAATAATAAAAATTGGAAGTTGAAGCATTATATCGAAAGAATTCAAATCAATATACATGTCTACAGTTCTGTGGTCTCCGAGGGTGTAATTGGCACATGAATGATGAGCGTTCAAAAACTCCAACTTCCCTTCAGTACTCATCTCTTGATTATATTTTATTTGAGTATATTCATAATTTTATATACCTTGTTCTTTCTCCTTTTCAGATGTAAGCAGAATTTCATGTTAGATATGGGACCAACAGCGATATGGATGAGTAAAATATGGAAACCAATATAACTATTCTAATGAAATTTCATTCTGAATATTCCTGTAAATGAATATTTCTATCAATTAAAATATATTTATCCTTCAAGAGAATTTCATTTTATATCCAGCCCCCTCATTCACCTAATATATGCATACATACCTACATGCGTTATTCATTATGCCTACAAATACACCTGAAAGACAAAAGTTCTCATTAATAAGTAATAAGTAAAATCATTTAACGATTTGAAGAGGGAAATAAACAAATGAAAAGGATTTTTCTTCTTTTGTCGTCATTTAGTAGGTGTTTTCTCCTCATTTAAAGGTAGTGATATTCAAAGAATATCGTTCATGATATTTTTCATGTATAAAAGCAATTCATCAAGAATGTCGTGATCTTTCATTTTTCTAGTGACATAATGTTGTTTTGTTGCTTCGGTGACTGAATACCGCAGTTTGAAAAATTTTTTCTTAATACCTATTTCTGAAATTTTAAAATACAATTGAAATGTAAAGTTCAATTATACCTGTTAAAGATAATAATAATAACCTTTATTCAACAAATATAAAAAATTATGTTTCACTATAAAATAAAATGAATAAACAAGGTTGACGAGCGATAAGTGTTCTTTCACTTGTTTCGCATGAAAGATGTTGGTATTAACTAGCACTGATGAACTTTAAAAAATATACGGTTATAAAACTTATTTTTTGAAGTCATCTATAGTTCAGGTGAATTATCAAAAAAATATTCGAGAAGAATATCACAAAAAAATTATCTATTTTTTTCGTTACCACAAAACCAATGACGTTGAGATTTTGAATGCAGATATAAAACAATAATTCCGAAATTCTAGAAAAAGACTTTCAAGCTCATCATGAAAGCAGAATCAAAGAAAATTCCAGAAGATCGGAAAAAAATCAATATTGCCTCAAGAATAGGTTCCACCAAGTTGAGGTTCCACATGTATTAAAAAAATAAAAATTTCAAGCTTCATGTCAGATTATGTGTCAATATTGTCGTCAAAACCGTCGAAAATTCAATAAAAATAATCAAAAAGAAAATATTTCAGTTACATATAGATTTCCACTAGTTGAGATTTTGGGTGTTTATGCAGAATGATTCTTTGATTTGAGTCGTACATATATTTCAACTGAAGATTCCTGAGATCAAAGAAACAACTTTTTATTTTAGCTTTTTTTCCGATTCAGCTCGGTTGAAAAGATACAGGCTGTTGCAAATCCAAAAAAAAATTTTTTTTAGTTATATTTGGAAGATGGAATGGAATCGAAGGAAATGCTTTTCAGAATATAGTTTTTTATTGATTTGATGAATCTTTTCCGAAAATAAAATTCCATGTCTGCTCAACTCCAAAATGACCGCTATACTAGGTAAGTGAGGAAAAAAAAATCGAATCGAAACAATAGTAATGGAAAAAAGTGTTTCTTTTGACCTCAGGAATCCTTGGTTGAAATATATGTACAAGTCAAAAGTCACAGACTCACCCTGTAAAGGATTACAATTTCAGGTTTCATGTAAAATTTTATGACAGCTTCGTCAGAACCAGAGAAAAAAAATGATAAGCATTAACTTGAAGTCAGGAGCTTTTGAGCGCTTTTTCATTCATCCGCCAACTGCTCCCTCAGATATACAGTTCTGTGGTCTCCAAGTGTGCGAGTGACGCATGAATAAACGAGTACTCATAAGCTCCTGATTTCACAACAGAGCTTTCCTCACTTTTGAGCGGACGTTCCCCGAACATTTGGTTTTATCATTGTAAAAAGTTTAGAAAATATATTTCATTCCACAAAAAACGTTCATAATAACTTTCAGTGTGAAAAAAATTTTTGATCTCTGATTTCTCACATTCTGATGTCTAAATAAATTTCATATATTTTTATATGTGTGAGCGAGTGTTATTAGAAAATTGCAGACATTGTGACGAAATACCAAAACGATCTGATCATGGAACGACCGAACACAAATTATTTTCTCCAAATATATCCTCTCCTAATCTCATCTCAGTAGAGCTTTCCCACGACTGCCGCCTTGGACATACCCATACTCTTCCCATGCTCCAACCGGCCAAACACGTCTTCTGCATCCAGCGTCCGACCTGTGCCCTCTGCATCACCTTCCCGTGACTCTGTACCAGTTCTCATAATGCTGGAAAGAAGGGTGAATCCAAACACTGAAACATATTTGCATTAAAAGGGGCATCATTTGCATCTTATATCGATAAACAGGATCAGGTTGCAGCGGCTATCGGTCAACGGACAGGTTAAGGTGAGATCGACTAATTTGGGAAAAGAAGCTGGATTCTTTTGCGGGACCGCTTGAGATGGAAAATGTAGGGGATGATCTCAGTTTTCGACGTGGTCTCCTTGCGTATAGCCTTGTTCCATTCTGCAGTTTGTGAATGTTTGGAAAATTTTATTATGACGATGAAAACAATTTGGGAATTAGAATATAAATTTTTGATTATTTCATAATACCGAATGTGAAATGCATATTTCATTTCGACTCGTACTGAATGTAATAAGAAAAAAAATAGTGAGGTCCCCCGAGGTTTTTATTTTCGTTAATTAAAACGATTACCTACATCAATTACTGTGGTCGCTTATACTAATCTAATGACCCATAATGTGTGTTCTGTGTATATTGTGTTTTCTTTTTGTGTGAGGTGCACTACTGATTGGAATCTAAAAAGCATATAGTGAAAAATTAGGCTTACATATTTCTGAAACAAACAACAAATACAACAGATTTCAAGAAAAACAATTTTTGGTTACAAAGATGATTCGATTTACCCAAATTCGTAAGTATGTTGATTCAATAATATGTTTCGAATATTTTGAACTTTATCTACCTTATTAAATTCAACATGAAAGCAAAGGTATAAATTTTGAAGATACCTTTTTACAACAGAGTACAAATGTATTGCGTATAACTGGGAAATTCTAAGGTTTTGCTCATTTGCTCTAATGGAATGATTGAGATTTTTTGGAGGAAAATAAGGTTTTCAGTATTCTTCTAGGCATTAAATGAAGAAGAATGAACATTCGCCTTCATCTGGTATCCAATTCCTAAGTCGAACGAAAATTTCATTATTATGAAAAAGAGTAGTTTCTCAGTAGTTATCAATCACTTACAAATTTTAATTTTCTACTTTTTAAACGAAGTATATGAATTCTATCCTCAAGCTTAGGTGAATATTGTAAGGTAGGGGTCGCTTCAGTGAAAACTTTCATAAGAAAACATTTCACGGTAATTTAAATAAAAAAAATCTTCACAGAAAACGGGAATTTGATAATAAAAAAGCTTCTCAAATTTTCTTTTCTGAAATAACTCGTTTATGAATCTATTGTTAGTATGAAAAACATTGAAAAGAGATTTGTCTCTTGGTTTGTGAAATCAACCTGCGAATTAAAAAAAATTGTACAAGGTGTCTTCTCATATTTTACCCCTTTTTCTACTGTTCTGAGTATTTGAATTGGAATAATAATTAAACCTCAAAGTTGTAGTATTAAATTTAGAAATAGATCTCTTTCGCTGTTCCAAAATTATTTTCTGCCGCCTGGAATTGAAATGATCGATTAAATTTGAATGGACACATAACACTCAACAAGTCCCAAGCACACAGAAGGCACTGCCAGTACAATTTCAATATTTTTTTCTCGTTAGTACCAAGCTTCAAATGATGCATCAAAAAATTTTAGAATAAACAATTAAGTTTGAGTTACTAAAGTGAAGCTACCTTTGGTGTTGTTTGAAAAATGGATAAAAACGAGTTGCGAGTATTCTTTATGAAACACATTTGTAATGGGATAAATATTGTGCACGAAAATCGATGGTTTTATGAATGTTATTCAGACTACATCGACAACAATATTTTAAAGGTGCTACGAAAAAAAAAATATTTATGCTCTAATGAAGAAGTGATGGCAGAGGCTGAAGGATAGTTTATATGGTAATCTGTTATGTACACTACAATTCTAATCAAATGATGAATGATTAATACTCGTAATTCTGATTCGATATTCTGAGTGAAATTAGTGTGGAGAAAAAACTTAAGAAAGAAGAAGCAAACTGTATATTTTTGGAAACAGGAGTTTTTTCAATTGGAAATAAATTTCATTCTTCCATTTCAATTTTGTTACTCGTAATTATTGTGTATAGTAGGTAGTGTACTAGTAGAAAAACAAACAAATTTTTTTTTTTGAATATTCAATGAAGTCGGTCTTTATTTGGTGGAAATTTATATTTGAATATAATAAATCGAAATGAAAGTGGCAATTATTTTGGTTTATATATGTTTGAAGCTTGTCCGATCTAATATATGTAGTTGAAACAGTAGATAGGGAAGACTACCAGCACATAGAATAGAACCCTGAATAACTCCGGAACACTTGAGGGTAGAACTCTGTACTAACGATTGTTGATTTTTGGGTGGACTCTTGAGTTTCATTCTTTAAAATTTGTTCTGCTTCTCAATACTCAGAAATTGTGAAATTACTTTATATGTTTTGTGGAAAATAAAGAAGATAAATTTCCTCGATGAATACGAATTTTGACGACGTGATGCATTGTCAAACACTGTGTATATTTCAATGGAGTGTCGAATGGCCTTTAATCAAGTGGACACCAGAAAAGGAACAGGCTAATATAACGTGTTATCTGCTAAGATCATGATGTCCTCTTCTGTTTGTTCCCTCCCGAGGTCACAGCATAATATACCCAAAATTCGGCCACAGGCCACTTTTTCGGCGGACCTCCTTTCAGATTAGGAACGGAATGAGCTCTTCAGCGCGTAGATTTCAAAATAAACAGCGACGCTCCCATAATCAGGAGTCGTCCTACGTAATAGCGTCGCGGCGATGGATCCAGCAGAGAAGGGGCCTTAGAAGAGAATTAGCGACCTTGTCGTTATCTGGTTCTCCATTCCTGCCACTATAAACTTTATTGAGTTAGATTAGCCATAGTTTACACACGTAGCTCTTATCAGCGGTCGTTTGCCTAAATTATACATCCTGGACCGAAGGACCAGTCTTTGTTTTACATGCGGCTTCCGTGTTTTGCGTCCCCCCGGTATATGGTGAGGCAGGGAGGGGGGGGTTAGCTAAGGCGCCGTCGATTCCATCTGAAGCAACACTTTATCTAGCAACAATAGCGGGTGGAAGGAGCAAAAACGGAGTTCAAAGTTAGTGGGAGGGGTTTTTGAGGGTTGTTTGTTGTGTGAACTCGGAAGTTGACTGAGGGGTGGAAGAAATAGTGGTTTGTCTTTGTAATGCGACATTTAGTCTTCATAGGTTTTTTTTTTACTTTTGTTGTATCGAATTTTTTCGAATTGTTATTCGGATGGTGTTTGTCTATGAAATATTCAATTATTGAATCGATACAGGGTGTTCCACCATTGACGCAGCGCTCTATTAGGCCTAAAATTTTTAATTTTTTTTTTTGGCGTAGTATCATTAGGTTCATATTTTGAAAAAACCCAGGATATACTTAAAAGGTGTAAATGACCAATCATGTGTTTTTTTCATTAAACTCTCTGTTTTTATTAAATTTTCCGATTGCATGGAAGAAATTGTAAGTACCTATGACCGAAGTTTCATATGCTTAAAACTAACCGCTTTGAGATAATTCGATTTTTCATTAATTGATGGGTCTGTGTAAAAACCCATTAGCTTTGAAAGCTATGAATATATTCGAATGAAAAGTTTTGAAGGCGAATAAGAGATAAATGGAGGTAAGCATTAACTTATTGATAACTCTACTAAGTGTACAAAATGAGACGATTCATTGATGACTCATTCAAACCTGCATATCGGGCCTTCTCCAAATGGCATATCCTGTATTAATTTTTTTTATCACCAAATTTCATTATCTTCGGAAAATTAGACAAAATTAGAATGAGCGATTGGGAATAAGGCAGATTATAATGTTTAAATGGGTCATGAATCGTCTCATTTTAAACTCCCAGTAGAGTTCTCAATGATTATCAAAAAGTGAGTACTTCTTCTAGTATTCGCCATCAAAATCTCACCCAAATCAATTCATTCAATTCAAAGTTGATGAGTTTTCCCCAAACATCCTTCAATTTATGAAAAATTGAAATAGGTATCTCAAAAATGTTATTTTTCAAGCATACTTATCCATCTTGGAACCAACTTGGGTTCATTTCTTCCATCAAATCAAGAAATTCAATAAAATCCAGTATTGGATTTAAAACTTCACACATATTCTGCTGGAATTTCTCATTAAATATTTGTCTAAGGCTGAAATCTGTCACCACCCGAATATCAGTTTTTTTCTATAATCTGCTTGAATTTTCTATGGTTCTGATAACGCAATCAACACGAAATTTTGATAGAAGCTTGAAATTTTTATTCAAATCAAATACACAAGCGGAATCTCATTCTGATATGGATATGTTGCCATAGAAATTTTGTGTATTTCGTTTTCAATATTTTTTCAAATGCATCAAATTGAAATTTCAACTCTGTCTGTTTGAAGTCACGGAATTTTTTTCTGGTTTGGGTTACAAGATGAACATTTAACAAAAACGGAATCGAATTGAAATGATTGAGCGATCTGGTCGGTAAATGAGTGCTCAAAAAAAAAGATCTGCGGTGATTATTTACTAAAATACCTGAATACAATTTGCAATGTCCAAAAAAAAAATGTTCAATAAAAATAGATTCTGTAGAATCTATTTGAACGATATTTAATACAAAAAAGCTGGAGCATAGATGGCACCTCCATCACTCAAGTTTAAAAAATGCGTGTAAACATTTTGAGACAAAGAGTCAAGTCTGGATTGAGGTATTGGCGGTAAAGTGAAGCTATATCTTTTTATTAATTGAAAAATGGTTAAAAACGAGTGTGTGTAAGCAAATCATACAATAATGGTAAAAAGCTGATACACGGAAAGAAATTAGCCTCAATGCACAAGTGTTTGCCGACTCTTTCTACAGAAAAGCTATTGGAAAGTTAGCATGGAATACATGGATGACTCATGAAGGTCACATGTTGACGAATAAAGTCAATTTGAAAAAAAAGAATTTTACTGTTTAGTCCTGCGACTTAGTGGGTAGAGGGTTATTATATGATAGTGGATCTAATATTTCATACCACAAAATCACATAATCTTATTTTTGATAATTCCGTAGTTATAGAAATTTTGAATTTTTTTGGGGTTTCAGAACTGAAAACTCGGTTTTCAATTCTTCACATGATATTCATTATTGAATTGTTTTGTCATATCTGCCATAAAAAATGGAATAATATAGCGAAATTAACAACGTTGTAGATTCAAATTTCATGTGGGTCTATCTCGTGTAAATATCTACACTGAGAAAATTGAAAAAATAAGGGTTGAAAACACATTACTAAAACATCAAACATTTGTTGAAGGAAAATCATAAAATGAAAACAGTATTACTACAAAAATAGTTATTCAGTTGAGAACTATATAAGTAATTGAAAGAAAAATTAAGTGACTATCCGAAAGTCGACTTTAATCAATGTAAAATCTATTTCTTCCGTAAGCAACTCAAAAAACTATTTCAATTGAAATTCAAATTGACGTCTGGGACGAAGTGGTATTCTCATTTCATTCCTCCAGCAAATACGTACACTAAACATCCCTCAATGGCGTTCCACCCCCTAATCTTCGTCCAGTATTGATCCGTTGCAGCATCTAAGATGGCGGTGCCAAGTAAGGACGACGCTATTCTTCTTAGTTGGCGAAGGGGAAGCTGCAAACCCTTCGTAGTAATTAAATTTATGCAAATTAATTCCCAGGATTATACGTATCCTACCCCCTCCCTCTGGATGTGGAACACTTACACCCCAACCTAACGGGGATTTTCGACTCCTTTAACGATTATTGCCAAGAAAATGTGCGTCGTAACTCCTGTATTTCGCAAATTATTCAAATGAGTCGGGTTATGAACCCATCGAGATGCGCTGGTTCGAATATGAAGAAATAAATTTGGGGTTTAGTGCTAGTGAATTCTATGTTGCATAGAACACTATGTACGGAATTCGTTTCATGGTTGAATTAATAACAGGATACGTTCGTGGGAAGCATTCGTTGGATAAGAACGTTGGAAATTAGTGTTCTAGATAATATCTACATATATATTTTGCTCGCTATTTCCAACAGAATGTCTCAGCATCCGTCCAGCCGGCGTATTGAGATACCTACTATATACTATAACAGGCTAATTGAAAAGTCCCCGGTTTACCATAATTAAACACATTTTTTTTGGAGAATTCGATTTTATTATTCGCCTTCGATGGCGATACAGCGATTATAGCAATCTTCCAACTTTTCAATACCTTTTTTGTAGTACAATTTGTCTTTCGCTTCAAAATAGGCATCACTTTCGGCGTTTACTTCTTCATTGGTGCTAAATTTCTTTCCAGCGAATATTCTTTTGAGGTCTGAAAACAGGAAAAAGTCGCTGGGGGTCAGATCTGGGGAATACGGTGGATGCAGAAGCAATTCGAAGTCCAATTCATGCAATTTTGTCATTGTTGTCATTTATTTGTGACACGGCGCATTGTCTTGATGAGACAGCACTTTTTTTCTTCAAATGGGGCCGTTTTTTAACGATGGTTGATAGTCTGGCTCTGTTGGAGGCAATCAATGAATATTATACCTTGAGCATCCCAGAATACTGATGCCATTACCTTGACAGCTGACTGTTGTGTTATTCCTCGCTTTGGATTCGGTTCATCGTATGCAGTCCACTGAGCTGTCTGTCGATTGGACTCCGGGGTGAAATGATGGAGCCATGTTCCATCCATTGTCAATTGTAAAACTGGATCAGAGACCAGGGTTTCTACCAGTTATTCACCAAGAAAACAAACTTCTAGAGGAAGTTCTAGAAAAAAATATAAATATATAAATATAAATAATCTTTTATCGTATGTACCTATGTTTTTTTGAAATAGTCGTTTCTTCGGAGCTAAATAATACCGAAAAATGTTTTAGATATAAGAATCGTTGATCTTCTAAATACCTATGGATGCAAAATTGAAAACTTTTAGTGTAAATCGATACCAAGCGAATAGAATGTAGTTAAGAAGGCTTAAAATATGTCAATTAACAACCCAAATTGAAATTAAATGTCAGTTATTCCAATTCCAATTCTTATTATCTAAATAACAATTAATTCGCTTCATATATTAGATTTTGCATATTAATTTCGATTAAAATAAATTTACATCAACTGAGTCAATCCAATAGAACCTAAATTTTAGCGTCTAAAAGTCAGCAGCTATTCGTCATCAGCTTAAATCAGTTAAAGTTTTACTGCCTCATAGAGATTACCATATTTCAGGAACTGGAAATTCAGCCCATTAACGAATTCAATCGGTACATTTAGACATCAAAAAATTTCAAGTCTGTAGGTAATTTTCCAGGCGTTAGAGTTTTTAAAATTATGAATCAATATGTTCATAACAATAGATACCGAGGAAAATATTCACTTACCGAGATCGTTTTATAAATGAAATAACTCTACACTATCATCATTATACTTCCTAAATTCTTCCTAAATTGGAGGTACAAAGGGAAATGAGAGATTCCTTGATAAAATTAAAATATAAAAACAAACGCTTTGTTGTCGAGGTATAGGGTGTTTCTTGACTCTTGTAGTACTCATTTTTTGTGATGATTATAATAGGTTATCGAATCTTTATTAAACTTCGCAACAGATTGGGTCAATAAGTACGTACCGAAACTTATAACTGATTTATTCACCACATGTACTGAATCTTTATAACAATTCTGATTTTGCTGAGGATTACTAGATAATTGTTTGAAAGCAGATCCGACAAATCTACAAGAAATCGAAAAGTGTAGTATGAGACCAATGCTTTTCCAACATTCTTTTAAACTACAAGAAAATAAAAAGAGTTGTACTGGAACAATGTTTTTTAAAATTGTATAAAAATTACTATCAGTGATCCATAAAAAAATGGAGGAAAGAAGCAAGCACTATTCTCGAAAAAATTCAACTTTCCACATTTGCACTCAAAATAAGTAGGTATATCACCCGATGAAAACATCAAATTAAGTTAAATACCTTGTGAAGGAAAAGTGAATTTGAGAAAAAATCAAACTTTAACTCCCTGTATCTGGAAAACAAAGCGTTTGATCCGAGGAATCTGTCAATTTCGTTTGTACCTCGAACTTGGGAACAGCCTGTCTGGCATCGAGTGAAATATTGAAAATATCCAATAGCTTAACCTAGATATTTTAACTGAACCATGAATTCTCCAAACTATATTCAATAAAGAAATTTAAAATCGACAAACTATGAAATTTTCAATAATCATACATTTAAAACTTGAATATATTTATCGCGATTCGCGACATCATTTTCGTAATGACAGAAATTATAACATTTTCAATATTAATCATTAATGAAACGTTAAAATAGAATTAATTCAAGTCAGAACGCATAGCTAACCAATCTTCACGAAAAATATAAGATAGAAATGAAAAGTAAACATTAAAAATATATCAGCAACCCAAGTTAACATCCTGCGATTATTTTTCGATCATATTCAACTATATCATTCATCTACAAATCACTCAAAAATAGTCGAACATTTTGATAAATAAATGACATCGATATTCTAGATGTTGTAGCTCCCAAGAATTATTTGATTAAAATAATATTTGTTCCAGAGACATACGTCCTGCAAAACCCTAATCATGAGACACTGACAGAGTTACCGAATTATAATATAAATAAACTTCGAATGAATTTATTTTTTGGTATCAATTACTAGAATGAACGTCTAAGGATCTTATTTCAACTGTTCAATCCCCATAATCTGCAATGATAGGATCATCTAACTCACGTGAATTGAAATGTTTGAAGTAAGACAACTCGCCACTATCCGATTTTGTCCTCGCTATTTATTTAGGATAGTCAGTCTTGTCAGGGAACGCAGCTGAGTTAACACCATCTACATTTTTTGGTCATTCGAGATTATTGCAACCCTTGGGATCTTCTCCTTACCAAAGTCATCAAACAGTTTATTGTTGACCAATATGAAATGCTCATTAAAATCAATTCAGATTGATTGATATTAAATGGAAATTTAGATTAGAATAGAATAAATTTATTGAACGAATCCAACATTTACACAGTTATTATACAAATTTTCCACAACAAAATATTGCACTCCCTGGTGGTTTTTTTTAAAAGTATCAAAACAGGTTATGATGCTGACGTGTTTTGCTCTTACAATGTTGTTTTTTTAATTTTTCGTTTATTAATTCGCTATTTTCATTGAAATATTTGAGGTAAATCATATTAGTTTTGCCACTACCTATTTTGAAGGTAAAATGGCACGAGATATATCTGGCATCCTGGAAATTGACAACTTTAGAAATAAGAGTCATAGTGAATTAACACTTAACAAGACGAATCCTGCTTGAGAACAGACTAACAGGGAAACCTGCTGGATAGTGTGCTATTCGAGATTGCCATTATATTGTAGTGACTCTGTCTGTTTCGAGAGGTGAAGTTATGGGTATCGCGTCACACTCTACTACGGCCCCGGCGGGTTTTTCGGGATCGCCGCGTTGCAGCAGAGTCACCACTCCACGATGGTATGAGAGGGTGTCTTAAGCAGAGGTCACTGGATTGCATAACTGAAGAGTCCACCAGAGAACTAACAGCTTAATCTCTTGAGAGAGGGCGCACATACGACTTTTGGCTCGAAAACATCTCGTCAAAATATTATTTTGCCTTGATATTTCAATAAAATAGCGAAATGATAAAAACAAAACATTGAATCTGCAAAACAGCCGAGCAGTTACATCATATAAATCATAAGTAAAGACGGTAAATACGCCTAAAAATTCAAAAAATCTTAGCGATCAATAAAGAAGAGCCCTTAACTGTGAAGTATTGAAACTGTGAAGTATTGAACCAAAGTGGATCAGAGTCTTCTAAATAGATTTTATTATTAAGGTTATAAAGGTCTACAAAAACAAAACTAACAGTTAGGATTCTTCAAGCCAAGTAGCTTGACATTTTAACCAACTACTTGACTTAAAAATTAAGTTCGTGAAAAATTACATGCTTGAGCTTGTCTTGACTTGATATCAAGCTACTTGATATTACTTGAGCTTGATATGCACGCGTCGCACGGCATATATTTCTGCAATCTCGTGCGCGCTTAGACTTAATATGGGGATTTCTCGAGCGCCGAGAGACTTTATTAGTAGTTTCTCATATTTCTATTGATAGATTTTGGTAGTTTCAGAAATATCTTTCCAAACTTGGCCAAAATGGCCAAGGATTTTTATTAACGCCAGCATCTTCAGCTCCTGTTGAAAAACAATTTTCCAGAGCTGCTCTTACAGTTACAAACACCCTCAATAGGTTAGGCGACAAATCTATAAGATGCCTCATGTGTCTTAGATCCTGGATGGAAATTCATTGAATCAAACAAAGTCTGGAGGTTTCTCAATATCAAAAAACTTTATTTTTTATTATTTTTCATTTCATTATGATTTATAGTGATTTAATTTATGTTTCTATTTCGAAAAATGTTGATATTTTCGGTTCTTTTATACAATGAGTTTCATAAGTAAAAGTGTTTTTTGCAAGGATCCTTCTCATTTCATCATTTTTCTATTGATGTGACACTACACAATAAAACTGCTAAAAATCAAGTAGGTAGCTGGATATGATTGGAGTACTTGATAAATTGATAATTGACTTGACTTGAGATTGAAAAACTACTGAGCCTGACTTGAAATCAAGTTAAGTTCAAGCCAAGTAGCTTGGAATTCAAGCCAAGCCGTGAATCCCTACTAACATTTGAAATTAACCGGTAATCATTTTCCAAACATTCAAATACCTGGTTCTTTGTGTGAACTCATCAACAAAAATTATTTGTACAAGTAGTTGTTCAATTTATTAACCGTTTGCTCAATTTGTACAGTTTCAGTCATTTTGAATTTTTCTTTTGGTTGATTATTAAATTTGTCATTTTTAGAATTGGAATATATTCCAAGACAAAAATAAACTAAATATATCATACAGATATATTATTGTGAAGGATTAGACATAAAGTTGTCAAATTATTTGATTTATATTAAATATCCTTCATCAAGAAGACTCATTAAACTTTTATAATTTGATGTAATCATTTATTGATTAGAGAGTCAGTATCAACCAATTGATAAATTTAAAATTTCTGAAATTGTTTATTCAATTGTAAATGTCGATTTGTATATGTATTTCAAAAGAATAACAATGAAGAAATCTATGACTACCTTAGGTAATGGCTTGTTCTGTGAATCCTCACCAGAGCAATCGATACGTTTAGTTAGTTTGTAGTTTCTTACTTGCAATTTTGTTGAGGTAGATATACACGTGGTAAGTTTGTAAATTTAATAATTCCGTTGAACTATAAGGCACTGATGAGGAAAAATTGTATTATTAAATACCAAAATTCCGAAACGTACGTCTGTCTTTATGTTAATTTAGTTGTTCAATTTATTAACCGTTTGCTCAATTTGTACAGTTTCAGTCATTTTGAATTTTTCTTTTGGTTGATTATTAAATTTGTCATTTTTAGAATTGGAATATATTCCAAGACAAAAATAAACTAAATATATCATACAGATATATTATTGTGAAGGATTAGACACAAAGTTGTCAAATTATTTGATTTATATTAAATATCCTTCATCAAGAAGACTCATTAAACTTTTATAATTTGTACAACCCTTTGAACGAGCTTTTTGAATGAACAATTCCTGGTACTTTGTTGAAAAAATGTGTTTGTCATTATTTATGAGAATTTGAATTTTAAATATCACGCTGTCGGAAATCTCTTTAAGAAAGATATAAACCATTCTCGAACAAAAGATTCGAGCAGTAAGAAATGAAGGTAACCTTTTCCGTCAAGCGCCGCAATCTATATATCAAAGTTAATAAACTTGAATAACACAGCAGTGTAGGCAACCAACCTCTCTGAATATAAAGTTTAAACTCAGGTCGTTTGTAATAACAAAGACAAAGTGGTTTAATTCCGTGTGGAATTATGGGTTCTTGCATAAATGAAATCAGGAAATGAATTCTCTTGGACTGGGCGGCTTTCTCTGTAGTGATACTTCCTATCCTTTCTCCTTGTTATTTATTACCCACTTTCCGTTCTGCCTTAGCTCTCCTTCACGCCTTCTCATCTACACAACCCCCCTTTATTCTGGTCTAGACCTTTGGTTATTCCTGCTGCTTCCTCCGATAATCGCATAATCTAGCAAATCAACACACCTGCAACTGTTTCTAGGTAAAATGGCATTTGGATAAATGCGCACGGTTTGATATTCGGTTCGAGCAATTCACAGCTAGTTGGGAATCATTAATATTAGAGAATTTGAATAATTAGAATCCTGTTCTTCGAATTAAGTGAAATGAATAAAGAGAGTGATTCTTATTTACTATTCAATGAAAAAGATTTCAATATGTTATTCCTCCAGTTCAACCAGAAATGTCAATTCCTTCATTTCATATGGAACATACCGTTTATCATCACATTCTCTATCTAAGAGTGGCAAACTGCCTAGTTCAATAAAATGTTCCTGACAATGATTTCTGAAATAGCCACCACAATTATATGGCTGGGGGTGGGGATTCACGACTCGGCTTGATATTCAAGCTACTTGGCTTGAGCTTGACTTGAAATCAACTCAAGTTCAAGTAAAGTAGTGGGTTTTCAATGTTGAATCAAGTATTTTATAAATAAATACTTGACTTGACATTGAAAAACTACTACTTGACTTGAACTTGAGTTGATTTCAAGCCAAGCTCAAGACAAGCAAGACAAGACAAGTATTAAATTAATAAATACTTGACTTGACATTGAAAAACTACTACTTGACTCGAACTTTAGTTGATTTCAATTAAAGCACAAGACAAGTAGCTGAATATCAAGCCAAGCTGTGAATTCCTAATTATGGCTTTTTTCTTATATCTAAATGAAATCACCTTTTGACGGTAAGTGCAAAAGTTACATTATTAAGTGAATAAAGAACCGATTTTAAAAATTTCAACTGGGTTGTGTACAGAACTTAATGGACTTTCAGAGTAATCAACACTTGACATCTCTTTTCACTTAAAAAATTGTTGGTGGTTTATGCCATCTTCATGGAAGTGTTTTTTTCAGAACAAACTCATTATGGAAATTCATCCCCCCCAAAGTAGAAGTTCACCTGTTTTTTTTTTAGCTTCGAAAATTCTTCGTTTCTGAGTTCGGGGGAGGTCAAATTTTTAGTTGAGACACCATGTATAAAGTTTTCGCAGTACATATTCCATAGGACCAGACGAGATCAGTCGGTCATCAATGATAAGACCAAGAAATTTTATTTTTCTCTCATGATAAACTACAACGGTATGCACTGTTCTCTTAAAAGTACATAAGTTCAATTATTTTTTATGAAATAACTGAAATAGTTTTGGTATAAATCTACTAACTCATCTGAATTCAACAAATATTCTATCGAGGAAATAATGATTTTATACAGCTTGAGGGTAATTAATTTCATATTTAATGGATTCGGTGCCTACTTGATGGAAATTCATTATCTATTTCGTTTTATTTCATTTGAATCGTTCCAGCTAGTAAAAAATTACTCATAGGCGATTTCATTCAAAATGAACATGCTTCTGGTGTCCAAATATTACACTATGTAAATATCAAGTCACCTTGAAATTTATCTACTATCCTCGAACAGAAGGTAATTGTCGCTCATTTCTGACTAGCTTTTAGGAATACCGTGAAATACCTATGCAGGATTCGCGGAATTGAAGTTAAAAAAAAATTCCGGGAGATTGAAAACACTACATGATATAAATAATTCGCTATCACTAACCTACGAAACTATGTTTTATTGAACCTTAGGATCTTATACTTTTATTCATAGCCCATGTCTTGTCCACAAAGACCAGATTTGGCTGGTCAGTAACGAGATGATCAAAACCTCTAAAATAAAAAAGCACACGCTCAATTCAGTCACTTTTGCACAATTGTTCAAATTTTGCATGTAGATTTTTGATTCAACCGGTATAAATGCTTACTCAATTTCTGTCTTCTGAACATAATTCTGAATTCACTGAAAAAAAATGTATCATTATATTAAAAATTGCAATCATCAACATGATTTCATCATAATATATATTATATAAGTGGAAATAATGTGTTCTACTTTCTTATCATATTAAGATAAATTTCCGTCAAGTAGAGAACGAAACAATCAAGAACATGTTCATAAAGTTGATGATGCACAGCTGAACGTTTCTATGAGAATTATCAGTAGAACCTTAGATCAGATCCACACCTTTACATTTAGGGATACACGGTTTGACTTGATATTCAAATTACTTGGCTCAAGCTCACGCTCAAGTAGCTTGAGCTTGACTTGAAATCAATTCAAGTTCAAGTCAGTTAGTAGTTTCCCAATGTTAAGTCAAGTACTTAATAAATAAATACTTGACATTGAAAAACTACTACTTCACTTGAACTTGAGTTGATTTCAAGTCAAGCGTAAGCGTGAGCTTGAGCCAAGAAGTATATCAAGCCAAGCCGTGAATCCCTATTTAGGTCCATTGGTTATCAGTGCTATTACATATACTTCCACCTCATATTCGTCAAGAAATCTCAATAAATCTCATTTCTACCCGAACTCATTTCCAATTGTATCTTACCTCTCAGATACTAGAACTACCAGATTGAAGTCACGTAAACCTTTATGGATTAATACTTTCCTTCAATGTAATAAAAGTGACAAGGAAATTTGGCGTTCGGAATGGAGTTTTTGTAATGTCTTCAACAAAAGTCTAATCGTTGATCCTTCAGAGAAAGTTCCAGGTTTCAATACTCCTAGGAAAATTTGTTGTGCATTAAATGGATTTAGGACTGGTCATGGTCGTTGCAATAGTATCCTCTTCAAATGACATTCTTTTGAAAGTTCACAGCCTACTATGTAAGTGTGACGTAGAAAAAACCATTGACTACTTGGTGAATAGTTGTTCAATTTATAAATTTATAGTGGTTTCCAAGCTATCCTTTCATTTTCAGATTTATTTTCAGAATGGACTTATCAATATAATGGAAACTAAAGTATTCATTACTCCTTTCTGGTTCTTTTCTTCTTTGTTATATATGTTATTATCTGACGTCACTCAGTCATTTCAGATCAATTGACAAGAGAAAAGTTATGTGAACATCTCTTCTCGTTCCTTCCGCCTCTCAAAACTCCGTTGACCAACTCACCTTCACGCCACTATTTTGAATGGCTGAATTCGCTATTCAGCTAATATTTCAGGCGTTATTCATCGAACACAAATAGATATAATCATAGCAACTATAACCCGGGCATATCTAACGATATATATCCCAGAAGGGTTCGTGCAGAATTAGGGCTCCGTAATATTAATTTGGAAACTACAACAAAACTATCTTATCCAACATGGTAGTCCTTTGTGAATATAGGCAGCAAGGTTTCGCAAGTAAGGGTTGCGAGGGGGTGGGTGGTATGGTGGCTGACATGGGTTAGGGCGGCTCCTGATCTGTATTGATCCCAGCCCCAGGATGTAAGAAGCAACCCTTACATCATAGCCCCTTGTCCCGCGTCACCCGCATCCCCTAGCTATTCGGCAAGCAATCTCCCCTCACAGCCTCTTCACCCTCCGACCGTTATGTAGTGTTTCCCCTTTCTCCTTCGCAGGGGCGGCGATCTTTAGCACGAAGACAAGGAAGTGTTTCTTGCTCTTTCGGTGGGTAAGAAGTCGATATGCCTCGACTTATATGTTCAGGATCATTTCTATTGGAGGTATACTTTTGGAAATTTAAAATGTTAAACTCTATAAGGAAATCTTAAATGGAATTCATGACCCATTCGAAAAAAAGTCTGAAAATTGATTCTAGTTCATAATAATTATCAGTGACAATTTGAAGGCTATAAGACATGGTACTTGACGTCTACTCAATGTAATTAATTGCAGGCTTACCGAATATGTGGATTATACAGGGTGTCTACTTTAAAAAGTCCAAAACAAGGCGAGATTCTGCATTTGATTTTCTAATAAAATGACATATAACACATGACGGTCCTTCAATTCAACATTTTGTAATTTTTCGAAATATCTCAATTTTTTTATGAAATCAATCACACTTCTGTTATCCTTGTAGCCTCATCAAATTTGATTACATATCTTGCAAGAGCATGAAATTGGCTAATACAAGAATTTTTTTGTGCTAAAAAATTTCTTACTGTAGGCGTGGTAAGCAGATGAACATAACTATTCTTAGGTGAACAATATCAATTATGTTTTACCAATAGGTTTATAGATGAAAAAAAATGAATAATTGTGAACATGTTTTCTTTTCAGCAAAAACTACCCCATTCAGTGATCTTCCGAATGACATACATTTGTGCATTTGACATGGATTTGTACAAGCTGCTTCTTTTTAGCCTCAATATCATTGTAAACATGATAAAAACGAAAAATAAGAAATGATTCAAATCAGCTCTCAATGATAGAATCAGTTGTTTTCTGTGATTGAATTGGAGTTACTCTCACTACTGTTAATCTATCTTTCGAGTCAATCGAGTGGACGAAATTTTATTTATACATATTATGAGAAAGAAGTTAAGAGAGAGGATAAAATGCTGAAAAAACTCACTATGAATGATTAAAAAATTAACTCGAAGCAAATGTTCAATACATTTAACACTGAATCTACAACCTTGCGTAGTTCAGAACGTTTCTGACCCATTTCTGCACAACACAATTTGATTCTTTTTATCAGGTCATCTCGAGTTTGAACGCGTATTTGATAAACTTTTACTTTGAATATGTTCCAGGCATAAAAATCCAAAGGAGTAAGATCAGGGCTCCTTGGTGGCCATCTTTTGGAATGTACGTTCCAATTCATTGTTCTCCGAAATATTCATTTGAAAGGTCCCTTACATTCCGGCTATGATGAGCTACCAAGGAGCCCTGATTACTCCTTTTGATTTGAACGCTTGTAATAACACAATCAAAAATTAAAGTTACAGATGACATGTGAAGGAAACTTGCAAAAATCACATTAATTTTTTGAACTTATTGTAAAGAACCGAAAATATCATTTTTTTTTTAAATAGAAACATGAACTAAATCACTATAAATCATAACGAAATAAAAAAAGAATTAGGTTTCTTGCCGCCTAACCTTCTGCTGGTTTCTGTAACTGTAAGAGCAGCTCTGAAAAATTGTCTTTCAACAGGAGCTGAAGATGCTGGCGTTGATAAAAAATTCTTGTTTGGGCATTGTGGCTAAGTTTGGGAAGATATTTTTGAAACTACTATAATCTACCAATAGATTTCATAGAAATGTGAGAAAACTACTAATAAAGTCACACTGGCGAAAGCTTCAGTCTCTCGGCGCTAAAGGAATCCCTTATTTAGTCTAAGCGCGCACGAGATGGCAGAAATATAAGCCGTGCGATTCGTGCATATCAAGCTCAAGTAATATCAATTAGCTTAATATCAAGTCAAGCAATAAATATCTTATATCAAGCCAAGTATGTAATTTTTCACGAGCTTGATTTTCAAGTCAAGTAGTTGGTTGAAATGTCAAGCTACTTGCCTTGATGAATCCCTAATAAGAGCCATAAAATATTCGGAAAAAGCTCGAGGGCATAATGTTCAAACTAATGGCATTACTAATTAAGCAAGAAAAATCAAAATAGCAAACTTGTATGACACTACGATAAAACGTAATCATGATAAGAAGTAATTCAATCTACCACCAACCAAAGAAGAAGGAATCTGTCTCTTTGCACACGTTCCAATTCAATCCCCTCCGCCCCTGCCCAGCAGCTCCTTCCTGGCACAACCGTAGCATCTAATTGAACCCTCCATGGCAGTCTCTTCTCTCTTCAGATGAGAATCATTACGTAAAGTGTTGGCTTTATTAGACATTCTCCACATTCTGAGAGTAATTATTTCAGTCTGCAAGATATCTGTGTCAGGCTACGTCGTAAAATGTGGTTTCGCTATTCCTGAAATTAATTTTCATGGCAAAACTAGTTCCCTTTGCGGGCCGCTTCGATTTGTCAGGACATGGAATGATCATTGTTCATAGGGCTTGGGCGGCTTGTCTGCGACGGGTTGAAACGTTTAGAAGTTCGCAAAGTAATTTCAGGAACAGGAGAGTACGAATCGATTGCCGGTTTTGAAATCTTGGACAAGGAGGGGGTTTATTCGATAATTGATGGATTTCAGTTTATTATCGTCGTTTTGGATTATGCAAGATCGGTCATTTTTGAGGATTGTTCAATGGAAGTATCTTCTTATATACATGTATCTAACACTAAAAGTTGTTTCGGAGGCAAAAGTCTATTCTAAAGAATGTTTCACGATTCTGTGTTCTGAAGTGACAGCCACATAGAATATTTTTTCTTCTGACACTATAATGCCGAACCAAGACGGTAGCTGCTATTTCAATCAACTACTTGAGTTGAAAACCAAGATCGTGACAAATTACATACTTGAACTTGACTTGAATTGATTTTAGATATTTATCGCTTGACTAGATATCAATCGATTTTGCTTGAGCTTGATGAAAATCGAGTAGTAGATATAGAATATACTTGATTTGACTTGACTTGACTCGACTCGACTGAACTTGACTTCACCTGACTCAACTTGACTTGACTTGACTCGACTTGACTTGACTCGACTTGACTTGACTCGACCTGACTCGGCTAGACTAGACTTGACTTGACTTGACTTGACTTGACTTGACTTGACTTGACTTGACTTGACTTGACTTGACTTGACTTGACTTGACTTGACTTGACTTGACTTGACTTGACTTGACTTGACTTGACTTGACTTGACTTGACTTGACTTGACTGAACTTGACTTCACCTGACTCAACTTGACTTGACTTGACTCGACTTGACTTCTGTATAAAGTTTGATATTTTTTTTATATCCACTTGCAGAATCTCAACTCACTGGGATCTGTTTGAATAAGATTTGAGCAACCACAACATAAATAGACGATCATTCAGGGAACGAGGGCTCAAAAAAGCACTGACGCCAAGTCAGATACTGTTGCGCATTCGTTCTGTATTAATTAAATCAATTTTAAGAAGAAAACGATGAGATTTTCTTATCTTCAGTTGTAATGTTTTTCACTCCATTTATGTAATATATATCAAACATGCATTGGCTCGCGATTTATGTTCACAAATGTTGATGTTATTTGTTGAAATTTGTTGTGCAAATTTAACGCATGATTGACAGAACTGGCTCATTTAGACCTCACATGTACCATAAAAATTACAAGATCTTTTCTCTCGAAAGTTATCGTATTCACGGACTAACAAGATTGATTTGGATCACAATTTCTTCATCAGTGAGATCAACCTAATAACAATCTTCTCTTCTTTTCAAATTGTTTCTCGGTTTGGTGCAAAGAATTATCAGCCTTCATTCTTGTAATTTGAGTTGGGAGTTTTTTTTGTAAGGTCATGGAAATCGAAGAATTGTAGGATAAAACTAGACATTTGCCGTTTAAGTATCATGCTATTTCTTGTATAATGACAAATGTCTCTAACTATCAATATTATATATTTAAACTTATTTATACCCAAAAGATCAGACTATTGATACTATGATGTTTTACAACAAAGGTACAGACAGTTTCGACATATTAGTCGGTATTTTCAACGAAGTGTTATGAAATCTAAAAGAGCGATATTAGAGTTCCCATAAGTTTTCTATATATGAGTTGAGATATTCTATAAAAAGGATGAAATAATAAGCTTGTGTCTGTTATTTCCAACGCTTCTCGTCTGAAGTGGAAGAAATCTATTATACTTCTTCAAATTAATTGAACCGGTTGAAAAGGGATGAATATCCTCCGGTAACTAAAACAAGTATCCACAACAAAATCCGTTGAATAGCATACTTGTCTGCATTCCCTCCCTTATTATCTCTCCAAAACTCTTCCAAGTCACCAAAGTGGTCCAGAGGATGATGCATCGAAGAAATTCTAACCTGTTCTTTTTCTCACCAGAACGATCTTGAGAAAGGTCAAAGTTTAGGCACTCTCCTGGTCATTCTATCATCTGCAACTGCGGTCAACAAAGCGAGCGTCTTACTACGTGAAAGGGTGCATACTAAGCAGTCATTCATTATTAACCTGTTTGGTTAGGCGGTGTAAGTTGACCCTTTACGATTCTACTTTGAAGTAAGGTAGTTGAAAGAATCAAATGAGCTTTTAGAATGATTTTGATACTTGTATTTTCTTCTCAATTCTCATCTGAGATTAAGCGGTTCTTTTTTTTATTCTTTGGGTCTATTCAATTCGGATATATATGGTGTAGTAGCTCAAATCTAACGTTCTTTAAGAGATAATAATTGTCTCGTTGAATCTTGTCGCTATTATGAATTAGCTGGGAAATATCGGTTTCATTGTTGCACTTGATACTTATCTCTCCAGTTTCATTGTGCGCTGTATTATTTGTCCGGCCGTTTATGCGATAACCCCAGAACGAAAGGACTCAGAAATTTTGAATTTTTATGTTTGGTTTGTATCTCAAATTGTTGTGTTTGTTTTCGTTAAGGAACATAACAAGACAAGACTAGTCCATTAATATAAAAGTTCGTATTTTTTTTCACTTGTTAATTTTAAGACTGCATATTCGATCGAGATTAGAATTTGCATATAAAACAATAATTTGAAGCTGCGTGCAAAATTTCATCTTGATCGAGTAACCAGAACCATAGAATATTTGAAAGAATATATCAAAAAAATAAATTACTAATCATTGAGACTTGATATACAGGGTGAGTCAAAAATGTGTAACGAGCTTTCTAGGGGTGATAGATCATTGAAAAATAAGTGCAGTTTGATGGATAAACTTATGGCTCGAAATGCAAATTAAGAGAGATATATCCTTTCAAAGTTCAAAATTAAAACAATTTTTTCGCATAAAATCTAAACAGTGAATGCCACCAGGTGTTTTTAGAGGGTGAGTCCCAATTTTTTTGGTCCAAACCGCAAACAGTCTTATGATACTACGTATTCGCAGAATCGAAAAAAATTTTTTTTTCGAGAAAAGCTTTTTCTGCCAAAAAATAAGAAAAAGTGAGTCCTCATTGGCACCTTTTTTTTTCATAAGAATTCCATTAACTCATGAACCGTTGAGTTTTCACCCAAGGTATGGCATATTGCCGAAATTGTCGTAAAAAATGCGATCTAATAATGCAATAATATACTAGGTGTGCCATTTAAAATAAGAAAGTAGTAATATGGAAATTTTCAGCTCATATTATGATTAGTTTTCCATAAATGTCTTATAGGCCATCGCGGTGAATCATCTTGTATAATAATGGAATATAACCATGAAATCAGTGTAAAACTGAGATATTCCCGAACGATTTCGTTCCACAAGATATGACAGAATGAACGAATTTACCACAGAATTAAAGGAAAAAAATTAATACCTAATTAGTGACAACATATTCGATCATATGGAGATATAAAAGAATATTTCAACCTTGGTTCAAAATTTTATGTTGATCGCTTCATCGGAATAGTAGATTCAAGCAGATTACCCGTTAAAAAACTTTTATTTCGGTGTACAACAAAAAATTGAAGTTTTATGTGAAATTCGACAAAATTGAAAAATTCCGTGCTTCTTAGCAATGTCGGAGATCACTACGAACTAGAAACCTCTGAAGATTCTTACCTCAGTATTAAGCGAAACGATAAGTAAAAACCGACGAAAACACGGCTGAAAAGCCCAGACATTTCCAGTTCTGGCAACAAAGTGGCCTTGAAAGCCCTCAACTTTATTTTGAAACAAAATCACTTGTTAATTGCGTCACCAAAACCATAGAAAATTCAAATCGAAACAACAGGTTGGACTAAAGTGAAATTCAGTTTACTTCTGTAAAAAATCCCATATCAAATTCCAGAACACCTCATCTAGATAAAATAACCGACAATTATGACATCAAAACAAATCACATTTCAAACAATATATTGCAAGAGTTATATGGTCTTCAATAGGCATCAGAATGAACAAGAACTCTTAAGCTTCGGTCACCAAGTCTGAGTTTGTCTCTCACTCACTCTGAATACGTTAAAAAAAAATAAAATCTCAAACTATGACATAGTTGCTGTTCATCAACCCTCGAAGGCGCTTCATCCATGTTCCGATAATTCTAAGGCATATCGTTCCTCGTTTGTTTCTTCCCCTTTTATCGTCCACCCCAACTACGCCCGCCATCATGTTGGCGTTCAAATTACTTGCGAAACTTAGTCAAAGCAGAATGACTAGCAACCGAACAACCATGTAGCAACAACTTATTTTGAATGTAATCCAAACTTCAAGGTGCATCTACTGGGACCCTAGTCCGGGCTTGGCTGGGACAGGAAACTTCTTCATCCCGGGTTATTAATGAAAGTTGCAAAACTCCTTTAATTAATTTTACACCATTATCCTCCGTATATTAATCAATACCGGTTTTGGCCAGCTGTATGTTCGCCAAATGGCCATCACAACTTAAATCCAGACTTATGTATTGCTTTGGACCTTAGGGGATGCTGCCAAGTAGATTCGGAGCTCATCAGGGAGGTTCTTGAAGTGTATTGGATGATCTTAAAAAGGGTGTACATTTTGGTACTGGTAGTTATCTTGAAAATGTTTCCTAATGAGAGGTGCAAAGGTCTGACGAGAAATCATAGTTTTTTTTCCGATTGACTGCAAGTTTTAATTTTGGAGACACATATCAATCAGCAAAGTATTAATTTTTCCTCTTCCTAATCCGATATTTTCAAAAAAAACTGTCAGATATTCCATAAGTTGTCAAACCATAATTATAATTGACATATACATTTCCATAGCAACCAATCATTCCAACAATTGTCATTTCTATAAAATTTTGTTTTAATTTATTGCTACAGGAAAAATAAAAGATTGTGGGAAATTGTAATGATTTTCAATAACAATATCCTACATATATCATCTTGAAAAATCGGAGAAAAAATTATATGTTCAACTCGGCAGCAAAGTAGATTGACTGCCTTAGCTGACCTAGCCTTGCTTTGCTCGGCTATGAACTATCATCCGCAGCAGTCAATCTACTATGCTGCCTAGTAAAACAAAACACTATCACCTGCTTGTTTGAAATCCAATTTATGTTATTTCTCATGTATATTTTTGCTTCATTATACGTAACTAGGTTTTATCAACATAAATCTGAGGTCAGAGCTGTCTGGTCCACAGACCAGGAAGCTGAATGGGTATAGCAGGTCATTTTACATCCAAAATTTTCTATTTCAGCTGAAAACAGAATTTTTTCTGTTAAATAAATTCTTCGTGTTTTTTTATCATTTTGCATCTCTTCATATCTTTGGCCGACCCGTTTCATCCAAATAAAAAATTATTGTAACGAATATTTTTCATTTCTTCAATGAATTATCTATTATTAGATAGTTCTAGTTCTTGATAATGTTTTAATGTTGAAATGTTTTATTTTTGGTTCCTGAAAACGGCGTCCCTTACGAAAAGAACGCATGAGAGATTTTTCACCACAAATTGAACGGGGCCATTCAAAAATGATTCTCATTTGAGATATCCCAGTGTTCTACAATTTTTCCTCTTCAAAAAATTAGTAATAAATAGTCAGTTTTCAAGGCACCTTGTATCTTGGAATACAGAGTATTTAAGAAAAAAATTTATAGGTATGTTATTGTTTTCTCATGTAGAATCGCCCCCTGATGTTTGACGCACTTATTCGGTAATACCATGTGTATCTGAAATCGAAAACTTGTTGAAACTTTTTTATCTTCCGTAGATATAAGGAATCCTCACAAAATCATGAATGAGCTCTTTTTACTATTTTGCAACTGATTCCTCAATTTCAGTGTGATCGGGTTCGTAAGGGATTTAAATTTTTCGAATTATTGAAAACTCAAAGTTTCATATTGTTATAATATAATAGGTTTTGACCTCGAATTCTGCATTATTCTCATTTGAGGCCAATATTGGCTCAAAATTCGATATTTATTTCAACCTTAAATTCGACAATTTCAGACGTTTTTACTAACTGAAACAAAATTGTGTTATCCATAGCACTTTGTTTCTTCGAACCAGAACTCCAAAACACAATCATTTTTTCATTGAAATTTTTTTATCGAAATGAAATATTTATCTCATTTCAAATTATGTATATCATGATGAGATCAGAATAACCATCCCCAAGAATAAAATTTCAGTTCATGTATGTTAATGATGATTACTTAATATTTGCGTTGACAAAACCGTGATACCGAATTATTATTATTATTCGGGAATGGATTTCATTGAAAATTATGTTGATTCAATGCAGCCGATGACTTTTTTATAATAACATGAGGTTTGACGTGCTACTATTCAATGTTGCATCAATTTGTTTCAACAGTATAACTGCGTCATTAATATAAATACGAGATTCGTAGATCTCTCGATAAAGAACTGGAAAATGATAAATGTATAGTACATCTATACAGGGTGTTTCCTAAACATGCGGCAAAAATTCAGGGGGTTGTTCCTTGGACTATTCTAAGAATATTTTGTCCCTTGATGATTTTTGAAAAACCTATTTGTTTCGAAGATATAGGGGAAACAAAATTTCAGATAATAACATTTTATTATGAAAAATTACATGAAAATTCAACTCAACCTACAAAAACTGTTGAAAATGACCACCTCTAGCCAGCATACAAGCATCCAATCTTCTCCTCATTGACTGCCGAACCCTTTCAAAAACACCAGGATCATTTCTTATTAAGTTACACCCAGCAATTAATTGCTAATACATCACAAAACGAATTCAAATGAAAACCGTGTTTAATCTGTATTCCTTTACCATCTGCACTTATCAATTTTTAGTCAAAAAACTGGCCGTTTTTAATAATTGGAATGTTGTTAAACAAATTTAAAAATAAATTGTACCTACTTAGTAAACACAGTGCGGTACGCTTTTTTATTTAAACTATTATTAATTTTAAAAATATGAAAAATGTTGTTCGCCCTGTATCTTCGAAACAAAGAGGTTTTTCAAAAATCATCCAAGGACAAAACATGCTTAAAATAGTCCAAGGAACAACCCCCTGAATTTTTGCCGCATGTTTAGGAAACACCCTGTATAACAAACCATGGTTAAGATTTTCTATGAAGAATTCAAGTATCAACTAACTAGATTGAGGTCCTCTGAATTCATATCTTGAAAAATTATCTGAATCTCATATCAACGCATGAAATTTGATGAGATTCTGAAGACATTTTAATTCCAACGGTAGTTTTGTCTATCAATTATCTTATAATGTAGGTATGAAGTTCTTCTGAGCAAAATTACCAATTTCAAATTTACAGCTCACTCTAACGAAAAATAAAATTTACAAAACAAAGATTATTTATGCACATTATGATGTTGCTTAACTAATTCGAAATCCCTTTACTAGAAACCAACCTCCCTTTTTCTTAACACTAATGAATTTCGTCCACCCCTACAGAAAGCCATATAACAAAACCCTTGAGTGCAAAATATAGATTGACGGAATGAGGGAAGTAACACAAGCCCACAAGGGGCTAAGGTGTCAGAGGAATTCAGGGGTGGGGTAGAATATCACTTTAACTGAAGCTGCGGTGGATCCTTGCAATGTCATTCAATTTGTAGGAAGGTATCTGATTTTGATCAAAGGCGACTTTAAACTGATTAATTTCATGGGGTAAAGCTTCTGGACCTCTTTAGGAATAATTTTCCAAAAATCAGGCTTTTTATTACACTATTGTAAGACAGCTATAGCCTGTGGTAGATAAAAGCATAATGAATATAAGTAGAAATAAATTTTTTTTTTTTTTTTTCACTTTTTATTGAGGTTTACAATCTACTTCTGTGAAGTATTAAGCAAACATGATGAATGTTATAGACATGTAGAGGATATATTAAATATTAATACTCCTTCATAAATAATACTCCTTCATAAATAAATTGAATGCAGAATTTGTTAACGACAAATAAATCAAGTGACTGTAAATTATTGTTGACTTCATCATTGTGGAGAATGAGCAAATGTTACATAAGAAATCAAAATTGACTTTTCGTCAGCAATTTTTAAAGCTTGATTATTGTTTATACTAGTGGCTAATATATTTACATTTCTTGTTTGCTTTTTTGTTAAATAGTGAAATTTCCGTTCGAAACGGGATCAAATAACAAATAACTTCGGTACACAATTATTTTGGAAGCCGTCCTACCTCAATGATGCAATGAGAAATAATTTGTTTTTCAACATAACTTCAAATTGATGAATTTATTGGCTTATTTTATAACAAAATCTGAAATCAACAATGCTTTGGAGCTGAGACCGTAAAGGTGGCGATTGAATACATTTTCTGTGCTGGATTCCACCTGATGAGTACCGTTCTTTAATATTGAACTACTCGCCCTAATTACCTACATTTGGTATGAATTGATTTTTTTTCTCTGAACAAAATTTCCTCAATAATTTCCATAATAATATTATGATTCCTTTGGATTAAAATATCGCTTCATCTGAAAGTGACTTTCAAAACTATTTGGCGACCCAATATTTTTTTTAACCATAAACAAAATATAAACATGATAAACAATCGGTATGAAGTTTACAAGTAAAATAATTCTTAAGTTTCATGGAAAAAAATTTAAATGAAGAGGAGAAGGTGCAAAAAAATAATGAAAGCAATGAGTTATTGAATGTAAGCAGTTTTTACATAATCAACATATGGAAACAAAATGATAAATGTGTGCAAATTTGTGATTCTGCGACAAACATCATCACAAATTCCGTTTGAGATGACGTTGTTTCCGAATTTGTGAACATACCGGTTGAACAAATTGAAGGTCGCCATTTTTGATTAATTAATATGGAAATCAGAAGGATGGTGCTTCTCCGAGGTCTTAAAAAGTCGTTTGATATTAGTCGTTTACAAGTTCTCCGAGATTTCCAGAATTTTTGGGTTCCTTTTTCTGATTATTTTGCACATCTGTTATGACAAATTTTTCTAAAAACTCTAGTCTTAAAATAAAAATTGCAGTTCTGACAAAAAATGTATCTAACTACTGAATATACATTGTCGCTATAGAGAACCTATAGGTTCTCCTCAGAATTGTATAGACTTTTTGATCTACTTCAAATGCAACATAATGAGTAAAAAATATCGGATTGGCAGAAATCTAGGTTGAGAATTACCTGCAAGGGTACTTGCTGTCATAGAAGGTGAGCAGCGATAGCAGGTATATCTGTTTTCGATTCTCATGAGTATCCTACAACCCAACTTCGAAATGGAATGAAAAGCGAAGATATTTGAATAACAGCAACCAGTAGCATTCAACGTTGTATACGTTGAGGCGATACTTGGCATCCAAACACCTAATTTTTCTTCCAAACAATTTTAACAGGCCAATTGATAAGTCCCCGGTCTACCATAGTAAAACACATTTTTTTGGCAAAATTCGATTTTAATATTCAACATAGTTATACCTTCGAGGGCGATACAGCGATTATAACGATCTTCCAACTTTTCGATATCATTTTTGTGGTACGATTTGTCTTTCGCTTTGAAATAGGCCTCAGTTTCAGCGATTACTCCTTCATTTACGCCAAATATCTTTCCAGCGAGCATTCTTTTGAGGTCTGAGAACGGGAAAAAGTCGCTGGGGGCCAGATCTGGCGAAAACGGTGGATGTAGAAACAATTCGAAGCCCAATTCATGCAATTTTACCATTGTTTTCATTGATTCGTGACACGGCGCATTGTCTTGATGAAACAGCACCTTTTTTTCTCAAATGAGGCCGTTTTTAACGATTTCATCCTTTAAACGATCCAATTATTCTATATAATAATCGCTGTTGATGGTCTGCCTCTTTTGGAGGTGATCAATGAATATTATACCTTGAGCATCCCAGAATACTGATGCCATAACCTTGCCAGCAGACTGTGTTTTCCTCGCTTTGGATTCGGTTCATCGTGTTCAGTCCACTAAGCTGACATGTTTCATTCATTGTCACATATCGATGCAAAAATTCAAGTTAATTGCACTTAAAAATTAAACTTAAACCAATATTTCAAACACTAATCAGAATCATCAACACGTTGTTTCTTTCGATCGATTGTGAGCTTGCGCGGCACCCATTTCTCCAGCTTTCTCATGTACAAATATTCGTGAATAATATGACGTACACGTTCAGATTATTTCTTCACAATGTCTGATATCTCGATCAACTTCACTTTACGCTCATTCAAAATTATTTTGTACATTTTTTTGATTTTTTCGTCGGTGATAGTCCCTTTTGGGCGTCCAATGCGTTCGCCGTTTTCGGTGTTCATTTCACCACGTTCAAACTTAGCATACCAATCAATGATGATGATTGATTTTCCTGGTGCAGACCCCGGAAAATCTTCAACAAGCCAAGATTTTGCTGCAACTGTATTTTTCCCTTCAAGAAGCAATATTTTATCAGCACACGAAATTCTTTTTTTTCCATCTTTTTTCAAATATCAAAAGTAGTTACACTAGGTAGAAGTGACTGACGATAAATAAAAATATTAAATTGACAGGAATCTAAGTCAAGGCTCAACCACAGAAAAACGTGCTGTCATTGAAGGTGATTAGCGATGGACTACTACCTCAACTCTGACTTCATTCCATCAATGAATAAGATCTTTCGGCAGTAAGGTTGAAAATTGGATTAGTTTTCTTTGTAGTTTCCGGAATAGAATGAATTGAATTGATTTAACATCAAAAAAATTATTTATTTACTTACCAATCTCTACTACATATGTTCTCCAGGGCACAACCAAGTTCAGAATTAAATAGGAAGTACAATACAAGATTGGTTGAAAGTGAATCACTTGAAATTCCACTGTTTAGAAAGAAACATGCGCAACGTTTTGTATTTTATCTTGGGCCAAAATATTACAATATGCTTCCTCGAGATGTCGCGGAGTGAAGATGACGCTTTGCGCAAAGAAGTACAACCTGATGATAATTCAACAGGTGATAACAAAAACTACTACAAGTGTTGTGAAAAAAGAGAATGTAAAACACTATTTTGCATAAACTGTGAGGGTACATATCACAGATCTTGTGCACAAATTAAAAAATATCAATTTTTAAATGATACACAACTTATATGCTGTATGGAAATATCGAAGAATAAAAATCCGATAAGTACGCCAGTTGCAAGTGATGTATTAACAATGGAATTAAAAATAAATTACCTCGTTCAGTTATTGAGGTCGTCGAATGAGAAAAATGAATTACTTCAATCTTTTAATTCGTTTTTGGTAAAACGAGTTGAGAATTTGGAGAGGCAGGTCGAATCGAATGAAAAAAAAGGTAAACAAATAACAGATAAAATAAATAAACAAATGCATGAACGTCGCAGAAATGAGAATTCAATAACTGATGCTCATGCGTCAACTGTCAATTTTCAATCGAAAACAACTGTAATGGCTGATTTAAAAACATCTAAACAAAAACCTATAGAATTTAATGAGAAACACCCTTTAGAAATTGCACAGGAAATGAAAATGAAGGAAATAATAGACTTGAATAATGATACTGATTCAGATTTTCAAACAGTAAATAGGTCAAGGAAAACCAAAAGTCAACCTAAATATGCTGATATAGTCAACAAAAAGTTAGAAAGTAAACAGAAGAAAACAAAGCGGCTTGGAACTGGCAACTCGGAAGGAATGGAGGAGTTTAAAGGACCTGAAAAAAAAGCTTGGTTTTTTATAAACAGAGTTGATCCCAAAGTTTCTGAGAAAACGGTCGAAAATTATATCAGAAAAAAGGAAGGATTCGAAAATCAAGAAGTAGAAGTCAAGGAACTTCAATTCAAAATAAAAAAGGGTGACCTCAAGAGTTTCATGGTAAAGGTTCCCTTTGAAAGAAAAGATCAGTTATATAATACCGATTTTTGGCCAAAAAATGTTGGGATTAAAAGATTCAATTTTAGTATATTTAATAAGAATAGAGTTGAAAATAATTTTTTAGAATAAAGGAGTGCAGTCCAGAACAACCGACTGTCTCAGAAGATAATGAAGAGGTTTTTATATTTCACCAGAATATGCAATGTTTAAGAAACAAAATTTTAGAACTTGAAATATACCTATCAGAAATGTCAAGCATGCCAAATTTTTTGTGTATAACGGAACACTGGCTCAAGCAGGACGAGAACGTTGTTATCCAGGGATATAAGATGGTATCATGCTTCACTCGTGCCTTTCATCAACATGGAGGATCATCAATATATGCTAAAATCGACAACAAAGTTTGTGAAGTAGAAAAAATAGTGCGAAAAAGTGTGGAACTTAGTTTGGAGTGCTCATGTGTACGAGATCAACAAAGACGAATTCTACTCATATGTATATATAGATCCACTAAAGGTGAATTTCAAATATTTTTTAATGGAATCAATGAAATTTTAGAATTAAGCTTCAAATATTTCAAAAATTACAAAATCATATTATGTGGTGATTTTAACATAAATCTATTGGTTAACCTTCATCTATGATTACCGGAGATAAACACGCGAATAAATTTGCTCTGTTAGTGACGGCTTAAGAACGCGTAAATTTTTGAGAATATTGATGAAGGTTAGACCTGTGTGAGTGCAAAGAGACGGTGGATCTAATGAAAATATAGTTTTGTGCAAATATAATATTGAACTGGAAAAAATCAAGGAATCAGGTGAATCTTGGTTAAATTACGAATCAATTCAAGGAGAGAAAAACCAGTAGAGATAAGAAAACATCTGTGTATAAAAATTCAGTGAACAGATTGAGAGGCGAAGAACTGAGGCTGTTTTATTTAAGGAGGCGAAGGAAAATGGCAGGAAACTCCGTGTGTATAGTTTGCAGTAAGAATATTGGGAAAAGTGTGTACAAGATCCAGTGTAGCGGAAGATGCAGTGGTTGGGCTCATTTGGGGTGTACAGATGTTAAAAAGGAAGATATTGTCGAAAAAAAGAAGATAGAATGGATATGCCGGGATTGTAAGAAAACGGACAAAAATGCGGACTCTGATGATTGTACTCTAGAAAAGTTGATAGAGAAAATTGAGAAGAGAAAAAGCTTGGATAAAATCAGGAAGACAGATGAAGGAGATAATATAGAAGAAATGTTCAGGAAGATCCTTAAAAAAATAGAAACTCTTGAAGAAGCTGTGACGTTCAATAGTGACTTGATGGATGGAATGAAGGATGTTATGGAGGAGCTTAGAAGGGATAATAAGACCATGAGAAGGGAACAAGAGAAAATGAAAGCAACAATAGCGGAAATGGAAAAGGAGATAAATAATCTGAAAGAACAGGCTTCATTGAATGAGGCGGCATCCAATGCCCAGGAAAGAAAAAAAAATGTCATCGTGGTGGGAGTCAATAGAAAGGAGGAAATAAAAAAGGTCTTCCAAAAGCTTGAAATTGATATTCCAGAGGAAGCAATGAAGATGCGACAATTACCGTCAAAAAATATAATAAAACCTATATTGGTTTCCTTCGAAGATGAAAAAACGAGAAATTTAGTTATGGAAAATCGCAAGAAGATGGGAACATTGATTTCAGATAGTTTGGAACTGGAAGGAGAAAAAAGAAGAATATATATTAACGAGGACTTACCAAGGGAAGTGCAGGATTTGTTGAAGAAAGCGAAAGAACTAAGAGGCTCAGGTTACAGGTACGTCTGGACAAAGGAGAACAAGGTGTTTTGCAGAAAAAGTGAGTACAGTAAAATATTACTAATTAGAAATACCAATCATATTGAACAACTCAAAACACAATAGAATCAGATTGATTGTCGTTAATATATAGTGAAGAATTCCCGTTTTGTTCTGTAATTATGGGCCAATATGTTAGAGATTTCCAAAACAATCAAGTGTACAGTCAAAATTTTCAAACTACAGATGAATTAAACTTGTCGACATGTGACTCAGATTTGAGTAAATTCAGAATCCTGCATAACAACATTAGAAGTATTGATAAAAACTTCGACGAACTGAATGTGGTTTTGTCTCAGCTCAATTTCAAACCTGATTGCATAATATTGTCAGAAACGTGGAAAATATCAGATGTAAATAAATATTGTTTGGACGGTTACTGTGTAATATATAACAACGGAACTTTTAATAAAAATGATGGTGTAATAGCATTTGTAAATGGGGATTTGCGGTTCGATTTTGAAGTGATCCGGATGGGAGAGATTGAAGTAGTTGTTGTGGATATAACAAAAAACAATATTCAAATACAAGTAATAGCTTTATATAGATCTCCAAGTGGTTCTATAGCGAAGTTTAATGAGGATCTTGGGATATTGTTGGATAATTGCAGGAAAAAGAAAAAATATGATATGTCCTTTTTTGTTGGGGATATTAATGTGGATATCTTAGGAGGGAATTCAGAGGCGGAAGAATATATTAACGTTATGAGTGAATATGGGTACGAGTCAATGATAAACGATTATACTAGGGTAACAACGATCTCAAAATCATGTCTGGATCACATTTTTGTTAAAACTAACTTCGACCTAGAAATGTATAAATCCGGGATATTACAAACCAGCATTACTGACCATTACATAACCTTCATAGAATTCGCTTCAGGAACAAGTATAAATGACCATGAGAAGGAACCACCACCTTGGACAAAGAAATACATAAATTACAAAAATATGAAGAGAATTCTAGAAGAAGAAAGCTGGGATGTGTTATATAATACCTGTGAGGTTGATGTAGCGTGGACACTATTCACGAGCAGACTGCAAGAAATAATTGATTATTGCACCAAAACAATAAAAATAAAAAAATCGGACAGAAAGAGGAAACCCTGGATCACGAGGGGAATTATTGTCTCCATCAAGAGAAAGAACCAACTATATAAGGATGCGATCAAACACCCAACAAATTACGAACTACTGAGAAGTTTCAAAACACACAAAAACATACTAGAAGACCTAATAAAATGTGCAAAAAGAAACTACTATCGGAAAGAAATAGACAAAAACAAAAAATATTCGAGAGGGCTATGGAAAATAGTGAATGAGAAGAAAAAGAACAATATTGCAATGATTAAAAGTGAAACTGGCCAGCTTTTAGAAGGAGATAAATCTATAGCAGATGAATTCAACAGGTATTTCATTAATGTGGCCTGTAATTTAGCAAATAAGATTAGTCCAAATCAAAAGAGCATTTCACGTACACGCCATAAGCATTTCACTTCCATTGTGTTCTTTGACACTGACGAAAAGGAAATTGAGAGTGTGATCAAAATCTTGAAAAATAATAAGGCGCCCGGACCCGATGGCATCAAGGCTGAAACTTTAAAAGAAATATCTACGTATGTAATCGCTCCCTTGAAATATCTTATAAACCAATCCATCAAGACAGGTATTTTTCCGACTATACTAAAGAATGCTACAGTCATTCCAGTTCATAAAAACTCTGATCGTTTGAAACTCGAAAATTATAGACCTATCTCTTTAACGTCAACAATGTCCAAGGTGTTTGAGAAAATATTGTATAAACGCATTATTTCCTTTGTTGAAAAGCATAAGTTGATTGCAGCTAGACAATACGGATTTCAAAGGGGCAGATCATCTCAGGAAGCTATGGCTGAACTTGTAAGCTTGATCACCGAAGCAATTGACAATAAAATGCCAGCTGTGTGCGTGTTTGTAGATTTGGCCAAGGCTTTCGACACCGTGGACCACGTAAAGCTACTAGATACGTTAGAAAAAATTGGTTGGAGAGGAGTGGCATATAGTTTGATGGAAACTTACTTAAAAGGAAGAAAGCAAAGAGTGAAAATAGGAAAGGTTGTCAGTGAAGAAAAAGTTAATACATGTGGAGTTCCGCAGGGAACGATCCTAGGGCCAGTATTGTTTTTACTGTACATTGATGATCTATTTACTTTAAGTGCTCAGAATCAAATTGTAAGCTTCGCTGACGACACAGTAGTCCTTTATACAGCGCCCACATGGAATTCATTGAAGTTAAAAATCGAGGAAGATTTTACAGAAATACTAGAATTCCTCAACTCCAGAAAACTTACTGTCAATATGGATAAAACCAGGTTTATGTCGTTCACTAGCTTAAAAAGCGGAAAGCCCACGTTTCAAGTACTCACAGTTAAAAATGGTGATGGGTTACCTTTTCAAGTACGAAGTGCAGAAAAAATTAAATATCTAGGAATAATGGTAGACTCACATTTAAAATGGCAAGAACAATCAAAATTAATAGTACATAAAGTAAGATCACTTATAAGCAGAATTAAATCCTTGAAAAACATATGCGAACTAGATGAATTGATGAAAGTGTATTATGCGTTAGTTGAACCTCACTTGAGCTATGGTGTACTGGTATGGGGCGGAATGGCGGATTTTTACTACAAACAAGTGGAAGTAATACAAAAATGGATAATAAAAATCATTTACGGAAAGCCAATCACCTACCCAACAGAAAAGTTATATGAACTATCAAGAGTATGCTCCGTAAGACAGCTCCATGGACGTGCTTTATTAAGTTACCAACACAATCAAGGGATACCTCCAAAGGATTATATGGAAATAAGAGGAAATCATCTTCAATTACCGAAAATAAAAAAAACAGTTGCACAAAGATCATTCATATATCTCGCACCACTCCTTTATAATCAACTTCCAGTAGATATCAAAGAAACAAAAAATAACAGAACGTACAATAGAAGAGTTAAAACCTGGATCAAGAGCAAACCTAAGTCCTTTTGGGATACATTCACGAGCAGGAATAAGTTTGTTTAGTTGTGTGTTCGTCTGTCCATAGAATTGTTGTTAATTTGAATCACAACCCACGCACAAGTGTCATACTTTTGTGGGAGATTTATGTTTGTTCATTCATTAATTAAGGTAGAATTGATGTTTATTATTTTTTTGTATTTCGTAATGAATAAACATTATTATTATTATATATTATTATTATTATTCAGTCGAGACACGAAATTTCGTTGATATTTTGGCCACCTTTGGCATGAACCAAAAAATATTTCAGGCCACTAGAGAAACAAACACAACATGTTCATTATTAGATAATATATTTACTAATTTTGTCACAGATGATGGTCTGGTATTGAACACTGCATTGTCAGATCATTATGGACAATATCTTTCAATAAACTTAAAACGAAGTCCTAAATCTGTTCAAAAAGTGAAACTTAGGTTATTTACGGAAAACAAATTGCAACAATTGTATGATCTTTTAGCCGAAGAAAATTGGGGATATTTATATAGTTGCGTCAATCCAAATGAGGCGTATAATTATTTTCGACACAAACTAATGAAATCGGTTGATTTATTGGTGAGGTATAAAACTGTACAATATCATAATTATAAAACTACGGGGTGGATAACTAAAGGTATACGAATATCATGTAAAAAAAAAAGAATTCTGTACAAACAAAAAATTGCAGGTATTGTATCAACAGAATATTTTAATTTATATAAAAGTATATTGAAGAAAGTCATTACTGCTGCAAAAAAATTGAGCAATCAAATAGCTATATCCTCATCACAAAATAAAACTAGAGCTAGCTGGAAAATAGTAAAACGGATAACTGGTAGTGAAACAAAGAAAAAAGATAGTTTGATGGATTCTTTTGAGGGAATATTCAACAACGAAAAGCACCTACTTGATGGGTTCAGTAAATTTTTTTCAGAAAGTTGCCAAATTGCTAGTAGTAATGAATTTGTTGATCATGGGTTAATAAAAAATAATACCAGTTCTATATTTATGTATCCTAGTGATGCTGTTGAGATTCAGGGATGGATACGAGATCTTAAGAACGTCAAATCTGTTGGAGAAGATGAAATTCCGGTGTTTCTCTTGAAAAGGGTGTCGACTCTAATTGCGAATCCTCTTTGTCACATTGCTAATACTATGATGTTGACGGGGATATATCCTGAAAACTTGAAAATTACTTTGATAAAACCAATTTATAAAAAGGGTGATAGAACAAATATGAATAACTACCGTCCAATTAGTTTACTATCAAATATCGGGAAAATATTGGAAAAAATTATTCTCAATAGAATGTTTGCTTTCTTTGAAAAACATCATCTTCTAACAGAAGCACAAAATGGTTTTAGAAAAGGTAGAAGTGCGATGAGGGCAGTTTACCAATTATTATCCCATATAATGGATACATTAAATACAGGTCAATGCACTGCGGCTGTGTGTCTGGATTTATCTAAAGCGTTCGACAGAGTAAACCATAACATACTATTGAGTAAAATGGAGAAGTATGGAATTAGAGGGATAGCCTTAAATCTGATACGGTCTTTTTTAACTGATCGAAAACAGCACGTAATTGAATTCAATAAGGAGGGAAATCTCTTTAAGTCAGATGTAACCACGACTGAAAGGGGAGTACCGCAAGGCTCAATTTTAGGACCGTTTTTATACATCATCTACACCAACGAGCTACCAAATATGGTTAATACCAAAGTAACTATGTATGCGGATGACACGTCTTTGGCGTTGTTTGGAAGAGATCAAAACGAGTTAAATAATGAAATTTTAATAAACTTTAATCTATTGAACGAGTGGTTCAAAGATAATGAATTAAAACTTAATATAGAAAAAACACAAATGGTACAGTTCTCATATAGGGAACAATTTGAAGATAAAATTGCCTTGGATTGCTTCTCACTGCAGACTGGGAGACAAGTAAAAATGCTGGGCATACATATTGATTCCAGATTAGATTGGAGATGCCATGTCGACTCAGTGGCAGGGTCAATCGGGGGATGTAGTTATGTGGTCCGAGTTCTGTCAAAACTAGTTAATGAGGCAACAGCTCTCTCTGTATATTACGGATATGGGTATTCCAGGATGAAGTACGGAGTTATTTTCTGGGGAAATTCAATAGAGGCATCCCGCATCTTTATTTTGCAGAAGAAATGCATACGCAGTATATTTGGATTGCAGAGGATGACGTCATGTAAACCATTTTTCATTAAATATAATATGCTTACATTTCCATCAATTTATATATTGGAAGCGATCTCGTTTGTTCTCGACAACAAGGATTTGTTTCTTGATTTCCGGAGAAGTCATCAACACAATACAAGACGTAAACTTAATTTGAGACCACCTAAAATTAATTTTTCTTATTTACAAAAAAATGTTGAGTATCAGATTATCTCCATTTTCAATAAAATACCACTATATAATCGAATAAATGATAGTGATAAGAAGCTCAAACAAAAAATGAAAAAATATTTAATTTCTAAGGCTTATTATGCTATTGAGGAATTCATGAAAGATGAAATTCATTTGGCTGATTAATTTTGAGTTTTCATTGTTAGATTAAGTTTGGATGATTGTTTGTTTCATTGGGTTTATTTTATAAGTTTGTAAAATTATTCATTTGTTATTAATTTGTATGTAAATTTCAGCTATATTTTGACGGGCTCTAAGCCGACTATGTTGGTGTATTATGTTAATTGAGAGCGAATAAAGTTATATTATTATTATTATTATTATTCTCCATCTGAGACAAAAAATAAAAATAACTTCAAAGCAGAAATAAAGATTCTCATAATGAAAAATCAGATAAGCTGTGATGTCTAAATGAATGATCTATGTTGTAATGATGATATTAAAAAAAAAATTATATTTGCCATCCTTTTGCGAATTGAGAAAATATAAATGAAATCCACTTACTTCTGCAGTCCTCTGAGTTTATCTTGCTCTTTTATCTCAAATATTTCAAGATGTAGCCACCTTAGCACGTCAAGATATATTTCAAAAGTGTAGTTTTCGTTCCGGGGGAAAGGAGATTACATAATACAAGCACTTCAGTGCATAGATGTGTTTCCCATCCACGGAGAGAACATTTGTTCTTTTATTTGATTAATATGTATGTATTTTGCATTGTATCTAATTTATGTTGGAATAAATTTGATTTGATTTGAATTAAAAAAAATTCCAATAAAAAAAAATCAAAATTCGCATCAATCACTACACCCCTCTGTTGTTAATCATCCGTATATCCTTCGACTTCCTTCAAAATCACCAGCGTCCCGACGTGCACTTCCAACGGACGCAATCACATCTCCACCCCAGGCTCATTAATATCACGTGGTCGTAGAAGGCGGGCTGGTGGAAATCCTAATAAGTTAATCTGTATTGGGAAATGGGTTGTCTTGATAACTGAATTGTCGGGGCTGGGATCGAAACCAGAACCTCTATGCGATATTAAGATGGGGCCGACGAGATCATCGCCCTGAAAATTCGTTTTCCATGTGTAATATCCGAATGAAAACCTTCGATTTCAGGATCCTAAATGCAGTGGTTAAGTTCGTTAATGAACAAAATTGGAAATAGATAAGGCTGTCTGAAATTTTGTCCTTTTCAATTTGGAAACTGCAGATTTGATCAAGATGAAAATTTGAATTTTGATGAAAATAAAATTGCCCAATATTTCTGATGCACAAATCAAAGAAGTTGAGAATATATATTCAACTTAAAATTGTCATCGATATTTCAATTCAGAGTTTTTTATGCTTATTTTGAATGCAAAACCGCTCCTTACTTAAAGAATTTTTTTTTAGTGGATCACTGGTAGTTTAGGAAAATGTTAAATGAAACTTTGATCCAGTACTGCACATTTTGATTTCTTGGAGTTTTGTTGCTTCAGCTACCAATTCGAGAAAAAAATTTCTAACAATTATCTAGTGGGGGAGACTAATGAGGGTTGATTCAGGGGAGGTTTGACATTTAAAACATTGCAGGCAATGAATCCACTGTTCCCGAGGAAGACACACCGAAAATAATGAATTGCAGTAGAAGCAAGCTGGATCGTCATCTTCATCAGAAAATAGAGTGCCATTCAGCCTGAGCAAGTGTCAGTAGTAAAATAAAAATGTATACTTGCGAATTATGTAGGAATTAGGTAGTGTCATGATAAAAAAAGATTAATTTCTTATTATTGCTTATACCTCATTTCTTACCGTATCAAACCTCCTTTTAGGTGCATCAAGCCTCCCATGTATAGTGAGGTTTGAGACACTTTGCACCGATAATTTCAAGAACTCATAATCAAGGTTAGAATTTCCATTTTCAGTATTGAAATATTACTGAATGTTCAAGCGGAGTCCTGAAATTTCACTCTGATATAAATGGATTGGTAAATGTTAAACACAAATTTTTCATTAACAATTTTGTGAAAAATGTATCAACCCTCCCCAGTCTCCCCTAATCTTCAGGAAAATCCAAATTACTCGTATTATAAAGATCCAGTTAATAATAAGCTGTAATTGATTAATTCATTTCAAGTTTTGGTACTTATTTACCCAGTCTGTAGCGAAGATGAATGAAGATTTGATAAACCGGTTTAATCATCACCAAAAATGGGTCTACAAGAAACACCCTGTATCTCAAAAAAAAAACGTTCGCGGGCTAATATTTTTGAGGATTTTCTTTTTGAAAATGATGTAGGAAATCTTCCATTTTTCTGTATACCTTCAATTCAGGAACTCACTGTATATAGCATAATAATTTCAAGCTTCGTGTTAAGAGCATCATCAGAATCATGACGAACATCTTGAACAGAACCTACTATGACAGAAAATCTCAATAATTTGAGATTTGGCTAGTGAATATAAAATAACAATTTCAAGCTTCATGCAAAATTTGGTGTTGATTTCATCATTAGAATGATAGAAAATTTCAGCAGAATATCGAAAAAAAAAGGATGTTTAGAGCTTTTGAGCGCTCGTCATTCATGTGCCAATTGTACATATATTTCAACCAAAGATTTCTGAGGTCAAAAGAAACACTTTCTCCCTTTACTATTTCTTCCGATTCGATTTTTCTTACTCACTCGACCGGACTTTGATTGAATTTTATGTTCGGGATTGCATTGTTTAGATTTTCAACAGCCTGTCTCTTTGCAATTGAGCCGAATAGTGAAAAATTGTAAGAGAAAAAATTGCTTTATGAATGAAGAGAAGCCCAAAAGTGGTTTCCTCATTTGATTCAAAATAACTCTATAAAGGTACACTTATTAAATACTTAATTGTTCAGACTCGATACTAAGCCTCTCAGTTCCGAACATTCCATTGCAACTTGAATATTATTTTTAGTATATTTTTATGCACCACACCAAGGCCTTCCATATTATTTATGTTCTACCATCCCTTATTATTTTATTCATACGATTCCATATGACAATTTCATACTTCAAGATCGATAGAACAAGTACCATCGTTATTTCACTGGGGGAACTTTCCTGATATTGTACAGGGTGGGCAAATTTCGATGTTTTAGCACTACAACTTTTGAACCAGAGGAGATAGACAAAATCTGATACCCACTTCTCGATCTCTTTTTCTGAGAAACTAAAAAGGGTAGTTTTCGTTTTTGGCCACCTTCTTTTGTTTTCGAGTTATAAGCGAAAATTGGAAAAATGGCGAAATCGAAAAACAGTTATATCTCCGCTAATACTCATGATAGCGCTCTGAAATTAAAACATTATACAGGCACTTTTTTACGTAGAATCCAGTGGCGTGCTTGTATTTTCAAAAGGGTTTTTGATTACGAAGCTATGACCCAAAGTTATGTTTTTTTAAATGGGAACACTAGATTTTTGTGCCATTTTCTAAAAGCTTAATTTTTCCTGATTTCAAAAATATATAACATCGTATGATTCGGATCAATATAAATAATAGAAAATGGCCAAAAACCTCTTTTCACCTAAGAGTCTCAATATTTCTATGGTTTTAACTGTTGAACACAGAAAAATTGAGCTTTCTATAACAACAGCAGTGTCCTTCCGTCAATCTGATTATTTCTATGCTTTTCACTTATTTCTACAAAATTCGAATCTAGATATGTTTTATAAATTTTTTATCTAAAAATTGATTTGGAAATAACGGAGAAACCACAAGCTCGAATTTTTCAATCGAAAGAGTTGTAATGAGATGCATGTATCAGGAGATTATTTACATAGGACTCCAGAATCAATACGCACAAGTACCAATCCATTTTAAACAGCATATGAAACAATGCATATCTGATTGAACTCAACATTTTAATTACGAAGGGACAAACAAGAAATAATATTTTACCTAATAATGACAACAATTGCACAATGCACAGTCGACATCTCTTCTCGATATTTCAATAGATGAATATTTGAAACTGTGTTCAAGCTACCTAGGAACCTTTTTCCAAGTTCGTTTATCTTTTCGAAACTATTTGTATAAAATGAATATAGATTCGAATTTGGTAGAAATAAGTAAAAAGCATAGAAATAATCAGATTGACGAAAGGACACTGCTCTTGTTATAGGAAGGCTCATCAACAGTTGAAACCATAGAAATATTGAGACTCTTAAGGAAAAAAAGGTTTTTGACCATTTTCTGTTATTCATTTTGATACGAATCATACGATGTTATATATTTTTGAAATCAGGAAAAATTAAGCTTTCAGAAAATGGCACAAAAATCTAGTGTTCCCATTTAAAAAAACATAACTTTGGGTCATAGCTTCGTAATTAAAAACCCTTTTGAAAATACGAGCACGCCACTGGATTCTACGTAAAAAAGTGCCTGTATAATGTCTTAATTTCAGAGCTCTATCATCAGTATTAGCGGAGATATAAATGTTTTTCGATATCGCCATTTTTCCAATTTTCGCTTATAACTCGAAAACAAAAGAAGGTGGCCAAAAATGAATACTACCCTTGTTAGTTTCTCAGAAAAAGAGATCGAGAAGTGGGTATCAGATTTTGTCTATCTCCTCTGGTTCAAAAGTTGTAGTGCTAAAACATCGAAATTTGCCCACCCTGTACAATATAGGTATGGGAAAATTTCTAGTTAGACAACGTATTCATTTCACAATAAAAGTTGATCAACTTGAACTCCTAGTTACTTTTATCGACACAGTTATCTAAATATCTGCACACCTCAATCGGTTATTTTGATCTGTATAGATATGTATTTGCTGAAATTGTGCCTTTAAATGAAAATGTAATGAAATTTGAACGATAATAACTAGTAATCAGATATTACGATCTGCTATAGTATTTCATACCTTTCCACCAGCATCAGTGCCGGTTTCAGGTCATTTCGAGCACAATAGATCTCCGGGCACCCATGGCATTGGTGGATCACTTTTTTGAAAAAAAATCAGCATCAGAAATCAGAATATACCTCCTGAACCATGAGTTTCTAGGTAAAATCAGCAATTCTCTTTTCTGAAAGAAATTGCTCCAAGTTGAGACTAGAACCAACTCTGAAGGTGCAGTACTTACAATATCTATAGTCAATATTCACCAATCGAAATACAAAACTCGGAAAATAATATAAAAAACAAGAAAACGCAACCCTTCTTTACATTCATCAGTTCCAATTGGATACAGATGATAATACTCTATAGAAAAATTTCGAAAAAATATATTTTCTCAACGTTGGAAAACCTCTAAGCACTGTTTGATCTCATCCAGGATCTAAGATAATGAGGGATCTTATGGGACTAATGGTCGCCTAATCCTTTGCGGTTTTTTGTAACATTCAAAGCAACTCTTGAAAATTATCAGCTGAAGCGTTGATAAAATATCTTTTTGACCAGTTTGAAAAGACGTTTTCGAGCCACTTCGACCATTCTAAAATATCTTCAGAATTGTAAGCATGTGGTTCAGATAGAAATTTCTCTATTACATAACGCGAAGCATTCAATTTACTCGATATTTACGAGAGATTTCTCGAATAAACACAAGAGATCGATGACAAACTCACTAGATTTATCCTTTGAAGATGATTATTTTGTCCAAGCACACACGAGCTTGCTGAAATAGGTATATGCCGTGCGACTCGCGCGTCTCAAGCTCAAGTATCTTGATATCAACTGAAGCAATAAATATATATGTACATATATATATATATTCTTTTGAGATGGAGCAATACAAAAAATTATCAACTTCAAACAACAAAGCATCTGTAAATGTCATCTCAGTTGTAGCAGAGGAAATGTAAACAGGGCATCAATAAGCTATGATAACATATTTATATTGAGCTTCCTCTTCAATCAAACAAAATCTTCTCCATCCTTTCTCTTCACCAACGGTTGACGACTTCATAATTAAATCTGAAAACAAAGCAAGTCAAGTCAAGGCAAGTAGTTGGTTGAAATATTAGGCTACTTGATGAATCCCTTGTGACTGAACTAGACTATCACCAAAATCAAAACTGGATCCAACAAAAGAAAGTTCCAGTTCAAACTTCAACACCAACAAAGTAGATAACAGAAACTACCCTAGCATAGTTTCCACCATATTCCTACTTTTCCTATACTAAATCTTCGCCGCCATTACTTCAGAACATAGCTCAACTTTTACCTATTCGAAATATCTATGCAAATTCTGCCGGTCCATTTTCCTTCATCGCCAGCAATTGTTTCGGAACATGTTCCGTGTGAATAGTTGTATAAATTTCCCCAGAACAAGCCCGCAGCCCCGTATATTTCATCTATCTAATAGTTATAGCATAGTCATGTATATTAATGAGCAAAACTCTACGGGCAAATCTTATTGCCGGCAGTAAGCCGATAGCAAGGGACCGCACCCGTGCGCCATCTTTATTCCCCTGGCTGCTCTTCTGTCCCGCTCCTTCTTCCTTCAAGGGTCTTCGCCGTTCCTCGTCACTCTCTGACCCTTCCTTCCAAGAGAGTCGATATTCTGCAGAGCCACAGTGTAAGAATCTGACCGAAGAATCTCCGGACTTGAACTACGGGTCTGGCGATTCTGGTGCTTGGGGTAGGTTGACATAAGGGCGAGTATTGCTACGCTGACCCTTTTCTTCTGTAATGGGAACTGAGAGGATGTAGTGGAGTGTGGTATCGACAGGGAAGAGGAATGTTCCTTTCGGGTCGGGGTGCTTTCAAGATTTTGAGATATTTATGGAGCAGTAGTTTGGGAGATTGCAAATTTGGCGGGCTTCATTAGGAATAGTGGCTTGAGGAGTTTTATCGTTCAAATTTCAAGATGTGTAGAGGTTTTTCAGGAGACTTTTTTCGATTTATTAAGCTGAGTGGATAAATGAGTTATGCAGGGTCTTCCTGAATTGGAAATACAAACAAAAAAGGCAGATTTCTGGGATCATTATAAGTTTACTAAATCTCTAGCGAAGATCAATAGATTCCATAAATTGTTATAATCATCACAAAAAAGTAGGACTACAAGAAACACTTCGTATTTCGAAAACAAAGCGTTTGCGGCTATGTTTGTAGGACTATCTTTTTTTCATTTGAACCTCCAATTTGGGAATACCCTCTATGATGTCATACGTATTTTAAGAATGAGCTCCAGTTGCAGATCGATCTCGATTTCGATAAAACCTCTTGGTTTATTATTCACAATGATGATACCTTAAAATTCATAAATTCAATATTCTAGTTCCCCGCCATGAAATGTTCACAATTACTTTACGGATATGAGCAATTCAAAAATCGAATGAACAAAATTTGTCCGACTGTCTTTCAGAGCTTTCTCGGAATAAGGACTATTTTTATGAAAATGGGTACAAAAATCGGTTACTTTGCTGTACCATGGAAATTTTGAATACTAGCAATCTAGATATTTGGTAGATTCCTAAGAAATGAGAACTAAGAATGAGAACTGAGATTTATGTGTATTTATTATGCACTCTCTCATTAGTACTTAGTGAAGGGAAGTGAAGAACTACTTTTTATTTGCTTTATACTTTGATGTTTGACATTGATATCGATTGTGAAAAAATAAAATTTCCAGGTACATACAGATTCAGATGAATCTACTATTAGTTCTTATTTCTTAGTTCTTTTTTCTTAGGGACATTGCATAAATCTACCATTAAAACTTCTTCAACTTTCTTAGTCATCGTTCTTAGTTCTTAGCAACGTTCCATAAACGTCCTCATTGATATGTTAGTGTACAGTTCTTAGATCTTAGTCTTATTCTCAGTTCTTAGTTCTCAGAAACGTTGCATAAATCTACCAATATAATTCTAATTATTCGATACACGCTAACTTTAATTAATTAATGAAATGTAAAATTCCGTGCATTCGAAAAGTATCCCCATTCCAACTGAAATTTTAACTATATAGGCGTAGAATTTTGCTTCCGCCGTTTTCTTCCAAAATTCGAATCTTTATTGTAGAAAACTGGTTATACATTTATGGATCAAATTTTTGTCCATCACTGGCCACTTCTTTCTCCTATCTTTCAGGCAGTGTACGAATCCCGAGTTGAAAAAACTGGTCATATTTTGAAGCGATCCACGATTCGATCAAATTTTTTACTTCTTCATAAGACCGAAAGTGCTGGTCAGCCAGGCCGTGTGCCATTGATAGAAACAAGTGATAGTCTGAGAGAGAAACGTCTGGAGACTACGGCGAGTGGGCTAGGATCCAACGTTTCCAAGTATGACCACTTTCGCAACATGGAGTCGAGTATTGCTATGCTGTAAAATAACTTTATCATGTCTCTCGTTATCTTCCGGCCATTTGTCTTCCAATACTCGGCTCAAACGCGTTAATTGCCTTCGATAACGATCGCCTGTGATTGTTTTAGTCGGTTTTAACAACTTATAATACACCAAATACTGAGCATGACCTTGCAACCGTGAATATTCGGTTTAGCCGTCGACGTGGAAGCATGGCCGGGATATCTCCATTATTTTCTGCACTTAGGATTACCGTAATGAACCCATTTATCGTCTCCAGTCACAATGCGATGCAGAAATCCCTTCCGTCTTTGCCTTGCAAGCAGCTTTTCATAAGCAAACAAACGCCGTTCAACATATCTCGGCTTCAACTCGTACGGCTCCCAATTTCTTTGTTTCTGAATCTGAATCTGACTTTCAGGCGTTTTGAGATGGCTTGTTGCATCATTCCTATAGATCCTGCCAATTCTTGTTGGTTTGACATGAGTCTTGATCAAGTAATGTCTCCAATTTTGCATCTTCGCAAACCTTCTCTCTCCCACCGTCCTGCTGGTCTTCGACGTCAAAATCGCCGTTCTTGAATCGTTGAAACCACTCTCGACACATTCTTCTTACTAATAGCGGCCTCACCATAGGTATTTGAGAGCATTTAATGTGACTCAGCCATAAATTTCTTCATATTGAAGCAGAAAATTAATGACAAGAATTTGGCTCATCAGCTAACATGTATAATCAAGAATAAATTTATGCTGCAGAGACAAATCGACTAATATTTACCTTATGTTCACAAATACTTAAGCTTATTGTATGACATCTACGATTTATTTCGACTACCACTTACCGCTTCCCTACAGCCATCTATTGCCAAACGGCGGAAGCAAAGTTGTACACCTAATATTTCATTCCAGCAGAATATTAGAAGAAAATGGGGAAATGACAGTCAGAAGCTTTTGAGAGTTCGTTCATTCATGCGCCAATTGCTCCACCAGGCATACCTATACATTTATGTTGTTTCCGAGAGCACAAAACTTCTATCCGATTCGAATGAAATGAACATAAAAAATTTTAAGCTGCAACAACTAGTAATACAGGAAGACACACAAATATACAAAATTAAGAAATATTCATTTTATTGTTCTTACGCTAGTTTGTTCATGAATTTATGACGCTTCAGTTTCTTCTACCTCAATGTTGATATTCAACCTCATTCCTATAAATTTTCAGAAACCTCCTGAATTATCGATCCTTAAGGCTGTTCCTCCTCCGAAGACCCTCGATCCCCAGAAACTCAGAACCTGAGCAACCGTCGCATCTCTTATCCGAACTCCAGCCATTCGATTCGGATTAAACGAAACCTTCATGTCCAGAGATCCTTGTTAAGTAAAATGAAGCTTATTCCTGCAAGTCTCTCGGTCTGCGGTGATGGGAAGTGGATTGCCGTAATTTTGATATATCGATCCTGTTGCTGTTTGTAGGAGTTTATCATGTGCATGGCGTCCTACTTCCTATTAGTTTTGGGAACGTGACCGTCCAGGACTTTCTGAATCATTTATGGCTTCATGTTTCATGATGATATGGTCGGAGTTGGTCTTGTGCGTTTCAGAGATATTTCATGAGTATCAGAAGTTCTGGGTTTGTGACAGTTGGCTTACTGTCCGCATATTAATAGTGATAATCAAAGGTGTGTTGGATGAAGAATTTAATAGGACAGACATTGGTTAATATGTATATGAGTTCGTTTCTGGCTGTTATTATTCATTTGTTCAGTTCATTAGGGATTCTATAATTATATTATGATTATAGAGATTTTACAGAAAAAGATTTCGAAATGCTGAAACCATGCATAATTGATTAGACTGATAGTGTTTTATTTTCGCAAAAGTGTTGAGTTGAGACAGAATATAATTGCAAAACCAAAATCTTCAAAAAACTAGCCCTACGAGATAATTTCGCAACTATACGCATCAAATCCCTATGAAATTAGTAATTTTTGTTAATATTCTATATTACTGCATTCCAATATTCTAATTGTTTTCACACTCTTTACTTCTAACCATGGTTCCCTATCGTTAATTTTTGAAAATAAATTTTCAATGAACTAAGACTCCACCACTGATCGATGAACGAATATTAATTAATTTTAATTAATTAAAAGACAAAGACAGTGATAGGAACACAATTAAGTTCTACTTTGATTTAACAACCATCTACCTACTAATATGAATATGTTAAATGAACCGCATTTGAAAGTAATTCAATTACTTCTTAAGAGAACTTTGTACAATACAGACAAATTCTTTAATTCTTGACTTTTAACCAGATTTATTGTTATTTACTTTACACTTCATATTCTCTATGTGAAATTCTTATAATTTATAGGTTCATTTAGTACTTTGTCCAGATTTTCTATTCATATTTGACCTTTTATGTTACTTAATCTTATAAACTTTTTTGTGAAGGACGGCAGCATAGGGAAGTTAAACAGCATAATGTAGTTTCTTCGAAATAAGTAACTGTTGTTCTTATTATTCAATTCACTTCTCTGAAGCAATGTGTAGTTACCCAATTTAGTATTTCGTGCAATTTAAATTCAATACTTTGATATGAATTGATTCTGAAGAGCCGTTAGAATCATATTTTTGTTTTATAAGTGTAAACAGTTATTCTAGAGGTAACTCACTGTTTATTTTCTGAGTTCAATTCGAACTTGTACTTATTGTATTTGAATGAACTCATTTATCATTATTTTAATTATAATTTTTCTGAAAAGCCAACAAAATTTAGAACATTTTTTTCCTCTGACCCTGAAGATAATATTTTTTGAATGTGCGAGGAATAGGGTTAAACACTATTTAAATGATAGATGTTTGTATTAGAGGAAATCATCGATGAAGTCACCTAATCTACACAAGTAAACTTTTCGAAATTTCTATCAAAAGTTGGGAAATGAATATATTCCAACTTCAAGATGCTCATTCTGTATATAACAAATATTGTTATTTTTATATTCACTACCCAATATATTTCATTTATTTATTATATAGTGTTATTGGATCGTTCAAAGGATGAAATCGTTATAAACGGCCACATTTGACGAAAAAAAAGGTGCTGTTTCATCAAGACAATGCGCCGTCTCACAAATCAATGAAAACCATGGCAAAGGGCATGAATTGGGCTTCGAATTGCTTCTGCATCCACCATATTCGCCAGATCTGTCCTCCATCGCCTTTTTCCTGTTCTCAGACCTCAAAAAAATGCTCGCTTGAAAGAAAATTAGCGCCAATGAAGAAGTAATCGCCGAAACTGAGGCCTATTTTGAAGCGAAAGACAAATCGTACCTACTACAAAAATGGTATCGAAAAGTTGGAAGATCGCTACAATCGCTTTGGAGGCGATATGTTGAATAATAAAATGGAATTCTGACAAGAAAATTGGTTTTACTATGGTAGACCGGAGATTTATCAATTGGCCTGTTATCTTAAATTTTTACACTGTTATGTTTGATATTAATAACACAATAACAGCATAGTGCAACATAGTTAATAATTTGCGTATTTTCCATGTAATTTCCTCCAAGAATGTTTGTATCAATATTCTGTTCATTAATGATGAAATTCTCCACATAACCCTCAGCAACTGTATCAGACTTCCATTTTCCATGCTGTATGATTCTCAGCAAATCAGCTCCAGAATTTATATGGAGAGTAGTCGATGACCGCCGAAAACAGGGTTTTCGAAACTTTAAAAACTAGGCTTTCATTTTCAACAAATTTCCAAATATATTCATATTGATACCTAGAGGTTGCACTACATACTTTCCATGTAGGTAAACAATCGACAAAAAATCTGTCATGCTTTACATTTGAGGTCCTTAGCAGAACGTAGGTATCTCGTCATCATTTACTAGCTTAAGCAAATCCCTCATCAAATACTTCATTTTCTGCGTGTCGAAAAATAAAAACACATTTTCGAGCAAGCTCCAGCTACTGTGTTCATTACATATTGCTGATAGAAAATTTTTTTCAAAAAATGGGCAAAAACTTAAACTTGCTTCATTCATTTTTTTCTTGTAAATACACTAGCAAAACTTTGTTGTTCAAATAGATAGTTGTTTTAGATGCATACCATAAACTGAATTTGGCATAGAGGACAAAACATAGGTACTAATTCCTTCTACGAATAATCATAGATAACGCAGATTAAGATGCTTCCTCAATTCTAACATTGCAGTACCTAGCTAAATAAATTCTTCTACTTCAGAAGAATCACATGAATTATTTACAATTTTCATCTTCCACTTCTTTTGCCAATCAAAACCACAAAACATGACATTCAGCAATACTCGCTTCCATAGCAACAAAGTAACAAATATAAATATCTCCGAATCGACTAGAAGATTTGAAAGGAATCTATGAGGGACGCTCGCATATTTTTAGTCCATTCAATTTGAGTTCAAATAGTCAAATATCCTATTCAAAAATAAAAAAATATTTTGTGAAACACGTTGGAAAACTCTATTATGATTTTTCCAGCAGGTTCCTCAATTAAGTAACTATTTTTATCGCCCGGAATCTCAGACTCAAGTATCACTGCATGATATTGATCACTGAATTCTACGAAATGAGTTTTCATATAAAAAAGGATTAATAAACTTAATTGTGAAAGTTGCATATTCTAGACATATCGAAATATTTCTACATTGAAACGAAACTCATATTCAAAGCGAGCACATTGTAACTGACCAAACCAAGCCTTCCAACCCCTTCAGTCCTTATTGTTCCAGCTGAGTCGAACTAGAGAAAATCTCAGCTGATTTCCCCACCCTTTTTCGGATTCAAATTAAAATATGCGCAAAACCTATTCTGGGCACGACCACGTGTTCGAAACTACTATAAACATGTGATAAAAAGGGAAAAATTCCAACATATGAATGAAAATTAACGGAATCCCCAAGAATTTTCCCGAGGCAGTCGAGGGGAGGAAATATGGAGGGAAATATGTCCCGCCTTTCGGCCAATGGCTGGCTTTCCTCCACGATCAATGCAAGAAAGCCATCTGAGAACGTAAAAAGACGCTTCGTTCGGACTTGGACCGGAGTTTGGAGGGGTAAGACAAAACCCGGAATCATTATTCACTTCATACAGCCCGGTTATTAGTTTGCTATGTATAAGCTAACCTCAGAGTAGCAAAAATTTCTTGCTGCTCGTAAATTATTCTGACAAGGGACTCTCCAGTATTAGCCGTTAGTTTGGCTTAAACTAAATGGAAACTACTTCTCAGTTTATGCCTGATCGAAATTAATAGGTCCTTACTTTTGAGTTATTGCCATTTCGTAATACTGTGGTGTTGCTGACATGGTGACTTTGGTGTGGGTTTATAATAAAATGAAAGATGGAAAATAAGCCGGCTCAATTGAAACAAAGTGAGATTTTCTCACAATGTTTTATTCCTAACTATTTTGATTTATCACACTTCATTCATCTTTTTTGACACTGGATATGTTAGGTACCTACCTATTATAGGTACGATAACGAGCATACCATAATAACTACTTCAAATATGTTATGTTATATTTCACAAAAGCACTTCTATAGAAATGAAGTAGATTGTTGAAAAAAACTAATTTCTCCAAACTTAGAGTGTTATGACAGTAATGCAGAAAATACCCTTGAATATAGACCTCACCAGATGAAAGTCGTATGATTGATGAAACAATCTAGAAAACTTATATGACATAAAAATTATGATGCAATAATGGTGATGATTTTATTTTTCACTGCAACAATCTATACTAGACATTTCAAAATGTAAACTGTGAATGTTTCAAAGGATTAGCCTCTTTTTGCCTTGAAAAAATCTAGAATTTCATTTTTGGTAATCAATATCGCGAAATGCGTCCCTTTCAGTTTAATATTTTTGATTATAAATCTATGTACCCGTTCGAGGTAGGAGAGTTTGAAACCAAATCTCAAAAATCTTCATAGTTGGCGTTATGGTTTTGAAGAATCCAGAAATAGATAAACAAAAATCGACCAAACTTGAAAATTCGATTCACGAATTTCGAAAGCTGTAAATTAAGATACGCGATTGTAATATAATGAGAAAAACACTTGTGTATACATGTTGTTTGTTGTTTTATTAAAGTTAATATTCGAGTTTTTTGAACAACAACCTGAAGTCAAAACCTTATGAGCGGTTCGATTCATCATATCTTAATGAATAAATACTTTTATAATCGGTTCCAAATCATGTTAAGAGGATATTCTGCATGGAAATTTCTCTATTTCGAAGAAATGATTTTTTTCTGATTAAATTTAATTTGCCATTAACTTAACTAATGCCATTAACTCGAAACCGGACGAAATATTTGATATATTTAAAATATCTATATTATAGAAACGTCTCTTTTGACTTTAGAGATAGGATAGAAATTAATTCATTCAAATCAAGAAATTAATCGTTTTAATCACTCAAAAACTGCTATAACGAGTGTCAATTATATATATAAATATATGAATAAATAAAGAAAATATATAATAGGATATAATAATATAAATATGTATATAAATAAAAAAATATTTTGAATAGAAAAAATTTTTAAATAAATAAAAACTACCAACTTCAATTAATAATTGTCTGAAATGATTAGGTGGGGTTATTTTTCGAACTTTTTTTTCATTTGTGATCAGTAGGTTGTGTCATTCAATCATGGAAATATTAATATATACATGAATAAAAAAATATATGATAAGAATTATAATATGAATGTATATAATTAAAAAAGATTTTAAATAGAAATCTTAAATTAATAATTGTCTAAAATCAAAAAAGAATTGAAATATAAATATCTTTATAAATAAAGAAATATTTTGAATAGAAAAAATTTTTAAATGAATAAAAACTACCAACTTCAATTAATAATTGTCTAAAATGGATAGGGAGGTTATTTTTCGAATTTCATTTTCTTTTGTGATCAATAGGTTGTGTCATTTCATCATGGAAATATTAATATATAAATAAATCAAAAATATATAATGAGAATTATAATATAAAATGTATATAAATAAAAAAAATATTTATTATAAACTTCGATTAATAATTGTCTAAACGATCAGATGGTATTTTTTCTGACATTCCTTTTCATTTGTGTTCAGTAGGTTGTCATTTAATCATGAAAAGAGACATGCCTCAACAACGTATAGATAATATTTATGGAACTATCATTTCGTCACGATTGCTGTTATGATAATAAGTATGCAAGAAATACAAATACTTCATTCCAACTAAATTGACAACTGTCATTCCTACTAATAATATAACCTCAGACTACTAGTTAGTCTGTGATATAGCAATATCACCTCTCCTTTTTTTGGTTTTTAATATCCTTATACCTTCTATTATCCTTTCTTTTTTTTTTTAATCAATATTGACGAATGATTCTTCTGTTTTTCATGTGTATTCTTTCACTTGACAAATCTTCCATTCAGATGTTGACGTAATAAATTACACTGAAATCTGTTTTTCAATGTTAAATGCAAACTCAGAAAAATCTAAACCTGGTATGAATTATAAAAGGAGTATGTTCATGAAGTTCCCTTCACCTAACAAATAATTGCAAATTCGATTCTGATTCAACCTCTGGAATAAGGAAAGTTAGGTGTATGGTAGCAAATTTGTATGATTGGTCAAGACACGCCTTCAATGCATTTAATTGCGATTCTGAAAATGAAGCTTGGTGTGAAAGGAGCCCAGATTTGATGAATACACTAAATCAATATCTAGTTATGTTCCTATAGGTGGCAATTATTCAAGCCGCACCAGCGCTACTTTGTTTTCGACAGACAACTTCCCTTTACCTTGCCAAATACGGATGTTGTGCTGTCGCTTTGACATGAACACAATCGCAACTAATAAAGGCTCTCTTTGGCAGTTCCTACAACATTTCTGAGTTCAATTGAGGACTGAAATTGCGTTTGAGATTCGCTGGCACCGAAGTTTCATAGAAAATGGGCAAGTAATTTGTTGCTCGAGATATTATTGAGTACCTAATGACGTTCATTTACTTCTCATATGAAACTCAATCTGACTATGCAATATCCCAAATTTTCATTCACGAATATAAAAAAAATTTCTTAGTTGATTTGAACAACAGCTCCGTTTGCGTGGTTATTTCTAAAAAGACTAGTCACAAGGGATAAACATTTATTTTTCTCCGATTGACAGCAAATATTGATTTTGAAAACATATATAAATCAGCAAAGTATTACTTTTCCTGCTTAGGTGGCAAAGTAACTATTTTCCTGACTAGGCAGCAAAGTAACTATTTTCCTTCCTAGGCTTCCTAGGTTAGGTTAGCTATTCCCGTCATAGCGTGATCTACAGCTCGCCTTCCTGTTCCAGAATTCTAATGAACTCCAGTATCTAGGATAGCTTCAAGGAGGCTAATTCCACACTTCTACAAGTTCCTTATCCAATTCAGATTTTGCGTTAGCTACTGATGGTGAGGCATTTTGTCACCAGATGATCCGGAGTTTTTTCTTCCTCCCCACAGAATCTTCACTCGTCATTTTCTGCTAGACCCATTCTCATAAGGCGGCAATGCCCTATGAGGCATCCAGTGAGTATAGTATATTCTTGCTGAGATCCAAATACTTCTTAGATGTCGCAGTGTCAAAATTCATTCCTTTTAATTCCCAAGTGGCCGGTAACCCAGACTAGAAAGACCTTGTTATTCTTGTTTATTTCATTGAGTTTTCTTTGGAACTCCAATAGGATCTTAGAATCGATGATTTGTGAGCTAGTTTCTTGCTAGGTTAATTTCTACACATCTTTCTATTAAAAGTATCTCTGCCTGAAACTCATGAAAGACACTTAGACAGCGGCCTAACGATATTGAGCATTTGGTGTAAGTTCCCAATACTCCAGCACCAGTCCCCGTTGTGGGTTTGAAACCATCTATGTACCATTTGATGATATTCTTCTTGAGAACTGGGATTGTGGACGCCCTTTTCCAAAGTTTTTTCCACTTAGTATCGTAATGAAGGTTTTTTCGATACTTATTTTCTTTATCATCTCGTTTCTTCAAGACTTAGTCATAACGTGAATCAGATGAATTTTGCAAGGATGATTGTTTTCTTTCTTGAACAACTTTGCGGCAAAAGAGTGGTTTACGATCTTCAAGACTTCATCATAACGTAAGCCACTCTTTTGCCTCAAAGTTGTTCAAGAAAGAGAATAATCATCCTTACAACTGATTCATGAATCGAACGAGGATGATCCAGACCCCAGATCGCCGTATGCTGTTTTCCGAAGAACTAATGTTACGCTTAGATGACGACATAATTTTTTTTATATTAAGGTATTTTCGGACGAAAACACTTTTTATCTTCAACAGACAATAAATCGTCATAATAGCAGGTATTGGTCAAGAGAAAATCCTTACAGGACTCAAAAAAAAGTCACAGTCTTTATCGCGAGAAATTGAATAATGTTTACATTACAATGTTTCCAAATGATGACGAAGTAGATGTAGAATCTTTGATTATTAGAATATTTGGTATCAACAAGAGGTCCTCCTCCTCACTTCGGAGTGAACATCGGTCAATATCTTGACGCCTCATATTCTGGAAGCTACCTATTGAGTGGCCACCGCTATCCCCAGATTTAATCAGAGTAGACTTCTCTAGTGGGGTCCTTTAAAATCAAAGGTTTATATTAATTGGCCAAATAAATCAGAAGAGTTACGGCAAATAATTCACGCTGAAGTGGAGCAGATCCTTCCTGAAGTACTGGAGCGAATTGTGCAAAGTCTTTACACTCATATCTATTAGTGGCAAATGGTTAATGGAACTCAATTTGAGCATTTGCTCTAAATTTCGTTTGTTTTTTGGATTGAATAAAAATATTCTTCCATGAAAGTTTCATTTTATACTCTCACAGTATAAAAGTGTGAAGCAATTAAGATAAGTAATATCTAATGAATCTGAAAAAAAAATTATAAGGAGGTTAAGAACTAAAATTGACAAGTTAGAGCTTTTTGCTTGAAAACATTCAATAACGGAGTTATCAATTCTGTTCCTTACCTTATCCATACACTATATAAGGAACCTTTCTGTGAAATGTTCAGTTTTTTCAATCTTCGAGTCCCTAGATATATTTTTGGCGGAATCAGAAAATATAAAAATAACCAGTTAAATGTGAAACATCGAAGGCACACTCAGCTACAATTAGTGGATAGGTAATCGATTTTCCAGTAGATCAAACAAGAACCTAGACAATTTGGTCTAGATCTAGCCTGTAAAACCTTGACATGAAATTTTCCTACGACACGTCTAATCGATAAACGTACTCAATCTTGCTGGAGGTGGCCATCAAGTAGAAGACTTCGGCATTTCCCCGTTGCCTATGTTCAATTAGATATTCACACCACACTGATTGCTCCACATGAACGCCTCCTCAGGAAATATAACGCCTGGACCTTTAAGCTGATTATATACTTTGTAAACGGACTCGCATGAGCGGTCAAATTATTTTCTTGGAAAAACCTTCCACGTCTGGTTCACCGCTAATCAGTCTTGAAGCTAAAATTAGCGAAACGAATGTGAGAAAAGCGCCCATGTTTTTTATGCTATTAGGTTCTTCCTAAAATAGGGGCTTATATCCTTGTGTATAAAGATACAATATCCGAGAATTTTTACTTTGAAGTTTTCAATGCATCAAATTTTCAGCGAACCATATTTCATATAGCTTTGATGAACATTTTCGATTTTGATATAAATTTTGTATTTAGATTTTTTCAATTGTAGGTATTTCATTTCGAGATCCACCGTAGATTTCAAATTCATCAAATCTATATACGATTATCCAAGTTATGTGAAACCATAGAGTAATAAACATAGATAGAGGGAGATTACGCAATTTTTACATGTTCCCAACATGGTTAGATTACGTTGTCGTATTGTGATATACATATATTGAATGAAATATATGTACTTATTTGAGTGATTCTTAATTAAATATGCAAATTTGAATATTTCGAATCCGATATTCTTCCTAATTGTCAAATTTATCCAGAATATTTATTATTTTCTGTATCTACCTGCTGAAATCCAAGGTTTGGCAACTATTGTTCTCCTATTGTCATCCGCTGTTCCACGTCGTTTGACGCGCTTGAAGTTTGTTTTCCGAATTTCTGATATATTTAGGTATTCATCCCAATATATTTTGGGTTGATATGAAACACTGATTGACCATGGGACATAAGAAGTGCGTTCTTTGTAGAGAAACTCGTGAATTGAGTGAAATATCGTATCACGGATATGTTTTCATTTCCGCGCACGTCATGTCAAATTTGATAGTTCATGTTCGGACAAAATTTGCTTACTGAAAATGAAATATGCTCCCTCTATCTATGTTTATTACCTTGAGTGTGAAACCGATCATTCAAATTAATTTAGTGGCATAACTTTATATTGGGTTTCGAAATTAACAACGAAAATTTAGTGTCTTTAAATACTAAATAATAATAAATGAGAAAAGATAATTTACCGTCCAAATTCAAACCCACTGAAATTGTTAAAATTCACATCAAAAATGGTTAAAACTTTGGAGTTCGCAAAAATAAAGGTACTTTTGGATCGGTCAAAAATTTAAACTGTTGGGCCAAGTAGGTGTCCTTAACCGTGTGCGTCGCACAAGAACAACTGAGAATATAGCTGATGTAGCACGCAGTGTCGGCGAAAACCCTAGTTTGTCGATTCCTAGTCGATTTGGGAATTAGGCATTCCACAAACGACATTCCAAAGTATTTTGCATAAAAACTTAGACCTTAAGGCTTTCAAAGTTCAGTCAAGATACAAACTTATGCCGATCGATTACCAGCAACGTTGTATCTTAGCTGATTAGGTCCTTGAAATGGATCAAAATCATCCGGATTTTCATCGAAAAATCATCTTCAGTGATGAGGCCTATTTTCACCTTGGAGGCTACGTTAATGAGCAGAATTTTTACATTAAGGAATCTGAGAATTCAAGAACTATTGTTGAAGAGCCTCAACGTTTTTTGGGCTGGTGGTGTGATTGGACCTTACTTATTAAAAAAAGAAGCTGTTACGGTGAATGGATTGCGCTACCGAGCTATGATTAATTATTTTTCATGGCCGGAAGCGAAAGATATTGATGTGGACAACGTTTATTTCCAACAAGACTGCAGAGCTTGCCACACAAGTAGGGATTCACGGCTTGGCTACTTGACTCAAGCTCAAGTAACTTGAGCTTGACTTGAAATCAACTCAATTTCAAGTCAAGAAGTAGTTTTTCAATGTTGAGTCAAGTACTTAATGAATAAATACTTGAATTGATATTGAAAAACTACTACTTGACTTGAAATTGAGTTGATTTCAAGTCAAGCTCAAGTTACTTGAGTCCCATAAGGATCCAAGACCTTAAAGATGGAGTTATCGACATACAGCCGCAAATGTACAAATTGCGTAATTGTACAATTGTAGCCATGACTGTCATTTGGCTGGTATCATTTTTTATCGTAAATGACATAGATTCCTCTCTTCTTACAATCAAAATAAACATCCATTTCTTTATATCAAATTTGCAGCTTTTTTTCGAGAAACCTTTGTAAAATTACAAACATCAAGAAGTCCGTTAACACTAGATTAAATTTGCGCATTCAAATTCATTCGATCCAATTATCTAGCATGTCTCCTTTCTCCTCAGAGAATTATACCTGGACAAACTCGATAATGACAACTTCTTTTTTATCGGTGAGTCTAACTCAATCCTTTGATCCAAGATAACACCAAAACGTAACTTTCCAAAATGAACTATCCACTCACTGAAGGTTTTTTTTCATGGTAATAATAACTATCGCGATAGTACTATCGTGATAGTGCAATAGCACCCTTGCACTATCACGATAGTAACTATCGAGTAGTTTACATGGTGACCGTGAAAATGAGCCTTAACGATAAATAATGGAATAGAGCATAAAAGGAATTGAGTTATACTTGTAAATTAATAACATATAGGGTCTGTATTGATATAGATACCTACGTTGATAAAAAAAATTAACATTTAATGTATAAGATATAATCTTCTGAAATTAATAGAAAGTTATTTGAAGAAGTGACCTCAAATGGTTGTAATTTCAGTATAGTATAGTAACACAAATATCTCCTCTTTATTGTTTAATCGAAAAGCCGTACCACAGGGTACAGTACTAAACTAGTGAAACTTTCTATGTTTTCGAAGATTTTATGAGTTTATTTGGATAAGCATTTGAAATGGAACAGCCAATTGGATTATTTAATGGAATGTCTAAACTCTTTTATATATACTCCCTAAGTACTAATAACTAGGGTAGATTTTCTTATTTTGAAAGTAGTTTATTTCGATAATTTTTGATGACCTATGAGCTATGCACTTAGTTTTTGGGGAAGCTTTTCTTATGCTCAATCCGTATTCCTACGACAAAAAGCTATTTATAAATCCATGTTTAATTTAGGTTAGGTACAGAGAGTCATGCAGGGGATCCTCCAGACAACGTCCGCTGATGATGACTCTATTGGGTTTTTATGTATACAGACTACTCATCTTCATGTATCAACATGAATCGTACCTTTCTTGTTTCCTCGTCACTCATTGAAGTTGACTGGAAAATCTTCCCTCTATTGTTCTCTCTTAGTGTTTTTCCACCTTAAGATGAAGCGTCTACCAGAAATTCAGGGAAGAACTCAGGTTTTGTTAATCGAATGTAATGACTCATTAATTCAAGTAGCTTGACATTTTAACCAACTAATCAACTTGAAGATCAAACTCGTGAAAAATTACATACTTGAACTTGACTTGATGTGAGATATTTATTGCTTGTCTAGTATCAAGCTACTTGATATCACTTGAGCTTGATACGCGCGGCATATACATATTCCAGCAAACTCGTGCGCGCTTAGACAGAATAGTCATTTTCAAAGGATAAATAGGTGGATTTGACATCGACCTCCTCAGTTTATTCAAGAAATCTCCTGTAAATAAATAAATATATTATGTTTCAATATTTATTCTGTAATAATTTTTCGATTCAAATGAATATTATTTAAAACAATATATCGATCGAAGCACTCCAAAACCTGGGAAAAATTTCTTCTCCTACGTACCTATAACTCCCTAAGAACAACCTCCCAAACCATCTCAACAAATAGAATCATGCATCCAGTACAACAATCATATCCGTTTCCAGTCCCTACTCTACACCACCGGCATAAGAGTTGGTACAAAACGTTCCAATAAAGAGGCGACATGCAGGCGTTAAATGTTGGTATGATGACCCATAAAGAGAATAGGTTGATATGAGCGGGCGGTAATGGGGACCAGGTCCTGGCGATTATCGGTGCGGGGGCCAGCGGGCAAGAGCCCCGGCATCATCGCCGCCCGACAAGGCTAAGAGTGTAATGAGGCGAAGGGGTTGGAATTAAGCAACCGACGGAGACTGGAAGGGTAGGGGGCAAGAGATGAGAAGCAGTCGATCAATACTTCGCGCTGCCCTCAAGGATCTCTCGTGATTCTCTTGCCTTGCTTCCTTCTTGCTCTAGCTGTAGCCGGTTTTCCTTCTATTGGGGAAGTGGCGCAGGGGTTTCTTGGTTCGTTATTGGAAAATTCTGATGGAATTGTGGGTTTCTTTTTGGTGTCTTGTTTGTCGGCTTAAGTGAAAACTTGTTGCGAATTTCAAGCAGTTTTGTATATTGAGAAAAAAAATGAATTTAAAATTTCATGACATGGATAAAACTAGTATTTTTCGCTTAATACCTACTATATGCCATACCTACCTACCAATTGTGGTTGATATTCATCAACATATTCGTCAATGGACCGTTGAGTCAAGTTTGGGATCTACGATAGAACCAAAAAACGGGAAAAGCGTTCATTCAATTTCGTTTTATTTTACCAAATTTTGCAGCAACCTTTAATCTTCATATTTTGTCAAATCAAATCTACAATCATGTGGAAGAGTTATACTTAATCGTATCTCTAGTTTTTCGGATTTTGGAATAGTTATTTATAATACAAGTGCAGAAGGCATTGATATTCTTCCACGAGTTCAAAATTCAAAAACGAGCCACGAAGTGGCGAGTTTTGGAATGAACGAGTGGTAGAATGAGCCTTCTGTACGAGTATTATACATTATTTTCTCTAATTCATTGCATTTTCATTGAAATTAATGAAATATTTCCATAAATATAATTTAGTGATTTTTGCATTGAAAAATGTTGGTTGGCAGAACTGATTTCTTTAAGGCAAATTGATGAATTGACAGATAAAGCCGTGGCGGAAAGTTCGGAGTGCCAACATAGAATAATAAAATATAACCATGAAAACTGTGCGTTTCTGATATATTCTCGCACGATTTTGTTCTACAAGATGTGGAAGAATGAACGGAATAACCACAGAATTAGAGAAAGTAAATTTCCTACATAATCATTCAGTGGGTGTCCTTCAATAAAATTAATACAGTCTTCTGAATACATCTCTGTACTCAAAATTTCCTGGTCTCTATTGGTTTTCGAAATCTATACCGAAATGTTCCCTTCTTTTTTTCTTTATTCTTCTTCAATTTTCGTGGATTTGGTTCAATAGAAAACTTGTATGGAGCTTAAAATGGAACGATTCACGCTTTAACAGCTCATTGAAATTGTTAAAATTCACTACAAAATGGTGAAAATTCTTGAAACTAAAACATTTTTGGGTAATCATGAAGCACCTTCTCAGTGGCAATAGTAAAACCGGTGGAAAAATTCGAGCTATTGGGACAAGTTAATGATGTGAAGGATAGAAACCATGTGCGTTGCCCAAAAACAACTGTGAATATCGCTAGTGTAGTCCGTAGGTCATAGTTGTAAGTAGCTGAAACACACGGTATAATTGACCAAATGTAACAACACCAACGAACAATGCTTTTGATAGTATCTCATATTAATGATGATTAACCAGAATAACGTTTTGTATTGTTTAAATATTGAAAACAAATGAGAGTTGTCAGGGGCCTCTAGCGCCAAACTAGACTATAGAAAAACTTATGCCTATCTATTTAACTTTTTGTTTCGAATTTGGTAAAAATTCAGCCAATTTTACAAGGGGTCACTTCTCTAATGAAGTGTCCTTTCCATAAAAATATCTATTTCATCTGAAATAAACAAATTTGAATTCCGATTTTTCCACCTATCCTGGGGCAGATATGATGGCGTTCGTTGAAACGAAAGCGCATATAATAATTTTCTTAAGAGATAGATAATATCCTTCAAGAAAATCGTTCTGGAAAAGTTTTAAATAGCATTACTATGCTGGTCACATGCGGAATATTTGATCAATTATATTCTATTATTACAAGCAGAAACTCTTGGTACTCTAATCTAACAACCACAAAGCTTTTTCAAACTACGGTGTTTGAAATTAAAATAGACATATTAGTCGCCAACATCCGTCACGGATGGGTACTCAAGAAGAAGGAGGATATCATAATGATATAACTTCGAATTTGAATTGACTTCACGTCAATGCACTCTTGGAACTTTGGCTTCTATGCTGCTTTCTTCCCCGATATCTGATCTTTTGTTTCGATGAGTTCGTAGTGTCTTTAGATATTTCTAATTATTTACTTCAATATTTTTTGAGTTATTACAAAACTTTCATTCACGTGGGAGGTAAGAAGTGTTTCTCTTGTGGAGAAACCTGTGAATTGAGTCAAATTAATATAGTATCTCAGGTTGTTCCCTGTGTTTTTATTCCACTTTATTTGTCAAACCTGTTATCATATGTAACATGCTTCCACGAAATATGTCTATTTCTACTAGCTGACATAAGCAAATAAGCAATGGCCAAAATTGCGCTCGCCGGCAGTGGCGTAACTAGAGTTGACTCATGGGGGGGACATTTACCTTCATTTTCAAAAATCAGAATCTTTCAATGATTACAATTTTTTTTTGAATTGTTACTAACAATTTTTTTCATTCTTTTAATCAATTTTCTACGAAAGTTTTATAAGGAATAGATCTGTTGGTAGATTTACGTAGTTTAAAAAATTTAACATTTTGAGTCCCAGCTCTATAGAGCTAAAAAATTCCTACGATTTTGCATTCGAAACTAGTAACTGTTAAATGTTTAAAGCCGAATGTTTTCAGCGGAAAACATGTTTGTAATCCCAATGTAGTTTCCGAAGCAATACTGAAACTTTGCATGCCCTACCGCCCTTTGAATTTTCATCTTGTGATGTGATGGGTAGGTAATGTGTTTATGAAAGAGGTCCTGGCGCCTCAAGTAAAGAATTTTTCGTCGCCTTCGCTGAAAAAAGCATCAATAACAACAGGACCTCTTTCATGAACACATTACCGGCGGTAGGGCATACAAAGTTTCAGTATTGCTTCGGAAACTACATTGAGATTACAAACATGTTTTCCGCTGAAAACATTCGGCTTTAAACATTTAACAGTTACTAGTTTCGAATGCAAAATCGTAGGAATTTTTCATACTTTGGTTGTGTAAACATCGGCTTACAAATATTTTGAAAGCGAAGGTAGTGTTGTTTTTGGTCTTTGTGAAATACATAGTGAAATCATCCCTCTTCTAATGAGAGTAATAGGGAATTCTGTTCATATTGGTTGAGCGGTCATGTGTCATTTATTATACAGGCAGCTTAGTGAAGAACAACCTTATGTTGTTTCTAAGAACCAAGGATGAAATATGAAAAGGTGGCCCGCATTTTGGGACCAATTGCCGCTCCTCAAATGGAGTCATTTCACTGTTTCACTGAAGTCGTAAATCTAGATTTTTATTGAAAAATCCTTTGACACATTCACTGATGCACCCCTATACTTCCTCTATAGTTTTGGTAGTACATAAATAAGACTTTCAAAAATGCCCAACACGACCAGCTGCTTTGTACACGACAATGACTGAAATTAGCCGACCAGTATTCTTCGTAAATCACCGACATCGACCAAAACGGATTCAGTCCCATTGTCCGGCGAAAGTACTTCTACCCCCGTATCGATCTAGCATTCGCCGAATCGGTCCATCGCAATGCATGTGAAACGGCCCTGTGCGAAGGTAATACAAGTGGATGCAATGATTTCGCGCTTCTCTATACGAAACGCAGTTAATATACCGGCTCAGGACATGCAGAAACGGCACTACCGCCGCCGTTTTTACCAGGATAATAGTGGGCCCCGAGGCCTGCCGGAATGCGGCCTGCGGAGAGAGAGAATAAATAGTGCACCACTATTTATTGGCCGGTTATTCTCATTGTTTTCGATGCATAAATTCTCGGATGAATCCGGTTTTCACTCCGACTTGTTGTTTTATGGCCATCTACGTTTACTACAGCCGCATATTAATTGCTAATTAACGTTATTGTCGCTTGTACGGCGGGCCTTCGATCTGGATAGGCCTGCGATCGTTGAAAAAATTGGTTTATCCGGATTCGTCTTATACAGAGATTCTTGAGCATGTCCAATCAAGCCTACCTAGCTGATGGCTGTACACTTATTAAATTAGCTTGATAATTTGTTTTCGCCGGTTCAGCGCGTTTCGATCACGACCGTTTTCGCTTGACGTTGTCGTAAGTGATCACCAGTTATCAATCGCTTCAAATATTGGTAGATTTTGTTGCGATTCAACAGTGATTCGCAGATAAAATTCGGTCCATGAGCTCATTTGCTTTAACTCGTGTGGTACCCATGCTTGAGCTTCTTCTTGAGATCCGCCTCATGCATATGGTTCCAATCGTTTTTTTTGTGTGTAATTTTAGCTGTTAGGTAATCGAAACAGTGCTACCATGATAATCGTACTCGACAATTGGCCTTCCAGTGTGTGGTCTATCTTTGATATTGAAATAACCGGAACGGAATCGACGAAACCAGATTTGCGCGTGAATTACTGTTGCAGTATCAGGACCATAAACACTATTCAAATTTTCAGCCGCCTGGCTGGCATTTTCACCCTAATCGAAGAAAAACTTTTATTTTGCTCTTTGCAAGTGTTCACCTTTGACGCAACCTTTGACGCACCTTTGCTCAAACTAAACTGAGTCATCTAGTCAGAAAAGTATTTGTAGTTTGTAGTACGAAATATTATTTTTCTAAAGCCATCTGCTATCGCGATAGTTACTATCACCATGAAAATGAGCCTTTAGGGAAAAATCATAATACTCCTATTATACGTAAAGTCATCCTAAAATGACTCACGTCATGTATACGAATAGAAAGACAACTTGATTGCGAATAAGAATGCAATTACGTGTATATATTTTTCTCGTGATTTCAATTATTTATTATTATTTATTATTTAAATAACTGATCAGATTCATTCTTGTTCTAGAACTTACATCTGCTATCGCGATAGTTACTATCACCATGAAAATGAGCCTTTAGGGAAAAATCATAATACTCCTATTATACGTAAAGTCATCCTAAAATGACTCACGTCATGTATACGAATAGAAAGACAACTTGATTGCGAATAAGAATGCAATTACGTGTATATATTTTTCTCGTGATTTCAATTATTTATTATTATTTATTATTTAAATAACTGATCAGATTCATTCTTGTTCTAGAACTTACAAGTGGAGAAGCAGTTATGGTTCAATTTCTACAACCTATTTCAAAACCATTGCGAGATTATGCTAGAGCTATCACTTAGATTTCAATCTTATTGAGTCAATGAAGTTAAGATGAATGTCACATTCAATGTATTGGAATGTATGAAGCCAGAAAGAAAGAAGAAAGAGGAATAGTCGCAGAAGATTTACAGAAGATAAATAAATATGTTAATGTGTGATTGAATAGAAATATGTCTTAATATAATAAATGTGAATGTACATATAAGAACATAGGGTATCAAAATCACTCAAGAATAGCAGAGAAAAAAGTGGATTCTGGTATACATGAAAAAAAAAAATAAATTGCTACTTTTATGTGTATGTTCAAATGATTTTGTAATATACTAGCTCACCAGTAGCAAGTAGCACGTTGCTCCAGTTTCAGAAGAAAATTTAGAAAAACTATTGAACTGAGTATTCAATTTCAATTATGCAATTTTTGTCTGATTATCTGAAGGTCAAGTTTTATAGAAATTTTTATATATTATGATAAGATAACCTAATTCAAAAGGAAAGGAATGAGCATTACTAAATGGCGAAAGTGCAGGTTTTAGATTTCCTCTCTTGAATTCTGACATTAAACACCAATATTATAAACTCGATTACAAATTATCGTAACTTCATAGTGAGTGTTGAATATTTGTAATGTATATATTGCGAGTTGAGAAAAATTTTAAGTAATTTGAATAAAAATTAAGAATATACAATTTAATAATGTGTATTTTGAAATTATAACATATAAAATATTAGCCACTATAAGTAATACGCGGTACAGAACATCACAAAGTCCCCTACGATGTGTTTATCAAGGTATTGTACCTACTTCTCAGAAAGTTTCATGTCAATGTATTGCACAACAAACAAAATTTGATAATGATAATAATAATGGTGCGTTTATTTGCAAGAAAAAATAAAACATAATATAAGGGTGAAATCTAGCTCCAGCGACACCACTCAACCCCCAATTAAAAATATTATTCAACCCTGAAGCAACAATGATAACAATAGTGAGAAGGAGCGCTGAAACATGACTGAACCGAAACTAAAGAACATAAGCCATTGTTCATGTCTTATGGCAACTTCATGAATATCGTGCCTAAAAATCAAATTTTGGCTCAAAATTCTTTGTACCTTCATCGACATCTGAAGCCGAAAAATATTTTCTCAACCCCAAGCCACGCAAGTTTATTCATTCCAATACTTTTTCCGCTATTCCTGTATCATATTTTCACCAGCCGAAAAAGATGAAGATTGAGGACGTTTCTATATATATATATAGGTACCTAGATAGATTTCTGATAATAGTAACAGATCGAAATATCGGTATATTGAAATATACAATAAAAGATTTAAAATATTGTGTATTCACAGTTCATAAAATAATTGTCGATACTGCTTATAAGCCTATATTATAACAATATTCAATTCGAAACACATTAAATTTCAGTCAGAATTGATTTTGATTGAGATATATTACTCGCTCAAAATACATGGTATTGGGGAGACCAGATGACAAGAAGTTGAAAATCGTCGTTTTGAATTTTCAGCAGTTATAAACTAATTCTGTTTTATCTTCATAAGGTGTGTAATATTTTTTTTCGGCAACCGTCCGGGAAGTGCTCACTTCCTGGACGCTTTTTCTCTGAGAAAGTAGCATTTCCCGGCCTAGTCCGGAAAGTACGTACTTCCCGGACTAGACCGGAAAAGAATCATAGAATCCATAGCAACCGAGATAACGGCTGACAGTTCATATGAAATTAGTTGTCAAAAATTTGCATGTTTTTTGATCGCAATCACAATAAAATATGGAAAGCAGCAGCGATAGTGTTATTTTACATGGTTGCCGAAAAAATATTGTACGCAACACGCCCGAAAATGGTTTTTTTGTACTCACAGACTTCCAGGACTCGCTTACGCTCGTCCTGGAATTTTGTCTATTCGTCCAAAAAAACCCTATTTTCCGGACTTGTTACGTAAATTACTATTAAGTAATAGAAAGTTTCTATCGATCAGTAAGACATATTTTCATCGTAATGTCACAACTCTTGCCTTTTCAAGTCTATCACAACTTATACCAAACGTTTTCATAAAATATTTAACTTCAAATACTCCAACGAGAGCCTTGATTCAAATTCTGGATCGACTATTCTTTTTTCCTGAGCTGCCATCTGTTTTCCAGTGGCCAAATCAACCCCAGTTTAAAACTGTAAAAACATTCCTTTTTTCACCACACTCCACAATGATAGCGCTAGCTACCACATCCCCTGTAAAACAGGTTTAAAAACAGGGGGTTGAAGTGGAAAAGAGAGAAAGAGCGTCGAAGGAAATAAGGGGAAAGTAGTGGGGTAGGTTAAAGTTGGCTCCGCCTTTAACATGGCATCCTTTGATGCTAATCGCAAGGGATCCCAGTAGAAGAGTCTAACGGTGAGGCAACGTTGCCGATGAACTCTTGCTTACGGCAAGACTGTTCCACAACAACCCCCGTTTGAGAGGGTGAACGCCAGGCCAGCTCGATATACCCGAAATAAAGCTGATAATGATCTTGTGTTGCTGGGTTAAATGAAGTCTGTTAAACATAATATATGTGTAATGGTCTTTCTTCAAAATAGGGATTAGGGAAGCAGAATGAATTTGTGTAAAAATCTACTAATATGTATATCCCTTTTGTTACCTTTCGTATACCGGTAACTACTTCAATAAAAAACGATCTATTTACTGATTGGGTCGTCTCTATAGAATCGATGATTTTCTTCTATAGAATTTCGATAAATAACAGAACATGAAACATCACGAAAAGATCTAAATCAAAATTTTATCTAATTATAATTTCACTCATTAATTTTTTTTTACCACGTACAGGTAATTTTTTAGCAATGAATTATTACCTCTGCGGTAATCATGTTTATTAATGTTACTGTATTGAATCATGAATAAACTTTATTATTATTATATTATAACTCATTCATTTTTTAACCCACGAAGCTAGTAGGACTGTACTGCTCAATAGTTCTGAGTCAATGGGTCAAACCATGGTCGGTCAGTTCAGGTTGTAAAATTTTGTGAAATAAAGATAAATCACCCTAATTTCTTCATTTTCAATTGTGAAAATATTTTTTTTATTATTAACATAGTTATTTCAAGAATTTTAATGGATCGAAACTAGGAGGGGGGGAAGGCAAACCATAGTTGTTCAAGTTGTAAAATTTTATAAAATAACGATTAATTAAAATAGTTTCCAGCAACAAAATTCAATAACGATTATTTTTTCTTATGGACAGGTGGCAGCTGCTTCCCCCCTCTCCCTCGCTGGGTACGCCTATGTATGCACCTATACACATTTCCTATTTCATCTTATATCTGATTTTTGTAAAATACGTATTTTCAAAATTCAGTAATTGAATTTTCATATTTAAAATCAATGAATCGCATACTCCAGCTGGGAAGATCGATGCACTATGGTAACCGATCGTTTTTTTTTAATGAATTTAAGGCATTAATGAATTAAGATGAGCTATTTACGATTGCTATATATACATGCAAAATGTAAAGGAATTAAAAAAAAATATATAAATAAAGGCAAAAACACTATAATTGAAATAAAACAATAAAAACATAGATAAAATTCTATAAGTCGATTGTTATGCCAAATTTCAAATAATATTGGTCTTTCCATATACGGAGATTTATTGGGACACTAGATTCCGAAATATTTTTAACAGAGATCCGTTTATATTCTTAGCTCATTGATCCCTGAGTTCAAAAATAAAAAAAAAAGATTTATGGATAATTATTAATATTCATTAAATTTTGAATATACCTACCTTCAAATATCTTCATCTCATCTTGACTAAAAACCTATGACTGAAACCCTGCACGGTCGAATTTATTAAATAAT